>NW_022589721.1:18426854-19026854 GCF_004348235.1 Phoca vitulina | reverse complement strand
CTGGAAGAATAGGAAATTAATTATCCTTTACATTAAAGCTTTATTCCTATTTTTAGAAAATGGTTTGATTTTAATTATTTAAAATAGGGTCATCTTCAAGAGATGGGTAAACTGAAAAGCTTTCAAACATAAGCAATGGATCCTAAATTGTCTACAGGTTTTAATATTGGACCTGTTATTCCTGCAGGCATTTCTCAGTGAATTCACATTAAAAAGGGTTCCACTCAATGTCAAAAGTCAAGGATTTTTCAACACTCAAGGATCTCAACAACTCTTCGTGATTCAACACTTGAATGGAAAGGGAACAATCCGCGACCCAAATTGTTCTATAGCTTTTTGGCAAAATTCCTGGCAAAGCCAAAGCTCAGCGTGTTTGGAGCTTAGTGGGAAAATGCTTTTCTGTGTACCAAGGAGGTGTTCCTTCTGTAAACAGTTAGGTGAGAGTCACCTGAAAGAGTAAATTCAGGTCATTTCGGGGGCAAGAGACCTACAGATAAATCTATATGGGATTCAGCCTTCTTAAACTTCACCAGTTTTCCTTCTTCTCCCTCCTTGAGAGGTACAGTAATGAAGAGAAGATGTTCTTGGTAAGATGCAATGGGAGGAATCAGTTGCTTTTTGGTCACCCGCTAGGTAATAGGCAAATACCATAGCAAGCACCTTACGAACGTGTCATTTAGCCCTCCTAATCTGGGAGGTAAGTAGGACTATCACCCTAATTTCTTTTTAGATGAAGAAACAGAGGCCCAGAGAAGGCAAGCTACCGGCACGAGATCGTAGACATTGCAAGTGACATTTCTTAACATCTCTTAGAATTATGTTTGCTTCTGTCCTCTGTCATCTCTTGGTTCTTTTCTTCTTTCCCATACTTCTTTGTAACATTTCAACGAGACCGTTAAATTACTATGATGGTAGAAAAATATTTTTCTACAATAGTAAAAGTGAGACAAATTTGTTTTTACTAAATATTTGTTGAAAGGGCAGTTATATTAGTCTTGTATTACTGACCAGTTATCTGTATTAGGCCACAAACAGACACAAAAAACCAGAAAGAATTAAATTCCTTTCCTAAAGTTGCTAATATTCTAGAAGGGAAAATGAAAAGCATTAATAAAGCTACGTTATATTATATATAATATTATATATGTTAATAAGTATAACATTAACACCTATTAACATATATAATACTGCCTCCTATCTTTTTCCCAACTTGGGTGTCAAGGACACTGTGAGCTTTGGTGGTCTCTGCTCATCCTTGTGCTCACAGGATTGGAAAGACTGGGCTGAGCTTCCCTGTGACCCTCACAGGCCCCTTCTCAGAGGTCAGGCCATTCTGGAACCATGTGACCTCAATCATTGGTCGCTCAGCAATCTGGGAGGTGACCATCATAAAAGTGATAGATGGAAGGATTTAAATTCAAGTCAGACAGAGTTGAGATGCTGGTAGCAGGGGCAGAAGTCCAAACTCACACAGGAAAAGACAGCCTGCTGAGGCCCCAAGGAGGAAACAGCAACTGGGCCTCAAAAGCTCTGAGTCAACAGAAGTCACGATGTAGAGAAGGAGTAGAAAGAAATTAATTGGTGGTGGTAGCAGCAGTTGATGCAGAGACAGAGGGGGTGAGTCTACCTATGATCAAACAAGAAAGAGTCAAAGGAAGCCTGGTGCCCAGGGGGATTCTGGGATAATCAGATCTCCTGAGCTGATGTGAACCCAGAACAGTAATGCCAGTTCCTGAGCGATGCTCCCATCCCTAAGAGGGGGGCTATACTGAGGTTTCTGCTCATCCATAAGGCTGCCTGCTGGAATCCATTCCATGTATAACAATAATTATAATCATAATCATAATGACAATTATTAATTTGAGCATTAATGACATGCCAGGAACTGCAACACTTTTATATTCTTATCTCATTTCAACCTCAAAACAACTCTGTAAGGTAGCTACTGTTATCCCTATTTTACAGACAAGGAAACAGATACAGAGAAGTTAAGTGATTTGTCCAGAATCAACCACCCTATGGGTGGTGCAGCCAAGATGTGCCTCTGACACCTTTACTCTTAACTTCTATACTTCCTTGTTTCATTCTCCCATATTCAATGTATCCGTAGAACAAGCTTCCCTTACTAGGGGTAACCTGCATGTTATTTTGTTCTGTGCAATCTCAAGGAACCCAAATCATACTAACACTGAACCACACAGGGGAATCATCACCAAAACTGGCTATAGGACAAGTTTCTTTCTGGAAAGTACTATCATCTTGTGAAAGATCCAGGAGAAACAGGACATCCTCATGCAACTATTGCTGCACAGTAAAAAGTGGATGATTTTGATTCCACGTGGCTATAATATTCTGACAGACTGAGGGCACATCTGAAAGTGATTACCATCACCACCACCCTCAATGTTTTCCCAGGCACCCAGAAAGCTCCTGGAGACAGACAAGATACAGTTCACTTTTCTTGCCCTCAGCATCCCATTCAGTGTAGGTATCCAATTAATAATATACAGCATGCACTCAAAAATTTTTAAAATGCACAACGTACACTGAAGAAAGCTTATTATTAATTCAGTCCAACGCCTTCCTTCTGCAGGAAAGCTGAGGGCCAGATCAGCCCCCGGTCACACAGATCAAACTTAGGTCAGATTTGGAGTGGAACCCGAGACTTCGGCCTGTCAATCTAGCTCTGCATCTACCTGAACATGTGGCCTGTCTTCTGGAATGGAACAGTGATTAAAAAAAGAATTGTTATTTGGATTAGACTATTTCTTGGTTCAGTCCATTAGGATAGAGTGAACATTATCAAATGTCCTTTGACAGTTAAGTATCTTGTGCCAGGGTCATCATTTTAACCAACAATGAGCAGATATAAGAAAGGGTAAGAGAGTACATTGGAGCTGATCTCTGATCTGGGTTACAATAAATGTAAGCTCTCATCAATTGCAGTGGCTCCCTGGAGAAGCGGTTCAGAAGGTTTTGAAGCTGTGGTAGATTACCTGCAACGGGCAAGGTAGAGAACAGTGGTGTGTGTATTTACTGACTCAACTCCTGACTATCCCCTAGAAGTTGACTTTTTAAAGCTTGAATACTACATATCTGTTTTATTAATAGTCACCCTCTTCTCTTAGCAAGCAGGAGACCAGAAAATGATATGAATTTCCATGACCTTGGAGAAGCATGCTTTCTCCTCTGTGTTTATTCTGATTACTTGATCACTCTATCATAATATGTCATGTCATATTACATCACATTGTATCATATTTGTGTGTGTGTGTGTGCATGAATGTGTTGGTGGTAAGAAAGAGAGTCATAAAATTTGGAAGATAGCTGAATAAAGAAGTTTTTTAAATCAACTTTTTATAGAACATGAGGAAAAGTACACAAAACAAAAATAGCAACTCAATAAATGATCACAAAGTCATGTAAATACCACTCAGATCTAGAGCTAGAACATTGTGTGCTCTGCACACCTCCCTTTCTCTCAATCTTGTCCAAAGAACCCGCTTTCTTCACTTCTTTTTTTCAGTTTTTTTTCCTGTGAATTTTTATTTCAAAAATTTTCGATTCTACGGAAGAGTTTCAAGAACAATGTCATAAACACAGACACTTTACTTTACCTTGATAGGGTAGTTAACATTTTGCCATCTGTTTTCTCTATCTTTATCTTTTTTTGTTGTTGTAGTTTCTGCCTTTTTCCCCCTGGAACCATTTGGGAGTTAGTCATGGACATCATGATACATAACCATCAAATAATTTATCATTCATAGTTTCTTAAGATCAAAGGTACTCTTTTATTCAACCACAATACAACCACTACACTCAGGAAATTGATACAGTACTATTAATACTATTGAAATAATACTATTATCCAATATGGCACAAGTTCAGATTTCTCCAGTTGTCCCAACAATGCCCTTTATATCTATTAAAAGCCTTTTGGGGGGCCCAGAATCCAAGCAGGGAGTCTCACACATTGCACTTAGTCATGAAATTTCCAATCTCCTCTAGTATTGGGTGGTTTCCTGACCTTTTTGTTTTGTCTTTATGAAATTGATATTCTTAAAGACCAATTATTTTACATATTTTTCTCAATTTATCCTTGTTTGATTACTTCTTCATGATTAGATGCAGGCTGAACTTTCTTTTTTCAGAGAGGCACACAGATGATGTGCCCTCAGCGCATCACTGGGGAAGGCATGTGATATCCATTGGCTCATTATTGTTGGTAAGTGCAATTGGTTGGTTAAGTGGTGTCTACCAGATTCCTCCCAACAGCCTCTCATCCAATGGTTTTACCCTCCATGGATGATTCTTAGCTAATTAATGATCACTATAGGGATTGCAAAATGATGATTTATGTTCTTTTTTTCTATTATTACCTCTGCGTATAAAAAAGAGATTTCCTTCTTCTTTTTCTCTTCCAACCCCCTCCCCCTCTTTAGCATCAGTATGGGTTTATGGGTTACTTATTTAATGGGTTATAATCCATTCCTGGGTTATTTATTTTGATACTCAAATTGTCCCATATTTTGCTAGAGGGAGCCCCTTCTGGTAGGCTCCTGTGTCCCTTTGATACATTCCCATCAGCTTTTAAATACTTTCCTCCTTTCTGGCATAGTAAGGTTTTCCAGGTTCATTATAAGAGAGGAATTGAACTGCCTATCTAACATCTTTTTTTTATTATTATTATAAGATGCCTATCTAACATCTTATAATTATAATGTTAGAAAAAACAGGAAGGTGAAAATCAATGCTCAGTCTCAACACTGGCAAATACAGCCCTGAATTTTGACAAAAATCAGTAGGTTCTATATTGGTCTTACTGATCTTTGAAGCCCCAGAAATAGGTTATGGGAAAGGCAGTTGTCTGTGAGAGGCTGCTGGGCACAGACCCTGCTGGTCATGGGCAGGCCCACACCCCGGTCAACACATCTCCTTGAGTGTATCCATGGTAACGGAAGATAAGAAGCATATGGTAATTAAAACCACAAGTAATTTTAACTCTTGCTTCATGAACAATATGAGAGCAGCAAACCAATTATGAAATTATCTATTTGCTCTGCATCAATTTTAATTTCACCTGCCCTCTCATCTGTAGAGATGAGGGTGCTCAGCAAAAGGGGCCAATAAAAGTCAAACGGAGAAGATGATGAGGTTAAAAATCTCCCAAATTGGCTGTTGCAAAAAAAAAAAAAAAAAAAGTCAAATGTGAAAATGATCCACCAAAGCAGACACTTAGGGTCAGGGACATCTAGATAGTTCGCATTTCACTTGGCAAGTGTCCCTCAAATAACTGTGCAATGCCAGATGAGTATGTGAAAAGAAATAAATATACCTGTGTATTAGGATGGGAAAAAAAATAACCTCTTGGTCAGAGGTGGCCATTGGCCATGCCACCAGGAACCTGATATCACAGTAGGATAAATGCCATTAGGGATGTCCCCAGTGAATGGTCCTCCATGCTTTAAAATTGCTCTGCACTCACCCAGTTGTTTTAAGTACAGAACCCCAGAAGAGAGCCCACACTCCTTACAGGGCAAGTTCAATGAGAAGGCCACATCCTGGGGAAGATACGAGGAGCAGCTGATTTCCATCCCACAGTGCGTTGCCCTACTTTTTCACCATAGATTTTCCAGGTCGTTCAGTATTTTTTACTGAGTTAATTAAGACATTGCCCTCTGAGTTTGGAAAGTGCATTGATATTTTTAGATAAAAGATGGTTTCAGACTGACCTTTCAAATAAACAGCAGTGAGTTCTCTAAGGCAAAATAAGAATACTGCGACATCTCATCCACTTGCACCCAACTGAGTGAGAACCTGGGGCTCAGAGAAGTTGAATGATGGGTGAATATCAGGTCATAAGTGACAGATCCAGGGCCAGGACTCAGCCATATCCCTCTTTCCTTGGTAGTTGGCTCTTTGCTTCCTCCACTAATAAATCAACTTGTGTTTTGTTTTAGTCTGTAAACTTCTTGGGGGCAAGATTCACCCCATTTTCATCATAGTAGCTTCACACTCATAAGCACAACATTTTGCAGACAACAGGTGTTTGAGGAATGTTTCAGAGACTCTAACCCACTGATTTTACAGATAAAGGAATGGAAGCCCAGTGAAGCTGTAAGTTGCCCAGGGTCCTATTATACCTGCTGAAGGATCTAATTCTAAAAGCCAGTTCTCCTCTCACCTAGTGCTTCCATTACACCAATGCTTTCCCACTTTAGCTATTTGAATACCACCTTCAGACAATGCCAAAACCACATCTCTCCTTTATCATTAACTGAGTTTTTTAAAATTAGCTCACCATTTATTAGTCAAATAAATTTATAATAAAATAAAACTGTGAGGTGCCTGGGTAGCTCAGTCGTTAAGTGTTTGCCTTCGGCTCAGGTCATGATACCAGGGTCCTGGGATCGAGCCCTGAGTCAGGCTCCCTGCTCAGCAGGGAGTCTGCTTCTCCCTCTCCCACTCCCCCTGCTTGTGTTCCCTCTCTCGCTGTGTCTCTATCAAATAAATAAAATAAGTAAAATCTTTAATAAATAAATAAGTAAAACTGTATGTTTTATTTTACTACACTTGATCTTAGCCAAAAGTCGGAGAAGCGATTTTATGTTTTATTTTAAATGGTAAACTAGTAACAGATGCCTTCACAGAAAGTAACTTTAAAAATAAATTGGGTGGGCTCTTTCCATATTTTGGCTATTGTGGGCATTGCTTTTATAAACATTGGGGTGCAGGTGCCCCTTTGAATCACTATGTTTGTATCCTTTGAATAAATACCTAGTTGTGCAATTGCTGGGTCATAGGGTAGCTCTATTTTTAACTTTTTGAGGACCCTCCATACTGTTTTCCAGAGTGGCTGTACCAGCTGGCATTCCCACCAACAGTATAAGAGGGTTCCCCTTTCTCCATATCTTTGCCAACATCTGTTGTTTCCTGAGTTGTTGATTTTAGTCACTCTGACTGGTGTAAGGTGGTATCTCACTGTGGTTTTGATTTGTATTTCCCTGATGCCGAGTGATGTTGAACATTTTCTCATGTGCCTGTTGGCCATTTGTATGTCTTCTTTGGAAAAATGTCTGTTCATGTCTTCTGCCAATTTCTTGACTGGATTTTTTGGTTTTTGGGTGTTAAGTTTGATAATTTCTACAGATGAACATAAGGGAAGGGAAGGAAAAATGAAATAAGATGAAAACAGAGAAGGAGGCAAACCATAAGAGACTCTAGCAAACAAACTGAGGATTGCTGGAGGGGAGGTGGATGGGGAATCGGGTAACTGGATGATGGACATTAAGAAGGGCACTTGAAGTAATGAGCACTGGGTGTTATCTGCAACTGATGAATCACTAAATTCTATCTCTGAAACCAATAACACAGTATGTGTTATAAACATTAAAATAAATAATAAATAAATAAAATAAAAAATAAATTGGAACACTATTGTTAAACCATAGCTGTAACTGATTCTGAGTATAAGGCTTATTCTTATTCAAAAAAAGACTTGGAAAATTTTAGAGAGCTGTCAAAGACATTTTCTTTGACAAAACTGGAAATGGAAGATAATTTTAAAGAGAACAGCCTTCTTCATGACCCAATATTATTTAGTGTCTTGTCCCCATGCCCTGTAAAATCATTGCCGATGCAAACAGCAGTGTTAAGTCTTGAGTCCATTAATTTGGAAACAGTTCACTATCCACCCGACCCTGCACTCCCCATACTTAATGTGTTAAATCTCTAGACTGTTGAGATTAGTAAAAGGCTCCAAAGAAAGATGGAGATAGTAATATTTGATAGCACACAATAAATTCTGATGATGACACTACTTGAAAAGAAATTTGTGGATAGAAGGAATTTTGCCAGGCTCTGCTCAACCTCAGTCTTAAAAAAGAAAAGACTATATAGTCTCTGCAGCTCTCTGGACAGGCCTTTGCTGTGGTGGCCCTATTGCAGGGGGTCTGATGGTTGGCAGGGGGATTTGTGAGGGTTTCTTAACTTGGATCCTGCTTTAACTGCCTTCGTCCTTGTAACCCACAGGGATTTATTTTCTCACAACAGGTGTGTACAGAGTGAGGGAATTTCAATGGAACCAAGGGAGGTCCAAACACAACGCAAATCAGACCCACAGTAAACACCCCTCCTCAATCTCACAAAGAGGAAGTTGTGGGAAAGGGGAGCTAGCTCTTGTAAATGATCTCCTACACGCCTCTTAGGAAGAGTTCAGGCTGCGGTAAAACTCATCCACTAACTGTGCAAAGTTTTCATGGGGCTTGTGGTACACAAGACTCTGGTTATTCAGGAGAGCAGCCTCCCAGAACCTTCACTAATCCCCCGATTCATAAAGGCCAGTTGACCTATCATTTTGCCCACAGAACATAATAAAGGATGTGAAAAGTGCAAGAAGTGTCTCTGGAGCCTCCATGGGAACGACCAGCAGGGCAAGGATGACAGAACCACAGTGGGGTGGTGGCTGGGTATCAGCCATGCTCAACCATCAGCTGAGTGACCCCTCTCCCATAGAAGCCTCAAGGAGAAGGTTCAGTCCCTGCCTCCTCACAAAGGCAGAGTTAGACAGGACTTCCCCTCTAGGTATTTGGAGACCCCTCTCAAGCAACTAGAACCAAGACTGTTCAAAGCAGCATGTTTATTGAGGTAAGTCTCACCATGTGCCAGACCCTGGCAAGGGTGGTACAAGCACCATTGTCTTCATCCCAAGGCAACCCCTGAAGTGGGCAGGTGGCATCCCTATTTTAAAGATAAGAAAATTGGGGTGCCTGGGTGGCGCAGTCGGTTAAGCGTCTGACACTTGATTTCAGCTCAGGTCATGATCTCAGGGTCGTGAGATTGAGTCTGGCATTGGGCTCCATGCTGGGTGTGGAGACTGTTTAAGATTCTCTCTCTCCCTCTGCTCTTCCCCCACCTCCCTCTCTTAAAAAAAAAAAAAAAAGATAAGAAAACTGAGGAGGCCTATGTGGGACAGTAAGTGGTGGAAGGGACATTCCAACCCAGTCAGTCCCTCTCGAGATTAGTCACAGTGCTGTCCAGCCCACATCAAAAGTGCCCACTCACTGTTACGCTCTGCCTCTCCTCTTTATCTCTAAGGCCCAGGTCAAATGAATGGCTCCTTCTCCTGCCCTCCAGGGGGCTTTATTTATATATGTTAATCTCTTATGGTACTGTTAGTTGATTTATTAACATAATACAAATTTATTAAGTAACTTTACAGATACCAAGGGCACATGAGACAAAAATAAATAAAACCAGGGAGGGATGGAGGTGTGGTCATAAAAACATAAAAGGACAACACATGGGATCCTTGGGTTCTGTATGTATCTTGACTGTGATGTTGGGTTCACAAACCAACACTGGTGATAAGACTTTATAGAACTAAATACACACACATACATATACACATATGCACACCTACAATGAGTGCAAGTAAAACTTGGGGAATCTGAATAAGATCAATGGATTGTATCCATGTCCATACTCTGGTTGTGATATTGTACTGTAGTTTTGCAAAATGTTACCATCGGGGGAAACTGGGCAAAAGGTACAGGAGATCTCTGTATTATCTCTTACAACTGTGTGTTCTCTACATTTCTCCAGAGTCTACAATTATCTCAAAATATTCAATTAAAAAAGGAAGGAAACTCATGCCATCTAGTAGGATAAATGTAATAGAAGAGGTACAGGTCTAATGGTAGAGATGACTCAGCTGTGTACATACTTATCTTGCCACTAGATTGTGGTATCAGGTAGGGGTGGGAACCGTGTCTTTTATAGTACCACAGCTGTAGGGAAAAACTGGCCAAGTAGGTAGGGTTCCTTTTCTTGTATCCCTGCTCCCCAGTTCTCACACTTGACTATATTCTATGGTACCTGACCCCCCATCTCAAGATGGGACCCAAGCCTCATCTCAAGATGGTACCCAGCTCTCTGTCTCAGATGTACGATGTACTCTTGATATTTTCCCTTCCCTGCATATCATCCAACAAGTGCAGCTCTCAATACCATGTTCCCAATCCACATATAAATGACAGAGGCAGCCTGGGGCAGTAGAAATGAGGGACAGTAAAGGGACTACAAGCCCTTTTTATTTACTAGTTTAAGCCCTCCTTGACTTGACTCAGGCTTCCTTTCTAGAAATGGGAAGAAATAGTCATCTTTTGACACCTGTCTCTCAGAGTTGATATGAGCTCTGGCAGGTAGGAAGTGGCTGGCATCACAGGATCTGGAACCAGGAGAATTGAGTGCAATTCTTAGTTCCACTACTCGCTGTGTGTGGTTGTAGATAAATCCCTTAAGCTCTCCAGTGTCCAGTGTCTTCAGTTACAAATAGTGATAAAACTTGTTATCCTTCCTCATGTCTGTATGGGAGAACATGGAACCCCCAGCGCACCAAACAAAGATCTGTCTGGCCCTGCCCAGTTCACCACTGTCTCCCCAGTACTTTGCATGTACATGGTGCAGAGTACTTATTAAATCTGTGTTGAATAAGTGAATGGAAGAATTAAATCATGAGCCTCTAGTCAAGTGTATTATTTGTTTCAACCAGCTCTTAATGCTTCTCAAGCCAAGACCCTGGAACCTTCCAGAAGATCTCTATCCAGGGTCTCTTCATGGCTCATCTTTTAACTCCCTTTCCTAAGGTCACCGGTAAATTCCGAACTCATAGCCAGTCATTGCACTGGCATTGAGTCATCTTCCATTTTCCTCAGAAACACCCTGCCTGCATATGCCGTCACTCTCTCCAGCTTGCTGTTCTCAACAGTGAGTCAGTTCAAGTGAATGATGACTGCGGTAAGAACGACCCAGCAAACAGTCTTGTTCAATAGCTGAAAGGAGATACACATAAAAGAATCCCATTTCCTTGTCATTACCCTCATATCCCAGCTATATCAATTACATTTCTTAGTTACAAATTACAGAACCTCCTCCCCCCACTAGATTAAATAGAAAAGGAACGACAGTTTCCAGATTTTCAGGGATGCCCAGAGGACCAGATTTGAAGAGAAGAAAGCAGGGAGCTATGCTTATCTCACACCACAGACAGCCCCTAAGAGACCCTGCTTCTAGACACAGACACTTTAGCTTATCCACCACACTGGAAACAAGAGAACACGGCCAGAACCTCTAGCACTGCCCTCCCTAAGAAAGCAGGTCTGTTTGCCCTTTTCCTCACCAAAATGGTTCTGTGCTGCACCTGCTTAATTGTATCACTGACCTTCAATTCAGAACCTCAAATACAAGCATCTGACTGGTGCAGCCTGGGCACATGCCTGCATCCTTGCTGCAAGAGAAGCTGGAAAGACAAGTTTACGGTTTTTACTTGGGAAGAATTTACAGATGGGAAAGGAAGTTTAAAGATGCAGAGCAGTCAAAAAGAAAAACAAAGTTCATTCTACCAGCAATAAAAAAACTTCGATGAATCACCACCAGGCTTCTCTGGTATTAGTTGATCCAAGAATCATTTTTGCTCCAAAAAATTAAACGTCTTGGAATATTCATGCTTTTGTATGCAAAAGTAAGCATTTATTAAGAATCTGTTGAGAAACTATGATGAGAAAATTTTTTTCCAAATTTCATTAAAAGGTAATTTACAAATCAACAAAATCCTTGATTCATATTCAAGTGTTGATGGAGGAATTAATACTCCTGTCTAACCCCTTTCACCATTTGTAGCAATTATATAAATAAAACCATTCATTATTCATGATACACATATTGCATCCATTTCCAGATTTAAAAAAAAAAACAGTGAAAAGAAATTATCAGACAAAAACTTTGGGTAGAAACACAATGATGTATAGAGGTATAAGACAACAGTCAGTAAAGCTACATAAAGAAACAAATCCTGTCAAATGAATCTAATTCAGCTCTCTTACCAAGACAAGTGTGGAACATCTAGAAGAAGCAATAAATGTCATCTATCTTTATTTTGTCAGGGTTTGGGATTCTGCTTTGAATAATGTGGGCATCGGTAAAGTAAGATACTATCAGTCAGCCCACCCAGCTCTTAACCAGAAGTACAATTTTTGAGAAAAGCATTAAAGTACATTCTACTAAGACAAATAGTGCTCTCACAAAAGCCAATGTAAAGATTTTTTAAATACAGTATATCTATTACAATCAAAGCCAAAAATCCAATTTAACAAATAAAACTTCTGTTGCCCTTTGGATATTTAAATAAAGAAGTTTTATTTCTATTAATGAAGCCTTATCACTCAAAGGTCACTTGATTTTCCCAAAGGATTAGTACAGTTCTGACTGTCGCTGAGATAGTAGAAAGAACACTTTTTTATTAGGCCTCACACCTCACCCAACAAATAGATTCACTATTGGGACTGATTTGCCCAATCATTCAGCCAAGCCATTGTGCCCCAAAATGAGATTGGTTGTTGATGCCTCTTGAGCTGACTCCCCTCCATGATATAGAACTAGGCCCCCCAGACACTCACCTTTTTCACTGCCTGCCATTTGCCAATTATCTATGACCATAGACAAATTACAAAACTTCTCTGTGTTCCAGATTTCTTACCAATCAAAAGGGGAAAATATTGGTATCTATCTCATAGAGCACCATGAGTATTAAAGAAATTAAGACATATAAAGTGCTCAGAATAGTGTCTGGCACTTAAAATATGTTCAACAAATGTTATATATTATAAGCCCCAAATCTTGGGATCCCAGTGTGGGGGGATTTATCCCCCATAAATTCAAAATATTTCTGATTTTAGAAGGAGAGAAAGTGTTAAATAATTTCCCATGAGAGTCTGGGCCAGCATTCCATAATCAAATGTATTAATATTTCTATAGCAAAACTTGTCACTGTTCATATTAACTGGGATAAAGACAATAAGCAGACTCGTGTCAGCTTCTACAACAAAAGATTCTGTGCCAAACCTAGAGAAAACTGTCAGATTTCAGAGCTGTATGGATTTAGGAATTGTGAATACAGGATTGTGGGCCAGGTTGTGACTATTTACAGCTTATATTCTGTACAATTTGCCTTATTCCATTTCTGTTCTGCTGCCTACAGTCATCCAGATCTCTTGGGTTTCTGATCCAACCCCATATTGCCTATTTACAGCCTTGACCTAATAGTTGGCAAGATTTCCCTCCCCAATCATAACCTGAACTTACATCCCACCAGTCTAGCCCTCCCTGTGATGACCTCCCAGAGCTGGCCCCAGCTCAACATTCCTGCAGCGTACACTCTGGTCACCATGCACAGAAGCAGGCAAAATGAATGGGCTGACAATTTCCAAGACATATGGACATAGCCTTTGTCCCAGAACCCAGAGGAAAGTAGGTCATCCAGATTACTAAACATAGTACTAACCTACCTTCAGGGGGAAGTCATGCAAAGAACATTTAATGAAGTCACGGGACAGATTCTAACTTGCAGAAATATGTGACTGGTATCCCAAGTCTGAGAACATTCCCAAAGCCTCCACCACTGGTCACCCACCACTCTAGCAAACTCTAACACTTAGCTGTTGAAGTCCTACTTCGGGTGTTGATTTACACTGTATTGTGTGTTATAACCGCTGACTTTTAGAACTTACGTAGCAATGGCAAGAAGTCAGTGGGAACTTTAACACCTTTCCTGCCACCCCTCAGTAGTTACTGAGCAGAGCCAGCTTTATCACGGATATGTGACCTATGTAGTTGCACTGGGCGCCACACTCTTAGACAAGTCCCAGGCTGACTTCTTTGCTCTGGTTTTGCCATTTGAAATTCTTAATCATTTTTGAACAAGGGATCCTATATTTTCTTTTGCACTAGACCCCACAAATAATGTACCCAGTCCTGGAGTTTATGTTTCTAAGAACAGCATTCTATTATTTTCAGAGAGGGCGTTCCAATGTGTTGGAAAATCAGACAACCCTACAGGGCAATGTTTTCCAAGGAAGAAGAGATACACTCCAGGGTTTGGGAAAAACCATCCATTGCAGTGCAGAAAGAAATATTAAAACTTCTATTTATATATTTTTTTTCTCATCATTGTTCAGCTTTATTTTTGAATACTGTCCCTGCTATCCTTTTTTCCTTCTATTTCATAGTGATAGAATCAATTTTTAGCTAGGCTTATAGCCACAGATATTACAAAATTGCATTTCCCAGCACACCTTGCAGCCTGGTGCCTTGAAGCTGAGTGTGGCTATGTAATAACTTTAGTCAAAAGGAGGGTCATGAATGTAATGTTGTAACCCAGCTCCATCCTTAAAGACAAGGGTCCTTTCCCCCATTCTGCACTTGGAACATGAATAATTCAGCAGACCCTGCAGATGAGTGAAACACTGTCAGGATGTCAGAGCTCCAAGGGAGACAGAAACAGGGTCCCTGGGCACCCTCATGGAGCAGAGCTGCCATCCCAGCCCTGCACTGCCTCTCTCTTAACTATTCCATGAAAGAGAAGTCCATTTCTATCTGTATAAGCCAACGTTCTTAGTGTCTATTACATACAGCCAAACCAATATCCTAACAAATGTATTAATACCTTAAAAGAGGAATATAACTTATTAATAACAAATAACAGTAATGGAGCATATAACTAAAACAACCTAAAGATTTCACTTCTAGAGAATTGAACCTTAGACATTCCACTGAATTTTAGATCAAAGTCAAAAGTTTATCTTATATAAACAAATAAGCATACCAAAAAAAAAAAAACTAAAAAGCACCATATCACACAGTCATTCAGTTTTGACAATGGCTATGAGAGAACAGTTAGAAGAATGGGACACAGAAGTGAGAGGAAAGAACAGGTGCCTGCATGATCTAGCTGCCTTTCTTGTCCAGTGTTCCTCATCAAAACCACAAGACACATAAAATGATTTGTGCGACTTTCTCAATTCTCCCAGGAGTGGTATATAACTAGTACCATTTTAGTTGCATAGCAAAAAAATTACTTCATACATGATGGCTGCCTCTGAGTACCAGGACTTCATCCTTTCATGGTAGTCTGGTTGAGTGTCTTGATTAACTTAACATTTTGATTAACTGAATGTTTTCACTTTCTTAATCTCAAATTTAAGTTTTCTAATCTGTAAAATGGTGATCATACTAGTTCGTACCTTATAGTTGGGAGGATTAAATGAAATAATGCATGGGCAGTGCTTAGCATAGGACCTGGCATGTGTTAAGTGTTCCACAAGAGTTAAGCTCTCATCATCATCACCACCACCACCACCACCATCACCATCATCATCATCACCATCATCACCATCATCATCATAATCACCATCATCATCATCACCACCACCATCATCACCATCATCACCATCATCATCATAATCACCATCATCATCATCATCACCACCCTCATCATCATCACCACCATCATCATCACCACCATCATCACCATCATCATCATCATCACCATCATCATCATCATCACCATCACCACCAACATCATTATCACCACCACCATCATCATCACCACCACCACCATCATCATCACTATGCCTGGATATCTGATTGTAAAAAGAATATAAAATAGTAGATTAGTCTTCTCCTAATCATAATTCATCATTTTCTGCACTGAGGAGTACTTTCAGAATTTTGCCAGACCTTAGGGAAGCCTGGTATTAAGCTGAAGCATATGAAGTTGCCTGTATTCAATTGTATTTGACCTATTCAAATGGCAACTGCTCAACTGCTCTTGAAGCAGAACAAGGTTCTACAATTGACAGTTACCATATGCTGCCTGGACATTTTTATTTTACATAAAGAGTAGATGCAAAACAAATCCTCTCCACAAGGAAGCCCAGCCTGGCCCAGTAAAGGAAGGAAGGAAGTCCAGAGGATAAGACAAGGTAGATGGTGCCAGGTGTGGGAAATAGCCTCTAAGGACCAACCTCCCTTTCTGTGCTTTGTGCTCCTGTGGGGCTGGACCACGGCGCTCCACTCTCCCAGCCCCCAGCCTCTGTATAGCTGAGACTTCCAGGGCCGCTCCCTAGTTGCCTGCTCATGTTTCAACCACCACCTCGTGAGAAGTGTTCTCTCCACCTGCACACCCCCTCGGTCCACCCAGGGTCATTGTGCCACCTCTTGAGCGGGATTCCACAAGAGCACATCCACTCTGAACTGCCACTCCTGTTGGTCACCGTGTGTCTCTCCCTGAATGAGAGCCCCTTGATGCCCGAGCCTTATCCCATGCCTGGCACCCAAGGGGTACTCATGAAATATCTGTTGAACTGAAAAGAAGCTAGTCCCCCACTCTGCTTTTAGGCAGGGCTCTCTCTAAGAGATACACTCGTTGATGAGGGTATAGGCTATTTTCAGGGACTCCAAAGCAAGGTCACTTCACTTTCTCAGAAACTGCTTCCAATAGTCAGTGACCCCTTCACTCAACAGTGTTCACTCTTCAGCTCTCTGCTAAACACTTTCTGCTCTGTTTTTGGGTTATGTCGTGAGTTTTAAATGCCACCACCCCAGTTGAACCTCCAGCTTCCACAACGAACACTCCTCTTGTCCCTTAATAGCCCCCGAAACAAATATGAATTAAAACTTAGAGAGATTCAGGGTGCCTGGGTGGCTCAGTTGGTTAAGCAACTGCCTTCGGCTCAGGTCATGATCCTGGAGTCCCGGGATCGAGTCCCACATCGGGCTCCCTGCTCAGCAGGGAGTCTGCTTCTCCCTCTGACCCTCCTCCCTCTCACTCCCTCTCATGCTCTCTGTCTCTCGTTCTCTCTCTCGCAAATAAATAAAATCTTAAAAAAAAAAAAAAAAAAAACTTAGAGAGATTTGACCTCAGCCTTCGCATTTCTAGGAATTTATCCTAAGGTGGGATTGCAAAAGTTTGCAAACGGGCAAAGTTGAATATAAAAGGATGTTTATTAGGAATTATTAGTCGAAAATGGGAAATAACTCAAAAATCCATTAACTGGGAACTAACTAAACAAATAAATTGTATGCATACAATGGGATCCCATGTGCTTATCAACAACGACAGTGCCAAGTATGCACTTATTGAATTGAGAAAATACCACCAGACAAGACCTAAACATAAACTTTAGTAGGTCAGGGAGAAAATGCAAGAAAAGGATTCAACACACAGGATTCTAGAATGCTGTGATGAAACAAACCACAGGGACCACAGCACTTTTTAATGCTAAATACTTCTTTTCAATCACCCACCTGATAAGAGCTCTTTCAGTGTATGCTGGTAATGTTCATAGTGAAGTAGGATGCAGAACAGCATGTATAATATGATGCAGTTTATGTAAAAAAAATGCATAGAAAGATTCCCAAAGGAATTTTTCATCAAAAAGATAGTCAGGTGGGATTTGGCATTAATTTCACTTTTGTTTATATCCTTTCCTATATTGATTTACCTTTTTATAAAGGCTGTATATTATTTTCCATTCAGCCCAAACTGTAAAGCTCTTTTTGTTTTGGAAAAAACTAGCATGTGGAACAAAGAGGCTCTCATCAAATACCAGTAAATGGAAACTGATGCACAATCCTTTTTGAACTCTGCAGGATTTATACAAATGCCATGAATAAAGGAAGAGCCAACAGGCCTTACTAAATGTTATATTGCACAAAAATGCCCTAGCCTGTTCTCTGAGTACACACCAAGGAATTGATGCTGCTATTGATGTAACAATACACATTAGTGAAGTCCTGTACAGTTTCTAAAGGCTTTCACTTTCAATGTCTTGTTTGACCTTCAAAACTAGACGCATGACTAGTCTCCCAAACAGAACTCCCCAAATGTCTGTCTGGTCCCCATTAGGCAACACTTCCTGGTTAGGGTTGGCACCATTGTTTGTTGGATGGATAAGTGAGTGGATGGATGGATGGGTGGATGCATATAAGAATATATTCTTTTCCCTCTTTTACAGACAAGAAAACAGAGAAGCAGATGTGAAGTGATGTGCCTAATGTGATATAGTGGGTAAACGATGAAGTCAGTGGTTGGACCCTGTATGGTTTCCTAATCAGCTTTCTTTTATCCAAAATGCACCCTAAACCCTGTTTTCTTCAGGAGGAAATACTTCAAAATCACTGATATATACTTGATCATCAGGAGTTATAGTCAAAATACCGATGGCTTGGGAATTGACCTTTCAAATACCACCCATCATGGCACTGGTGTAGGATCCTGGAGGCCTCCCACTATGCCAGGCAGTAACCCATTAATCACTGGATGTGAGTGGATCAGGTGTCAGAAGGGCACTCGGTGGGCTCAGGATAAGAGCTCCTCAACTATAGGTATGAAACTATTTCATTATTATAACAATGAATGCAGTCATACAAGTGCATAATGGTTGGCTATAAGCCTTGCTACAGACCCTCCACAACACTAGATGGGTTGCTACCCATGTGAGAAATTCTGCTCTCTGTCCGCTCCTAGCAGAGCCCCCACTCCGGGCACTATTTGTACTGCCACTTAAAACCGTCATCCTAATGAATCCAATCTGCATGAATAAACAAAATCAAATGCTACTCTTTTCTTCTGAAAATTATCCTGAGCCTAACTGTGGTAGGATATCAGGGCAGGCACCTGGAGGAAAAAAAAGATAATTGCAATGAGGGAAAAAAATGTGCTAAAATCTCAAAAAAAAAAAATGCATGAGACACAATAACACAACACAAAAGACCAGTTCTAGTCATGAACCCAGAATTCTCTGAATACACACATGTTGTTTAAGTGCATTTTTGCTCTCGGCACTAGCTAAGATTCTGAAAGGCAGGAAGACTGTCCCTGGCCTCAATCTGTTCATAGTTAAGGCAGGAGAAGCATCTGTAAGGAGCTGTTATATAAAGTGTAAAGTTCAGAGAGGACAAGAATTCTGTGGAATTCAGAGGAAGCAGAGTTTATTTCCACCAGAGGAAATCCAGGAAGACTTCCTGAGGAAGGTGGCCTTGACCCTGATCCTCTTCAGAATACCAGTGGCA
The DNA here is from genome assembly GCF_004348235.1 of Phoca vitulina. NCBI lineage: Eukaryota > Metazoa > Chordata > Mammalia > Carnivora > Phocidae > Phoca > Phoca vitulina. The sequence goes on along the minus strand of NW_022589721.1, from coordinate 19,007,945 downwards.
CTTGTACTTGGGGAGGAAGGGAAATGTGCCACCAGAGATCAACACAGGCCAGTCTTGAAGCAAACATTATTGTCCAAGACATTTGCTTGCAAAATATGCAAAATGGACATTGTAGACACTTTACTGACTAGGTCATTTCCAAATGTGTCATGCTTTCTCACGTCCCGGCCTTTACTTGAGCTGTTCCTTTTATCTGGAAGATTCTCCCTCACCTTCACTTCTACTTCCACATTCAAGCATGTTCTTTCCTATTCATCCTTCATTTCTCAGCTTAGACATACTTTTTCTAAGAAGCCTTCCTTGATCTCCCCAAATGTGGATGAAATATCTCTCCCTACCTGGGCTCTCACAGTACCCTGAGCAGACCCCTATTCCAATACCTATAACACCCAAATCATAATCACCTATGTTGTTATTGATCAATACTTATCTGTAAGCACACTGAGAAAATAATCTGTTTAGATGCATTTTTGCAAGCCCAGTGCCTAGTAAAGTACTATCCTCAAAAATAGTTATCAAATGATTGAATTTTTCAAAATGATTCAGCAGCAATCTTATACCAGAACCCCAAACCCATCCCCAGTCTGAGCTGATGACATACCCATGTAATTCTACCAAATCACTTTGCAGATGAAAAATACAAATGTGCCCAGACCCCATTTATCCAGCCCCAAACAAAATGAAAAGCCAAGGTCTGCTCTGAACCACACGACTAACCTCCAAGGCCACCATGGTCACAAGGGTACAGTTTGAGCCCCAGAGGAGCTCCCTCAGCAAGTCTATGAATGAGGCCAATGGACGTCATTCTTGCAAAACAACTGGAAAGAGCTTGTCTGTAGTTTACAGACCAAGAGAAGAGCGTCTGAAGCAGAAGGAGATGGCCAGAGAGAAAAATGAAACCAGACTTCAGCTGGCTTAATAGGTTAGTGCAATTAAGTAAGGAAAGGCCCTGGTTTCAGAAAATGAAAGCATTTAATATTAACCCCTTATAGTCCAGCTCGAGGAATTAAGGAAACTGTCTTAATGTTAACAATGGTTATTTCCAGTTGTATTATGAGGGATTCTTTAAATCCCCATAGCTTCTGTATTTTCTAAATTTTCTACAATGAATAATATATTTTCTCATCAGAAGGGGAAGGTATTTCTTTTAAACACACCATCCCTCCTGGCCCATGACCTTCGCCTACTAAACCTTAAGTCTTAGTTAACAACCCTTGAGGATTTTTGAAGGGAGACCCTTGTCCCCAGCTCTCAGCCCTTTGGCTCTAGCCACACCCAGAGAAACCTTCCTATTAGGAGAAGGAAATATGTTACTTGGCTTTGGATGGTTTCTCCATTCTTCCTCTTCTCAGTGGCTTGTCTGGGCTGGGACCCAGCAAAATCCTGGTGTCTGGCTGTATCTAGATCCTGGATATAAGCTTCTGAGTTTCAGAGTAATCTGATGTGAGACTATTTGGGGGTGTGGCTGAATCAACACTCATTGGTGTGCACCACTGTTCTGAGCATCATGTTACCTATTACAATCAAAGGTGCAAAGGCAAACTGTCCCAAGAAGAGAGATCAATCTGTCAAGGTTCCTAGCCACGCCCCCTCCCACTCCCTTCAGTGACAGGACTAAGGGCTAAATGCCTTCAAGCTTCAAACTCCTGTTCTTCTGAGAATTATATGGTAAGACTATCTCATCTCAAGGAAAACACATTAATAAAATCATTTAGTTCATTTGGCTGTCTAATAGAACTTTCTGTGATGATGAAATGTTCCATGATCTACACTGATCAATATTTAGCCACTAACCCATGTAACTACTACTGAACATTTGAAATGTAGTTAGTGCAACTGGATGGATTTTTTTTAACCACATGTGACTAATGGCTACTATTTTGGACACTTTAGTTTAGAATCCCAAAATGTCAAACCTAGAAAGAACCCAAGAAATCAACTGGACCTGTAATTCTCAACCTTTACAATTATAAGACTCATTCTTAATATCAAAGATATATTCAGACCTTTCTCATATTAACAGAACATTTAGTATCTGTTGATTAAGAACATCATAATGACCAAAATTAGCAAAACTTCACTAACATTTTAAGTTACATTTTAATTAAGAAAATCATGAAAATCAAAATTAGTGATTCAAAAAGTTTTAATTGCATTTTAATTAAGAAAAGCATAGTGACCAAAATTAGTAAAAATTCAACAACACTTTAAATTACATTTCATTACTTACAACAACATCCTCATATACATATGTAATGGATGTGTATGAGGTATGATTTTGTCCAGCCCTGAGATTTGTCCAACATACTGTTCTTAGATTCTCTCCAATAACTCACAGCCCCTGACTGCCATTTCCAAGAATGCACAGCTCGATGTGAAAACCAATGGCTAAGTTCAACCCCCTGGTTTGAGAGAGAGAGAAAACAGAGCCCAGGAAAGGAGAAGACCTGTCCAAATCACATAGCTAAGAAAGAGTAGAGTCAGCCTGAGAGCCCAGTCTATGCTCTTTTCACTCTGCCACAAAGCTCAAAGAAAAGAAACAGCTGGAAACTCATAAGGAAGACACAGCTGGCTAAATTGAAAATACCTCTCTGCTTTTCTTTCTCTTGAGAACTTGGAAGACTAGAAGGAGCAGACTTTTGCAATATCAAAAATAAATTTACTGATGAATAATTACATAAATATGCCTATGAAGGAGCTGTGAGGGAAACAGAATTAGCCCTTTTTATTTCAGTGAAATTCAATAACTTTGAGATTTTTCTGAATCTTTTATAGCTTCCCCAGTCTTCGTTAGCATCTGTGGGCATCCTTCCAGAGACAAGCAATAAAACAAAAATCACCTCTTAAAAATAAACCATGTTTGAGAGCCCCTTTCGGTGACAGCAAGCATGACGCAGAAGAAAGAGCCAAGGAGTTCTCTTCAGTTACAGTGGCTACCAAGTTCACTGGGAGGAAGAGAGGGTCTCAAACCCAGAACTCTGACTCCCATTCTCTATTTTAATTACACCATGCTGTCTCCAATTTCACGCACTGCCTGTTTTTTAGGATCACTGGGGCTGGCAGGAAAGTTTATTGAAGTCAGTTCTAAGGATTTAGTGTAATTAGCTCTCAACTTTACAGGCTTCTCCCTTTGGAGTCCCATAGCATTTTATTTATTTATTTATTTTAAACTTGACCACAGTGACTAAGACCCTGGACTGAATCAAGACTCTAATACTTATTAACTACAGAGAGCTTTGTAATTTGTGGCACCTCTCTTACTCTCAGTTTTCTTATCTGTAAAATGGGGATAAAAATTCATTGCATAGTCATGCTGAGAAATTAAAGATGATTCTCAGAGCACCTGAGTGGCTCAGTCAGTTAAGCGTCCAACTCTTGATTTTGACTCAGGTCATGATCTCAGGGTCCTGAGATAGAGCCCTGTGTTGGGCTCGTGCTGGGCGTGGAACTTGCTTAAGATTCTCTCTCTCCCTCTCTCTGCCCCTCCCCACCCCACCCCCACTCATGCATGCTCTCTCTCTCTCTCTCTAATTAATTAATTAAAGATGATTCTCATACATTTCTTAGCAGAGTGCCTGGCCGGAAAAAGTCAATGCTCTCTCTGAGACAGAGTATTAGAATCAATCATGCTTGTGTCCCATGTTAGACTCTAAACTTTGAGAAGGTAAAGACTTTGCCTTTATTTCCCAGCCACCCCCAACCCCCACAGGTGCAAAGCTTTAAGGTGCAGTGCAGATGTGTGTGGAGGTGTGTGTGTTTGTTACAAATGTCAGCTTTGGCACAAACTTCCCTGGGAAGGAAGGCTCTAACCTGGCTCCGGGACTTACTAGGTTGTTTTTTTTTTATTTAATTTCATTTTATTATGTTATGTTAGTCACCATACAATATACCATTAGTTTTTGATGTAGTGATCCACGATTCATTGTTTTTTTTTAACATTGACAAGTTTCTTCATATCTCTGGATCTCAATTTTCTCATCTGTTAAATGGGTTTAATCCATTAACTTGTAGCTTAATCGTGAGAATTAAAGGACCCTGGGAGGTAATGAACACTCATAAAGGCTGGATCTTTTCAGGATATTCATGTGTCACCCCTGCTCCCACCTAAGGAAGGCACCATATAACACTTATGCTAGAGGTAGCTAATAAACAAGGACCTAGGGAGTGATTTTCAGTGAACTCCCTTGTTTGCTCACTCCATGACAAAGAGCTTCCCCACTGCCAGTAGAAGCCAGAGGCAAGCCACCATAAACCCAGGGTGTTTCACAATAACAGACATCACGGCACACATACCAGCTGTTCCCCCAGGAAGGGGACATTTGACCTGCAATTCTCTGGAATAAAACCAGTAGTCTGTTTGCCAGGGTGCACGGTTATTCAAAATAGCTGCACACCAGAGAGGCAGCCTAGTGCAGACATCAGGCTACTGATCTGAGAGTCCGAAGGCCTGAGTCTGAGAATCTGATCTCACCAGTAACTAGCTGTGTGCCCTTGGACGGGCCATTTTGCTGCTCTGGGCCTCTTTCCTTTTCTCTCAAAAGAAGGGCCTACACTAGGCATTCTCCATGGATCACTGCAGCCCCTCTGTTTCACTGTTCTAAAATGAGCTAATTAGCAAGATGAACACAGAATGCAGAGCCAGAAAGACCAGGTTCAAACCCCTAGCTGGTTGACTCTGATCAAGCTTCTTAATCTCTCTGACCTTGGTTTTCTCATGGGTAGAATGGGGATAATAACTTGGCTGTTGGAGGGTTGGAGATAGTGAATATCAAGTACTGGGCCATTGGAAATATTCAGGAAGTGCTGGCTGCTGTGATTATTATTAGCATCATTATCATGGTCATCATCATTATTAATACTACCTTTCTTTTAAAAGGCGAAGGCCCATGGGGTGCCTGGGTGGCTCAGTCGTCGTTAAGCGTCTGCCTTCGGCTCAGGTCATGATCTCGGGGTCCTGGGATGGAACCCCGCATCGGGCTCCCTGCTCAGCGGGAAGCCTGCTTCTCCCTCTCCCACTCCCCCTGCTTGTGTTCCCTCTCTCGCTGTGTCTCTCTCTGTCAAATAAATAAATAAAATCTTTAAATAAAAAATAAAATAAAATAAAAGGCGAAGGCCCGAAAACATCTTACTGCATAATCATCATGTGGAGTCCGATAGGAATATCAACCCTTCACTAGTAATTTGTCTGAAATTAGTCCATTTCCTTCTCCAATGTATAACTGCTATTGCTTTTCAATGTTGTCACCTTAACCCTTTTCATTTTCAACCCTTTAACTTTAGTTCCTTAATAATAACAAACCATATAGCTTAGTTCATGAGGAATTTCACATGCATTTTCTCATGGATTCCTGCACCACCATCATCATTTCCACCATAACCATGACATCTCCATTCATCAACACCTGGGGACCTGCAGGGCTGAGCAACTTACCTGAGATCTCAATGCCCACCCAACCAGGAAGTCACTGGGCTTAGACTTCCGGGTAAGGCTCCTAACTCTAAAGTCCATGATTATTCCACTCCATCAACTTTATGAATCAATTCAACTTTTTCCCCAGTCATTGCTTAGACTAGTGGTAGAACATCTTCCTTTTTTAAAGCAGCGGTCCTTCTGTAGGAATTGAAGCACAGCATTTCTTAAGTGTTTGGCACTTAAGTGTTTGGCACTTAAGTGTTTGACACTAATTCCTGAATTTACCCAGTCACATACCATCTAACTTAACCACTTTTGTTTTTTCCCACTAGAAGACATAAAGCAAAATTTAGATGACCTTTTTTCTTAAATTCAAATACCTCAGAAAATGTTATTCTTATTTTTGGTGAATAGGAACAGTGTTTTAGGAGAGTCTTTTGGTTGCAAGAAAGAACTAACTCAAGTGGAAGGTGAAGATTATTTTAAGGATCCCCACTGAATGGAATTTTATTGAACAAAATAATAAAAATTGGCATGGCCTCAGGGAGGCTGGGACTAAAAGGTGGTTCTTGACCTAAGGAAACCCCAGCAGTGCTGCATGCAAAGGGCACTGGATCTTCTCTCTAGTGATCTTCCGTCTTACCATCTTACCATCTTCCATCTACTATCTTACTGTGGAGTGGTCTGCCCTATTACTCATCTATCCCATTGTTCTAACACCATAGACTGGGTGCCTTACTCTTTAGTTCCCCCACTGAAATTCCCTACAGAAATTACATTCCTGGCTCAACTAATTACCATTATTCCCATTTGGAAGAGGTTTTTTGACACAAGGGCACATCTTAGACCATTAATCAACAAATGAATCTACCGCCCTTGGGTCAGGCATGGCTTGAGGTGTCAAACATGGCTGCCTTGGGTTGGGCCCTCAGCTTGGGTAGTGGTTGGATCCATTTTACTTAGAAGGGGCTGTAAGCCACAGCATGTGCCATGATTATCACTGCTAATATCAACAGAGTAAAATTTTCCTCTCCAGATGCTCTGGTTTCATATAAATCTTAAAACAAATTGTCACTTTCAGATAATAACTTTTCATGCCTCCATATGTTTACAAAATCCTAACTGATGAGGAGTCCCAGAGCTGACTATAATAACACCAATAAAAATCACTTCTATAAAAGATGATACAGTCTTTTATAGTGGTGGCTGTTCTTTCATGTGCTCTGCTTCTCTTGATTGCTATAGCATCCCGAGTTGACAGGACAGTTATTATTGTCACTGTCTGATGGAAGAAAAGCTAAAGTTTAAGAGAAATGATAGACCTTAGGCCGTAAAACTAGTTAGTGGTTTATCTGGAACTTAGACCTCAGTTTCCTAAATCAACCTCTGAAGAAATAGAAAACAACCTTTATTTTTAGCTAGTCATGATTAGTTTTTGATGGTTACTGTGTCTCGCTGGTCTCCTTTGGTCTACATTCAGAAGCTCATCCATTCTCATGCTGGATTCCTGCAGCATTCTCTTAACCCATCTCCCTGCCCTCATCAACAACCTTTTCAATTCATTCCTCCACAGGCAGCCAGAGAAGTCTTTCTAAACCAGAGTATTCAACAAATCACCTCCAGGATGACAGGCTCCTTGCTGCCCACAGAATAAGATCTGAATTCCTTCAAAGTGAATTCAGTGTCTTGGGAGGTCCAGCTCTTCTACCTCTTGGTCTTACTGCCCCTGCTCATCACCACTCAGGTTCACACACATCCAGCAGTCCTAGTTCCCAAGCATGGCTTGCAAATTTCCCCCTCTGCATCTTTATGTAAATCACTGTCCACACACTGGATTTAGATGCATTTGGATCACATGATGTTGTAGTGCTTGTTGTTTTATCTGATCCATTGGCAACATCAAGAAAATTCCCAGCTTCTCCTAGAAAAGTAATAGATCAAGGTAACAGGCAACTGAACCTGAGAAGTGGTTAATCACTTCAAATGGGGCACACCCTCTCCAATTGGCCACAATCCCTATTGCCTTACACCCAACTGGCTTCACTCATGATTGTGATGTGCTTCACCCCTTAGATATTTCAGTTTGCAACCTTTACTGTATGTGTTCACCACCAGAAACGTTCTTCCCCATACACTTCTATCAAAATATTAGTAATCTCTCAAGTAATTCTTCCATGAAGTTTATATTGATTCTCTGAGTGGGAATTAATCTCTTCCTCCTTAAAGGTGTTAATGGATGCCTCCAGCACCTAAAGAACTTCACTAGATTATAACAGATTTGGGGGCAAGAACTCATTCTTATTTATCATGTACCCTCACACTGCCGTATACTGTATCTTACTCTTTATAAATGTTCAAAAAGTATCTGTTGACTTGAACTTAGTTTAATTTAGTTCAATTGGCATTTAAACTTTCCAGTAGTAGAAGTCAAGTCTTCTGTGATCATATTTTCCCATTCCTCATCTAGATTTGAGCTTTTATTAGTGCCAATAACACCTGCTTCTCACCACAGGTCTTATCTACTGAGGAAACAAACTATTTTTCAAAGTTCTATTGATTTAAAAGTTTAAGCTCTTAAATAAATCATCTTCTAAGGAAAAGCAAGAGTGGGAAATTTGCTTTTGCCCTGAGCCAGTACTACTCCCCACTGCGGAGTATTTTGCAAGGTCTTCATAAGGGAAGAGAGAAATACCCAATCTCTACCCTCAGGTGAGCTCGGCAATCACCCTGTATCATGTTCTACACGCAAACTTCAGGGGTGCCTGGCTGGCTCAGTCAGTGGAGCATGTGGCTCTTGATCTCAGGGTCATGAGTTTGAGCCCCACGTTGGGTGTAGAGATTCCTTAAAAATAAAATCTTAAAAAACCAAACAAAACAGAAACCACAAACTTCAGTTTCCTCAAATAGTACATACATTTCTTACACACATTTGCCCATGAGAACCTACTGTCCTCTTATTTCATCCAAGTTACATTCTTATGAGCTACTTCCTCTTATTTTTGGATGTTGACTTTTTAAATAACTTTACCCTTTCATTCAACCAAGCATCTAACAATTTATCAGGCACTGTGCTTGGTTCTGGACAAAACAGACATACCCTGTTCTGACAAAAACACGTATGTTTTGTTCTCAGCTCCTGGGAGGCTCACAGCTTCGTGGGGGAAACAAACAAATCATTTAGGGACATTTTATCAAGAGCTACACATGAACAGAGCAAGAGCAGAGCCTTGCCACCACATTTGTTGTGTATGATGTGTGTGTGTGGTGCAGTCTTTGCGTGCATACTGCTGTTCTGACATTCAGCTCATATAGTGAACATTTATAACTGACTTCTCTGCCTGCAGTCTTGTTAGAGGAGGCAGTTACTTAGGTTCTAACAGGAGACCAGGAGGTCAGCAACGAGGAACTCATGGCCAGCTATCAGGAAGGTCAGAAGCCTGTCCTGGCAGCACACGATAAGAAGCCAGGTCGAACCAGACAGGCCCAAGATGGGCAGGAAACCCCTGGCCCATTTAGTAAGAAAAAGTGGGAAAACTGCTTCCCTCCTTAAGTAATCAATATTCCACCCCCTAGTTAACAACTATCAATAAAATATAGAAATCCAACCCCCAGGGAGTGCAGCTCTCACCCTCCTGCTCGCCCCCCTCTCATATCTCCAGAGTGCACTTTCCGCTTTAATAAACATCCCCGCTTGTGTCACTCATCCTCTGTGCTGTGTGTCTGTCCTTGAATTCATCCTCATGACAAGACCAAGAACCTTCTGGCCTGGCTGGGTCTAGGCCCCATGGCCCAAGGTCTCCTCAGTTCACCCGACAACAACCTGAACTTCTTTCCTAAGCTTTGAGTATCAAGAAGAAATAGGGGCTGCCGCTTCCCAGACAGAGTAGGAAGAGCATGCTTAAGACTCGGGAACTCCTTTGACTGCCTCTCATATAATCATGCCCTGTGAGAAAGTCACTGGATGACCACTCCAGCCCCACACAGGCAGAATGATGGAAAGTTCATGCACAATACAGACGTGGGCCACCCCATCAGATCATGAGCCACAACCAGTTGAGTTGCTGACTGCCAAGGGGACACAGCATGGGCCCTAAAGGAGGGAAGAGATACCAGCAGCTATGACCTTGTGGTCTCTTGATGAAGTGAGGCCCATAGCCCTTCCCTGCACCTCTACGTCCTTCCTTCCTGCATTACGTACTCTGTGTGTGAGTATGTGTAACAGCCCCCTCCCCCTTACGTTGCCTGCTTATTATACACAAGTGTACTGGTGATAGCAAACTTTATAATCTAATCCAGGGGCCAGCAAACTTCAGACAGCAGGCCAAATCCAGCCCACTGCAGACTTTCATGAATAAAGTTTTATTGGCACACAGCCACACCCACTCATTTACATATCTGCAAAGGCTGCTGTCATGCTACGGTGGCAGAGAATAACCTAGACAAACACTGTGGATTGCTACAATTCTGACACCAATTCCTCTGTGTCTGTTTTTTCTGCACCACCAAGCAAGTTTCCGACGCCAGCTAGATGTCCCACAATTCAACTCTGACACTCTCTACTGGAAAGAGCACCCGATCCCACCGGCTAAGGGCTTAGTCCTATAAGACTGAACCCTGCCCCCCACCAGATGCCAGTTGCAGGTCCAGGTTGTTCCCTGAGCTTCTGACAGACCGGATGTAAATCAGAGGTTCCCATGACCTCCTCCTTGGGTTCAATTAATTTACTAGAGCCGCTAACAGAACTCAGAAAAACAGTTTACTTCCTGCTTACCAGGATATATTTAAAGGATATGATAAAGGATACAGCTGGATATCCAAATGGGAGAGATGCACAGGGCAAGGTATGGGGAAAGGGCACAGAACTTCATGCCTTCCGCAGGCATGCCACTCTCCCTGAATCTCCGCTTGTTCACCAACCTCTAGGCTCTTCAAACCCCCTCCTTTTGGGATTTTATGGAGGCTTCGTTACATAGACATGATGGATTAAATCATAGGCTGTAGATGATTGAAAATCTCCAGCCCGTCTCCCCTCCCTGGAGGTTGGGGTATGGGGAAATGAAAGTTCCAAACCTCAAGTCCCACAGTTGGTTCCCCTGGCAATCAGGGGGCCCCCCTCCCTAGTCACCTCGTTAACACAACAAAAGACACCTTCATCTCTCCCATCACTTAGGACATTCCAAGGATTTTAGAGGCTCTGTGCCAGGAACAGGGACAAAGATCAAATACATATTTCTTATTATAAATCACTGTATCACAAGTGCAAATCCTAAAATATGTATTATATGATCCTTTATGGAAAAGTTTGCCAACCCCTGGTCTAGTGCACAGGCTACAGAGTATTGGTCGGGATCCCCAAAAATGAAAGGAAGAATTAGCCTGAATCAGAGCTCCAAAACTTGGAGCAGGACATTAACTCAGAAGACTGGTTGCAGAGGGAGTTAAAGTGTTTTCAGCTGTGCCAGGGATTGTCTTATTACATTAAATGGAACCACGTTTTATATTTGTTTTTGGTTTGTTGTTATTTTTGAACACTAAATACGGGGGGAAGAAGGTAGGGCATCTAAATGGAACACCATATTGGACATGGGTCACTTGCCCAGATTTTTCCTATGTTTGGAAATAACCCACAATGTGGGTTTTGGTGGAAGATAGAGCCCATCCCCTAGAACAGATCCGGAAAACAGCAGATGCTTGCTTTTACTCAACACCTCTGGAAATTAAGGGGCTGGTACCTGATAACCGGTGGGATCGGGTGCTCTTTCCAGTAGAGAGTGTCAGAGTTGAATTGGAGGATTGACCAATTGAACATATCTGCCCATGGCTGTGAATCTGATACTTAAAACTACAAAGAAACAGGGACAGATAATGCATTCCAATGGTTGGGCTTGGGAAAAGCAGAAACACTCAGTATTGGTAACCACAGGGCCAGCAGTGAGGCCAGTCACCCAGGACTGTCCCTGTGACACAATCCTGCCTGAATTTCCAGCCTCCTCACTTCTCTCGGTTCCTGCTTATTATCTGATCCTGGTTCTTCTTCATTTCCATCAGTCATGTAATGCAACATCTTCTCAATCACCCCTATTGCTTCATGTAAACAGGAATAGTTTTAGGAATCATTTCTGCTGTTTAAACCCAACACTGCAGCTTTTAACAATGTATAACTTAGAAAAATGATCGTAACAGCTAATTAATTAATTTGTTGAGATTATAATGTGCCAGGAACCATGTTAACCATTGTTCATGAATTATCACATGTAATTCTCACAACAATCCTATTAAATACCATTATTATCCCCATTTTATAGATGAAGAAACCAAGGCTTAGAGAGGCCAAGTAATTTGTCCAAAGCCACACAGCTGGTCAGTACCAGGTCTGTCTGGGCACAAAGCCAGGGGGCTTAACCACTCGAATCCTCCATGTTACTGTATTCTTCTGCTAGAAGAAGTGATGCTGAGTTAGTTTTATAGATCCCAGATAAAATAAAATTTAATGGCTGGACCAACAATGTGTTAAGGGGTGTGCCAGTAAACCAACACTCAGAGAAAAAGAAAGCCCTGAATTAAAGTGTCTACTAATTTCCACGGTGTACATACTCCCACCATGGCTGATTGCAATGGTTTAACCATCTCTTCTCAAACTTCCTGAATACCTAACAGTTGACTCTTGCAAACCAGGAGGAGCAGGCTCTAACACACCATTATACCTATTTCCTGTGTGTTTCTTCTTTCTGCTTATTGTTTGCTACCCCAAACACTTAATCTTATACTCTTGGAATCTCAGAGTGGGGTGAGATCTCAGAAGGTGTTTAGAGTCACCACATACCCGTGGAAGACCCCTCCAAGCCATCCCTACCTTGGTATCCATCTTCGGCTCAACACTGTGGTGTCTGGGAGCTCCCCAGCTTCCAGGGTTCCTTGTTTTATGTTGAAACCATCATTGTTGCTCCAAACAACAGCCCTAGTTTCATGAAGCAGCTGCTGCACTCCACATTTTAGAGGTAGGCTTTCCCTCTCTACCTAGGAGTGCTTGATCCACACCGCCTGCTGAATATGGCTCTTGTAAGCAGTCGCTGGCCCCAGCTCCACTCTCCTGCACCGTAGTGGAAGGGGTTTCAGGTGTGGAAGTTCATGGGCATGCAGTGTAGGCTGGATCTACTGTGAGAGGATTATATTTCACACAGGTGCTAAGTGTTTTCCCACCTTGCCTGGAGACTCAAGAAAGAAAGGACATGTGCTTAGCCCCACACACCTCAAACACACATGCATGTGCACGAACACACACACACACAGAGTTTTAAAGATTATATGAATGCCTCTGTCATTCAAGACCAGCACCCAGTGCTGGCACAACAAGACACATATTCTCAAATACCATACCCTTTCTCGTGCCACTCGCATCATTTCAGGCCTTGGGGCAACACTTCTTCACATCTACTACCTACATTCTTGAAACCAAAGGTGACCGCATCCACTGCTTTGGAGTGTGGGGAGCATTTGAGTGGCAGAAGTGCTTAGGTAAGAGAAAAGGTAAGTTAATAAGTTGTCAAATCCCTGCCCCCAGAGAACATGAGATTCTTGCATCAATCAGTATCTTTTCCCAGCGGTACCCAGCATCCTCAGTCAGAAGTACTTGCTGATTAGTGCAATATTACCTACAGCAGCGTATGGCTCCTAGAGAACATTCTGCAACATGAAATAATCCAAATGCCCTTAAATGTGTATATATCTAAGTGTAGAGTCAATATACCTGGCACATTATGCTAACTCTTTACACTGGCAACCAGATGGACACTGAATGCGAAAATTGTGAACAGTTCCCTTCTTATACAAATATTTAATAATGAGATATAGTCTCAAAAAACTAAATTAAAATTTTCAGCTTTATTTAAATAGTTTTGACTTAAAATTTGGATAGTCAATTATACTTGTGTCCTGCTCTGTAATTTTGATAGTTTGGGATATTTTATAAGAAAATTACTATTAAAACATATAGAAAACAAGTTTTTTAAATTTTTACACTTACTTTAAACTACATTTTGATTAAAATATATTCAGATTTGTATATTTTGAATACAACTGCATTTTGTTTTTTTAATCTTTTAGGTCAGGCGGCACAACTTACAACCTGCAGGCCAAATCAGCCTCCTGCCTGTTTTTTAAACAATTTTTAAAAAGATTTTATTTATTTATTTGACAGAGAGAGAGAGAGCATAAGCAGGGGGAGTAGCAGAAGGAGGGGAGAAGCAGGCTCCCCACTGAGCAGGGAGCCCAATACGAGGCTTGATCCCAGGACCTGAGCTAAAGGCAGATGTTTAACCCACTGAGCCACCCAGGTGCTCCTCCTGCCTGTTTTTATAAATAAAGTTTTATTAGAACAGAGTCCATCTATCTGTTTATGTTTTGCCCATGCTCCTTTCTTGCTCCTATAGCAGAGTTGAATAGTTGAGACAGAAACACATAGTCTAAAACATTTATTGTCTGATCCTTTATAGAAAGTTTACCAATTCCTACTTTACTGCCAATAGAACACAAATTAGGTGAAAATCTTGATTATAACAATAAAGCTAGTGAGTTGCTGACACAAAGTCAAGAAAACCAACTGTTATTGAACAAATAAATTGTTTGCTATAAGTTATATATTCTTACATAGATTACTTACCCTAACATGGCTGGCCTGCTAAACATGTAAAATCATCATTAAATTCAGCCATCCTTGATATTGTACCAGTTTCAGTACTATTAAAACAACTGTTTTACCCATATATTTTGCTGTGATCATGATGAAGGCAAATGTGTCAAGATATAAAGATTTCATATGTTTCACTAAACAGCTGATGGCTTGATTTATAACTCTTAAATCTTGAGACATGTGGGATGCAGGTGTCCATTTGCCAACTGATCCCAGACCCCACATATATTACCGGCAGGTCTAGAACTTTCCAAAGTGTCTCATTTCATTAACAGACCCATGAGGCGAACAAGATTGGCCCCATTTTACAGATGGGGAAACTCCAACAGTCTGAAGAGAGAAGAAATAAATGTTTGGGAGCTTTAGACTGTCAGAAGGTGGCGTGATTGAACTCATGTTTTGAAAGAACATTCTGGTTGGTATTTGAAGAGGATAAGAACAGAACAAAGGACGGGGAGGGAGGCTACTGCGTTGTTCCAGGTAAGAGATGAAAGGCACGTGGACCGTGTGGCGGCAGTGAAGGTGGTGGGAAGGGGTGGAATTTGTTAATGGATCCCCTGTGAGATGTGGAGACAGAGTCCAGTCGAGGATGCTCAGGTGGATTTTCGGTCTGAGTAATGGACTGAATGGAGATGCCAGTCTCCAAGATGGAGGACCCCTTGGTAGAGTAGCCACGTGGATATATGAACACGGAGTTCAGGCAGAGGGTGCGATGGGGTTGTCAACGTACAGCGGGTGTTTAAAACCATTGTTTTCTACTTAGAACAGATACTATTTTTACACAGTGAGAAGAACCACAAACATGGTGTATGAGTCTTTAAGAAAGACGAATAAACAAATAGGGCAACACTCAAAAGCAAAATTGGAGCAGTGGAGGGAACATCAAGATGAAAGAAAAAAATGAGAGACTCATAACCTTTCAGGCAAAAAGAAAAGAAACAAAGCACTGCCAAGACACATCCTTCCAAAAATCTTTCTAGATTCAAAGCGGAGAGGCAGAGTCCTTGCAAAAGAGCCAAATCACAACAGTTTCAGGTTTCCCCTAACAGCGCATAATGAAACACTATGAAAACAAATTCCATGTGCTCGGCCTGATTTTATTGTGCTATCCCAGCAGAAGCAAGGAAGAAGCCAGGCTTTCTTCAATGTACAAACTAGTTGCAAATAGGACACGTAGGTGCCCTTCCTCGGGGGAGGACTTACAGTTCTACTTGGAGTGAACAGTGCGTAAAGGTGAGTGTGTCGTTAGCACTGGAATGTGGAAGCCTTTGAGCTGAGTGGGCTCTCCTCCACCACCCACAGCCCCCAAGGCTGTTTGTCACACCTCTGCTTGTTGGCTTCACTGGCCGCCACCTCCCGCAGGCCCTCCTTGCCTCCTCCTTCCAGGACAGCACTTGGTCTTCCTAGAGCTGCTCTTCCAGATCAAGCCCTCTTTCTATTGGGCCCCAGGAAGCCCATCCGTGAGCTGTCCCTGCAGGCAGCCTGGGCTGTGTGTGCTGGGATCCTGCCCTCACTTGGAACTAGGCATCGAGAAGGCTAAGGAGCCTCCCTTATTCTTCATCCTGTTTGTCTTGATTTTCTCATTTCCATTTCCCAGCACTCAGCATCAGTATGTTCTTTGTAACTTGACTCTGCATCTTATTACATTGAGCTCAGCAATGGGCTCATACATCAGAGCTAATGCATCCTATAATTTCTCTAAGGTTGAATTGATGAGCAGCTCAATGGTTTTTTAAGGCTCCTCTCCCAGCCCCTCAGGTCTCTGCTCTAACCCTCTCTTGCTCAGTTAGGTCATCCCTGACCACCGTGTTTCAGTCGGAAGTCAGTGCCCAGCTCTCCCTGCTTTTGTCTTCCCCGTTAGCATCAGTTCACCCTCTGGTTCACAATTTGTTTAGCTTATTTGCATGTTTATTGCTTGTTCCCATATTGAGAGGCAGTTGAGAGCAGTGATAAGATCCCACCTCTGTCTGGGCAATCCCAGCTCTGCTACCCCTAGCTGTGTGATCTTGGGCAAGTTATTTAACCTCTCTGGGCCTCAGCTATCTCATCTGTAAATCAAAACCTCATGGGGTGGGTGTGAAGATTAAAAGAGTTAATATGTGTAAGACATACAGAAAGGGAATCTCCATCACCTAATCCTTAGACCCTATTCAAGTTTCACCAACAGTACCACTCTTGTCCTTGACAGCCAAAGGACCCGGGCCAGAGTCACATTCTGCATTTTCTTGTCAAGTCTCTCAATTCTCCTTCAGTCAGGACAGTTCCTTGTTCTGTCCTTGACTGTCAGGGTTTTCAGACATTTTCTAAGATTACAGGTCACCTATGTTGTAGAAAGCCCCTCGGTTTTGGTTCGTCTGACATTTCCTCCGATTTGATTTGGGTCATGCATCTTTGGCAGAAATATCACAGAAGGGATAATATAATCTCATTTGATCTTATCAGGTGGCATACAATTCGATTCGTCCCATTACTGCCTCTTACTTGCTGTGTGACCTTGGACAAGTTCCTTAACCACTCTGTGTCTTAGTACGTTGGCCAGAAATAGGCTATAATGGTAGGACTTACCTCATAGAGTTGTTGTGAGAATAGCCATGAGTTAGTCCACATGTGGAGTAATTATAACTGTGTCTATCACTAGATCCAAACTATATAAAATGTTGCTTGTTATTATTAGAGAAGGAACAGAGGATCAAGAGGAGAGCAAAAAGGAGAAAACGGTACTGCTTTGCGCTTGTTTCCCGGGGCTGCCATATCAGCTGATAGCAAAATGTATGGCTTAAAACAACAGAAATGTATTCTCTCACGGTTCTGGAGGCTGAAGCCTAAAATCAGGGTGTCAGCAGGGCCCTGCCCTCTCCAAAGGGTTCAAGGGCAGAATCCTTCCTTGCCTCTTCTTAGCTCCTGACGATCTGACAGTCCTTGTCGGTCCTTGGCTTAGGGATGAGTCCCTCCTATCTCTGCCTCCATCTGTACCTGGCCTTCTCCTCTGGGTCTCTCTGTTCTTTTCTGTCTCTTATAAGGAGATTCTCAGAGGATTTAGGGGCTACCCTAACCCTAACTCATTACATCTGCAAGACTATTTTCAAATAAAGTCATATCCTGAGCTTCCAGGGGACATGAATTTTTGGAGGATGCTATTCAATCTGCTGCACTGCCCAAACTTGGGACTCAGGGAACATGGGCACAGCAGTTGGGACAGGGGAGCAGAAGATGTGGGCAAGAAGGACAGAAAGGCCAGGGCAGTATTTCCCCAGCTGCCTCCTTGGGGGGTGGTCAGCAGACGCTGCCCTGTCATTGTTCCAAGGGCCACAGCTCCTGTCAGGAGCCCCTCTCCGTCTCTAAGTGGTTATGGCTCCCTCCCCAAATCCGTCCAGAGCGCTCACTAGCACGAGAGGGTGTGAGCTAACTCTCGGAGTTTCCCTACACCCTGCCTGCGTCTTTACAAATAGCCCCTCCACTGAACTTCTCTTCATTCTGAGCGTACCATCTATTCGTACTGGGACCCTGACTGATACACACATAAGTAATTGCAACATCAAGGATCCTCTGGTCAAGAAAAACCAAAGCAAACTGCTGTGGAGGAATTCTGGAACCCTCCACAGAGCTGGAACAGCCCACGCTGTGGATCCCAGCCATTTCCTTCTCTCTGTCCTTTCCCGGCCACCACCCCAGCCAAGTTGTGTGGCCCAGGGAGGGGCTGGCCTTGGGGCTGAGGGCCTGCGTGTGCATCCTGCATGTGTCCCTGCTACCTTCATGGTCACTTACCACCTCCATTTCCTAATCTGCAGTGTGGATAATCATACCTCCATCCCAAGATTGGAGGACCGTTTAAGGGATGAGAAGTCTTGCCCTCCCTGAGACACCCCGCAAGGGGCACAGCCCTGCTGACCTCCTGGGCAGCACATGCGTGTTCTCTGTGAACCGGAGCCCCCAGGCGGGACATCATAACGCTCAGAACGTGCTGTCGTGATTTGAGGTCAAGTAAATCACACAGCTCTCCCCGGGGCTTCTCCACGGGCTCCCAGGGCAGGCATTGGTCTTGCCCACGGCAGGTATCTCATGGGAGCTCAATAACTGTGTGTTCAAAACACTACTTGATGTGTAAAAGGACCTGAAAAGACATCAACCTGAATCTGAATCACCATCATTTTGTGCCATCAAGTGTCGCCAAATCTCTGGCTGGCCTTCTTTTAGTCAACAAATACCATCAGGTATTTCTATGTCTCGTGCCTGTATGCCTCAGAGACCACTTAAAAGTCACGATGTGCTCCAGCTGATCCCCTGGTCACCAACCGATGGTGGGTGACCCGAGGCCCTGTCACACCTGCAGGACAATGCTTGTTTGCCCTGTTTCCTTCCTCAGAGGCAGCCTCTAAAGCGTGATAGAGTTCAGCATTCCCAGAGCACCTCCTGAGAGCCAGTCCTGAGCTGGACCCCAGGCATGCAAAGGTGACTGGCGGCTCCCACCTCCTTGCTCCTGTGTTTGCTGATCCTGGATCCTTGGGCCAGGAAAGCACTTTCTTTGCTCCTAGACCAGCTTGAACGTCTTTTTAGAGAGTGCTTCTTTGATCCCCTTATCCACAAGAGCCCTCTTCTCCCTCCCTGTCATTTTTGTCATATTTGTAACATCTGGCACCATTAGAAATTTCCTTATTTATGTATTTATGGTTTGGTCCCCTCACCATCCCAACGTCATAAGCTCTGGGAAGACACTTTGTCTGTCTTGTTTAATGACTGCATTCACCTAGCATGTAGTGAGTGCTCCATAAACATTTGTGGAGTGAATGCATGAACGGATGAATGAACCGGACACGACACTATTCCTAAGGAGAGATCAGAACCTCTGCACCCAGCCCCGTAAGCGTATCTTCAGCCCATCCCCACCCTGTCCATATTCTTCGCTAACCACACCCATTTGTCCTCTCAAGGGCTTCCAGGAGACAGGCAGCCGAGGGGTCTCATGCAGGTGGGGTCTCTTGCCTCATTCCTTTGCTCTAAACTAGGGTAAACAAATCTACTAGAATCTATTTCAAAACACTCTTGGCAGAGCACAGAGGATTTTCAGGGCAGTGAAACTACTCTGTAAGATACTATAATGTGAGATTCATGTCATTAGTCATTTGTCCAAACCCCGTTGAACGTACACCACCAAACGTGAACCCTAATGTAAGCTATGGACTCTGGGTGATAATGATGTGTCTCTGTTGGTTCATCAGTTGTAACAAATGGACCACTAGGGTGGGGGATGTTGATAATGGGGAGGGGGGCTGTGTATGTGTGGGGGCTGGAAGCATATGGGAACTCTGTACCTTTTGTTCAATTTTGCTATAAACCTAAAACTGCTCTCAAAAATAAAGTTAAAAAAAAAATAAAACACTCTTGGTCATTAGAGGCTTTGGAAAAAAAATACAGTGTGTGGTTATTCTAGGCAGGGTTTTAAGACAATCCCATTAGGAACCCAATGCCCTTTGAGTAAATATCACATTTGTAGGAGATTGTCTTCTTTTGATCTTCAAAGGATTGCTTAAATTACTTGAAATCTATAGGCCTTAAATTAAAAGAAGCATGATGCAATTTGGTTATAATGTAGTTGTTTGAATTTCAATACAAAGGCAGTGATTGAAAAGGTGTGAAACATGATTGGCTTTTAGCACAGGATGCGAAGGAAATGGCCGGTTGGTGACACTGGAGCAGCCCAGCCCCTAAAGTGCCTGGCAGCTGCAGAGAAGATCCACCAATATGGTCAACAGGACCCACAGAGAAGGGGACCCATGATGACTCTCTTCTAATATGCAGTTGAGATAGTGACACATAGTTCACATCATTGCTGGCAAGTGGTGCAGGACCTGTGGGAGGAATTGTACCTTTTCCCCAGAATGAGGCTGAGCCAGCGCCCCGGGACCCTCACACCCTCAAGGCCCACCGTCAAGGAAGATCACCCTGGGTCTGGGACGTTGAGAGCTATAGCCCTTTACTTTGCCCCTCGCGGCCGTGGGGGGCTGGGAGGTGTCGCGAATGCTCGCTTTCCTTTTAGGCATCCCTGGCAAGTCTGTGTTCTCTGAATGAAAGACCCACTCTTCAGAGAGAATCTTTTCTGAGTTTCACCTTTGGAAATAGGAACTTACTCTTTACATAGACAACATCACGTAAATCTATACTCAGAATCTTTAAAGAAAAGCAAACTAGTTGATTTGTAACATCAAAATACAGAGAACATGTTCCCAGTTTTGGCCCTAAGTGAATCAGGCTAATTCTGCATTCCTGCCTTTTATCCCCAACTCCCTGGCCTCTTATGTGTGTTAGGCAAACCCCCAGAACTGTATTATAATTAACCATCGGATTTGTCAAGCAGGGAATCTAGGGTTCCTATTTCAATAGCAGGAGCAGAACCATCTCCTGCTTTTAAACAAACCAGTACAGAGATGCCTGGGGTGGCTCAGTCCACTAGGCGTCCAACTCTTGGTTTCAGATCAGGTCATGATCTCAGAGGCGTGAGATCAGGCCACGAGGACTTGGTGCTCAGCGTGGAGTCTGCTTGAGATTCTCTCTCTCTCTCTCCCCCTCTGCCTCTCCCCCATACCCCACCTCACCCCCCTCAATTACACGCTCTCTATCTCCAAAGTAAGTAAGTCTTTAAACAAACCAGTGCAAAGAGACAGAGACAGTGCTGTGTGCTTGACATTCTATTTCCTCTTTCTGAGCACCAGGATGTATGTGTGTATGTGTGTGCACGCGTGCGTGTGCGTGTGTGTGTTAGAATGTTTCCCATAGTAAGAGACACATGCCCACAAGATATTGATGATCCTGAGATTATTTTAGGTGAGATTAAATATTATTAAAACTTATAATACAATTATCATAACTCTCTGTCTCCCTCGTCCTTGTGATTACACCAAAGGGAAGTTTCATTTTGGTGCTACTGTACCTTTAATGCCCAAGCATTAGCTAATCTCATCTTCTAACAAAGAAAAGGAGGCCTCAAGCTCAGAGCCTGACTCCGGGCACAGACTACAGCTAGAATTTAATAACATTGCTTTGTTTTTATTTTTAGGTACCTTCTTTTTATAACATGGTTCTTCATTTTCAAGAATGACATAAAGCTTTCTTCTAAGATAAATAAAGTGAAATGGAAAGGTTTATAGAAAAGGAATAGAAAAAATAGTTCTTGGAGAAGGCAAAAAAACAAGCATTTCATTTAATGTACACATAGTTCTTGCCATGTGCCAAGCACTATTCCAAATTCTTCACAGACATTAACTCGTCTATCCTAGGGATAAACCTGATGGATGATGAAATTTATTCAAGGCCACAGAGCTGGTGCCTGGCGGGGCCTGGAACAGGCACGGGGGTGGGGGGGGGGAGGCAGTAGCTCTCTGGGGCCGTGGGGAGGTGCTGGGTCGAGGCTTGGGTTATCATGATGAGATCCAGATCTCCATCATTGCCCTCCATTTAACTTGCTCCCATCCAAAGACGGATCCAGACTCTCCTTATGACTTTGACTCTATGAATTCCAGCTTCTGCTGGGCCATTAAAGGGTTAAAAAGCATATTTGGGGGCAAAATACTTCCGGTGAATCCCCCAAGTTCCTTGCTATAATTCTCAGCACTCTTCCTGCCTCTCCTCTTTGCTGTGTTGGAACATTCCATGTAGCTGGCTGTGCCCCCACACCCCCAGCTGTTTTTAATTCTCTCGGAGACTTGCTCTCCCTGAGAGAGTGACACAAGATGGCTCAAGGATTTTAAGGCTGATTTCTTAAAGGACTCCCTCCATTTTACTAAAAAAAATAACAACAAAATATGTTAAAACAACTAGAGTGTTAGATTCTTCATGATACAAAAAGATTTCTGTAGATCTCTCTCTCTCTCTTATTTTCTCTCTTCCTTTGTTGTACTCTCCGCCAACTAGAATATAAGATATGACCAAAAAAAGAGGTAAAAAATGTCTCTGCCTAGATAAATCTGCTTAAGCAAAGAACCAAAATAACTTGTCAATTTCTACTACTCCTGGTAATCCTTTTTCATAATGGTAAAAGCTTCGTTGGGAAAGAATCAATCTCATTGGAGATAATAATTTCATTTTCTTTGCAGGGGCAGGTAGAGCAAACAAAATTAAAGGAAGCTTATTTCACATGTGTATTCTAGAGGACTATTAGCATACTATGTGATGGAGTTTCCTGTCATTGGAGATATCTTATAAAAATGCTAATTCAAATCCTGAGAGATATAAGTTCAAACAAGATGAGGTTGCTGGTAAGGCTACTCACAGAACAGGTCCAGAAACTGCTTATCAGAGCAGCAGAGTGGAAATGGCCCTCATCATGCCTGCCATTCTAAAATGCTTTGCCGTTTCCCCACACTTCATTTGATGCCAAGCACATTCATCTGCTGGCAGCTGAGCTCCCAAGTATCCTTCTGAACCCCACCTGAGCCCAGAGAACTCAGGTGTGTGAGCCCAGAACCTCTGCTATTTTGTGCAGAGAAGCAGCATCAATCAGAGAAAATTGTACTGCTATTTTGGGAGCAGAGAGGAAATGGGATGTGAAAAAATATGCAAAATAGACAAGGGTTGGATAAAACCATGACGGTGAATAAAAAGAAGGCGACCAGTTCCAGACAAGTCCAATAAAATATTTTTAAAAATAAATGATTAAAAAATAAATAAAAGAACGACTCAGGTGGATGTTTGTCAAGCGCTTTCACGTAAGTTATATAATTTTGTCCTATCAGTAACCATTTTTTTAAGATTTTTTTATTTTTAAGTAATCTCTGCACCCAACGTGGGGCTTGAACTCACAACCCCCAGATCAAGAGTCACATGCTCCACCGACTGAGCCAGCCTATCAGTAACCATTTCTATGTGCCAAGTGTTGTGGTTGGCACCAGGGCTCTGAGGAGGAGAAGAAAGACCTGGTCCATGTCTAAGAGTCTTACAGACCAGTGTGGGGTGAGGGCTGGGACAGAGAGACCCACAAGCAATTATAAAGCTCTAAGTGCAGGGTGCTGGGGAGCACAGAGGAGGGAATGGCCAGCTTATCTTGGGGTCCTAGGGCACATAGAGTCAGGTAAGGCTTTCCTTAGGAAGTGACATGTAATCTAAGTCTTGAAGGATACCTAGAACTTTTGTCCATACAAATATTGACAAAGACTCTTCTAGATTCTAAGGGTATATTAGTGAAAAAAATAACATCCCTGCCCTCATGCAGCTTATATTCTAATTGGGGGAAAGATACCAAAAACATACACCTGTATCAAAGAAAAAGAAGATAGTAGGAAGGGAAAAATGAAGGGGGGAAATCAGAGGAGGAGACGAACCATGAGAGACTATGGGCTCTGAGAAAAAAACTGAGGGTTCTAGAGGGGAGGGGGGTGGGGGGATGGGTTAGCCCGGTGATGGGTATTAAAGAGGGCACGTACTGAATGGAGCACTGGGTGTTATACGCAAGCAATGAATCATGGAACACTACATCAAAAACTAATGATGTAATGTAAGGTGATTAACATAACATTATAAAATAAAATCTAAAAAAAACACACATCTGTATCATATGTCAAGTGCTGATAAGCACTATAGGGAAAATCAGGGTAAAGGGACTGGAGAGTGATGGAGTGACAGTGTAGTCATTATTTTCTGCAAGGTGCTTAAGGAAAGGCTATCTGAAAGAGTGACATTTGAATAAACCTGAGGAAGGGAAGAAGCAAGCCATACAGCTATCTAGGAAATAGGGACAAAGATATCCCAGGAAGATGAACCAGTAAGTGCAAAGGCCCTGAGGTAGGAGCTTACTTGGTATGTTCAATAAACAGCAAGGGGGGGAGTGTGGCTAAAATGCAGAGAGAGAGGTAAGGGTGGCATGACATGGAGTCAGAGAGCTGATGGGGGCCAGACTGAGGAGGGCCTTGTAGACCATTGAACAGATTTTGGTTTTTACTCTGAGTAAAGTAGAGAGCTGCTGGAGGGCTTTCAGCAGAGTGATATGATTTGACCTACATTTTTCAAAGATCACTCTAGATTCTGAATGGAGAATAGACTGTAGAGGAGAAAGTACAGGGACAGCCATGAAATCTATTAATACATACAAAAGACAAGTGTGGCTTATGCCAGAATGGTAGTGACAGAGGTGGGGAACATGGTTAGTTTCTGGATATATTTGGAAGGAAGAGACTGCAGGGTTTGCTCATAGATTGGATATGGTATGCAAAAAGATGGAAAGTTGTCAGTAACCATGGCTGAAAGTTGGCCAGGTGAATGCAATAAAAAGAAATAAGAGGAAAAGAACCAAGGGTGTATGCAAGGTAGCAATGATAAGATGGTCTCTACAGAACTGAAACTGATGGAAAGGAAAATGATGATATGAGGGGCAAGAGGAGCAGTGAAAAGATGATCAGGCCAAGGTATTGTAGGTCCTCATGGCTTGAATAATTGTTGGATTCAGGGCATTTGAGGACAAAAAAATAAAGATCAGAGATTATGGTCTGAATGGAATGAGACACAGAGGGGATGCAAGTACAGATATTGATGAGTTCAGGGTATGGCCTTGGGAATGGGAAGCTGAGGTAGAGCAGGGGACAAGGTCACTGGACAAGACAAGGGTGAGAGGCTGAGAATTCAGGATTCTGCACAGCCATCCATGCAGACATTGATATCACCAGGCATTAGGAGAAGCAGGGTTGGAGAGAACGGTGGTGAGCCAGGATCTAAATCCTCAAGGAATGAAGAGAAATGTCCTGGAGTTCAGGTGGCCTGTAAATTATTTCAACAAAGAGTGCTAGCAGGTACTTTAAATCTGATGACCTAAGGTTCAAGCTGGAAGATTTCAGGAAGGAGAGAGAAATAGTGGTATAGAACATTGGTGAGAAGAGAGGAGAATATCCCATCTCATAGCCCAGTGCTATGGAAGATATTATGGGTAGGAAAAAGCTGTCACTAATGGGTCTGTAGGAGAAACAGTGACTTGAATGTGAAACAGGTTCCCATCAGGCATGGAACCTGAGAGAAGAGAGTGAAGATGGAGGGGATTGTGATGAGTTCCAAGAGCACGGTGGATGGATTTTAGGATTTGGGAGGAAGGCGAGGTAGTGTCAGATTAGAGGCAGTGTAGAGCCATAGGAGAGGAGAGTGCCGGTGAGGAGGAAGGATGTGAGTGTCTCAATCTGCTGGAAGTGGCCAGTAGAGCCAGGGAGAAGGACACAGTGGATCTTGACCATCCTCAAGACAAATAACGGTTCTAAGGTTGTAAGTGATAGTGGGGAGAAAAGGGAGGGATGTGTTTTTTTCCAGGATCACACAAAGCTCTAAAGTCATGTCTTCATGAAAACAGCATGAAAGCTAGGCAATAGGAGCTCTTCACATGATGCTGTGGATCTCTGCAAAACAATGAGGGAAATGAGTTCTATGCAGAGAGAACATCATGTCCAACAACATGCAAGTGTGAACAAGCACAGTGTGTATGGGGAGCCCCGTGTAGGTTGATACGGATGGTGCACAGAATTTACATGGGGACTACTGAGAGACAAGAATTGCAAGGTACACAGGGTTCTCATCAGGGGCCACCTTGTACACCATGTAAGGAGTTCATCCTACCCAGTAGATATGGGGAGCCATTGAAGGATACCAAACAGGGGAATGACCCTATCACATATGCTTTGTGAATTAGAATTTTCTTTTTTTTAATTTTTAAAAATTTTAAATTGTAGAATAGTTTAGACTTATAGAAAACTTGCAAAGATAGTACAGGGAGTTCCTGTAGTTCCCATACCCAAAATCTCTTATTTGCATCTTGTCACTTGTCACAATCAATGAACCAATATTGATAATTATTTTCAACTGAAATCCATACTTTATTCAGATCTTCTTAGGTTTTTTTGAAGTGTCTTTCTTCTGTCCCAGGATCCCATCCAGGATACCGTGTGTCATTTAGTTGTCATGTCTCCTTAGGCTCCTCTTGGCTGTGATAGTTGCTCATGTGGTAATGGATTAGAGCTGGAAACATCAGAACGTACTCATGTTTAGCTTAATGTAGATACAGATGGATCGAAATATTTTAAAATAAGTGTATATGCATGGATTAGTATACATAAATATATTCTGTCGGCAGAAAGGACCTGTTAGAAACAATAACACCCTGGTAGGGACAAACACATCTCCTCCAATGAGAGGAGCCAGGGTTCTTTGGGGAGATGGTAGATTCTAGGACTGGTGCAGAAAGTGTACAAGATGAGTCTGGAACACTTTGTAGTGCCAGAAAGTTAGAAAGTGCTCCAAAAAAAAAAAAAAAAAAATACCCACAATAGTGAAGGGTATGTCAATAGGAAAAAAGATCCAAGTGGGAGAGATTCCAATGACCAAGGTTTACTCCAAAAGTGAGAAAAAACGGCCCCCACCACCAACCATCCATTTCCTTAATTGCTAAATTCTCATATGCACGTATAGTAGTTTTAGAACCACTAATGCATACCCTGTGAGAAACAACATTAGCAACTAAAGTACACTGTGTATGTAGCTGCTTTTGCCTTCAGTCTTACAGACTCCACTCATTTCCTAAGTCACTTAGGCCACTACCTTTACCCCCACCCTTTCAGTGAGGTGGTTCTATACATTTTAATACAGGTGGATTATTTTGTCATGTTCTGCATTCCATCCTGGGATCCTCCAACCTCTTACATAATTTTTTAATACTTGCATATATTAAGGTCCACTCTTTCTGCTGTGAAGTTTTATGGGTTTTGACAAATATGTACTATCATGTAGTCAGCACTGAAGTACTATACAGAATAGTTTCACCACCCTAAAACAATTCCTGTGTCTCATCTAGTTAATGCTACCCCACCCAAACCCCTGGCAACCCTGAATGATTTATCACCTTCATAGTTTTGCTTTTTCTAGACTGTCACCTCAATGGAATAATATAGTATGTGTTTTTATTATTATTTTACTTAGAAAAATGCATTTGAGATGTATCCATGTCTTTGCATAGCTTAATAGCTCATTCTTTCTTAGTGCTGAATAATATTCCATAATTTGGATGTAGCACACCTTGTTTATCCATTCACCTATTTAAGGACACATTGAAGGCTTATAGTTTTTGATAATTTGGTAAAACTGTTATAAACATTCATGTGCTGGTTTTTGTGTGCACATCAGTTTTCAGATCTGTTGAGTAACTACCTAGAAGCATGATTGCTAGATGACCTATGAAGATGATATTTAGTTTGTGAGAAATTGCCACACTGTCTTCCAAAATGACTGTACCATCTTGCATTCCCACCAGTAATGAATGAGAATCCCTTTTGCTCCACATATTTGTCAGCAATTGGTTTTGTCAGTTTTTCAATTTTAGCCATTCTAATAGATACCCACTGGAATCTCATTTTTGTTTTACCTTGCATTTCACTAATGAAAAATGACTTTGAGCATTTTTTCTTAGGCTTACCTGCCGCCATCCATGTCTCCTTCAGTGAGACGCTGTGCAGATCTTTTGCCCAGTTTTTAAATTGGGTTGTTTGTTTTCTTATTGCTGAGTTGTAAAAGTTCTTTGTATAATTTGGATGCAAGGCTTTTATCAGATATGTGTTTTGCAAATATTTTCCCCAGTCTGTGGCATGTATTTTTATTCTCTTAACAGTATCTTTCCCAGGACAAAAGTTTTTAACTTTAATCAAGTTCAACCTATCAATTTTTCTTTTACAGATCACACTTTTGTTGTTGTATCTAAAAGTTCATTACCAAAGCCAAAGTCACATAGGTTTTCTTCTATATCTTCTATGTTTTCTTCTAGAAGTTTTGCATATTACATGAAATAAAGTTTTCCAAACTGTATACGTTTATTCCTTTTTCTTGTATTCCACTGGCTATGAGTTCCACTAGGATGTTGAATAAGAATGGGGAGAGAGGACATTCCTTGCATCACTGTCAATCTTAGAAGCATCCAGTCTCTCATCATCGAGTGTGTTGTTAGGTGTCAGGTTTTTGTAGAAGTTCTGTATCAAGTGGAGGATGTCACCCTCTATTCTAAGTTTTTGTCATGAATGGGTGTTGAATTTTGTCAAATTCTTCCTCTGCATCAATTTGATATGATCATATGATTTTTCTTCTTTTATCTTGTTGATATGGTAGATTACATTGACTGATGTTTGATTCGTGAGCCAATTTTGCATACCTGGAATAAATGCCACTTTGTTGTTGTGTATAGCTTTTTGTGTACATTGTTAGACTCAGATATGCTTTTGACATTGATCATTATGGCATCAGTGTTCAAGGTAGACTGACAAGACCTGTCTGGTCAGACTAGAGACCAGATGACTACTTGGAAGACCACTGGAATAATTTGGTTAAGAAATAGAAAGGAATCAAATTCCCTAGAGGTGATGAGAATTGAAAGAATGACCAGTTGGACTTAAGCAGTATTTAGAAGGTAGAATTGGAAGATTTGGCAATAATGGAATATGTGAGAAGAAATAGAGAGAGGAGAGTAAGTTGACTTCCAGATCTGTAGCTTGAGCTTGAGCAAGTGGGTAGTGCCATTTACCAAGTCACATAACACAGTATGGAATGGATTTGACAGGAAAGGGATAGAAATTCTGGGCTTACCTCTGGGAATATTACCTGTGGAGATGATGACAAGACATCAGATAGAGATGCCCAGCCAGCATTTGGATCTATAGATTCAGAGCATAGGAGATGGGATGTGCTCAAGATACAGATTTGGGAGTCACCTGTGCAAGGTAATGGTTGAAGCCATGGGGGTGTACAAGGAAACAGGGAGATCATATATGGGCAATATTAAGAATTCTCAAAACATCCAACTCTACAATGACATGTGAAAGTAAAAAGTTAATTCTTTTTTTTTTTTTTAAGATTTTTTTATTTATTTATTTGACAGAGAGAGAGACAGCAACAGCAGGAACACAAGCAGGGGGAGTGGGATAGGGAGAAGCAGGCCTCCCACTGAGCAGGGAGCCCGATGCGGGGCTTGATCCCAGGACCCTGAGATCATGACCTGAGCCAAAGGCAGATGCCCAACAACTGAGCCACCCAGGCACCCCAAAAGTTAATTCTTGCAAAGATGAAAAGAAACTAGTCCAATCCTTTGCTTTTTCTATCCTCAGACCTTATCCACTTCACTTCCTCATCCAACAGCAACTTCCTTCACTATTTCTTTAGGAAAAATATTCCTGCCCATTACTCTGTCTTAATCACCTTGAACAATGATTCGATCTCACCTGGCAGCAATCCCAGATTCAGCCACAAACTGGATGCCATTGTAGCTGCAGGTTATAACCCACAACTCTCCCTCCCTGGCTGAATTGTTGAGTTATTTATGGATCTCTCTGGGAACTATGCTCTTTACTTTATATTATACCTCTCTTGAAATGTCTGGCAAATCTTTGGTGACTTCCTGCCTTGTTGAAGCATTAGCTCAGAATTGGTTTTGCAGCTCTGGTGAGAGAGAGAGAAATTATTACATCTACGTCCTGAAATTAAGCAGACAATGACTCCTACTGGAGTATAAAGATGAATATCAATTCAAGTCAACAGACTTTTATTTATTATTCACACAAATATACCAACAGGCCTACAGGGAGGTATGCTAGGGGAAAGAAGCAGAGGGGTCACTTAGGGCCACCTCACAAAGTGTACAGGCAGCAGAGATCATTTTTCTGGGAGTGGAAAACATGCTATACTTAGAGTGTGTTTTCATTATATAAAGAAATGAACCTTTGGTTATGACAACTATTTGTCAGGAAAAAGTCGTAGAAGGAGATGAAATAGCTCTATTGAACCAGCATCTTATCTAGTGACAGCCTACAAAAGATGCTAAGTATGGTTTGGTTTTTTGGTTGGGGGTTTTTTTGTTTTTGTTTTTGTTTTTTTTTTTAGTTTTCATTACTCTCATTCTTCGATTCCTTCCACGGAGCCCAAATCACTAATTCAAAACTTCTTACCGCACTTGGAATTATTAAATGTCAGGATTTTAAATAAGGCAGAAAAGCTCACCAAATCCTCTTAAGTAATCTAAATAGCATGTTTTCCTTTTAAAAATTCCTGTTTAGTCACCACCCATATATTGTCCCTCCGTACCAGCACTTTAGTCCCTCCCAATAAACAAGGAGAGAGGGGAGGAGTTGAGAGGTACGGAACTCACAAATATAATGTTGAGTGAAACAAGTCAGACACACCAAGTGCATGCTATGTGTTTCCATGCATATAGCGTACAAAAGCTGGCATAAAAGAATCCACACTGTTAGAATTTAGAATACTGATTTACCCTTTGGGGGGAATGTGACTGGTAGGGAGCAAAAGGGAGCTTTGGGGGTACTGGTGATGCTTCTGATACTGATCTGGATGCTGATTATGAGGGTCGGTCCAGTTGGTGGAAATTCATTAATTTGCACACTTATGTTATGTCAACTTTTCTATAAATACATTATACCTCATTAAAACTCTTTTTAAGAAGGGAAATACCATTCATCTTCATGAAAACAACTATACGCAAATACTGTGGGAAATATTAACACCCAACATTTAAGGAGCAGTCCCCGTGTACTAGGCACTGTTCTGAGCTCTTTGCTCAGTTAACAATTAACTCATTTTTATTCTCAAAAAAAAGAAAAAGAAAAAGAAAAACTAGTCTATGGGGCAAGTACTAAGGTCATCCCCATTTTACAGATGAAGAAAATGAAGCTTAGTAAGTCATCTGTCCAGTGTCACACAGATAGAACATACTGGAGTCAACCTGAACTCGAGTTGTCTGGCTCCCAAGCCTGCACTGTTAACCACTGCATCTTGTGTCAGAGGAGAGCAGATGCTGGATCCAGAGTGGAGCACCTGAATTGTTGTCCAGGTCACACTGTGACCACAGACAGGCATCTTCCCACCTTGGGCTTTCCCTCCCCTGTAAAATGAACAGGTTGAGCTCGTTGTTCCCTGCCCGGGACCGCACCGCACATTGCAGGAAGTCTACCATTCCCGGCCCCTAGCCACCACCAGTAGTGAGTGATTGTCGCTGATTGTCGCAATTAAGACAGCACCACACATTTCCAGTCGTGTGGCCCCTAAGAGGGCGGCACAGCCCTGGTTGAAAACCCGTGGGCTACATGACCTCTACGATCCCTTCCAGAGCCAGCGTTCTACAGCTTGAACTCTGAAGGTCTACTGTGCAAATCTGTGACAGAGACTGGGCAGCTGTTTCTCAGCCCACCTCGCACGTTCCCTGGACGTGCACATGGTTGGTTGCATTTCCCATCCTCACTTGCAGTTGGTTGTGAGCATGTACCTGAGTTGTGGCCCAAGTACACGAAGAGAAGTGATCTACGCCAGCTCCCATGCTTGCAAGCTTCTCTCTCTCTCTCTCTCTGCTCTCTCTCTGTCCCCTCATCTGCCGGCAGGTGTTGAGGATGGCATCGTGCCCATCAGTCTGGGACCCAAGCTCACTCCACTGGTGACTGAACTGCAAGTCAGCAGGAAAGAAGCATCTGGCATGTTTGCCACTGAGGTTCCAGGGTGGGTCTGCTCTGTTACAGCCGCTAGCACTGCCCTCACGAACACAGCGAGTGAAGAGCACGCAGTGGGACCAGGATCACGGAATTCACTGGTCTGACCACCATCCTGAAGAAGCTGGCTTCACAGAACAGTGGAAGACTAAGTCACAGTGTTAGCTGGCTGGCAATCCTTGCAGGGCTGGGGCAAGGCTCTTCAGGGCTCTGTACATAGTCCGAATCAGCACCCAACATATGGCGCTGTTTCTGCCTTAGCCAAGATCAAGGAACAGAAACGAGAGTTGTACCACTCATTATTAGCCACAAGCAAAACTTTTGCTTCCTGTTCCAAGCAACAATATAAATCGGTCTAACAGACATATTGATGAGCAAAAGAAGCCCAGACACAAAACAATGCAAACCGTATGATCCCATGTATATGAAGTTCAAAAGTAAGGTGCTAGAGGTCAGCACAGTAGTGACATCTGGAGGGGGCGTGAGTTAGGAAGGAGCACAAGAGAGTTTCCTGGAGTGTTGGAAATGCTCCTTTCAGATATCTGTAAGTGCACGTGCACACGCATACACACACACACACACACACACACACACACACCCGTATCTGAGTCCTCCAATTTTGTAACAAGGTCAGAGAGAGGGAAGGGCTGAGAGGTAGTTCCATAAACACAGCCCAGCGGGAACAGTGATGTAAAGGTGGACAGTATAGGCTGAGTGACCAGCCGGGATCCTTCTAGTCTATCTTCTCTGTAACCTTTCATGAGAAACAGATTTTTATTTTGATCCCAAGAGAAACTATTTCACTGTTTTTCTTAACCTTTGAGATGGATTGAATGATGTCATTTGGCACAAGTTAATTGAAAGGGCAGCATGAGAGGGAATGTAACCATCTGCCCAGGTTTCAGGTTACACAGACCCCGACTCTTCTGAGAGTCCCACCGGTTATCCCACTTATATTCAAACCAGAGACGGTGGCTGGCTGGGTGCTGGCAACCTGGTGGGGGCTCTGATGGGGCTGTGAGCAACTCATGCCCCTGCAGGGCCGTGAGGTCAGAAAGGCTGAAACTTCGTGGATCTATTTTGTTCATAAAAGGGAATGCTTTGGTAGGTGACCCTGCCACTGCAGGGCTGATATTACCAGGGTGTTAAGCCGAGCGTATTTGGCAGGACTCATGGAGGGTGATGATGCACCAGGAGCTCTCACTTCACGTCATTTAATGCTTGCCTCAGTCTGCAAGGTTCAAGTCTTATCTGTCCTTATTTTCCTGATAAGGAAAGTGGAGTTCAGAATGATCCTGCAGCCTGCCCAAGGTCACTTAGCCAGTATTCTCGAAACCGATGTCTTGCCTGGTTTTTAGAAAGCGTAGCTCTGAGAACTATCACTCCTAGGCTGCTGGTGGGGACTGGTGGGGACTGCCCCTCTGTGACTATCGTCTACAGTGTGACCATCAGGAATGGGTGATGGCCAGCCTGCAGAACTGTCACAAGACAGAAGGAAACGCTCCAGCCTGAAGACAGAACTGTAACTGACCCCCACAGTAAGCAGACCTCACGGAGCTGACCAGCTTCACCAAGTCAGATGAACGGTGAGACACCCACAGGTCTGATTCACCCCATGGAACAAGAAACTTTACTATCTTCTGTAAGTCCTTATAATACTCCAACCCTTTGTAAAATGAGAGGACTGTTCATCTCCTCCCACAGTAAGGAGTGAATGAATATTCCTAAGAATAAAAGCACAAAGGAGGCAGGAAAGGAAGAAGCTTACAAGGCATCTTCAGGCTGACTTTTCTATTCACACTATTTCTTTAAATCTTTAAGGCATCACGGTGAGGGAGAGGTACATCCCCACTTTACAGACAAGGAAGTCAAAGTTCAGACAAGTGGCAGAACTTGTCCCCGGCCACACTGTAAGGGAATGGTTGGATTGGTATCACAGAGAGAGCCCTGCAGGGCTGCCGAGAAGAGAGCCAGCTTGCAGTCAGAGCCTAGTACACGCCCCTCTCATGCGGCTCTCCACCAAGGGGGCTCCGTGCAAGGGCCAAGCGAAACTACAGCTCACTTTCCCCAGCCACATACCCAGGGTCGTGAGCCCCGCCGATATCCCCTCACTCCATGCCAGAGGTCACCTGCAGCTTCAGCTCCTGTGTATGTTGCTGCCTTCCTGCCCCCCCTACAGGTGTCTCTCTGCCCCAAAGGGTCACACTGACCTGGGAAGTATGCTCAGCCCCCTGGTTGGGCAGGTCAAAGGTGCCAGGAGGTTAACGCCCACAGGGGCAGCCCTCAACCAATGAGGGACGGGGTCAGAGAAGCAATCTCCAGAGTGCTTGACCCACAGGGCACAATGCTCACATGTGTCTCATCCAGTCTCCCACAGGGTCCCCTTGGGAATGGAGCCCTGATTGTCGACAGCCTTAACCCTCTCATTGACCGACCCTTAATGGCCTTTCTCCCTTCCCTCCCCCCACCCCCAATGTGATTCCAGGGGTCAGCTCTCATACAGGCTATTTGCATAAAAATCTGTCTCATTTTGACGTAACTCCCCCCAGAAGCAAACCTTTGATTTGTGCCCAAAATCAAGACATCCAATAGAGGTGTCACTACTACTCCACTTCACACAAATGTACAAGTTCAAGTACAAAAGGAAAGGCAGCCCTCAGTGCTTGATGCTTAACCCCGGGGCCACTGGGCGCCACTGGGGGAGCCTGTGGGTGTGGTGAAGCCGGGGTACGGGGGGTGGGGTGCAGATTAAGTCTCTTTTCTCCAGTGTTTCCTACATTGGTCACGACTTGCTCAAATCCTTTTAAACTCCTCTAAGCTCTCTTTGGGGGGAGAAAGTACTCTGAACTGTCCAAGCAGTGAGCATAACGTGCGCCATTCATTGATTTCGGGGCAAGCACACGGTCGTGGCCCTCCACCTCGCCCCCCTCCCCCAGCGGAGACTCCCTGGTCCAGTGGAACTGAGGATCTCCCTGGCCTTAAGGGCCTTCGGGAAACCCTCTGCTTCTTCCTCCATGAAACCAACCGGCCTCCGTACAGAACCAGCCCTCTGTTGTGTGCGGACCAGGTGCTGAGGCGCCAGAACGGGGAGGCCCCCTGCGTTGGCCCGAGGAGCCTGCACTGCCCACCTACCTGCACAGAGCCACCGAGAACATGGGACACGCGTGTGCCACCTCGCTGTCCCTTTCTCCAAAATCCCACCTTTGCACTTACCCTTCCGCGCACCTGGAAGGCTTTTCCTCCAGCGCTTTGCATCGTTGGTTCACCTCATCCCTTTGTAGCTCAGCTCCATGTCCCCTCTCCAGAGAGGCCTTGGCTAAAGAGCCCGTGTCAGGGCATTTCAGCCGCCCGCCATCCCAACACCTCCCTGTTAACTTTCTTCACAAGCACTTATCACCACCTGAAGGTATCATGTTGCTTCTTTTCTTCTTTTATTGTATGTCCCCAGCCCAACATCCTGGTCAAGAATGGAAACACCGTCAGAGCGGGGAGCTTGCATATCTTATTTCTGGCACTTGAACTGTTAGCTGGTGTGGTGACAGAATTCCTGGCCCCCGAGATTCCCCGCCCCCGCTGTCACATATATTCTCTTAGTTCTTTGATCAAACACTTACTTAGGTGCTGCTGTGAAGCGGTTTTGTAGATGTAATTAAGGTAAAATAAGGAGTATGTGCAGGTGGGCCTGACCTAAGCACCTGAGCCCTTACAGCTGAGTCTAGAGATCAGCTATGGAGAAATCAGGGAGAGTCACTGTGTGAGGATTCAACACAAGGAGGATTCTCCATGGCTTTGGAGACAGAGGAGGACAGGTGTCAGGGAATGCAGGCAATCTTTAGGAGCGAAAAGAGCTCCAGGCAAGATGGTCAACAGGGAAACCAGGACTACAAGGCTCTGAATTCTGAGTTCCGCCACAACCCTATGAGCTCTGGATGAGAAGCAGCCTTCCAGACTCCTTGATTTGAGCCTTAGGGGACTCTGAAGAGAGAACCCAGTTAGGCCGTGCACGGACTTCAGACCCGCAGAACTGGATGTTGTTTTAAGCCACTAAGTGTGTGGTAGTTTATTACACAGCCATGGAAACCCAACACACGTGGAACATTTCATTAAATGCAAAAATTGATCAAGTGTCAGCTTTTCAGACTCAATAACATCCCTCCACTGCGAACCCACCCTCTGTGCCCTTCTGCGAGGCCGGGCTGGATCAGATGCTCCTACGTGGCCTGTTGGGGAAGGGGTGATTCCTAGAACAAAGTCAGGAAGAAGGGGCCACGGGCACCCACCTCAACCTTGGCGACCCAGATAGAGTCCAGTGGCTTTTTGACAATGTTTCTGTGTCATCCTACACACAGACACCCCCAGCACGAGAAACTTTCCCTCGGAAATATATTCATATCAACCTAGAGTAGTAAGACCTGACGTGCTCAGAGTACTTCTGCGAATAACAGTTCACAGGACTGGGGAGGTGGGCAAAGAAGGCGGATGATCACCGGCTCCCGCTTACTCTTCTGAAAAGAAAATCTGTGCTGTCCTCAAGTTGAGAATTCCCGAAGAGCAAGGAGGATTAAAAAGTGAAACACTGCCACCCACTGGAAGGGAAAAGCCTGCAGAGGGGACTGGAGCTACTCCAGCCATTCAGACCCCAGCAGCTGAAGGGCTTTAAACAGAACTATCCGTGCTTTGCCCGCACTCCAGCGGCGTGGACAGTGACTTTCCAAACACCAGCAAGAAAATCACCAAGAGATCACTTTAAAAGAAAGGTTTAATCGGGCAACTGTGCCCTTTGGGCATTCTGGATTTTCAGTGTTGTTGCTCAAATGACAGCAGGAATGGTCTAAAGACAAATTTCTGCCGGACGATCCTGCCTGGGATGAAGCAGGTGTCTGCTTGGGGAGTGGAAAGTGTCCCTTGTTTTCTCTCATGGGTGAAACATACAAAAACACCAAAACAGTTTAGAGCCAACTGGGCATTTTCCAAAGCTCTGTCCTTTTCCTCCCACACAGAGAGAAAAATCACACTCTTGATAATTTGGGCCTAAGAAGGGGCCTCTTAGGATTTATTCAGGACTGACGTTCACTGTGCTCTCATTGGGAGATTTTTGGATTGAGAAAATGGGCTAGTCGTTGGTGGACTTTATTTTAAATAAGTGTAACTTTCATTTTATTCAGTTGGCCTTAAGGAATCACCTAGGTTTTTGATCCTCATGATTTTTTATTTTATTTTATTTATTTATTTGACAGAGAGAGGGAGAGAGAGAGCACAAGCAGGGGGAGCAGCAGGCAGAGGGAGAGGGAGAAGCAGGCTCTCCACTGAGCAGGGATCCCGATACAGGGCTCGATCCCAAGACCCTGGGATCATGATCTGAGCGGAAGGCAGATGCTCAACCAACTGAGCCACCCAGGCGCCCCAATCCTCACGATTTTTTAAGACAATTTACTTAACTGGGGCACTTGGGTGGCTTAGTCGGTTGAGCATCTGCCTTCGACTCAGATCATTATCCTGGGGTCCTGGGATTGAGCCCAGCATCCAGCTCCCTGCTCAGCGGGGTATCTGCTTCTCCCTCTGCCCTTCCCCCCCCATGTCCTCTCTTTCTCTTTCTCTCAAATAAATAAATAAAATCTTTTTAAAAAGAGACAATTTACTTAACTAATGATTCTGTATATCGATGTGGAAACTTTGGCATGAAAAGTATACATTTTCAGAAAACATTTGGTAGATAAAAAAATTCTAACTAGGTAATGTGAAATAGAAAAAGCAAGAGACCAGGTTTCGTGTAGAGGGTGGTTCCTGATTGTTCCAGGTGTTTACCTATGCCCATGTGTCTGTGTTTCTGTGTGGAGTAAGTCGGAAAAAGTGCAGCAAAGAAACACACCAAAAAGTTCCCAGTGTTTATCTCTGGGCAGTGAAATTATGGTTGACATTTTCTTCCTCATTTTTGTCTGCATTTTCCAATTTATCATAGCGACAGTGAATTGTGTCTTAATTGGAAAAAAACTGTGACTTAGAAAGCTTCCTAAAAATAATATAAAAATTGTAAATGATTATATAGGCCATGGCTGATGGTGATTTTAAAATATGTGTATATCCCTAATTGTTGTCACAGTTGGAATAGTCGAGGTCAGCAGCTCTCAAACATTTTGGTCTCAGGGCTCCTTTAAAATACTAAAAATTATTGAGGCCTCCAAAGAGCTTTTGTTTGAGTGGATTGTATTTATATCTTGGTATATAAGTATTTAGTAGAAATTAAAACTGTGAAAAATGTTGAGCATTTATTAATTCAGTTAAAAGTATAATAATAAACCCATTACATGTTAGCATAAACAACATATTTAATGAAAAGTAACTATATTTTTCAAAGAAGAAGTACTTCAGTGAGAAAAATAGCATTGTCATATGTCCCTGCAAATCTCTTTAATGTCTGGCTTACAGTTGGATTCTCATATGCTTCTGCATTCCATCTGTTGTGAGACGTTATTTTGATTGAAGTATATGAAAACTATTTGGCCTCACCACAAATATGTGTTTGGAAAAGAGAGGAAGTAATTTAAAGATTTATCTTTAGAGAGAGAGAGAGAGAGTGGTGGGGGAGAGACAGAGGGAGAGAATCTCAAGCAGACTCCCCGCTGAGCATGGAGCCCTACACGGGGCTTGATCTCACAACCCTGAGCCGAAATCAAGAGTCGGACACCTAATCAACTGAGCCACCCAGGTGCTCCAAGAGGAAGTAATTTAATAACCTTTTCAGGGAATGGTGGATATTCCCTTTTTACTACACTGCTGTGGGTTCACTGCACATGGCACGTTGGTCACGGGTCCACAGGGATGGGTAGAGAAAAGAAAGATGCTCTCTTCGTTGAAGTCACGGGGGATCCAGGCTGAGCGAGCTCTCACCATCTTAAATGTTACCAGTCACGTCACCACAAGGAAAGGAGAGTCCTAGAGGATCCTGCACCGACAATTACCTCTTCATGTCCCTTTCGATCGATAGCACCTCCATCCACTACACCCACCACCACCGTGGTTTCCTATGAGGATGGAGTTCCTTGTCCCCTAAGGGAATAAACAAAATATAATGAGGCTGGGAGAATTTCTGGTTTTAAAAAGTTAAAGAACATTCTGCCCTTCTCCTCTTGGCAACCACCCGCTAAAAACCACAAGGAGAATGAGAAACATAATGATGACCGACAAAAAGAAGCGAAGTTTGTAACCAGACCACAGCACATGAAGATGGAAGGCAGATGGTTGGGATGGGCAGGTGGCTTTTCAGAGCAGATAAAGGGGAGTCCAACAGAAAATAGAGCTCATTATAAAGAGCACTGACTCCCCCAAATCACACCTCTTCCTCATCCAGCTAGGATGTAAGGAGAAACTGAGTCAGAAAGGCTCAGGCAGGATAAGGCACAGGACGGAAGAGAATGGTTAATAAAACCTTGACTCCACCTCCAACTTGAAGTCTCTGAAACCTCTCCTTAAACCAAAAACAGCACAAGTATCCCTACCGCACCATTATCACTGACAATCAACAATGTTCAGACCCAGAGAAAACACCTGCAGATCCAGACAGTTGGAAGCACCCTAGTAAAAAGCAACTTCCTCCTTCAGTGATTCCCACCAGCCAACAAGTCCCACCTGTGCACACAACTGTCCCAATGACCTTCTGGGGGATACCCACCCTTACATAGATGATCACCAGTCTTTACAGGAAAACCTCCAGAAGCACAAGCAGGAAAAAAAAAAAAAAAGGAATTCTGAGAAAAACAGAGACAAGACAGAGGGCAGAAGAAAATATCAAAAGAAAACTAGAATTAATATCCTCATGGTGATACTAGGACATATTATATCCATCTATAAAATGGATGTTATAATTGGAAAGGGGCACTAATAGTTATAGCTCAATCATTTTCACTTCTGTATGTCGACATGGGAATGCAACACATCATTTGTTGATTCCTCTATTGATTTTTGGATTATTTCCACCAGCACTGTTTTTTTGCTATTAAAATTAATATAAACAATGCTGCTACTTGCCTTCTAAGAGATTTTTAGGGCTAGAATTGCTGGATTTCAGGATACGTAAGTGCACAACTTTGCAAACTTGTATCAAATCGTTTTCCAAAAAAGCTTGTTCCAATTTATACCCCACCAGCAGTTTGCAAGAGCTCCCACTGGGTAGGTCTTCTCCATGTGCACACCTGGGGGTTTCTATCTTCTGGTGTCTTTTTTTTTTTTAAGATTTTATTCATTCATTTGACTGAGACACAGCGAGAGAGGAAACACAAGCAGGGAGAGTGGGAGAGGGAGAAGCAGGCTTCCCGCTGAGCAGGGAGCCCGATGCGGGGCTCGATCCCAGTACGCTGGGATCATGACCTGAGCTGAAGGCAGACGCTTAACGACTGAGCCACCCAGGTGCCCCTATCTTCTAGTATCTTTAAATACTTTGAATCCATGACCACCTCACAGGGCCATGTCTCCCATATTCAGAACACAAGGGCCCAGGAGTCAAGGAGGGGAAATGGGCATGGCTCCCATCATGACTACACTAATAAACCATTTGCAGCATTTCTGCTTTTCCATCTGGAGATTTTAGGCTCCCCAGGGAGGAATGCTTCCTCCAGGGAGCACAACAAAGCTTCCTTTGAACCAGTAGTTGAGACTGCCACCTGGCCACCTTGGACTTTTCATGTCATTGAAAAAACAGGTAACGAAGGGGGTCACTGCACTGGCCAGGTAACTCTGGTTACGGGGAAACTGAATTGCTTACCACACCACGGGCAACGTTAGTCCAGTTTCCGCTCCTCTCCCTCAGCCAGGCGGTGCTCCTTCCTCAAATCCGAGTCCCAGCGCCACAGGGGACCTCCTCCCAGCTCCTGGGACGGCCGCAGCAGCTCAGTGGTGCTGTCTCCTTAGCAGTCAGCTTCCAGACTCCGGAGGGCTCCTCCCTCATGCTTCTA
The DNA here is from genome assembly GCF_004348235.1 of Phoca vitulina. Taxonomy (NCBI): domain Eukaryota; kingdom Metazoa; phylum Chordata; class Mammalia; order Carnivora; family Phocidae; genus Phoca; species Phoca vitulina. The sequence goes on along the minus strand of NW_022589721.1, from coordinate 18,967,406 downwards.
GGTTCTGGCAACGCTAACCTCGTTCGAGGTTTACTTCAGACCTGGGGGTAGAGTTCCTGCTGTTACGGACTCTGTGTTATCTCAGGTTTCCTTTTCCCCAAAAAAATTGTTCACTGACTCCCTTTATTTTACTTATCTCTGTTAAAATAATAATGTGGCTTCTATTTTCTACATAAATCCTGATAGACAAAAGAAGTTCTTCATAACAGTGCTGCATAAATTCTTACCACCTCATTGCTAGGAACTTGATGTTTTTGCCATTTTAGTACCTTTTAAGATATTTAATTTTTGTTTAGTCCTGGTGAATAGCGTTGCATCCGATTTTTAGCTGTGATTATACATCTATCCATGTTGCACTTACTATTTCTAATAATCTACTAGGTTAATTTGTTTTCTATATGAAGTTATATTATCTGTGGATAATGGCTATTCCTTTCGTTGTTTCCCAATCTTTTTTTTTCTTACTTCACTGCTAGAACCTCCCACATATGATTTAATAAAAGTAGGAATTATGGGTATTTTAATCTAGTCGCTGAATTCAAAGGGAATTTTTCTCTTTACCACTAAAATGATGTTTGTTGTAGGTTTTTAGTAGATACATCTTACCAGGTTGAGAAAGTTCCTTTCTACTCTCAATTCACTAAAAACATTGCCTTTTTTTCTTTTTTAATTGGGTGTTGCATTTTATCAAAATCATTTTCTGCATCTATTGAGATGATCATATACTTTTTAAAATTTTAGATGAATTGTATTAATAGATTTGTTAAATGAACCTTGCATTCCTGGAATAAACTCAACTTGCTATCTTTTACATATTTCACAGGGGTACAGTTTGCTCATATATTGCTTACAATTTTGCAACTATATTCATGGCTGAGATTAGACTGTAGGTGGCCTTTCTTGGCCCCTTTTTCTCTGAATTTGCCCTCAAGGTTATACTAGCCTTGGAGTTCTCCCTCCTTTTTATTTACTGGAAGGAATTTGCATAAGTTGAAATTATCTATTCTTTAAAAGTTTGGTAGAACATACCTATAAAATTATCTAGATTAGATGTTTCCTTCATAAGATTTTAAATTACTGATTTAACAGTTATAGGAATATTCAGGCTTTGGTTTCTTCCTAAATCACAATTTTACTAAGTTATACTTTTTATAATTTTGTCAATGTTTTCAAATCTACCAGTATAAATTGTCATATATCCTTTTTTTTAAAGATTTATTTATTTTAGAAAGTATGCACATGTAAGCAATTGCGGGGGAGGGGCAGAGGGAGAGAATCCTCAGGCAGACTCCCTGGTGAGCATGGGGCCCGACATTAGCTCCATCTCAGGACCCATGAGATCATGACATGAGCCGAAATCAAGTGTTGGCCGCTCAACAGACTGAGCCCCCCAGCTACCCCCTCTCATATATTCTTATAACTTTTTAAACTCTACAGGATCTAAGGTGATGACCCCTTAATTCCTAATGCTATTTTGGTTTCTTCTCTTTTTTATGATTAATCCCACTTGTCTTTTGGCAGTGGGCTTCCTGTTTGTATTTTTGTTTTCTAACTCATTAATATCAGCAGTTAATCCTTTTGTAAAAGAACTCTCCTTAAATGGTCCTAATTTTAATGTGCCATCTGCCTCCATTTGGGACCCTGATACACTCTCCATCCCCAATAATGCTTTTGTCTTAAGGTCTACTTTGTCTTATGTAAATATCAGGTTTCTTTTGGTACCTAGTTTCCTTATCTGTCTTTTCCATTATTTCATTTTTAACCCTCTCACATCTCTAGGTTTTCAGGGTGTCTCCTGTAAACATCAAGTTGACAGGTTTGGGGGATAGAATTCAACCTAACAGGGGTGCCTGCGTGGCTCAGTCGTTAAACATCTGCCTTCGGCTCAGGTCATGATCCCAGAGTCCTGGGATCGAGCCTCGCATCGGGCTCCCTGCTCAGCAGGAAGCCTGCTTCTCCCTCTCCCACTCCCCCTGCTTATATTCCTGCTGTCGCTATCTCTCTCTCTGTCAAATAAATAAAATCTTTAAAAAAAGAATTCAACCTAACAATTTGGTTGTTTCTTTTCTTTTAAGTTTGCAAGTTTAGTCAATTTATGTGTATCATGATTCCATGAATTTGGGTTGTTTCACCATATTTTTGCTTTTATTTAACCTGCTTTTTCTTCTCTTCCCCCCCCCTTTTTTCTTGTTTCCCAATTCCATTTTTCCCTTCTACCAGTTTCAAAGTTACAAACGCTATTCCTTTAGTGTTACTCATATTTTATCATGCATAATCCGAATCATTTCTAGCTATTTCCATGAACCATCTTCCATGGAATACTTCCATGAACCATCTTCACCGAAGTCATCAATACCTCACATATAGATTGTTGCACATACTCAAATTCCATGCTTACCCATTTATTCTCAACATAGCAGCCAGAGTGACCAAATAAAATGTCACACTGTATGCTTTTCTGCTCAAAACCTAGTGATTTCACACCTGAGTCCAAGTGCTTACAATGCCCAGTAAGATACCAAACCTTCTGGCCTCTTCCCCTGCTCCCAGATCTACCCAACAATCTCCTTAGCTCCCCTACCCAGTCTCATCACATTTCTTGAAGTTCCTTGGACATACCACGCATGCTTCTACCTGAGACTTTGCACAGGTGGTTTCCTCTCCCTCAACACTCTTCCCCAGATGGCTACATGGCTCACATTCTCATTCTTTGTTTAAATGTCTCTCTCTTCTTGAGGTCTTCTCTAATCAGTTACTGGTGAACTGTAATCCCAATCCTTAGTGTTTCCCATCCTTCTCACCATGACTTTTTTTCCCCATAGAATCACCACCCTCTAATATGCTATACTATTTTGTTTAGTGTCTGTCCCCACTAACTAGAATGTAAGCTCTCTGACGTCCAGAATTTTTAATTCACTGATCCATCCTTAAAAACTAGTACCACGTTTGCCATTTAGCAAATGTACAGTAAGTGTTGGGTGTGCAAATCAAAGAATATTATTTACTCTCTAAAAAATACAGTGAGTATAGAGTGCTTTAACCCTGCGTAAAACATCTCCTGACTCAGATGCCATTATCTTTTAGGATTTTAGCTTCCCTACTAAATCCTACTTTTAGGATTTTCCGTTTCCCTACTCCCAAATTAAACATCATTTTTATTTTTATTTAGAAAAAAATTTTATTTAGAAAAAAAATTTAATCAACATTTTAATCAACATCTTTGTGCAGCACTCCTCATATTGCAGAAATTCCTTCTGGAGTAATTCTCCTTTATTTGAATTTTGAATTTTTTTTTAGGTGAGTCTAATAATAAACTTAGTAACATATTTGAAAATATTTTTTTTACCTTTGTTGTTGATAGTTTTGCTGGATTCACAATGTAGGCTAACATTTTCTCTAAGTACTTTTGTGATGTGATTGAATTGTTTCCTAAATTCATTATTGATATGCATTGGATTTCTGTACCTCTGGATTCATCTGTTCTGGACAATTCTCAAACATTTTCTCTTTGGAATTTACCTCACTTCATCTTTTTATTTTCTTATTCTGATCCCACTGACTAAAAGGACAACAAGGGAATAGAGGCATACCTTGGGAGATATTGCGGGTTGGTTCCAGACCACGCAATGAAGTGTCATACTATAATGTCAAATGAAGTTTTTGGTTTCCCAGTGCACTTAAGTTATGTTTACATTACACTGGAGACAATTTTTTAAAATTTTATTTTATTATGTTAGTCACCATACATAATTAGTTTTTGATGTAGTGATCCACGATTCATTGTTTTTGTATAACACCCAGTGCTCCATGCAGTACATGCCCTCCAATTTTTTTTAATTTAAATTCAATTAGCCAACTTATAGTACATCATTAGTTTCAGATGTAGTGTTCAATAATTTATCAGTTTCGTATAACACCCAGTGCTCATCACATCACGTGCCCTCCTTAATGTCCGTTACCCAATTATCCCATCTTCCCACCCACCCCCCCTCCAGCAACCCTCAGTTTGTTTCCTATAGTTAAGAGTCTCATGGTTCTTCTCCCTCTCTGATTACTTCCCATTCTGTTTCCCTCCCTTCCCCTAGGGTCCTCTGCCCTGTTTCTTCTATTCCACATATGAGTGAAACCATGATTGTTTTTCTCTGATTGACTTATTTCGCTCAGCATAATGCCCTCCAGTTCCATCCACGTCAATGTAAATGGTGAGTATTCACCCTTTTTGATGGCTGAGTAATAGTCCATTGTATATACCACATCTTCTTTATCCATTCCTCCATCGATGGACATCTTGGCTCTTTCCACAGTTTGGCTATTGTGGACATTGATGTTATAAACATTGGGGTGCAGGTGCCCCTTCAGATCACTACATTTGTATCTTTGGGGTAAATACCTAGTAGTGCAATTGCTGGGTCGTAGTGGAGACGATTAAGTGTGCAACAGCACTATCTAAAAAACAATGTACATACCTTAATTTAAAAAAAAAGCTTTGTTGTTAAAAAATGCTAGCCATCATCTGAGCTGTCAGTGAGTTGTAACCGCTGATCACAGATCACCATCACAAATACAATAAAGTTTGAAATACTGAGAGAATTACCAAAATATGACACAGAGACACAAAGTGGGTAAATGCTTTTGGAAAAATGGTGCCGATAACTTTCTCGACACAGAGTTGCCACAAACCTCCCATTTGTAAAAAATGTAATTATCTATGAAACAATAAAGTGGAGAGCAATAAAACGAGATATGCCTGTACTACGTACAATAAATGCCCATAAACTCAATAATTTAGATGAAATGGACCAACTCCTTGAAAGACCCAAACTTCCAAAACTCACTCACCCAAAAAAATAGTTAACTGTATCTATGAAAGAAATTAAACTTGTAGTTCAAAATCTTCCAAAAAGAGAACTTTAGGCCCAGATAGTTTTACTAGCAAATTCTACCAAAATCAGACCAAGATATTAGACCACCACAAATTAGTATCTTCAGGAATACGGACATAAAAATACTCAATATTAGCCAATCAAATCCATCAGTAGATAGGATAATCCACTGTGACCAAGTTGAATTCATACCAAGAACACAAGGCTGATTAAAGATTCAAAAACTAATCAATGGGGGCCCCTGGCTGGCTGTCAAGTTAAGCATCTGCCTTTGGCTCAGATCATGATCCTGGGGTCGTGGGACTGAGTCCCACAGCAGGGTCCCGCTCAGCGGGGAGGTTGCTTCTCCCTCTCCCTCTGCCTGCCACTCCCCCTGCTTGTGCTCTCTATCAAATAAATAAATAAAATCTTTTAAAAAATCCGTGTAATTCACCATATTGAGTCTAAATAAAAATAAACCATATAATCATCTAATTGAATACAATGAAAACAAAGACAAAATCCAACACCCAGTCATGATAAAAAAAAAACAAGAACACTTCAGTAAGTGGAAGGGAACTTCTTTAACCTAATGGTCATCATGACATTTAAAAATCTATAGCTAACGTCATACTTAATAGAGACTGAATATTTTTCCCCTAAGATGGGGGAACACAACAAGGATGTCTGTTCTCATAACTCCAATTCAATATTATACTGGTAGTTTGATCAGTGAAATAATGCAAGAAAAAGAAAAGGCATACAGATTAGAAAGAATAAAATGTTTTTATTCAGAGACCATATAATCATCTACGTTGAAAATCTCCAAGAATCTACTAAAAATTTCACTAAGTGAGCTAGCAAAACCAAAACATCTAAGTCAGTCATAGTCCTATATACAAGCAATGAGTAATTTCAACATGAAATCTTAAAAAATTTCCAAAAGCACACAAAAATGAAGTACTTATGAAGAAATCTAACAAAACATGTAGTTTATGTATGCTGAAACTACAAAACAGTGCCCACCCACCCCAAAAGTTATAAATAAATGGAGAGATATTTGTTAGGGTGTCAATTGTTTGATTTATAGATTTAATATAACTTTGATTAAAATCCCTGCAAAGCTTGTGTGTAGATATTGACAAGCTGATTCTAAAATTTATATGGAAAGGCAAAGGAACCAAGGAGTCAAAATAAATTCAATTCTCAAAAAAAAAAAAAAAAAAGGAACAAAGTTGGAAAGACTATCCAATTTCAGTGTGGTATTCAAAGGACAGACACACTGCTCAAGGGAACAGAAGAAGGAGCCCAGAAATACAACCCACACAAATGTCAACTGATATATATATATATTTTAAAACTGCTTTATTGAAGGACAACTTACACGATAAAATTCACTTGTTTTATTTAAGTGTACAATACAATTATTTTGGGGGGACATTTCCAGCACTCCAAAATGATGTATACCCATTTGCACTCGCTCCCCATCTTCACTTTAGAGAACCGCCAATCTACCTTTTCTCTACAGGTTTATCAACTGATTTTGATAGAGGTGTAATGACAATTCAATGAGGAAAAGAGAGTCTTCTCAAGAAATGGTACTCTATCAACTGCATGTCCATATGCAAGAACAAGCCTCGACATAAATCTCACCCCATATATTAAAATTAGCTCGACATGTGTCCAAGACCTACACATAAAACTGTAAAACTTTCAGAGGAAAACTTTGCATGACCTTGGGTTTGTGATGAATTTTTTAGGTAACCGCATCAAAAGTACAACCCATTAAAACAAATAGATTACACAGAAATTAAGAACTTTTGTTCTTTAATAGACACTATTAAGAGAGTGAAAAGACAAGTCAGATTGGGAGAAAATATTTGCGAAACCCGTATCTAACAAAGGAGTTGTATTTAGAATAATTTATGGAACTCTTAAAGCTCAGCAATAAAACCCAATTTTTATTTATTTGTTTTTAAAAGATTTTATTTATTGGAGAGAGAGTGCAGAGCGACAGAGAGCACGAGTGGGAGCTGGGGGTGCCGAGGGGGAGGGAGAAAGCAGGCTCCCCACTAAGGGGGGAGCCTGATGCGGGGCTCGATCCCAGGACACTGGGATCATGACCTGAGCCAAAGGCAGAAGCTTAACAGACTGAGCCACCCAGGAGCCCCAATAAAACCCAACTTTTAAAATGTGGACAACAGATCTGAATAGGCACTTCAGCCAAAATATATGGGTGGCAAATAAGCATATGAAAAGACAGTGCTCAACATCATTTTTCATCAGGAAATGAGTATTTCAGCCACAGAGAGTTACCACTGCAACAGAAACTCTGCTTCACTGCTGGGGGGATGCAAAATGGCAGTCATTTGGGAAGACAGTGTGGCAGTGTCTTATAAAGGTAAATATACACTTACCAAATGAGTCAGCAATCCCACTCCCAGCAAAACGAATTCTATTACAAACCTGCACGTGACCATTAAATGATAAACAAACCTTGATGCAACCATACAACGAAGTCCTCAGCAAGAGAAAGGATGAGCTATTGATTCACACAACAACATGAATTTAAAATGCATTCTGCATTGCAAGAGGCTAGATTTAAAAAGCTACAAATTGCACAATCCCACCATTTCTGTGACATTCCAGAAAACCAAAATTATAGGAATGGAAAACAGGTAAGTGGTTGTGAGGGGTCGGGGGGGGGGTGAGTAAAAAAGGAATTTTTAGGGTGATGGGACTGTTCTATATAGTCCTGCGATGGTGGGAACATACCGTGCATCTGTCAAAGCCTATATAGAGCGAATTTTATGGTATGAAAAACTCAACGGAGATGTAAGAGACCCCAGATGGAAGGCACAGGCGTGACAAGCGAATCTGTTTTACAAATATCTGACATAACCTAACGAAGGAAGTGGGAAATAAAGGGAGCTGAACTAAGTTACTTTGGAAAATGGTGCTCGGAGTAGCTAGTGTAAGGCTCAGGACAAAACAAGTACTTAACACTGTACGCCAGTGGGGCCATTTTTCTCACAGGGGTACAACTTAACTATTCTGAAACCACTTTATTAGTATTCTAAGGTTCAACAAATAAGCAAATAAATTGTAGATAAAGAAGCCAGGGTTCTCACTCTCAGAGAAAGAAGTTACAAATGAACACAGAGGCAAAACTAGAATGAACCTTGCAGTGCTGGTTCAGTGAGTATAACTGAATGTTTAATTTAATATACATACATATAAACCTAGAAATACTTATAGAGATGTGTACTACATATTGGTTAGTATGCCTATTAGTATCTCTGAGCACATTTCACAGAAGAGGCGTAGAAGCAGTAGCACTGAGCACACCCAACACCCAGATCTTGGTATCTACATACCAGTCTCCAATGAAAGCGACCAGGGCTTCTTGGAGAAACAGCTAATTCTAGGTCCTGCATCCAGATAATACGTGGCATTGCTAGAAAGTAAAAATATGGTCTTAAAAAAAATGAAGGCACATCAAAAGAATTTAGGAGTGAACCTCAAAGAGTTCCCAAAAGCCTAAGTTGAAACAATTTACACTATTAGACTTTAACCTAAAGTATAAAATAAATAGCCATGATCACATACTAATATAAACAAAGGATCAAATAAATAGGAAAGAGGAACAAACTTTAAGAAAAATTCTAAATAATATATAGAGATACTACCCTCCTCCCCTTGACTATGGGCTAGACCTAGTAATTCAGTGGGAAAATACTTTACAGTAGAAATACCTAGCAGACACCAACTAAGCCAATGAAGGAATATCACCAGTAATGCCTACTGACATCATGTACCCTATGATGTGTAGAAGGGCACATCACCTCTGTGCATCCTTCCTGATAAAGCATAACCTCAAATCTAATCGCAAGAAAACATCAGACAAACCCATTTATTAAGGAACATTCTACAAAATAACCAGTACTCTTCACAGTGTTGAGGTCATGGCAGACTAAGAAACTGTCAGAGACTGGAAGAGACAAAGGAGGCATCCATGACTAAATAAATGCAACGTGGTGTCCTGGACTGGATTCTGCAACAGCAGGACATTAGTGGAAAACAGATAAATACCCAATAAAGTCTACAGTATAGTAAATAGTACTGTCCTGAGGTTAATTTCTGAGTTTTGACAGATAGGCCATAGTTTATAAGGTGGTAACATTAGGGGAAGCTTGGGGAAGGGTATAGGAAACATCCCTGGACTATCTTTACAACTCTCCTATAAATCTGAAATGAAAAGGTCATTAAAGAAAAGTATAGGAAAGCCACAGCACTGAAAGCATGGCTGTATTTAATATTAAGAAAGGGACTTACAGATTATATACACATTTTCACAGTAATTTGATCAACACCACAGTTTATTTGTAAACATATTATATGTGTCAATAATCAAATTGACAACACTTTATACATTTTGTTCCAGAATATTAACATCATACCAGAAAACAATCCACTGTACTCAGTTAGAGTTTTGGTACTTTAAAATCTTTAAATACAAACTGTATTTGAAACACTGAACATAAAATAGAAACATGAATGGCAGAGAAGACTGACAACATTAAGTAAAAGAAACTGATATTCCCAATAATGAATACAAAATCATCTGATTACATATTTAAAATGAAAGAATGAAAGGAATCGAGAAAATCAGATATGTTTTTAAATGACATAAAGTTGCATTTCTTTAGACCCAGCTGAGAGGTGAAACTGTACCATACCAAATTCTGTGCCCTTTCTGGTATTTTTCTCTTGGTTTTTAAAGAAGGTTTCCCATGGTTTAAGCACATTAAGGGGAGAAAAGAAAGGGGAAGTAGCACAAAGCCAAATGAAATTACGTTAAAATTCTTTCATAAGTCTTCTTTGGCAAATGAAGTCTACACTTAAAATTTAACGTTTTGTTGAACTGGATCAACACTTGTAGGATTAGGAGATGCATCTTCCCATGAGTTAACATATGGATGAAACAAAGCCAAATTTATAAAGCAAAGCACAAAAGCAGCTTTCACATTTTACTAACAGCTCGAAAAAGCAGATTCTCCCTCCTTAAAAGTACGAGAGCTTTTCAACTGGGAATCAGAACCTTTCCTCATTCATGGGAGAAACCAGAGTCGTCCACCTGTTTTTCCAGTACTTTCCCTAAAATTCATGATCACTATTAGGTTCTAATTCTTCCTCCATTATCTCTCGAAGGAAATATAGCAGCAAATCACTCCCATATTTTAAGTTTTCAATTCACTACCAACTGGGTTCACTGCCAACAACTACAAATTATTCCATTCTTTATTAGTGTACATGTCATTACAGTAGGCTTAGATTGTTAATACAGGAATAAATAAAACAACTACAGTTGATATAAACAAAGCAAATGAAAATGAGATTAAAGAGCCCTGATCAAGTGAAATACTTACAACTTTCTATTGAAAAACTGTAAAAGTTACATACATACCTAATAGCACTAGGAATGTACAATATCAATTATTGGAAAAATAAATGGGTGATTCACAGTCGTAAGAAATTATTTTAATATTAGTATGTATTTTTCCTTTTATAATAAGACAAACATTTATAACATACACTTGATTTCTACCTCATATAAGACAAAGTAGAAAAGGAAAGGTTACTGCACTTACCCCAAAACACAGCACTGAGTGCGCGCCACAGGTGACCTGCTCTGAGATACTCAATTCTATAGGTAGGCCATGGTACTGAATGCATGGTTCTGTTAACAGTTTTAAGAAAGGCATGTATTTCCAGAACTATGTTAAATACACAAATACCAGTTCTATAAATAACAAAAATTATCAGCAAAAATGTTTAGGTTCTAACATTCCCAAATTTTCTAATGCTTTAAGTGTTTTAGATATATGTTGTCTGACCAGTTAGTTTGGTTACAGTTTTAAATGAGCAAACCATTATCCTATGAAAAGAGCTACACTAAACTTATAACACTGCACAAACTTCCCAAGGAAGGTAACTTAGAAAATCTAGAAAGTGATTCCAATTATTCTAATTACCATTTGAGATCTAAAAGAATCAATGACTCAAGAAACATTTTGAAATTACTCAACTTTTCTTTCAGTTCCTCCAAAACGATTCACATAAATTTAAGATCCAGATTGCCTAAGAATGTCTTCAAAGTAGGTTTATCACCAAAGTGTTTTTGATCAGAAGACATAGCCTTAATGCCCCTAATATGTAATTCTAACCTAAAATCACAATCCTTGGTTTCAAAACATCAAATTCGATTTCATAACAATTCACTGGTAAAGCTACTAAACAAAAAGCCAGTCTGGGTGAAAACACACAGCAGCCACAATTACAAGAGTGGAAAATAAATTCTACTTTCCCATAAAGACTCTGAAAATGTAAAGCCCAAAGTGAGTGACAACAGAAGTCCACATATAAACATTGGTTTAAAAATAGAATGTTTTCCAAAGCTTCTCAGGAGATGTCAATGTATAGTCATAGTCGGAATTAAGACCTTATAAATCAAGGTTAAGTTGTACATAACTATGCTGATTTACATACTGTCGACAATGTTCAACTCATATACATAATTTACAGACATCCACAGAAATTCTTAATGCCCCATCATATCATCTCTCGAAACTGGATGTTTATTGTTTTATAGTTTTGCTACTTTAAGTACCAAGAAGCCTTTTCAGAGGAAGAGTTCCGACTCTTCCCGTGACCCCCTAAAGAGTAGGTAACAAAATATAAAATTAAACAAGATTTATGTTTGATAAACTAACATATAAAATTACCACTGCAATATTCATAGTGACTGCTTATAAACGTAACAGTCATCATAAAGCCTATAAAGTATATATCCTCAGTCTTATAAAAGAAATGCAGATTGTCTCAAGGTAAAAAATACAGTGCGGGCTGCTAAAAAGCTCTTTGTTGCGTTAGGAGGTGCAATAGTGAGGAGAACTTCAGAAAACGCGAACGTGTTCCCCAACCTTTTACATCGGTGAAGCGTGAATTGCACTGCGGCAGCACGATGCTTTTTAGTGGCTGGCACCATAAAGCTAACGTTAAGAAAGAAAAAAGGCAGAAGTGTGAGCAACAAATGGTGGAACCAAATTATTGCAAATGGAGATTAGCAATAAGAAGCGAGGAAGGTGACCGTCCCCTCCATTCTGATAAGACGCCATCTTTAAATATTAAGTTCTTTGCAGGAAGTGGAACTCCCATCTCAGCACAGGAGGGCTGTGAGAGCACGCTGGAGAAGCTGGCCTCCGTGGGAACATCCAGGGTTGAAGCACCTTCCTAAAAGATCAAGGAACAGGAGAAAAATCCTATAACCAACACTTTACCAAACCACTTCATACAGCTCATTATAAATATGGACTTTGATGACCCAAGAAATGTTTATGGAATGCAAGACACTGCGGGAGACGCAAAGATCTACCTCACAGACGCCGAGATAATCAGTGGCGGGGTATCACCGCATGCAATAATGACTAATACAAGTCAGACTACAAGTGCTTAGAAATAAATAGAAATAATGGGCCATGAGACTGTAAGAGAAGACAAACGTTCATTCTTAGACCTAATCTCTAAAAACCCCTCACATAGCATCAAGCACCAGAACACTCCATGGGCTTCCTGGGCTCTCAGATTCTCATATTTAGCACAGACCTTTCCCCAGGACTCCAAGCTCACACACCCACCTATCTGGCATCGGCTCTTGAGTGTTTCACCATCCATTCCACACCTACCACGTCCCTAACCTTCATTCTCCAAGCTCCGCCCCTGTCCTCCCTACTCTACACACCGAGCTAGTCCAGAAACTGGAGAATCATGCTTGACTCCTCCCTTCCTTTCACCCTCAATCTTTTCCTCACATTGAATTAACCACCAGGTTCTAGCAATCTACCTCCAACATGTATCCCAAATTACTTTATTCATTCACCATAGCCTACCACCATAGTCGAGGCCAGTGGTCTCCAAAGTGGGGTATGGAACTATAAAAATTTTAGAAATCCCATATTGATTACTGCATCCTTAACAAAATTTCTATTTTTGTGTATGTTTTATAATATATACAATTTATTGATATAACAGTACATACGGGTAATAAACTTTTATTATGGATACATGCAAAATTTGGGGGTACTTTTAATTCAAAAGGGAGCTCAGCTACCAACAACTCTCACATGGTCTCTGAACTGGTCTTGCTTCTATGCTTGTCCCTTTTTAATCTGCTCTCCAAACGGTAATTAATCTTTTAAAACAGTCGATCAGAAATAATGTCATTCCTGTTTAAAAGTCTTTAATAATTTCTCTTTGCACTCCAACATAAAATACAAATTGTTTACCATACTCTAGAAGGCCCTGCCCTCCCCTACTCTTCATCCTCACCTCTCGCCAACCCCCTAACTTTCATGAGGATTCCGCCACACCAGCCTTCTTTCGTTTCCTTGTACACAGAGTGTTTTCCCGACCCAGGACCTTTGCTCCTACTAAGCCCTGCATGGCATACTCCTTTCCATCCCTTAGGAAGTTTCAGTTTATATATCATCTCTGTCCATTTAAATCAGGTCTCCCTTTGGATTCCATCAGATTCCAAGGAGTTTGGCTGCTTCAAAGTGCTTACTGAAATCTTTAATTACTTACATAATTCAACGTTTACTTGGCTATTTACTGTCTCAAACATCATTATAAGCTCCACTAGTGTCTTGGACAGCACTTCTTCCCCAGCACATAGTAAAGGGTCTGGCATAGAGCAGACCCAAGTATTTATTGAAAAAATAAATGAAACAAAACTCCAAACTACTGATTTTATAACACTGGATCAGATATTCTGAACAGAAATACTCCAGTCCAAAAAAAAAGTTTATCTACAAATCAAGTCTACAGAGTATCCTTTCTTTCCCTGGGGGAAGGGGGAAGACAAAAGGTCTAAAGCACTGGCTTGCGCTACAAAGAGCTCCCTATCAGCAACCGAGAATCACTGCAGTTAAGGGAACAGTATCGTACCCAGGAACCAGCACCTAGCATGGTACATGGCCCATGGTAGATGCTTACCACATTTCTACTGAATAAAGCACTGGCACAGAACAAAGAGTTCCAGCTTTAGACCCCCTTCACCAGCCAGTAAATCATGTGCAAGAAAATGAACTTCCTAAATCTCAACATCTTTATTTATCAATTAAAATTAATGCTTATTTCATTACTGCGGAGGCCCAAGATAAACACGGAAGTGTTCTGAATCCTATAAAGCTCTATGCAAACACCATTTGGATTTTTTGTTTTGTTACCTGGAATGAGTGAACAAAGTTAAGGACTTGTAGAGAGAGTTTTCTACTGGAATGTAAGAGGTTCTGAAGGCTGGAAAACAGGGGTAAAAAGTTTAAAACAAATATGACAAGAACGAATATCTCACAAGAGTTTAATTTCAGCATCTTAAATGCATTTATATATGTAAATACGTTCTGATTAATCACATAAAAATTTTCTTAAAATTTCAATGGTTCTCGTCAATGAAATCTCTGCCAGTTTTAATATTATTAAAACTGGGAGTTAATAGTGCCTAAAAAGACCATTTTGAAATAAAAAATCATGTATAAAACCAAAACTGAGAAGTTACTGTTAGAAAAAGCTTATACTATTAGCAAATATAAATGTTAAATGAAAGAGAACTTTTAAAATGAAAACTCAAGTAGGAATGACAATTACGATACAAACTTCAAATACCCAAATTAATTTTAAAATACATGCTGATAAAAAGTCTGACAGATTTACTATACATCAACCCACTGAAATCAAATATTTTTCAAATATGGAAACTGGTAACAATTATGGTGGCAATCTTTAAAGCTGTATAGTATTCCTACTTTTTTTACTCATGTAGGTGACTTTCAGAGAATTACTGAAATTATGTGTCAACTGAGTACTTTTAATCTTCTGATAAAGTGTATTAAGCCAACTGAATGAATTACTTATTATCCAACTCTGTTTTCTTAAATGAAGAAGTCAAGGAGACCTGTGGACATCAGCTCTCCCAGCAGCCCTGCCCGACACTCAGATTCAGGGACACTCCTCTCTGCTCAACAGTCACAAAACTTTTACAACACTGCCTCTTAGCAATGGCTCCCAATGGCTCAGAGTCGGCATGCGAGATAAAACTTCCATGTCACCTCTGATAAGTAATATCTGCTCGTTTTAGAAAATGTGGAAACTGAAGAAAATTTAGAAATTCAGCTGTAATTCCAACAAAAGAGATAATCGCTATTTACATGGCATAACTTGAGTGTGTGTTTGCTCAGAGGGACAGAAGGGCACAAGGGAAATGTTCTACAAACACGTACACATTACAAACACTAGGCATAACCTCGTATAAGCACGCTAATTTTATCACACTCTTACCAAATCTTGGTAACTAAGTTAACATAATTAAAATTAACCAAAATATGTGCCCCCAATGTTTGCATGTGTCAAATTTTTGAGATGCTGAAGTTTAATTTTGAAAAATATAGTAAACCCTTAAACTAGCAATCTTTATTCAATCAATGAATAAACACAAGGCAATTACTATGCTCATGTGTGAAATAAAAGAAAATAAGATGTGGCAACTGACAGCCTAAAAGTCTCACAGATGGAAAGATGACAATGAACATAAACCCTTACCTCTCTTTTCTGCAAAGGCCATGTGTAGCAATTTTTCTACAAACTTTCCGATTTAATTCAGAACTAAACAATGGAATTCCAAAGCACAGCTCGAGAGGAACCCAATCTGCTTCTGTTGTGGCAACTACAAAACGATGTATAGTTAATTAATCACATATGTGTTTACATATATTATGACTGACCAGGGTTTCTTAACGGACGTCCAGAAATTTTCAGATTCCTCCCACCCCTGTGGTCCACCAATGGGCTTAGCAGGGGGAGAGGATTCAGAGGGGGTCAGATAATCTCTGCAACAGGAAAGAATCTTTATTGAGTATGTACATGCTTCTGGGGAGAAGGTACATAGCTTTCACCAGATGCTCAAAATGGCCTTTTACCAAAAAAAAGACACTGCAAGACATCGACAAGATGAAAGAATTTAACACAGGAAAATTGAAACTGAAGTCATTGTTCTCAGGTCATATTTTTGTAACACTTTCATCGTTATTCTAAATATATAAACATGTTTCCTAGTAAATACTTATTAAAAGGTCCATTATGGATAATCAGAACAAATGACATCCAAATGATTTAACAGAAGAGTTATTAAATCTCAGAGACTAGTCTAAAACTGAAAATAATTCTTAAAGCCTTACCAGAGTTTTGTTTTGCTGCCGAGTCTATAGCTGCTTCCTCAATGACCATTTCAAAAGACTCTGTACTCCCATTTACATCTGAGCCAGAAGCCAAATCAGGTTCTCCTTGCAATGAGAGGACATACACAGTATTAGGATTCTCATAGTTGGCACAAGTCGTCCATCAGCCCTAACGGAAGAGAAGACTTCCAGCAACAAGAATGACAATGGAGAACGAAGGGTCTTCAGCCTAAAGCAACTGTTCCCAACTAGGGGGCAATCCTGTCCCCCAAGAGACCTCTGACAATGTTTGGAGACTGATGCAAAGGTCATGAATGGGGACAGGGATGCTACTGATATCTAGGGATGCTAAACATGTTATACTGCACGGGACAGGCCCCCACAACAAGGAATTATCCAGCTCAGAATGTAAATAGTGCCAAAGTGGTGAAACCCTGGCCCAAGGAAATGACTCAAAAGGCAGAACTCAAGTTCAGACTTTCACTTAGATCATTACTGAAGTTGCTTCTATCCCCATGGAAACATGCAGTCAGATTATGTCATTCCTCTTCAAAATTCTTGGACTCTTCCTATCTTCCAGCACATAAGATCCTCCAAGATCTCCTGACCTTACTTCTCTACTCTCATTTTCTACTATTTTCCAACAAATTCTTTCTTTTGGCCAAGGTGAGCTGCTCTATTGCCTGATTCTCTCTGCCTGAAAGGCTGCTACCCTCCAAATAAATAAACACCTTTTATATACCCAAATCCTCACTTTTCAAAATTGAGTTCAAACTTTACCTTCTCTAAGAAGCCTTCTCTGACAGCTCAGTTGGGCTGAGATACGCCTTCTCTGTCCTATGGTAGCGCATTAAGCTGATGCCAAGCTCTATCGCAGACTTTTAACACTACACAGCAAGCTGATTCACTGGCTTGTCTTTGTCTCCCTTGCTAGGGTTTTTTTTATTCCTTAGGTCTTAGTAATTTCAATCCTTTCAGCATCTAAGCAGGTACTCCATAAATGTTTGTGGGACGAAAGAAAGAAAACATGACTGTAGCAGACATGTTTTGAAATGACTGCCTAACCCATACCCCCTGTTTGGAAAATGCCCTGTGATACGTGGCACCCAACTGTTAAAATTTACTCAGATCCTCTGGCCAAAGGTAAAGAACTAGGGCTGGATATTTAACTCAAAGGGAGCCAATCCAATGCACTGGATGGCGAGCAATCAATCATATTTACTCAGGATTTCACGCTAAGAGGCTCAGGGAATCAGCGTCAACCAACGACAGATGTCTGAACTGAAAGGTTTCCTAGAGTCATGGACCAGAGCTGGCACCTCGGCCACCAAAGCCGCCTACAAGCCAAAATTCTGCCAAAGCAGAAACAATCAGTAAGCAGGAGAAGGTGATGTGAAAATATATTTTTTAATTAAAAAGAGAAACGAAAATCAGCTGTTGTCAACATGTAGGCTGTGCTGGAGACAGAAAGAAGAATGAGGCCAGGAAGGCTAATGAGCAAGAAAGGGTCACAGACTAGCATGACAGTCACAGTGAATTTAAAATGGAGAGAAGGGAAGACAGGATATGAGAGACATTTCTAAGGACTAATTCACAGAACGTGAAAACTAAATGGACAGCGTGGCACAAGAAGGAAGAGACAAAGATAAGATTCTAGGCCAGGGTTCCTGAGACAGTGGTACCTTTTACAGAGAAAGGTTCAACCGGAAAAACTGTTCATTCTACTTTAGAAACATTTTTAGACAGAGACTGAAGTTTTGAAGCCATCATTCCACAAAAGAACTTAACTGAAAGCCCACAGAAATGGAGATGACAGTAAAGGGCTAACACCCCACAGCCATTCTGTACTCCAACCCCAGGCCAGCACCCATTTAGCTGGGCACTTAGTATTTTCTCCATCCGAACAACTGATACTTGTCCAAATGATGTCACAGAATATTTTCTCACCTTAGTGAAAAAATACGAAGTATTAAATAATTCAACATCCCCACAAAAGTCTCCCTGCTTCTTAAGTGTTAAGATTGCGATATACCCCATACAATGATCTTAATTCAAAGAACCCAACTGTTGGCTGACCTCGCTCATCAGAAGCGTCACTGAGTTTTCTGCTTGCAACTTGGCTAGAAGCATTCAACATGGTGACATATCCACAAAAATGCTGCAAGTCCACTTTGTTCCTTAATATTTGCAATGCTTTATGAACACCCATATTGACACGAGTAAACTCTAAGGACAAAGATTGACATCACATTATTATAACACAACATCAAAAATGTAAATATACTTTTATTAAACAATTCTTAGAACTACTTTTATACTTTAATCTATCACAAAGAACTACCTGTGAATGTGAAAGGATGGTGTACACATATTATGTACAGCAGGAGGCATTTATTGTATCAAAACAAATTAACTGCTAAGCAAGCAAATAGGACCAGTCGGGGGCAAATTCTCTAGGCTTCTCTTTGTGGTTCTATTCTGCCTCAAATGCTTACTTGTTGGGCTTCTGCTAGGAAATGTATTAAATACACACCATATTTTTGAGAAATTTTTAAAAGTAAAATTATTCTTATTGAAACTAAAGCTAAAAATGCACTTGAAATTATATCCTTAGTAAATTATTTAAATTTTAGTGCAAGTCCTCATAAATAGGTGAACTTATAAACAGAAAGACGCATTATACTCAAAAATCAAGATTCCTTTCTTTTATAATTCACACAATAATCTCCCAAGGCAAGATATTAATCAGTTTTTGAGATTTTATAAATTTTAAGATCCTACCGTCCCTAGCCTGTATCTTCAGGTGAACAAATATTTTTCCCACAGAATATTTTATAAAGTGTCAAAGGATTAAATAGCAAAGTTTAATTGCAGAGAAGTACTTATTTCTGAAAAAGGGGCTGTTTTTTGGAAGAGAAAATTCATCTCCAAATTTCATGCACATTTATTCACAACAGGCAAAAGAGAGAACTGAATTTCAAACGCAAGGCTTCTGCAGTCTAGCTATGTGAAGAGGAAAAAAATATTTTAAAAACCTTCCTTTTTCCCTACTTTGGAGGGAGTCAGGGAGAGTGGTGACTATCATTTTGGAAGAACATTAAGTTCTTACATAAATCAACCTAAGTTAGATTACTTGAACCATTCACGGCTCTCTAAATATTCAAGCAATGTGGCTCTTCTTTAAGAACCAGAAACGTAAGATTATAGAACAGCAGTTTTACATGAAGTGGGAAATACAAGTGCTATATGAATATACCCATCAGTTTTAATCAGGTAACTTTTTTTTTTTTTAAGATTTTATTTATTTATTCATGAGAGACAGAGAGAGAGAGAGAGAAGCAGGCTCCCAAGGAGCCAGATGCAGGACTCGATCCCAGGACCCTGGGTTCATGACCTGAGCCGAAGGCAGACACTTAACCATCTGAGCCACCCAGGCGCCCCCATCTTTGCTAATACTCTTTAAAAGCAGCATGTTAAGACCCTAGAACTTAAAAATTTTAAGAATTCACTTCCTACTATGTTTTCTACCAAACTATTGACAAAGATTAATGATAAAGAGGTCAAACAGATATAATTCAAAAGTAAGATACCTCCTTGTAGTTCTGTTTCATCAAATGGAAATGGTATGTGGACAGTTTCTCCTATCCCATGCAAACCGTGTCCCTAAACATGAAGAAACACAGTTGAAAGGTATACAAGAAACCTGTATTTCCATGAACAAACAGATAATCAAACAATAAATGAAACTATGCCATGTGACGGTATATCCTACATTAATATTCCATTAAAAAGCTCTCAAGTTTTTTTTTCTCTCCAGCAAGCGAAGACCACCTTAAGTGCATACTAACTTATAAGGCCACGTATCTCCAATGGAGCATACGGCTAATGAAAAACAAAGAGGCCGATTTAACAAGTACATGAGGTATGAGACAAGCGGAGACTGAAATCAAGCACACTCGCGCAAGGGTTAGCTGTAGTTCTGAGAGAGGACAGTGGTAAAAGAATCCCATCATCAATCACCTGGTGCACCATGAACTTGGAATGCAAAACTCAAAAACCTGCACTCCATGACACATATTCAAAATTATATAATTATAAAAGCCCCTCAGTAAGGGTTAAATAAATTAATGGATGTATTTTCAAGGCAGCTGCAGAAAAAAAGAAAAAAAAGAGGAAGCTCCCTACAAACTGAAATAGAAAGGTCTCCACTTGCTAAGTGAAAAAAGCATGGGGACGGCACTGTGCACTGGCTCGCGCATGCATAAGAAATTCTAGACGGCTAGAGTAGAAACTAATAAATGTATCTGATTTAGAGGAGAAATGAGGAGAATGGGGCAGATAGTGTTAGAAGTGCAGTGATACTTTGTGCATCTTTTAATAGTGTTTTATTTTGAATCATGTGCAGGTTCTATCAATTCAAAAATTAAGAAAAATCTAACCACTCCACTCCCATGCTACACATAATAATTTAGTTTTAGCCATTGCATTCAATTAATGTTCATTTGAATTCTGTTAGTTTTAAAGTGTATTTTTGTATTTAAATCCCTAAATTTGTTTTGGTGTAAGAATAATAAGCATGAAGAACTTAATGTTTATGTGCATTGAGAGTTGTTCTAATAGAAAATTTAAGTTAACACTGGGGATCTCTACATTTTTCCCTTTCAAAAAACCCTATGCATTATTGAAATTCAGAGTACTCGATATAAAAGAAAAAAATCATTTCAGAGAATAATCGCACTCATTAAGATAGTTCACATAACAACTTGAACATATTTCTTCGGACAGCTTCCTTCTACTTCATTGGTACAGTTATGATTTAAACCCTAATCAAGACTGTTATGATGAAAGCATGGCTTTAATCAAACTCTTAATTTTGTTATAAGTTCCAGCATGGTGAATTTCTTCCATACCACTTACTAAAGGAGGCATTCTCGTTGAGCAAAAACAAAACTCTGTAACCAACACTGAAACTCCTCTGTCTGCTTCTCCTACCCCTGCCAGGGCACAGCGAACATCTCGGGAGACCTTCCTGTGTGCTAAGTGCAGGACTCTACCCATTTCATGCAGATTATGCGATTCGGTCATAAAGTTCAACAACCTTATAAAGACAGGACCTGTTATTACTTCCAGTTTGCAGGCAAAGGAATTCAAGATAACTGAACTCGCCCGAGACCCCTACTAAGTGGTAGAATCAAGATGTGGATTTAGGCAGACGGACTCAAGCCCACACCTAACCCATTCCGTGTCATCTCCCACCATGAACCCCTGCTCTGTGTTCCTCCCTCCTGGCTAACGTGTAGGCTAACCGTGGTTTCAAGTGCCTCCACGTGCTGATGCGGACACTCAAGTCAGTGTCTCCCATTCAACTCTTGTCTGGATTTCAAAATATTTCCAATTACCGATTAGATAGCTCCACCATCCAAATGTCCCACAGGCACCTTATACTCAACATGCACCAAACACAACACATCATCTGACCCCCATCGACTGGCTCTTTCTCCTCTATTCTCTCAAGTAGTGATATCACCATTCTTCTACCTTCACAAGCCAATACCCCAGGAATCATTCTCTTCCTCTTCTCATATCCTTCTCAGACATCTGATCAAGTCTACCAATTTTAATTTGTAATAACTCTTGAATCCATTTTTTCCTTTCAATTCTTATTACTACTTCCCTGATCTAGGCTGTCCTCACCTCTTGCCAGGACTCCTATACTAAATCCTAACTGGACCTCTTGCTTCAGGTTTCTTATTACCCTACTGGTTGGGGTAGCATACTTGGGTAGCGATCTTCCCAAAACACACTGACCACAGAAATCCCCTGCTCAGCACCCTTTACTGGCTGCTATCAATCTACAGGGTACAGTCTAAGCCCTGTAGCACAACTGTCAAGGTACACTACACTCCAGGGCCTGCCTACAACAACCCTCATGAGAAACTACTCTGAGCCAGGCGCTGTTCTAGGTACTGAGCAAGTAGCAGTGGAGAAAAAGAAAAAAAAAACCTCTGCCCAGAGATTTATTCCTGCTAACCCTTCTGCCTGGCCTGGCTCTCTTCTGTATCATCCTTCTATACTCAGCCTGAGTCTCACTATCTCTGATGAGTGTCCCCCAAGCCTTTCTCCTTGCCTCAAGGCTGAACTGGGTACTATTCTCTAATGGTTGCACCATATATAATCCTATTCACTCTGCAAAAAACTGAAACTAACTGCTTATGCAACATTTCCCACGAGACTTAAATCCCTTAAACTCAGAGACTGTGTCTTATTTGTATATCCACATTAATTAGCACAGAATATGGCACATATGATTGTTAGTTGAATAAATTAATGAAATCTTTATTGAGAACCTACTATGAAGCAGAATGCATGCTGCACACTTCACACAGTCTTATTTCATTCAGTAATCCTAAAACGATAAACTGCTTATCTCATCATTAGCTGCTACTATTACTTTTTGTTGCTATACAGTAAATACTGCCATCTCCGTTTTACAGGTGGGAAACTAAGTATAAGAGAAGTATCTTCAAAATGTCACACAGCTCATTAGCACATGAAAAGAGGCTCACCATCATTAGGCATCAGGAAAATACAAATCAAAACCACAATGAGATACCGCTTCACATCCTAGGAGGGTTATGATAAAACAAGTCAGATAATACCAAGCGCTGGTGGGAATGTAAAATGGTGTAGCCACTCTGGAAAACAGTCTGGAAGTTCCTTAAACAGTTGCACATAGAATTACCATATGATCCAGCATTTCCACTCCCAGCCACATACCGACAAGAAATGATAGCACGGCCACACAAAAACCTATAAATGACCATTTATATATTACAGTGGTTACTATTACTCATAATGGCCAAAAGGTAGAAATCCAAATGTCCATCAGCAATGGATGGAAATACAAAATGTGGTCTATTCACACAAGGGACTCTTATTTGGCCATAAAAAGGAATGCAGTACTGATTCATGATGGACCGATACACACTACAATGTGATGAGCCTCGAAAACACTCTACAAAGTGAAAGAGGTCAGTGACAAAAGACCACATATTATGTAACTCCATGTATGTGAAATGCCCAGAATCAGCATTCTAGAGAGAGAGCCAAGTAGATCAGCGTTGTTTAGGGCTGGGGAATAGGGGAGTGAGAACTAAGCGTTCAGGCATTCTTTTCTGAGGTGATGAAAACGTTCTAAAATGAGCATGGAGAGGGCTGTGGATACCTGCACCCACACTAAAAACCACAGAGTTGGTACGATGTAAATTGGTGGATTGTATGCTATGTGAATTCTAGCTCAACAGAGCTCTTGTAAGTACAGCCACATGGGCAGCAAAAGAGGAAGCTGGAATTCAAGGCTGGGTCTAACTCCAAAGTCCATGTTGTCTCTGCAATTCCCGCACTGCCAGACAAAGGCCAGGACAAAACCCCACAGCTGATCCCTTGCATTTCAGCTTTACAAATTTTAAATTACTGACATCTGACTGCGACTCGGCAGAAAGCTAGACAAACTATAATCTTCAAAATCAAAATCCAAAACTGGTTGTTTCAAATAAAGCAACGGTACCTGAATCAAAACTGCCGAATGTGTCAAAGCGTCATTCAACATCGTGAGCACATTTGACGTAGGAACTACCCCAGGATCATGACCCCAAGATGTTATGAGTAATCGATCATAACCCTAGGGGGAAAAAAATGAGTAAAAGATGAATAAAATGGTGTTTAGAGATGTAAAAAAAAAAAAAATTTAAGAAGGTCACTATAATGCTGCTTACCAATTTCTACCCTCCTCAAAAAGAAAGAAAGAAACACGGTTCACACAACGTACCTGAAATATATCTGGCAGTTTTCGAAGTCTTGTACCTTTGGACAGTAAAAGAGATGGTGGTCCTTGCCCAGTGATGCAGTAAATGTATAGTTTAAACCAGACAGAACTGACTTCTGGGATAGCTGGTCCAATATGCTGTGATCACAAAACGGGAAGAGAAAGTTGTAATACTTAGCTAAAGCAGCCAAATCTCATAAGGGACCAAGAATGGTCTTACAAACAGCTACTGCCTCACATAAATGTTAATTGCTATTATCCTTATGAAAATAAATTTCAAATGCTCCATTCAAACAGTTTCAATTTTATCCTAGAACTGAGAAAGCACATCTTATGCAATTGGGAGAATGGACTCTGGGGCAGAACTCCAAGGTCTGAATCTTGGCTTTGTCCCCTAAGCCATATCATCTTAAGAAGGTCATTTACCAAAAAATAAAAACAAAAAAAAAATTAAAAAAGAAGGTCATTTACCCTCTCTGTGCCTCACTTTGCTCTTCTGTAATGTGGCCATAAAATATCTACCTTGTAAAGACACAAGCTTACAAGCTTGTTCAAAAAGGTTTAAAACAGCACCTGTCACATAATAAGCTCTATTTCAAAGTGCTAGTTACTGTCATTAATCACATGAGATTTTTCACAAAAGGGGCTATCGAACCTTCCATCCATCTTACCATTCATTCAGTTCATGGAATCCTACTATCCCTAGAAGTCATGTTACAGAATGGGAGGAAGTATGTATATGTGGTTGCGGGGGGAGCACACGAAGAATTATTTTTTAAAAAGTTGGTAAATGCCAACCTATAACCACACCTACTGAACAGAGAACAAATTTGGGGGTGTGGGAGGTATGCTCACTAAGGCAGCTAGAAGAGCACAGCAATAAAATCAACCTTGTACAAGGATCCCTTCCTTTCTTCTACACCATTAACCTCGCACATCTAGGAGACCAGGCAGGATGTAACACTGAAGAACAGCAACATGATCCCCACTCTCTGAAAATGGTATAGGCCACAATGTCCTTGCTAAGTATACAAATACACAACTGAATTTATTTTTAAAAAGACGAGCAGTAATGTTCGTAAGTCAATTTTGAGATACCTAGAGTTCTAGTTTTCAAGCACAATCTTTCCTTTCCGGCTTATTTAGCAAACATAGACCCATTTCTAAGACATTTTATTTTTCCTAATTAAATTGACTTTATCCCTGAAGGCAATCCAGGCTTCCTTCCTAGAGCATCTAAAACATTCTCTTTAAAATACTGCAGTCCTTCGGCTCAGGTCATGACCCCAGGGTCCTGGGATCGAGCCCCGCATCGGGCTCCCTGCTCAGCCAGGAGCCTGCTTCTCCCTCTCCCACTTTCCCTGCTTGTGTTCCCTCTCTAGCTGTCTCTCTCTCTGTGTCAAATAAATAAATAAAATCTTTAAAAAAATAAAATAAATAAAACAAAATAAAATACAATACTGCAGTCATCAATGTGGCACCTGGGTAGCTCAGTAGATTTAGCGTCTGACTCTTGGTTTCAGCTCAAGTCATGATCTCAGGATCCTGAGACTGAGCCCCGCGTTAGGCTCCATGCTCAGTGCAGAGTCTGCTGGAGAATCTCTCTCTCCTTCTACCCCTCTCCCCACTAATACTCACGTTCTCTCTCAAATAAAATCTTTAAATAAAATAAAATACTGCATTCATCAAGAAAACTTCAATGTGCCACAAGTCACTAGATAATACATGAGTAAAACATACCAATTCTATATCACAAGCTGAACATCTTACAACAGCATAAAATACAAAACTACTTTCTGAGTTACTGATTTTAATATTTGGCATCCGCAAATTGAGAAATAACACAATCAAACTGGTAAACCTCTTCTTCAAGTCACCACAAGGAAGTGTGAAAGGACACCACTCGCAGTGCTGCAAGTGGCTCCTTACCTGAGGGGTGCAGCTGCTCACGGGCCGGATTTCATTGGTGAGAGGAGCCATGGACACGAGCAGTGTGTAATTTTTGTTTAGAACTCGGCTGCAAGTTGCAGGGTCCAAACCAAGAAGGCTCTCACAGCGCAACAGATCCAGAGGAAAACCTGAATTATGAGCAAGCATATAGGTAGGCTGGAAGACTGACAAGGTGGAACAGCAATGTCTAAGACAAAATATTGGTAACTGCCTTGGTGTTTAAATATTGTTTCAATAGGCAGAGTATCTCTATTAATAAAGTGCCAAATTCCCTCGGAAACCACGAAGACACTTTAAGATTTAAAGCTAACCGTCTTTATTCCCTGACCTAGGAAGATAACGGTCTACTGGTGTTCCTTTTACATTAGAAATATGTGTTTGCTCTACCTTACTTCCTCTCTATCCCCAGCCGCTCCTGGGCAGTGGCATATTATGAAGACTTACATGCCACAAAAAAGCTGTGTCCTGGCCCCCCCCGATTTCTGCAAAGAGCTTCATGGCCAAGTTCAGAATCTGGTATAGGAACATTCCTCATTAACAATATATGCCCAAGTCTGCGGGTCCATAAAGCAGGAACTCCCTCAGCATGTACCAGATTTTCAGTGTTCCCGTTCTTAACCCTTTCCGAAAATACCAGTCCTATTTGTTCTCTAAAAAAGATAGGTAAGGCTGAAACATCAGGAGACCAAGTTAGCCCATCTCCCCCTCAAGCAAGAATGAATCAAAAAAAACATATGGTCTGCTGGAAGGGCCCAGAAGCACTGAGCACAAGTAGCCCCAGGACTTTGGTCTTTAATACCATATTCTAGTAAAAGAAACCAGGCTCCTAGGAGAAAAGGCTGATTCCAAGACTGAGACAGAAGTACAAGAGAAGACTGTTTTGCCAGAAAGTAAAGAACTGCTCCAAAAGTAAGGATTTTTTTTAAAGATGGAGGCATGGCACAAGGAAACTGGAGACAGCTTGAAGGGAATCCTACTGGCAAAACTGGAGACAAGTATAGCACACAAATAATAAAGGGAGAGCAGTGATTAATTATAAGCCACTGAAAAAAACAGGAATTCATCAATTTACACTGAAAATATAAAACAATGCCTAGTCCCAACTGTTACTGGAAGAACTGGAGTTGGAAAAAATGATCAATTTACAACCATCACAGTAAAGAATGGTTCAGGCAGGATCACCACTGGATGGTCCATCTGGGGGGAGAGATTGATGAGGAATAGGATATGTGCATGGTCTGGAAGTATCTGCCCACAGATTACTTAGTCACTGCGGGTGGGGAGAATATTTAACTATATAGTAGAAAAATCAAAAACACATTAACTGGGTGATCAAAACTAACAATGGGGGACAGACGGAAATCACATGCCTCCGAATGTCATACCCTTAGAAAAACATGACGTTCCTTAGGTAATACTCTGGACTCACAACAAAACATCACACAAACCCAATGTGAGAAACTTTCTAGTAAAACCAACAAAAAGGGACTATATTCTTAAAAAATAAGAATGTCATAAAGGACAAAAAAAGGTTACAGATTTGTTCCAGAATAAAGGAGATAAAGGAGACATGACAATTTAATGTAGTATCAGATCTTAAACTAGATCCTGCACTTGAGGGGGAAAAAATGCTATTAAGGACATTACTAGGTCAACTAATAAACTGGAATACGAATGGCAGGCTACTTTTTCAATACTAAATCTTCTATTTTTTTTAAGATTTTATTTATTCATTTGAGACAAGCTGATGTCAGGGAATAGCCCTATTCTTAAGAAATGTACCCTGGGGATGCCTGGGTGGCTCAGTCGGTTAGGCGTCTGCCTTCGGCTCAGGTCGTGATCCCAGGGTCCTGGGATCGAGTCCCGCATCGGGCTCCCTGCTCCGCGGGGAGCCTGCTTCTCCCTCTGCCTCTCTCTCTCTCTCTCTGTCTCTCATGAATAAATAAATAAAATCTTTAAAAAAAAAAAAAAAAAAGAAATGTACCCTGAACAGTTTTGTGGAGAAAGACCATGATACGCAACTTACTCCCAAATTCTGGGTTAAAAGTAATTATGCTATTCTTGAACTCTTAAAATTTTTTTGTAAATTTAAAATATTTCCAAATAAAATGTTGATAATGGAGGAGAGAGAGTCATACAGACGTCAGGAAGAGCATCTGTTACATACAGCCGACAAACAAGGTGGGGGCAGGAGAATGAGAAGCGGCTGTAAGACAGGTCTGGCTGGAGCCAGATGTGAGGTTCATTCTGAAGTAAAATGAGAGTTGAGCAGGTGGCTTAGGAAAAGGAGAGAAGGGGAAAAACTCTATAAAGACTAGAGAAAGGGCGCCTGGGTGGCTCAGTCAGTTAAGCGTCTACCTTCAGCTCAGGTCATGATCCCACGGTCCTGGGATTGAGCCCCGTGTCCGGCTCCCTGCTCTGCAGGGAGTCTGCTTCTCCCTCTGCCCCTCCCCCTGCTCGTGCACAATCTCTCTCTCAAATAAATAAATAAAATCTTAAAAAAGAAAACGAGAAATTTATGCTTGATTACGTACAACAAATCAGGAACAAATTTAATAAAACTGAGAAATCACAACCATGAGTGAAAAAATGTCAGATAAAAAAACCTTAGTGAGAAATGAAAGATCTAACTGGTACCAAAAACAGTCAACTATCAAACCAACCTCAAAAGTTAGAATAATACTTAACTACTTTCATATAGATACGGTTGAGGTTTTTCGTTCAACTTTAACTTTTTGGTACATAGACTATTCATGGTGAAAAACAAAGTTTAGTCCAGACTACTAAGCAATAGATTGTTTATGAACGAATCAATAAAAAGTTTAATGTTCAAAAGAAGATAATAAAAGGGATAGAGCAAAAAAAAAAAAATTTTTTTTTTTCAAGAAACATGGATTTAAGTCCCATCTCTTCCACTGACTAATCATATAGGCCATTATGACTAAATGGGCAGGAGACTTGACCAATACAAACTTCGATTTCTTTATGTATAAAATGAGTTACACTTGCCTGGTCACTAGCACTAACATTCTTGGACGCCATGATGGGCAGGAAAGAATGGTGTATTTCAAGATGTCTCTAACAGAGTATTTCAAATATTCTAACCCATTATCTCCGTAAGTCACTAAAAAGTCCCAGTAATTTCAGGATTTTTACATACAAAGACATCTTCAAGATTGTGTTGCTCGTAAGGTCACATGATCTACTTGGTAGCCAACAAATGGTTACTATTAACGAATGCTTATGAATAAGTGGTTTGGCCTCTTGGCACTTGGTGACTTAATATTCTCAGTTGTAACTACTTATGAATAATCTCAGAAAGAGCCCCAGCATGGAACCAGTCCTAATTCTGCTAAAGTAGAACTCTGACCCTGACATGCTAGGGCTGAAGAAGCCAGTCACGAGGAACTGAGTGTGTCCAGCTTCACTCAGCTCAACTACCCAGTTGACCTCACCTCTGCGACCACTTTTGTGAAGTGACAACTGATTCCATCCTTAAATGTTTAAATTGGGCTGAAAAGAAAGCCAGATGCTGGTGAAAGAATTAGAATGAAAATGGATATGACTCAGAAACCAATGGTTCTTGGCCAGAAAAATAGAACTTTTAAGTAAATGAAAGAATGAGTGAAATTCAATGTTCTCGTGGTGCTAAGAATTCACGGAGTTGCAAGATGCAGCTCTTGTGAATGAGCGAGGACTGGAGCCAAATGCTCTTCCCTGGTGCCTAAACCATGTCATCTTTTTTAAATACATGCATTCCTGAGTGACACTGCCCTACTCAGGACCTACCGTCCGTTGAGCTAGAGTTTGGGAACCCCCCCAATCTATCCCACACCCAAGAATGCACACCAGGGCAAGAGCCACATTAGGGTTCATCACAGATTAAAACTGCCACTGTCTTCTTTCTTTTACTCTCTAAAAAGTTTCTCTGTTCTCTCTTTTTTTTTTTTAAAGTAAAATACTTCAGTAAATATTACAACAGCATTTCAATCAGAAGCTCCTGCTTATTCTTTTTATACAATGTAATCTTTCATTCAGGAAATGTTATGCTTCCTAAATCAACTAAATTTTGGCTTTGTTCACCCCTCAAACTGAGGCCTGTTCTAAATGCCATCCAGCCACTTAAACAAGTTAACACTCCAACGATTTTTGTAGCTACTAAGCAGACTGAGATACTACAAATGTCAATGACACGTAAGAAAGGAGAAAAAGTAAAACAAGAAAGAGTTGACGATCGGGTGCCTGGGTGGCTCAGTCGTTAAGCGTCTGCCTTCGGCTCAGGTCATGATCTCAGGGTCCTGGGATCCAGCCCTGCATCGGGCTCCCTGCTCGGCAGGAAGCCTGCTTCTCCCTCTCCCACTCCCCCTGCTTGTGTTCCCTCTCTCGTGTTCTCTCTCTGTCAAATAAATAAATAAAATCTTAAAAAAAAAGAGTTGACGAGCAAAGAAAGTCACAAAACAAGCCTCTAGTTGCAAATTCGACATGCCGTCTACACAAAATGCATTAAGCGATGATTAAATAAGCGAGCATGACCTGTTTAATTTCTTAGGAAGAAGTTCCATAGAGTCATGTTTTCACAATCAAGCACATTCATCATACCGTAACTGGGTTGGTCTGGCTGTGCAGTATGTGCAACTAAGTCTTTATTATGACGCAGAAACAATATTGTGTTTCTCAGAGTAAGTGCATGATCAAAATATCTCTGTGCTTCTCCTTCACCAGTGCTCTGAACCTAAACCAAGAGAAAATAAATTTTGCAATACCAGTCTCAAACCATTCATCCTAATATATAATAGCCATATAGTACAGACATTAAAACATTATTAAGAATCAGTACACCAAAAATTTGCCCAGGCAATACTGAAACAAATCTTAACCTAAATCTCAGTTGAGTTTCCATTTGAATACATCTTTGAAGATGACAGAAATTATCCCAGTAAGTAAAACTAACAATTTTAAGCAACCAAATAATGCTAAATTATACCATTATATATAAATTATACCTCCCACATATGATTCAAATAGGGTGCTTAAAAAAAAAAAGCTAAAATCTATATTCTGCTTCATCCAGAAAAGCACTCCAATCCATGGTCACCAATTATGCTTCTAGTTCTCATCACCATGTCCACAGTTCTGTATCACTGGCTGCAAGGGACAATGGAGTATGTGATTCAACATACCTGTTTCAACACTACTGAATACACAGCTTAAATTCATTTAAAAAGGGTTCACCGAGTCCCTATTAAGTGCTAGGTATGACCTGTATGGGATGCAGGGACAGAGTAGGGGACAAAACCCCTGTGCTCTTCGGACACTGAGTCAGGTACTTCTTTAATATGTAAAAATACATACATCCCAGAAACAACACAGGAAATGGAAAGAAAGGTCTGTAGGGGGAAATGACTAAATTAGATTGGCATTAAAAAAATAACATCAACTGGGTACCTGGGTGGCTCAGTCAGTTAAGTGTTGGCCTTCGGCTCAGGTCATGATCTTAGGGTCCCTGCTCAGGGGGGAGACTGCTTCTCCCTCTCCCTCTGCCCCACCCCCTGTTCATGCTCTCTCTCTCCCTCTCTTGCTCACTCTATCTCAAATAAAATCTTAAAAAAAATATAAGATCAATTAAGCTTAATCAAGACGAGGCTTCTTAAAAAATAGCTAAGGAACTATTTTTAACAACTAAACTTCAGACTAAAAGGCTTTCCCAAGAATGGCTATGTGGCACAAAAGGATATAGATATATAAAGAATAAAGTGATCTTCTAATTTGCTACACATGATGAAAGACGAGTTGAGGTGAGAAAAATAAAAATCAGGAAAACAGAACTTAAAATGTGCTAGAAAATAAAAAATTTATTGGCAAAAGATGATACACAATATATGAGAAATGGAATTAACAAGATATTAAAAGCATTGAGGGAATAATGGATATATAAAGGTAAAAATGAAAGAGACCAATTAATAGCAAGGATTATCTCAACTATAATTCTGCATTATCAAACTAAAAATCCTATGGAGAAGGAAGAGTGAACAAATGTTATGGTCTTTTTTTTTTTTATTTTAATATAAAGAAGTTAATGAAATCATCAAAAATCCTCGAAGTAGCACATTTAATATACAGAGTTCATCACTAAAGCACGAAAGGTACAAAATTATTAGTCAAGGAAGAGATTCAGCACACAAACTATTAGCATAAACAGCAGACAACAAAAAAAAAACCCCACAGAAAAACAAAAACAAAAAACCCAGGAAAAAACATGAAGGACAATCAAGATTTAGAGCTAAGGACAACTAGGGCTATTTTCATTCGGGGGGGAGGGGAAGGGAAGAGATGCCTAAGAGCAAATATAGCTGAAGTCTTCAAGATGCTAAAGGGGATAGTGAGAGTGGACATAAATATGGTATCCAGGGACACTGCTCCAGATTTAAGACAAGGGGAACAAAAACTTCAAATAAAACTGCAGAAGAGGAGATCTTAGAGAGTCATACCAAAAAAAAAAAAAAAAATCAAAAGCTATTTTAGAAGAATGTAATTTAAAAACTTACATAGACTATTTCTATACCCCATTTCTTTTTTTCTTTTTTTTTTTAAGATTTTATTTATTTGACACAGAGAGAGAGCTATCGAGAGAGAAAGAGCACAAGCGGGGGGGCGGCAGGCAGAGGCAGAGGGATGCGGGGCTCAATCCCAGCCGAAGACAGATGCTTAACCGAATGAGCCACCCAGGCGCTCCACCATACCCCATTTCATTAAACCAAATCATGCTAAGTGATGATAAGGTCCACAAACCACCTTGTAAATTACAAAATCTGTTCGTTCACTCAGTATTTTTAAGTGTAAATGACCACTGCAGTTTTAAGGTGAGGAATGAGGTAGGAATAAGCAAGAATACATCAAAAGTCAACACAATCAAGCAAGGAACGGTACCAAATGCCCCGACATCCCATAATGAGCAACCCAGATTTACCTTCTCTAGTTCTATAAGAAAGCTGTCCAGAGACTCATCTGAGAGTTTGCCAACTTCAAACATTGTGACCGCATGGCTTTTCAAGTTCTGGCATAAAGAAACAAAAACAAAAAAACTAAAATGGATCTTAAAACCTTATACAAGTCTATTATGAATAAGTTCTAATTTTCTCTTTCTTTACGAAACGTAACATCTTATATTTCTATTATGCTTTCCAATATAATCAAAGTTAAAGATGAGTGAGGTGTGAGGCTAACCCTCACTAAAAAGTTACTATACTCCTCTAAGGAACACAAAACGAAGACAGTTGCATTTTGTGTTTTCAGGAATAAATCCAGTACTTAAAAAAAGGATCTCAAAACATGAACTGTTTTACATCTAATCTTTAAACACTGTCATATTTAAGCAAGAATTTGACTTACTGGTGAAAGATTTCCCATCATTAAAAAGGCAGTAAGAGTTGAGTCAAATAGAAAAGCAATACGCTTTGTATATCCTGTAGATAAACTCAAACTGCTTACACTGGCTGTGTCAGCTGGGAAAAAAAAAATCGTAATTTAAAATCGAGTAAATGAAAATTATTCTTCACTCACCATTTGGAATGAGAAAGAACTGCATTTCAACTTGATTTAATAACTGAAAAGTACTTAACTAAATATAAGCAATTTTATAGTCCTAAGGGGCCCCAGTCCTACCTATCTCCACCAGAGAAAGTTAAAAAAAAAAATTTTTTTTAAGTACTCATTTTTGTGGTAAATTTCTTGAAAGCCAATAATAAACCAAGACTTGGTAACTATCAGAACCCTAAGACTAGCTAGCCTCCTCAGACAAGTCACCTGGCTCGGGTCAGAGCCTGGGGTAAGAACAGGAGCCTACGCAGGGCTCCTTTCCCCCCGCCCCAACGTGAAACCATGTGTAGCCCCCTCATGCACTGTGCTTTGCCTCCCTTTGTGCTTAGCCCGTGCTGAGGCCTTCCCTCACCCACCACCTGGCAAGCTCTTACTCCTTCTTAGCCCAATTATCATCTTCTCCACGAAGGCTTCCCAAACCTCTGAGGCAACAAGAGAGCTCCTCCCCTTTGCTCCCCACAAGCACCAAAACACTTCTCACATTGTTGTGGGTTTCTGTGATTATACCACCTTCTCTCTCCCTAGACTTAATCCTCAGAAGGAAGGTACCATATTCAATGCCTCGCATATGGCTAAGTACTCAAAGACTGCGTATCGAATGATATCAAGAACAAAGTCGAGTTCACTCTGTGAGTGTCTGTATAGACACATGGCGTATCTATACACAGACTCTAAATTAAACTGAGTAACTGCTAACCTGGATCTTCTTGACTGTTTGTATCCGTGTCAGTAGCTGATGAAGCTTCTTGTATGGGACTCCTACTTTCCCCACCATCCCATGATAGCAGCATCTTTTGTGGATCTAAAGTACTCCTATTAATGAAGAATACATGCACGTTTTAAAAATCATACAAATTATATCTTACATAAAAATAGCTACTGAAGTCAGCACGCTAATTATGAATACCCACCCAGTCCAGTCATGTTCAAGCCCCAAACTGAAACATAGCCCCAAATGCTCTGCCCACATACAGCAGTGGTTCTTAACCAAGACCCAAGGATGGGCTCCAGGGAATCTAAGAACTCTTTAAAGCTGTATGTAAAATACTGTATGTACTTTTCTCTGGGGAAAGGGTTCTTGTTTTCACCAGATTCTAAAAACGATTCATCACACAAAAAAAGATTAAAAACCACTAATATCCAGGGTTCACCTCAACTGACAGGTTGATAAGGAAAATTTTTGACATAAAACAATGTTTTTTTCAAAAGGAAACTCTAATATCTCATACTGAATAAATGAGTTACTTTAATCTGTTTACGGATGGAACATTCCTCCATGATGAGTGAAGCTGATCCAGATTTATTACTTGTCCCTTCTTATGGGCAAAGCCCAATCGGCAATACATTGAAACAGCATTCTGAAAGAATATAAAGGAAGTTAGCATTTAAAATAAACTAGGCATCAGAGTATTTGTAGAAATAAAATATTGTCATAGATTCTGCTTATAGTGAACCTCAAACATTTCTATCCTGTAACTAGAAAAGGCCATTTTTCAGTAGGCCTGCTCTTCACCTAAGGTGTTCGCAGATGTAGAAGAGAGAGTGCTTCCCATCTCTGGCCTGGTGCTTTGTAGGAAGCAGCGGCAGAAGGGGCTGCTTTCAGTGACCTCATTACAAGACACTTAGGGCTGCTTCCTGCACGCACAGGACCGTGAGGCCAGCTTTAACTGCCTGGGGTGGAACACTGCCTCAGGGCCCTTACCTTGCTCTCTTCTATCTCTACCCCCCCTTACTGTCCTCACTCCCCTGCACAGCCAATAAGAATCTCACTGTCTCTCTTTCTCAGTAGCGTGTCAAGACAAAAGTCTGTAATAAAAGCCATTCGGTATTTATAAATAAAAAAGAGTATAAAAACCACATACCTTAACCAAGGATAAGTCTATTTCAAGGACATTTGCAAGCTAGAAAATAAAACAAAAAATTATTTACATTCCTAGAATTATTAATATTACACAGCTGTCATAAACAAGTGAACTATAATCAGCAAAATTTTATATTATGAATAATTCAAAGGCTGAATACATTTTGAAATCAGAACTTTCTTCTTTCCTTATGTCTAAGATGCTTACAGTAGTATGAATCCAAACAGCGACCACAACGATGGAAGATTCTTTACATTTTAATTTAGTCTCATTTAAAATAAGAAAATGCTCGTATCAATCAATAGTCTACAATCCTTTTACCAAGAAATCATATAAAAACTTACTTACCAAATTATAAGTTATTTACTAAAAAAAAAGTTACTATCTATATACAGAAAGTAACTTAAGAATTGTGACTTAAGTATATTAATGGTCTATGATCTACCCATGTACAGATTCTGAAAACATTTTAACTTTATTGTTAAATAACTTTATCTACTTTACACAAACTTATAATCTTGAGGTTAAGTCCATTCGTAAGACATTGTCATACTTACCTCTGCCACGTTAGTATGCTCATCTATTGAAACAAATATCTTATAGAGTAGAGTTTCAAAATAATCACCTTGCACCCGATTCATTACAAAACCTTCAAGAGGAGGAACTAAAACAAAATAGACTTTCATCAGTGATATGATTTTATAAAATAAAAAAGCATAATTCAAATACCTATTCAAAAAGAGAAACTTCTACTTTAGGGACTAAATTCAGCTTTTGATTTAGTTTATCCACTCCACAGCAAGTTTTCTAAAACCCGCAAAGTTAAGGCCATATACAACCCCGTCTACACAGAGGACTCTGATAGTAGAGCACAAATCCTACAGAGAGTAATCCCAGGGAACTCTCAGCATTACTGAGGCAGAGGAAGTGCTGGAGGACATGAACTGGGTAGAAAGGCAAGGGGATTGGGGCTGCTTCCGAATGGGGAAGGCCACAATGGCTGTGTTTTAATGCCTCATAGACAGTAGGGGTGACTGGGCTAAAGCAGAAAAGCAAAGGACACAGAACTGCTGTGCTATATACAAAGACCAGGTGCACAGAGAGTACTGACTGCCTTTGTCCCATCATCCCCACTCCATCCTGAGGAGAGAGGAAATTCATCTGCATGACTGCCACTTTTACCAGCACTCACTAGGATCATTTGCTCTTTGGGGCTTTCTAGTGTGTCCTCCTCAGTGGTCTTAGTGGGAAGACGGGCAAGACCTTCTTCAGCACAGGAGGCAGCCCAGCAGTGGATGTCCACCTGAATGGGTATTCATATTCATTTCTCTCCATCTCTTTGGTCCAGACACTCTAAACCAATTTACTAGAGCACTCTGCCCAGTTCATAATGAAGAGGCACTATGCCTTCCTTTACCATACTCCCTGTGCAGGTTTCCCTTGAAAATATCCTGGGAAGGCAGAGTGCCTAGGCCATCAAAGGATTTGAGTAAGTATCCCCGTGTCCCCTGACCCTAATACCATCTAATTGTACCCAAAACCTAAGTTCTTCTTTACAAAGAGAAATCAGAGAAAACTGAAGTGTTCAAAATGAAGACACCGTGAAAAATCACAATGTACATTTCAGGACAGCGTATTCACTTTCCAGATCTGGCTCATGTCACTTTCTAATTTAGTGTTACCTATAGTTCCAGTCATCCAAGTACTTTTAAGGATCATAGGTTTCTCTTTAGAAATATTTTAGAAACCCCATTATTTGCTATCATTAATTCTTTTCCTACACTATCAATTGTGTGAGTAACAGCAACCGTTTACTGAGCACATACTAAGTGCCAGACTACTGCCAGGTACTTTACGTACACAATTTCGTCTAATCCTCTTAACCTCATGAGATGTTCCACACTATAACCCTGTATTTTAGAGAAGAAAAACCAAGACACTTAAGAGGTTACAAATACATAAAAAAAGTATGACCTAACTCTACGTGAAGAGATACCAAATAGTCTCCAATACACATTAAGTTAAAAATACAAAGTACGAACTACAACACACCATCTGTGTAAAAGGATATATACATACACATCTATGTGCTTAGCATACTTTTGGTAAGATAAACAAGAAACTTAACAGTGGCCCCTGAGAGAGAAACTGGGTGGCCAGACACAGGGGTCAGAGGCAGACGTTTTTATACTCTTCTATAAATTTAGAATTGTATATCCTAACTATTGCCTACTCAAAAATATGGTTAAAAAAAAAACAACAAAAAAAACCACCTCACATATACAGGGAGCAGACCGGTGGTTTCCAGAAATGGGAGGTAAGCGAAATGGGTAAAAGGAGTAAAAAGGTATAAACTTCCAATTATAAAATAAGTAAGTCCTGGGGGGGGGGGGCGCCTGCGTGGCTCAGTCGGTAAAGCGTCTGCCTTCGGCTCAGGTCACGATCCCGGGGTCCTGGGATGGAACCCCACGTCGGGATCCTGGCTCAGCGGGGAGCCTGCAGCTCCCTCTCCCTCCGCCTGCTGCTCCCCCTGCTCGTGCTCTCTGTGTCTCAAATGAATAAATAAAATCTTAAAAAAATAAATAAATAAAATTAAATAAGTCCTGGGGGTGTAACTTACAGCATAGCAACTATAGTTAATAATGCCGCACTGCGTATCTGAAAGTGGCTAAAAGAGTAGATCTTAAAAGTTCTCATCACAAGAAAAAAATTTTCTGCTAACTCTGTGTGGTGATGGATGTTATTAACTAGACTTGTTGTGGTGCTCATTTCACAATACATACAATCATCAACACTACAGTTTATATCTGAAACTAACACAGTGGATGTCAATTACAACTCTAAAAAATAACAAAATAAGAATTTTAAACATGTCAATAAAAATAAATAAATATAAAGAAAAAATACCTGGAAATAGCCAAGGAAGTTATTAAAAAAAAAAAAAAAAAAAAACTCACAAGGAAGTCCTGGCCATAACTAATATTAAAGGTTACTTTAAGTCACTGTAATGAAACAACACAGTATAAAAATAAAAATAAATCAGTGAAGAAAAAAGGATATCAGAATTAGATCCAATGCAGAGGGGAATTCAATGTTTGACAAAAGTTAACACTTCCATTCAGTGGTCATGAGTTACTGAAAAAACCGTCCTAGCATTTATCCAAAGGTTACTGGTTTTCCAAACAGAAGAAAACCAAGCTGGGCCCTTATTTCACCTCAAATACAAAAATAAGTTCCAGCTACAGGTTTGGACTTGTATGACAAAAGCTAATTTTAAGACGTTTTAGCCTATTTTTATACATATCCTAAAAGTAATCTATTCAAGTGTAACAGAAATCTAGAAGCTATAAACGAAAGGGGAGACATAAACTGAGTAAGTATATGGTTTGATGCATGATGGACTAAATATGTTTTAACAACAGACCCCTTCGTGACTATTCTCTTCAAAGTACTCCTCTCCCCCAGTTTATTTGTTCCACCATCATAGTGCTTGTTTTTTTGAAACACAGCTGAAATGCTTTCTCTGAAATCAACTTCAGGTGTCTTTTGTGCTAAATTTGATGGCCTCCATGATGTCAAACTGCTTTCCTTTCACAGGTTATTCCAAATTGGGGAACATCCCATGTTCCATGGTGACGAGGACGGTATATTCAGCACTTAAAAGAGCCTGAGTCTGTCTGTACCACCAAAACTCGCTAGACACTAAGAAAAGCCTGGAGAACACCCCTCTGTAACGCAGTAGCCACCCACTCGGCCCTCCTCTGACCACACCCTTCAGATGCACTTAGCGCTAATGTGAGGCGATGCTCAAACAGTCAACAGGGACTGAAAGGAACTAATCAAAAACCAATCTTTCTAGGTGATTCTCAAATGAGTCAACATCAGTTTATCGATGAGAGTAAAGACCAGAATAATGCATAATGCATTCCTATTTTCCCACAGTGACAGGAAACCACTACCAGCCCTGTCCTCCAGAAATCATTTCCTTGTCAAAACCTTTCCAACTGTAAAACTAGTATTTTATTTGTTATAGCAGCAATTAGACAAACCAGAATTAGTATTTCATTATTTTCTGGCTGTCTTTCCAAACTTAAAATAGAATTCATGTATGCACATGGTTCAAAATCCATTATTAAAGAATCACAAATAAAGGTCAGGACACACTACAGCATGATAACCTGTCAGGATTCAACACTAATATGAGGGACTATTTTTGTCATGAGCCCCTACCATCACTCAATAGTTAAGAGAAAAGTCATTCCCTGGAAATTTTTGACATTTTATATTTGATTACACAAATATTAAATATCTTAGTATGATAAAAGATACCAATGAACGAGAACAATAGCTGAAAGATAAGCCAGAAAACATACTTGTAACACATAACCTAAATATAGTAAGTGCTACAAATTGGTAAGAAATCTAACCTAGAGGAGAAAAGCTCCACTGTGTTCAAGGATGTTAACCACATCACTACTACAGCAAAAAAATTATAAGCAACCTAAATAACCAGCAATAGGGGAATGTTTTAATAAAACTGATACATCCACAAGGAAATACACAAGGGCTTTAATATCGGTTTAACTTGGGGAACGGGTGGAGGAGGAAGGGAGGAGTAGATAAAGACAAAAAAGACAACAGTGACACGAAAAAATAAGACAGGCACATGGGGTGAAAATATCAGAGATGACAGGACTGAACATCTGTAAAACCAGTTACGCACTGAACACAGACGAAAAGGACACAAATCTGTAAAATCACTGAGTTGATTCAGGACGTGAGAAATTTATTTCAGACTTCCATTGTTTTAACATCGCATGTACAACAACACGAAGATAAAAATAAGGAATTTAAGTAAAACACACTGCAATGTGTTACAACATAACAAAGGAGAAATGTCTTTCTTTGAAAAATTCTAATATCATAGATCTTAGAATGATACGTGTCTAATTTATTAGGGTGATATATGCAATGCCCAGCACCTAGTAACCACTCAAAAACAGTGGAAAATATAAGCACATACTTACCTGCTATACAACTGTCGTCAGATATTGGTACATCCAGATAAATAAATCCTTTGTTATATAAGCCTACAGAAGCAAAAGTACTTGTTTTAGATGGAATACTAAACAACAGTAAATATAAAACAAAACAAAACAGATTCCTGATTTTCTGTAAAGATTCTTACAACTGAATGCTAGGTGAAGGAGAAAAAAAAGTAAACAGAAGAGGAAAAGAATTAAAGTTTTCAAATCTGTTTTCTTCGTATGCTCAGAACTACAAAAATTTCCTTATGACTCATTTGTATAAATTTCTAGTGTATGTGAATAAGTGAACAACAGCCACACTGGGAAACAATGGACTAA
Organism: Phoca vitulina; assembly: GCF_004348235.1. Lineage (NCBI taxonomy): Eukaryota > Metazoa > Chordata > Mammalia > Carnivora > Phocidae > Phoca > Phoca vitulina. The sequence goes on along the minus strand of NW_022589721.1, from coordinate 18,926,654 downwards.
AGTCACAGTTCAAACAATAACATGTCTTAGGAAACAGTACTATGTGTATCTAATTGATAAAAATTGCTATTGATTGTTGATGGTTTAAAACAAGTTTTTATGTTGACAAAAGACCATTTCTACTAACCACTTACTATGTACTACATTGTAATCTAGTGATCCAGAGAGCTGAGGGCCCGCATCGATGATCTTATCAATAGCGCATTTCTCAGGCAAAGTGCATATCTAAGAAAAGCAAAATATTTTCAATTAAGTTTGATCCAAATTAATTCATAAGTCTCCTGAAATCTTCATGTTTAAATCAATGATTATTATGATTATATATTATTACATTTTATATTGTATGTTATACATGATTATGATTATTATGTGTCATTAGCTAATACCACATATTTTTTTCTTTTATCACTCTAGAATTCAAAGGAAAAAGCTATGTACATAACCGTCAATTAAGGTACCATAATATGCTACCAACAGAATGGAGGACAAAGTAATTATAAGTACCAATATTTGCTGTTAATCATTAAGTGTTACCTAATAAATACTAATATTTCATCATCTTCTCTGAATGGGAATCAGATACATTTGCTGACTCTGAATCTCTCAGAGCAGAAGTTTATTCAGACCCCACACGGATACCATCAGTGACAGGAAGTTCGCTATCTTATGACAGTCTGACAGCCGTTAGGAAGTTCCTACACTGAAGCAAAATTTCTAAGCCTTCCGCTCACGAGATTTAATCTGTCTTCTGAAGTAAAATAAAATGCAAACTAAAAAAAAGTGCCCATGCTCACTTTCATTCCTTCAACCACACAGAGACATGACCTGGTCTCTGGGCCAGCTGGTCACTGCTCCACCCCTTTTCCTCTAAATCGGCATTTCTTCTACCAGGCATAGGCTTCTCTCGAACGTGGTCTGGCCACCGGGACTATCATTTCCCTTGATCCGGGCCCTCGGCCCCATCAAAGCACCTCCCCCTTTGGTACAGCACTTCAGCAGAGCGACTAGGAGCACCACGCCCGTAGCACACTGCCTGAGGTAAAATCCTGGACCTTCACCACCACTGTGACTTGAACCATTACTTCATTCCTCTGTGCTCACTTGCCTCATATGCGAAATGGAGTACAAGTAGGACACACCCTGGGGGCTGTTATGAGAATCAAATGAGACAATATAAAAGGTGCGGGGAAGAGAGCCTGGTGCATCTAGGGCGCAGCAAGTGCTCAAGAAGTGCCGGCCAGTATCATGGCTGCTAGCTGCAGCATCACATCACTTGAGATGAAACTTCTATCTAATCGAAGTCCCCGGATTACTGTACATGAACCAAGTCAAGTCTCCCTCATTATTTTATTTTTAAAGATTGACTTACTTGAGAGAGAGAGAGAGAACCCGCATGCATGCACACACAAGGGGGAGAGGGGCAAAGGAAGAGGGAGAGAGAATCTCAAGCAGACTCTCTGCTGAGTGTGAAGCCTGATGCGGGGCTCAATCTCACCACCCTGAGATCACGACCTGTGCCGAAATCATGAGTCGGATGCTTAACCGACTGAGCCACCCAGGTGCACCTCCCTCATTATTAAAGAGTATCTTCAAAACCCACCAATATTCTAGCCTACTATGGTCATTTAAAATTTTGAACCTATGCTTAATTTTCTTCAGGAAAACCAAATAGTGTTACTTTTAGAAAAATTAGAGAACGATAATTAAAAATTATAAGATAATTTAAAAAATAAAAATCCTATGTTTCATTTCTGAAGGTATCCACCTTTATGTCATCTTCTGTGATATATCCAGCCTGCACCACCCACCACGCCTCTATGGCAATCTCCACCGGCTTCACTGGTAGAAGATCACGAGCTGTTTTCCTTCTGAAAAATTTCTGCAATGGTACAAACATCTGAGAATTTGCAATCAGCCTGAAATCACTACTTTTAATGATCATAGTATAAGACTGTTTCTCACAGGCTAAATAAATCTTTTTAAATTCTGCTTTTAAATCTGAAGAATTTTAGATACACTGAATAGAGAAAGTCATTCTTCAATTATTTCAAAGTAAATTACTTCAAAACACTAATCATCAAGTCTAGATCTAAATCCAGAAGCTCAAAGGAAATCTAAGAGGTAAAAATGAATTTGGAGACTGTGTCCTTATTTCACCCATCCAGTGAATGCTGGGAGTGGAATGAGCAAGTAAAAAGACCAGCAGAGCAAAGTTAATTTTTAAAAAGAAATGTTTTATTCCTTAAATATTTTAATTTGATAATTGCACAAGCATAACCTAGAGAATACGGAGGATTTGTTTTGGTATTATTTCTGTATGAAGCATATTTCTTGATCAAAGAAATTACAATTCATTATTTCTCCCACTTAAAACAATGAGAACACGTGATAACAAGGAAGAAACGAGAAAGAGGGCAACAACTAACTTACTTTTGATGACCGACACTGATTCATCAGATCAATGTACTGGTTTCTTCCTATGCCAAGAAGCCTTAGACCTGAAAGAAAGAGCCTTTCCTTTAAAAACATTTAATGTATCTCAAAATATCAGTACACCCAGATCTTTTAGGAAAAAACCCTTGGCTTCTGTTCATCTCTGATGACTGATTAACAATCAATATCAAATTAAAAGGAATTCTTCAAACAATTAATAAAAGAAAACCAAACTGGGAAAGATGAACTCAAGTTGACACCTCTGACAATGTCACATGGGAAAATCTTTAAAAAGCAGAAACCCTCCCAACATTGGGAAGTCAAAGTGTACTTCTCAGCAAAAGTTTCTCCTTACACAAGAGAACAGTGTCACATGTCAAATATATATTTCCTTAAAATAAGCATAATAAAGCAAATTATATTAGTAACAACTGTGTATCATGCTGCAAAACCATCGTGTACAAATTTTCTTCCCTCATTTGGTACACAACACAGCCCAAGTATTAGAAAGAACTTCAGTTTCTAGAAATATATAGTCTCATTTTTCTCATTTTACCCCCAAAATATTCCTCCCTTAGACATTTAGACTAGACCTTATACTTGACTTGCATCACCTGATAAAATTCCTACCAACAGTGCTGCTTGCTGTTCCCGGGCTTGAAGCGCTTTAGGTTAAAGACACATGACAATACAAACAACAGCATGCATGCACCAAGACAGACTCTAATCGTTACCTTCAGCATAATTAAATACTTACAGTCAGCAGCAGTAAAATTGGGCAATGAATCATAACTTTTCTCACTGTTCATAATGTCCTTTCAAAAAGAAAACAATTAAAAATTCTAAATGCAAAATGGTCCTTAGATAAAAACATGTGAATAAATATGTATTGCGATAGCCAAACAGAATAACAACAATTATTGCCCGAAGCACTGAGATTAAAGTGTGCAACCTAACGCATGCATGCCACATTGTGGTACTTGCTACATGGTCCCAACCTAGTAACTGATGATCAGACCTTTAGGTCAGGGTTTCTCCCAGCACTCTCTGTGAATCCCAAACATCTGCCCTGTAACTTTCTGCCCTCTGGAAGCTAAGCAAGGAATACCTCTTTTAGAGCTCCAGGTTCCTGCCTCTCCATCCCTCATGCCTGATCCTAGATTCATGCCCTACAAGAGGGGCATGATGTATCACAGTTCCATCAACAGGAATCTGAGACACGCACTACCGACAAAGACTGTAACCACTGAGTCATCTTTGCTCCTACGAGACCCAACCACCGGCACGGTTAAACTCAGTATCCAGCTTCTTCCAATCCCATCTGTTTCTCCAATAATAAACCAACTGTTTACTGTGGGGATAGGGCCTATTTTCAACCCAGGAGCTACACCCAATGGTATAAGAACAGAAACCAGAGAGCAGCAAGCACATGGATATAACTGAAAGCTGGTAAAGGGGGAAAAAACCTTCCCCTATTATCTCTCCTAAACCTTGTGGTCAATACCAGCAAAATAATCAAAGAGACAGCCACAATTATTCTGCTTACTGATTAGCTGCCACGTTCATTCTGCTGCCCTGGTTCTAGGGAAAAGGGACTGACAGAAACCAGGGCTGTCAGGCCTTGAGCTTTACGCTAATCTTTCCACCCAAACAGGGACACAGAGACGCGGGAGACACAGGACGGCCTAAGTGCTTGTGAAGAAGGGGCTCAGGGAGAAAAGCAAAGGGAGCTCCTGCAAAGGAAGCCACGTCGGAAAGAGATGCCACTGTTCCTGCACGCTCCCAGCTCCTTCAGCTCCAGGCCCCCTGCTCTGGAAGCGGCGAGTGGGCCCAAAACAGCAGCGTTCGGATAAAGTTAAGTAGCAGCTGAGTACTAGAAAAACACTGCCAACCTTCACATACAGCTCACTTAAAAACAGTATACTTGGGGCGCCTGGGTGGCTCAGTTGGTTAAGCAGCTGCCTTCGGCTCAGGTCATGATCCCAGGGTCCTGGGATCAAGCCCCGCACCGGGCTCCCTGCTTAGCAGAGAGCCTGCTTCTCCCTTTCCCTCCGCCTGCCACTCTACTTGTGCTCTCTATCTATCTGTCAAATAAATAAATAAAAAATATCTTTAAAAAAACAAAAACAAAACAGTATACTTAAAGTTACTCGACACAGGCCTAAAAACTGCCTTTGGAAAAACGCTAACACCCAAAAGTTAATAAAAATGGCAAGAAATTAGCAGCCAGGACTACAGATCTATTTCTCTTTTTCTAACACACATGTATTGCATGTTGGGTTTATAATCATTTATTCTTTCTCTAGTCAGAGAATAGTTAAACTTAAGCATTAAGTTTCTCTGAACGCAATGTTCAATTCTGTCACCCACATCTTCAACCTTATTCACGTGTTAAAAGCAGTCGGTTTTATAGAGACTCTGCTAACATAAATGACTAATGCTACAAGAGCACAGAAGAAAAACAGGTGCCTTTCCACTATGAAAGCCCGGACAACAACAACTCCCTGTACGGTGTGGATGACACAGTTAGCTTGTAACCAACACTCCTTTTTCCACTGTAAACTCAGAAACAATGCCCACTGGGGCTGAGAAGGGCCCAGTCAGTCATTATTGGCTTCGGCATTGACGACATGTAGTCCTGTCCCATGCCTAATGGCCCACGTACACCGTAAACTTACCTCCATGATCCCGGTATAATAGGAAAACGGTGTTATCCTCAGGCCCTTTACCATTATATCTGACAGATGGTAAGGGTACAGCATGAGATGATCACGACTGTACTTTAGTAATTCCTCATAGTATTTGCGTTCATCTTTCTTGACATGTTTAACTGGGGAAAGAGAAATTTTCCATTTTGAGGTGTCTTACAGTTACATATAATTATAAATGCAATAAGAACTACTTTACAAACCAACATCAATTAAAAATAAAAGCACACTAGTTGGAAGAGAACAAACAAAACGATCTAAGTTGGAACAAAGAAACAATTATGCCACAAAAAAACAGACTTCAGAGTACACAAGTGGAATCTGTAACAGGACAGATAAGTAGAGAAAGAATTCTTACCAAATCAGAAAGCCAAGAAAGCAATCGTGGAATGTCCTCTCCAAAAGATGCAAAACGCAAGCTAGAATTCATCAAATCCCTTACTATATTACAAGAGAGTCAAACTGAATGGTAGTTTTCAATGAATCAAGTCTATTTCAAAAAATCATTTGATAGTTTTTGTTTTTTAAATGTAAAAAGGCCTCTAACTTCCATGAAATACATTTAAATAAAAAAACTATCTCTGAACTACTGTGCTTAAACTGAGAGTAACACACGGACAGGAAGACTAGCAGGGCAATAGAACAGACTAATCAGTCATCTGACAAAATGCAAACATTTAAAGAGAAAGCTAAAAAAAACCACAGAACCAACTATGCTTAAAATGTGTTCTAATTATTACAGAGTTTTCATTAAACTTATATTTGGAAAATTTATGGAAAAAAAATCCCACAAAATTCAAAATCAAAAACCACTAAGAACTAATGTACTTCTTCTCTTCTGGCTTATTTTCTCACCTAAAGTGAAAAAAGTACATCTGAATTGAGATTAATATTCTATAGGTAAAATGAATCTACAAATGATACTTTAAAAAAAAAAATTTGAATCAGATTTAGAAAGAAAAATCTACTTGCTAATACAAATTGTTGTTAGGTGGGATGGCTCAGTACAGAGCTTCTTAAATGTCTATATGGAATAATTTCAGTACTACGAAATATGTATTGAAAAGATAGGACAGATTAATGAAAACGGTAAACAGCAACAGTCGTTTCCACCTTGATGTAAACACGCCTCTACTTACCTAAGTTGTTTCTGTATCGTAACTGATTGCGGATACTGTAGAGGACAACCTGCTTTTCATATTCTCTCTGGGAATTTCCAAGACTCTAAAAAACAAAAGTACTTTTTCCTCATACAGCTTCAAAACCATGCCCCCTAATTTTATCCTAATACCTCTAATTTCCAGAACAAAGAATATTTTCTTAAATATTATTATACTAATTTTCATGCTATAATATTGAGCAAAAATTCAGTGTGTTTATTTTCAGTTTGCCTTTCTAAAAGGACTTACTGAAATTACCTAAAGTATTTAATATCAAATAAAAGAGCAATCTGAGAGCATAACCTCATTAAGTTAACAAAAAACTAAGTTCTACTTAAAAAGATTTCTTTCTTGACTGTTCCTAATTTGTGTGTGTTGAATGAATGGATGGATGGATGGATGAATGGATGGTTTCTTGCACTTACATATTTTTTTAATTTCAGAGTGACAACTAAAGACAGATCCCTGTCTGCTAATTATTTACATCTGAGGGCTATGATTATTAAAAATTAACACTTCTGAAGAATGTACATTTCAAATGTACCTCTAAATGATGACTTTTTTTTTTAAGATTTATTTATTTATTTGAGAGAGAGTACGCGCACGCATGCAAGCGTGGGGAGGAGCAGGTGAGGGAGAGCCCCAAAAAGATGACTTCTTAAAAACATCAGCTCCTTATGGTTTTGTTAAAAAACATTTAGACAATTTAGAATTCTAATACATTTTTTAATGAGCAAAAACCTTTCTAGCTGTGCTTTGGTGTTTTAAATTCAAAATTGGGCTCTCATAAAAGCAAAGAATAAGTATGTGTGATTATAGTCAACATCATATTTAATGTGCAACCATAAACTGATTTTAACATGACTGCTCTCCCCCCTCTAATTACTAGGCATGATCTTTCCAACACGCTGTAATATAAAATTAGACATCTTAGGAAACTAATGGCAGAAAAATCAGAGGATTCAGTTATTATATTTCCTACTCACAGGTCTGAAAGGCAAGGTAAATGTTCGTACACATACTTTCACCCAAGGCAATCTTCACAAGACAGGTAAGACTCATATTTGAATAAACTGGCACATAACCGGACCCACTGGTGGGATGTATTTTAACAAAAAAGTGATGATGTGAGAAAATGAAAATCTTTCTTCCTGCATCTAAATCAATTAGTCTGTTACAGGTTAAACTGTGACCCACACTACTGCCAGAATATATGTGCTTTTATTTTTTTCATCCATTTTAACATTTCCAGTGGTTAGGAGCAAAGTTCATCATAGAGAAACTACTCTCTATCTTCTATGCAGCACCAAAGCCCGGGTCAGTAGCCAAGATGTTGAGGGGAATTAATACACTGGGGTTGCTGTAAAACTTGTAAAGGGTTTTCTCTAGCTTTGCTGCCAGATAAGTCTCTTTCTCAAGGAACACAAAACACACACGCACAGAAGCACACGATTTTGCTAGAACCTGAGCAACTTCCACACTTGAGGTTTTGCTCTTCTGTTTTAAAATAAATCTCTTAATTTATCCCAACTTACAACCATGTTCTCCCTTTCTAACCTCATGCCTGGGAACTCCAGGACAAAAAGTATAATCAAGCCACTCATACAAAATATAAGAGCCTATTATTTGTAAGCCAGTTAGAGAATGCAACGTGTAAACATCTAAGCCTTTGTGCCAGGAATTAAGTAATGACTGATCCTGATCAATCAATACATACGTGTACCCGCAAATATCTGAAAACTGTATTAGTTGATTTTGTTCTTCACTACCCATATACATGAAATATAATTGCTTTTGTTCACAAAGATTCTTTGGCTTCTCTCCCACTCCGACCCCAAATTTCCCACCATTCACATTTTGAAACACTGTTACCACTAAAAGAAGGGTCATTTTACCCTGGGTCGTGCTGACCCTTCAGAAATACTGACCAGGTTTGGGGGTATAGCTCAGTGGTAGAGCATTTGACTGCAGAAATACTGACCAGGTCTGACAAATGAAGCCGAGATGCATATAAAAGGCACTGTAACAGATGCAGAGACACACAGGTGCTGGCTGTGAAACACCCATTGTGCATCAGATTATGCTAACAGCAGAACGAATGGTTTTCTAAAGACTTTGCTCCTACAAACCCCAATCACAGCCCCCCACAAAAAAGATACGCACAATTTTTTAATTGACCTTTCTTAGATGATACAGAACCTCATTGTTTTTGAATAATGAATACAAGATACAGATAAGCTACAGAAAAACCTTGAAATAATGGCCTTATCTACAACTTTTAATGTATTTTTTTTAAAGTCTTGCATAGCCCATATCGCATAAAAACATTTCATCTCATCCATATAAAAGCTACTGGTTTTACGTACATTTTGTAAAAATCTGAAATCCCCTTCCCGCTTTACACGTCTAAAAAAAATCTGAATTCACCTTCCCCCAGTTTTCAGAAGTGGCAAATGAGTCATTTCCAAATTAAAGTCGTCAAAGCTTACTGGAAACTCTATCAAAGTATTTAATATCTGTAATGGCAAAAAACAAATTCTTTCCGTACAAGAACTATTTCCCACTTTTAAAGTGACTGAGCTTTAGTCCTGGAAAAATATCTCTGACTGGTACCATCACTCATTCGCTCCAAAAATATTTACTAAAAGCCAACCATGCAATAGGTGCTCAGAATACAAAAGCAAAACAAGTAATATAAGCAGCAAATGCAACACAGTGGGGTTAAGTGCTATGGATGAGAAACAGGGCTGCGGAGGGTCAACTTCTCCAGATGCAGAAGGTCAGGGAAACCTTCCTGGAGGAGTTCTGACATTCAAGCAGCTACAAGTAATCTATAGGAGACAGGCAGTACAGGATTGAATTGGCCTTTTAGAAATCTCACCCCAGTGTAGTGTGAGGAATGAATGTGAGGGAGTCCTACACTGAGGAAGAGAGACCAGATAGAAAGCTGATGCAGCAACTGAAGGTGGAGCTTGACCTGGGCAAACAGTAGTAAGGCTAGATAAAGTCCAAGGAAGTAACTTGTACAGATGGGTTTTCCAAAACCTTCTACAAGTGGAAGCTTATCCTAAGCTAAAACAGCTATTTTTTTTAAGTGATCTTACCAAAACAAATTTTAATTTAATGTCACATTTCTACCTAGTTATAATACTGATCTGTGATTATTTTTAATAGTCTTGACTAAGTATTAGATATGCTTTTGCCAATACTGAGATCAATTATTCATGCTGAACATAATTGAATCATCCATCTTTCTTCCATTATGCTACATTTATTTTTGTGAAAGGAAAAGTAGAGAAAAGATGGAAACCAAGAAAAGGACTGTTGGGTCTTCCAGTTGTCTTTGGATACACCACAAAACCCTAAAGAACAGAAGTACCAAAGCCCTCATTCAAGCTTAACATGAGAAACTTACTCTTTCAAGTTTAGAGCTTTGTTCCTCCAAGTCAAGATAAATGTCACATGGGCAGCCACCGACAACCACGAATTCTTAGTTCCTTTATCTTTCTACTTTCTTGTTTGTTGGGTATCTTACAGTGAAAGCACTTTCCGTGCCACGTGATGTATCGCCAGAACCTTAAATTATTCATTTCCCAGTACTATGCCCCCATGCTGAGTGAGGAAGCAAACTAATAATCCTATACCATCACCACCACCATCCCAAATCTTCCAAATATATAACTGCCCAGCACCAACGGAAAACAGAATTTCACTCTCAACCAAGTAGAAAGGGAGGAACTTGAAGATCAATCTACGGCCAGAGAAACAGTGCCTTACATGCAGCATGTATCACTAGCTTCGTAAGATTCAACACCACCTGCCACATTCAGTACTTGTTCATTTACTTGTTTACTGTCTTTCTTTACTAAAATGTAAGCTCCATGAAGGCAGGGTCTCTATGTTGTTGACTTGTGCAAACTACAAGCAGCTAGAACAAGGCAGAGCATGCAGGTGTTCAATTAATATTTGTTGAGCAACTGAGTAAAAATGACACTCAAGCAGTTGAGAATTAACCCTCAAGAAAAAAACAAAAACAAAAACTCCCGTCACTCTCTTGTTGAAACATCTCTGGTAAACCTATCCTGCCTAGAGGATACAATCCAACAATCAAAGTAGGAAAGCGCCTTCAGAATCTGGCCCTGCCTGCTTTTCCAGCCTTCCCTGCTACCAACCAACCTCCACTCACTCACAAAATCCCACCTCCAAACACCAATATACCCACACCTCCACCTCCCGTGATACTAAGTTGCTAGCTACTCTCAACACGCTCTTTCACTCGTCCAAGCCCTTAAAATAACTTTCCCTCTCCCCGGAAAATCATACTCCCTCTTATCTCTCATTCGTCCTTTAAGGCCCAATTTCAATGCCTCCTCCACACGGGCTCCAGACGCTCCCCGGACAATTTCTTACTCCTCTGTGTGCCCCCATATACTACAATGCAAGTACGTGTGAGCGGCTATCATCCTGTAACGTATTGACTTGTTTCTCGTCTATTCCCCACCATCCTGAAGTTCTGGAGGTCAAGGGCCGTGTTAAATAGGTTTCGCAAGCGCCTAATCCAGTATCTGGTTTTAAACGAGGCTACGGGCAAAGGTGCCAAGCGAGTCCATCCCATTTAGCAACGGCCCTATCCTGCCCCTGTGACCCCAGAGCCGTCCCCTTCGAACCCCTGACCTGCGGGACGATTTCCCAGAGACCGCGGCGGGGGAAGGGCGGGAGTCAGCCACGAGGGGCAGCCCCGGCCCCGCGGGCAAGGTGAGCAGGTGATGGCAGGGCGGAGCCCCGACCCCAGGTTCCAGCCGTACCTGCCTCACGTTGGCCGGCAACTTGCTCCAGGGGTAGTTGTGCCGGATGTGGAACTCCACGTCTATGTTCATGATGCCGGGAGCCCGGCAGCGGCCGTGACCGCAGCTGGAACGACGCCTCCCGCTTGCCCGCCCTCGGCCTATCGGGGAGCCCGCGGGAGGCCCCGCGCCTCACACTGCGGAAGGCCGGAGCTGCCCCATGGCCAGGGCTCCCGACAGCTCCGCGCTGCCGGGCCACGGGGCACAGGAGCAGCGGAGATCGGGGCAGGAGCGCCTCTGCAGCTCCAAGTTTCTTCCTAGTTTCGGCCCGCCGGAAATGGCTTTGGGCTTGCGTCACTTCCGCCCGCTGGCGCGAGGCTGAGGGGCCGGGACACCGACTGGCCTCCTGCCCCGCCCCCAGAGTGTAGGGGGCGGGGCAAGAAGGTGGTGAGGCGAAGCGCCGGGTAACCGCCCCCTGCCCACGCGTTTGGCTCCTCCTGTCAGTCTCTGGGTGAATAAAGATAAATGCTTGGGTCTGCATTGCCATTGTTGGATGTCCCAGTTTCCTCCAGTTTCAGGCACTGGAGTAAGTTGTCTAAGAATGATGGGCTTGGGGAGGAAGTCATAGCTGGCTTCAAATAGTGGAAGAGCAATGAGCCCTCCTCCCAAAGCCAACCCTGAAGAATCTCTCCAATCAGTGGGGTTGGAGAAACTGGACATCTACAAGCAAAAGAATGAAACTGGACCACTATCTTACATCATACACAAAAATAAATTCAAAACTGATTAAAGATTGTAACACCTGAAACCAAAAATGCCTAGGAGAAAATATAGGCAGTAAGGTCTTTGACATCAGTCTTAGCAGAATTTTTTGGACCAGTCTCTTCAGACAAGGGCAACAAAAGCTAAAATAAGCAAATGGGATTACATCAAACTAAAAGCTTCTGCACAGCAAAGGAAACCATCAACAAAATGAAAAGGCAGCCTACTGAATGGGAAAAGACATTTGCAAATCACACATCCAATAAAGGGTTAATATCCAAACTATAGAAAGAACTTCTACAACTTTGTATTAAAAAAAAAAAAAAAAAACCTGCGAGAGGGCAGGCGCCTCCAGGAAGGCCTTCTGGCTTTGAACAGGGTACCAGCATGTCTGTGCTTCGCTACCTCAGAACCCTGTCACCGCTGACAGGATTTTTACCAAATGTAAATTGTTGTCTCACCAGCCATTGGAATTCAGAGCCTTCTTAGCTTATTACAATGCCATCTGCAACAAGGAAACAGGCCAGCTCAGCCAAGCTGACAAGGAACTCGTCATCGTAGTGACCAGCCTGGCCAACAAGTGTCCATACAGCGGGGTTGTCTGCAGTGCCGGGTACAAGGTCTACTGGAAGAACCCAGTGCTCCCTGACCAGGTCTGTGTGAACTGGAGAAAGTCTGACCTCCCTGCTGGAGTTTGCACTTGCTCTTTCCAGAGCTGATGACATAACAGATGACCATTTCAAAAAGCTCTCGAGGTGCAGGGCTTCAGTCGAGAAGACGCCTGGGATATCGCTGCTATTTCAGCTTTTTTTCCCCATGTCCAACCGCCTGGCTCATTTTGTCAGTCTTGTTCCCAACAAAGAATTCTATTTGATGGGCAGAACCAATGATGTCAAAGACATCACAAGGGAACCTGCTGCTCCCAAAGTATAAAAGCCTAAACAGAAAGACCAGAGTTAACATTTCAGGCACATTGCATTATAAGGCATCAGTCAGGAAGTAATTTTTTAAACACATCTAGTCAGTGGATTCGGGGAGAAAGTAAATGAATTTGCTCCCTGCCTGCTAGATCAGATAGATCCTAAGTGTTGGGGAGATCCAGGGACATGTGATACCAGGGTGAGGGGAAATGTTTGCTCACTTCAGGGAACCTTTACCAATGGTTTCCCTGTGTTGTGATCTAAAAGGAAGATCAGGGCAAAGAAGTTCAAAGGATGCTTTAGACATTTCTAATGAACTGATATCTGTGAAGTTGAGCAGTTGAAGTTGAAAATTTTTTAGCACTCCAAAATAGTGTTACATAGGAATTGGTCTATATAGATTGTGATTTGCAGTCAGTTCCTTGTTAACATGACATGGTTGTATTTAAAGGCTCTCAAAGGCAGTGGGTAAAGAGGAGCAGTCACAGTTAAAGTTAATCTATCTTTAGTGCCTGAGTCTCAATGAACTGCCAGTAATTTTTTTTTTTTTTTTTTTTTTTTTACTGATGGGTTTTAAAATCATGGCCATCTCAATAGAATTTTAGTCCAAATGTAATTTATCCTTATTTTAGGTTTTAGTAAAAATTATTTGGAATAAGTGAGGACTCACATTTTAAGTAGAAGCATAAGAAAGAAAGAAAGAAAAAACCATAAAAACCTGGCATTACTGAATGGTTCTGTGTGTTATAGCCACCATGGCCTTTTTTGGTTATCTTCTTAAGAATCATGTTCGTTATCTGACTGATAGAGGACATGCAAACCTGCAAAATTTTCTCTTCCCATTTGGCTTCTCCAGATTCTCTAAATTGTTAGTGAACATTTCTTAATCAGTTTGGGGACTATGGTGTGTTAATTTTGAATTGCCTGAATGGTGAAATCTGATTATCTTGAGGCAGCACGAACTTTCATCGCAGAGTTTGTGTTTTTCTGTTGGGACTATATCTTAAGTACCTTGGAATATGTAACCTTTTACAATTGTTTTATTTTACCTATTAAAAATTAATAAAAAATTTTATTAAATTTTTGAATTTTGATTAAAAAATGGACAGAGGATTTGAATGGACATTTTTCCAGAGAAGACATACAGATGGCCAACAGACACATGAAAAAAATGCTCTACACCACTCATCATCAGGGAAATGCAAATCAAAACCACAGTGAGATATCACCTCCCACCTGTCAGATGGGCTTTTATCAAAAAGACAAAAAATAACAAGTGTTGGCGAGGATGTGGAGAAAAGGGAACCTTTGGGCACTGTTGGTGGGAGTGTAAATTGGTGCAGCCACTATGGAAAACAGTATGGAGGTTCCTCAAAAAATTAAAAATAGAACTACCATGCAATCCCACAATTCCACTTCTGGGTATTTACCTGAAGAAAATAACAACACTAATTCAAAGAGATATACACACCCCAGTGTTTATCATCATATTATTTACAACAGCCAAGATATGGAACATTATTCATCCATAGAAAGGTAGGAAATTTTGCTATTTTGTGACAACAGGGAGCTAGAGGGTATTATGCTAAATGAAATAAGTTAGACAGAGAAAGACAAATGCCATATAATTTCACTTATATTGGAATCTAAAAAACTTCACTTATATGGAATCTAAAAAACAAAACAAATGAACAAACAAGACAAAACAGAAACAAACTCATAGATACAGGTAAACAAACTGTTGATTACCAGAGGGAGGAAGTTGGGGGTGTGGGTGGACAAAACAGATGAAGGGGATCAAGAGGTACAAAGTTCCAATCATAAGTAAGTCAGTGGGATGTAATGTACGGCACAGGGAATATAGTCAACAATATTGTAAGAACTTTGTATTGTAACAAATGGTAACTAGACTTACTGGGGATTGTTTTGTAATGTATAAAAATACTGAGTCACTGTGATGTACACCTGAAGCTAATAAGCTATTGTACGTCAATTATACTTCAATAGAAAAAACTTAATCTAGAGGTGCCTGGGTGGCTCAGTTCGTTAAGCGTCTGCCTTCGGCTCAGGTCACGATCTCAGGGTCCTGGGATCGAGCCCCACATCAGGCTCTCTGCTCAACACGGGTCTGGTTCTCTCACTCTCCTTCTGTGCTTTCCCTCTGTCTCTCTCTCAAATAAAATCTTTATTTAAAAAAATAAAAAACTTAATCTAATTATAATTACATTAAAATTTCTTAACTTTCTATTCTTATAACCCACTTCCATTGTTAGAAACAAGCAAAAAAAAAAAAAGAGAGAGAGAGAAATATTATCTGTTCTTAAAGTCTTTTAAAATGTCCAGATTTCTTCATCTGCATATTATTGGGAACTCCTCATGGGTATGACAAGTAATGCTAAATATAAACCCCCATATTTTCTTTAATTATAAAAAATTAAATTATACCATAGCACATGTAATCAATATTTTTTAAATGATATAAACCTTATTTAAGTCTACTGAGAATTTGATCTCTTGGAATTCGTGGAAAAATACTTTAAGAAAGCAAGAGTTCAGGGGCGCCTGGGTGGTTCAGTCGGCTAAGCGTCTGCCTTCGGCTCAGGTCATGATCCCAGGGCCCTGGGACCGAACCCCGCATCAGGCTCCTTGCTCGGCGGGGAGTCTACTTCTCCCTCTCCCACTCCCACTGCTTGTGCTCTCTATCTCTCTCCCTCTCTCTCTGTCAGATAATAAAATCTTTTAAAAAAGAAAGAGTTCAGAAATAAAACACTTACTTAGAAATAAACCCAGATCTGTTACCTATTTAAAAATAAAAATGAAAAATCTCACAGCATTAGACCCCCTTTCCCCCACCAGTCAGTGAAGCAGAGGACAGGTAATCTGGCTTAGAGAGAATGTGGGCTCTCCCATGGGCCACATTCTTCACTCCTCCCTTCCACCTCTGTTACAGAGACTGTCCGTTGTGAGAACCATTCCACCTGTGCTTCATTTATTTTGGAGTGGTGAAATATTTCTGTATTCTTCTATGGTGAAAGTTAAAAAGAAAAGAAAAGAAAAAGACTGAAAGACCCAGCTGTCCATCCTCTCTTGCATTACACACTTGAGAAATTTTAAGACATTTGCAATTCCCTAAATATGCCAAATAGAGTACGCCCTTTTTTGAATGCTTTCCCCTACTTATCTACCTGGAAAACTTCTCATCCAGACACTGTGACTGGAACACTAAAGAATCAGGAGGTAAGGATGGAGAAGCGGGAAGGGGCAAGAAAAATGTGGGACCATTTTTCTCTATGTTAGGGAGTTTCTAGGATTTTCTTCTGCAAATGATGGAAAGGAACTGAGAGTTACAAGTCTGTCGTAGAGAGAGGCAAAGGGATCCTCTTCATAGAGCCTGCGAAAGATTGATATTATAACATTTATCTCTAACATCGAAAATAATGTATTTCTGCCATCAGAAGTCAGTCTGTGTTTAGAACATTTCTGGTGTTGAACATTCCAATAGCAAGCCACATTGAAATGAACATTCCACTATCAAGCCACACAACTGAAATGCTGAGCCATTGTGATAGTTAAAGTGCCCACTAGGGGCTGATCTCACACAACATTTCTATACCTAAAACCTGCAAATTCTTCTCTTCCTCATTTCTGTTGACTTTTTAAATTTTTTAGTTTAAATTCAATTAATTAACATATAATGTACCATTAGTTTCAGAGGTAGAGTTCAGTGATTTATCAGTTGCCTATCACACCCAATGCTCATTACATCAAGTGCCCTCTTTAATGCCCCTCACGCAGTTATCCCATCCTCCCCCCACCACCCCTCCAGCAACCCTCAGTTTGTTTCCTAGAGTTCAGCATCTCTTATGGTTTGCCTCCCTCTCTCTTTTTATCTTATTTTATTTTTCCTTCCCTTCCCCTATGTTCATTTGTTTTGTTTCTTAAATTCCACATATGAGTGAAATCATATGGTATTTGTCTTTCTCTGACTGACTTATTTCATTTAGCATAATACCCTCTAGTTCCATCCATGTCATTGCAAATGGCAAGATTTCATCCTTTTTGAAGGCTGAGTAATATCCCATCGTGTGTGTGTGTGTGTGTGTGTGTGTGTGTGTGTGTGTGTACACATATACATATACATATACATATATACATATATATATACCACATCTTCCTTATCCATTCATTTATCGATAGACATCTGGGCTCTTTCCATATTTTGGCTAGTATGGACATTGCTGTTACAAACATTGGGGTGCTCCTTCATTATCCAAACCAATCTCTCAGGCCTTAAAGTCCTTGAAATTCTTTATTTGTTGGAGTTTTGTCTCGCATATCTGATAGCACCAAATACTGTCAGTTCTTCCTGGAAATTGATGTAGTTAGGACTACAGCACAGTAGTCCACCTGAGGTTTGCACAATCTCAAGGTCGCCACGGAGCCTAAAGTTTTCTGTGGTAGGCCAGATAAACAGGATAAGTCCATTGGCTACAAAGCATAGTTTATCCTTAATTGAAAGTATTTTCATAGCATCCATGATGAGGAGCAAAATCACATTTTGAGTGAATGGGATTTGTGAATTCCATAGTTGCTCTTCAATTCTGTTTTGTAAGAGATTGGACTAGCTGGAAAAATAAAGAGGACAAAGGGAGGAGCTTATGAAAGCCTATGGAAGTGAGGAGGCATCTGGAGAGCTCTTCTCATTTCTCTTCCCCATTACTTCATCAAAGAAGTTCATTTAAGTATATGGATTAGATACAGAAGAAAATATTTCAATGCCAGATTTTTTTTTTAACAGAGCAAAAAGAGGGGCACCTGGGTGGCTCAGTTGGTTAAGCATCTGCCTTCAGCTCAGGTCATGATCCCAGGGTTCTGGGACCGAGTCCCGCATCCCTCTCCCTCTCCCTCTGCCGCTTCCCCTGCTTGTGCTCTCACCCCCTCTCTCTGTCAAATAAATAAATAAAATCTTAAAAAAAAAAAAAAAAAAAAACAGAGGGAAGAGAGTAGTCTTAGGAGCATGAGAATGACCTGAGAAGTTTTTAAGATTACCAATGCCTAGACCTCACACCCGATCAATTACATCAGAATTCCTCAGTTGGAACCCAGGTGATTCAAAACACAGCAAGGTTTGGTAACCACTTATCAGGCCTTGTCAGGCCTCAGGTACTCAATAAGCATTTGCTGGATTTGTAAAATGAGGAGATTGAACAAAGATGACTTCTAATGTACATTCTAACTCTACAACACAATAATTCCATGGCCAACTAAAATAATTTTTTTCATATGCAAAATAATTCCTCCACTCTGCCCCAGGCTTTTTTTTTTTTAAGATTTATTTATTTATTTGGGGGGGTGTGGGGGGGGGGGGGGGGGGGGGGGGGAGAGAGAGAGAGAATCTTAAGCAGACTCCTCGCTGAGCGTGGAGCCTGACATGGGGCTCCATCCCAGGACCCGGAGATCATGACCTGAGCTGGAACAAGAGTTAGCCACTTAACCGACCGAGCCACCCAGGCACCCCTGGCTTTTTTTGTAAAGAAATACACAAACATTTATTCCACGTTCATGTAGACCAAAGAAATCATTTCTCTACCCCCTTGATAACTGTTGGGAGAGCCCTGAGAGAAATAAAGAATTACACACTATTGGACTAGTGGAAATTATCTGAGTTCATGTTACACATGGGGCATTGGTCCATTGCAGATCTTTTTAGCTTCTTTGGGTGTATTGTCACAGTGGTTTAGAACTTGGCTGAAACGAAATATTTTTTGTTTCCTTCTACATTATGTCATCCAAACTTTACACCTTTAGCAACACATAATCTCTTGATTGTCTAACAAGAAATAAGAGTTTATATACTAGTGTAAACTATGATCAGGGATTAAATTCATGTATAGTGGGATTGCTTCATGATCTCTATTAATGACATTTGAGTGAGAGACAGGATACTTTCTTGGCTACAACTACAACTGATCCCAGAACAATGTAAATCAGCTATTTCTTAGCTCAGGTCTTTGTACCCTCACTTTGCAGAAATGTGCAATTCTCTTTCTTTTAGAATTTGTTAAATGTGGTTAGTGACATGTCTTCTTAGACTTTGTATAGCCTTAATGTGTAGTGATTTTTTTTTCTTTTTCTTTCTTTTTTTCTTTTAAATAGGAAGGCAACTGAACCATGTAACCTGGTAAAAGGTAGGCCCAGGAAAGCAAAAGCCAGGAAAAATTAATTAAAAAGCCAACATCATCCATTTGCCTTTGAGCAGATAAGGATTATTACAAAGAAAGGCAAAGAGAAAGTCAATCACCATTGGAAATAAAAAATAGGATTTTTGAGTCTGAGCAAGATACTAGTCTTGAAAGCCAGGCTTGGTTGAGAAAGGTTTTCTGATTATTTTAGTTCCCACTGGCATATCTTGAGGAGAAACAGAGGGAGAAGATGAAATCTTCAAGGTAGAGTATTTGCTGAATAGAAACCATTCCCCCAGTGAAATGACTGTATTTAATCAGGAAGAGGTTGAATTAAGAGCATCTTTATTAGTAGACTTAAAGCCCCACTTCCCACCCCAGTGGGGTGAGGGTATGAAGATGATTAAGTCTAACTTTGAAAACCAAATAGCCCCACATTTTCTTTGTCCATATAGTCATGTATGAACATTTTCAACTCCGAAGCAGCTGCCAGCTTTAATGTGAGCCACGATTTATTTTCTGCACATGGAACATAAGAAGGAACAAGACTGAGCTGGAGGGATTGCCCCTCACTATCTGCCTTCCAAGACAGTGTTAATATCCACATGTTGAGATCCTTGGGTAGCAGACAGCAGGGCCTGTCATGAGGAGAAGCATGGCAGGTTTCCATGGGCCACTGAGAAAGTGGAATAACTAAGAAGACCCAAACCATGACCTACTAAGGGCCTGGATCTAAAGGGAACTATGAGAATCCTTTGAAGGATTAAGTTCCTGTGGGATTCTTTTAGGCAGACAACCCTGATCCAGGCTAACAGAGGAAAGGGGGCAAGATTGCTTCATGGATCCGATCGATGAAATTAACATGAAAGATTGCAATTAATTCCCAAATGTGAAAGAAACACAGAGCACGTAACAATTGGGACTAAATAAAATCTCAAAAGAAAATCTCTCACTCTGTAAATAAGGGGAAGAGATGGGAAGACGCCACACCCAGATCTTAACCACCCTCCTGATTCTTGCAGCCCAATAACAGAAATAGAGTTAGCAATTGATTTTGTCTCACTGCCAAATATTGATTTCCAATTCAAGAGAAATACTAATTTAACAAAAGGATACATTCTTTTAAGAAAAATATGCTAAGTGCTTTCTATGTGCAAAGAACTATACTAAGTATTTGGGGATAGAGATGAATAAAGCATGATCTTTTCCCTTAAATGATTTACCATCTTATAGGGTTGAGAATCCAGGTACTTAATTTGATGGAACATAAAGGAGAATACAATGATGAGGATAAGATGATAAAGGGTCTAGTGGAAGGAAGTGGCTCTTCTGATTAAGGATTCTGGAGGCAATCACAGAGGAGGTAATGTTTTTGCCTAAGTAGATCCTAAGGGATTGGAGGGGAAGGTGTTTTGGCTGGCAAGGGATGATATGGAAGATATCATGGAGACCAGAGCACATTAAAATAAAAAGGATTGAGTGATGCTCTTGCTAATCCCTTTTGTCAGTGGTTTAATGACCAGAAAGCCCCATTTGAGAAAAGAGCTGTCCTTCTTTAGCTCTTCAATGTTTTATGATATATTCATATAGCATGATCATAATATTGATCTTTGTATTTAAAATACTAATAAACAAAAAAAGTACACAAAAAAATCCCAAAAAGTAAATCAATAAAATATGAATAAACAAATGGACCTAGTTTATAATCTGTCCTATTTTCACAGAGAAGCCCCCTCAAAGAATTCCAAACACCAAGTCAAGGAAAGAAATGTTTAAAGAAATTGAGATCACTTGTAGTTTCCTGCCAAGCATACAGCCACTGGATTCTAGAAAAAGAAGAAGCCAGTTGCTCATTTTGTAAGTAAAACACAAAGGTCTATCACACGTGGTGTTAAAAACGATAGCTGGTATAAGCTGGTACCATGTATTTATTTCTGATATGAGAAACGAGACACACCTGCTATTAACAAAAATGACGATACTGTGCAGGAACACGCAGGAGAACATACCAGGGCTGCTTAGTCATCGCATTGCCTCCTGCGGATAATTATTTCTGGGCTCCTCACTGAGAGACTTCAGAATTCTCTAGACCAGAAGTTCTCAGCCAGGGGCAACTTTGTCCGCAGGGGACATCTGGCAATTTCTGGAGACATTTTTGGTTGTCACAACTGGAGAAAATGCTACTGGGATCTAGTGGGTAGAGGCCAGGAATGCTGTCCTAAAATGCATAGAACATCCCCCACCACACACACACACACACACACACACACACACACACACACACACAGAAAGAATTACGTGGCCCAAAATATCAATGATGCCAAAGTTGAGAACTGTCCCCTAGATGACAAACCACTTGGCACAAAAGCAAGTACTCTAAAAGCATTCACCCCCAAATTTCAGATTGTAAATCCCAAGTCAGTTCTGAAGATTTTCAGTGTAATCACTGTACAGGAATCCACATCCACCCTAATGCTATAGTTGTCAGGGAGAGAGTATTCAAATTCTCATTTGACTATTTACTGAGTGACCTCTGGTTATTTAACTATTTGTGCCTTAGGGTCTCCATCTATAAAATTGGGGAAAATAATAGTAACTATCTCCTAAAGTTGATGTGATATTTAAGTAAACAAACAAACTTAAAGTGCTTAGAATAGGGTCTGGCCCACAGCACTAAATAAATGTATTTTTTTTAAGATCTTATTTATTTGACAGAGAGAAAGACAGCACAAGCCGGGGGTGGGGGCAGGCAGAGGGAGAGGGAGAAGCAGGCTTGAGCAGGGAGCCCGATGCGGGGCTCAATCCCAGGACCCCCGAGATCATGACCTGAGAGCTGAAGGCAGATGCTTCACCGCCTGAGCCACCCAGGCACCCCTAAATAAATGTATTTTTGTCTTATTACTATTAATACTTGGCACAAAGAGAAATTTAAAATTTGCATTTATCTAGACCAATTTCCAAAAGTTCGGTCATTTAAATAATAAACTTATTATTTCCAAGTATCATCAAAACTACTACTTTCTTGAGATTTTTTGCTAAATTGTCATGCTTCACATAATAAACTTTTTCTGTCATTCACAGGTTTTGTGTCTTCGTTGTATTGTCCTAATACACATAAAATAATGCAAGGCTATCAAAGCAAAGTTTTGTGTGTGTGTTCCACATAAGATCATCTGGGGAGCTCCGCTGGTAGACATACCACAATTAGAGGGCCGCCCCGTTTCTAGTAGATTGTCTCATTCATTTGGTTGCTGAATGTCTAAACATCTGTGGATCTTACTAAGAGGCAGGGCTCTCCTCCCTTCAGCGAAACCATACATGGCAAATATTCTCCTTCTCAGGGGCCTTTGCAGTTAAGGCCTGAGCATGTGCCTTCAGCTTTAACAGTCAGACTTGCTCGTGCCTGGGTCTGGATCAACAGCTGGTGACCAAAAGAAGCAGGCACGGTGTGTCCATGTTCTCAGTCTCAACAAGATACCCTCGCATGGCTATGGGCGCATCCAGCCCTAGGAGGCTAAGGGGGCAAAAATGGTCTCGTTGGTTCAAGATGACCCAGTATCCCGGGAATGCCCAGAATTGCAAACTCAGATGCTAGAGAAACTACACAAGTAATGTTGACAAGACACAGGAACCAGTCAGGGGGTGGTGGGGACTGTGCCAGCCTGAACACCCATGCCTCACCTAACACGGGCACCTACTGCTCTGCGTGGGATCAGTGGGCACCTACAGGTCCGCAGTGGGATGCAAGCCCGGTGCTACCTGGTCTGATTTTTCAAGAGAAATGGGAATTCAGAATTTTGTGTGAATCTGATGGGCAACCCATTCAAAATACATGAAAACCCATGGTGGGGGGCAACACTGAGGGGCACATGCCTGTGAGTCAGCTTCAGTTGTCAGGCCGCCATCTGCCAAGTCCAGGGTCTTCCTAAACACTCTCACCTCTTACTGGCTCCTCAGTGGAAGGTTTAATGGGGGAGAAGTGAAAGTAGCTTCTCTCTACCCCTGCAATATTAGTAAGACTTCAAGTAGCTAATAAGATTAAATAATAATATCATTCTTATTAGTATTATTATTACTTAATGATGATTAATAATTGTATTATTAGGTATTACATATTACTTAATAACATTACTTAAAATGATTACTTTTAAACATTATTAAGTAGTAGTAATAATAATAAGTAACCAATAATAGGAAGGCTTCAAAACTTCTAGATTTTCTACCAGCCTTCCAAGGAGAAAATCCAGTCCCTGAATAAAACACAATTCCATTTCTCTGTACTTTTGCTTGTGTTGTTTTATCTTCCTTTATGAACCCCACTTTGCCTGATGATCCCCTACTTTTCCTTCTAAGATCTGTTCAAGGGTCACCTCCTTCTGGAAGCCTTTCCTGATTTCCGCTCCCTTTCCTTCTTCCCTTACTCATTCACCTTAGATTAGGTCCCCTAGAGCACCAAGAGGTAATATTCCAGAACTTTCAAAGACAGTGTCTTTGCCCCGATTCTCTAGCAAACAGATGGATAAAGCACATGCTAGCACTCTACTGGGGGTACAATCCCAGGACACTAAGAGTGAAGGGGAAACAACGTAAGGCAGGAAAGGCCCGAAAGCAAATACAAAGTACTGTGGTCCTGAACGGCCTACAGCTTCTCAAGAAAACAGTCAGTTGCTTAGTCCTGTGTGATGCCTCTCAAGAGGCAGTATGAACCTACTGCACCTCAAAACAGTTACTGGGGGGCAAAGGGGTGAAGCATCTGTTGGCTCCTGCCTGTCTTCAGCCTCCCATTGGCCAAAATCAGAGCTATGAGACAGTGACTCCCCCAAAGGAGGAGTGTTGGAGCTCGCCAGGGCTGGGGCTGCCCGAGGGCCTGGGGGAGGGGTGCTGCAGTGAGCACCCCGCAGGCTGTGCATTTCCCAGCAGGCTGCGGGCACCATGGGTCTGTGTGCCATCACCTCCCCCAGGTCCGTGCTGGTGTTGCCCCCCCCTCGACTTCTGGGGGTCAGCCGGCATCTTATGCCACGTGGGAGCCCACATCTTTATCATTTATGATGAAGATGCGTACACTCTCATCCCCACTGTCCTGATCACCCTGTAGGAGCCCCGCTTTTCCTTATTGGGCTAATTGGTAGCTGTGCCACAATCCCAGAAAGCCGCTGAGGACTTGCCACATTTGTCATCATCCTGCTCTTGGTTTTTGTCACAGAAGTTGTTGTCATGGGTTGGGGATACATTTACAGAGCAAAGGTTGAACATGAGGATGATGGCGGCATTCAGACAGCGTGGGAGACCTGCAATGGGAAGGCCACGGACGCTGCTAGCCGGGCGGGGGATTACGTACAGAGACAGCGGCACTGTTGTGGAGCTCACAGCAACTCAGACTGGTTCAAAGAAACCAAACACCAGAGTGTCCCTCTTAGCTGTGCAGAGGGACCGTCAGCAGCTGTCCTGGCAGTCTGGCCCAGCCCTCTGACCTCTCTGCCGAGGGATACGAGGCCCTAGTTGTAAAGAAGCTACAGGAATTCCTGGTGCATCTTATCTGAGCGGCACTGGCATCGGCAGCTATCCAGCCGCTGGGCGTGCTGTGTGCACGCATCCGATTGTGCCCGAGGAGTCGCGATCCTGCTTAGGAGCTCCTCATCACCGGTGGAACCTCTGCATAGTCCAAAACGCACGCCGGTACGTGCACCCCGATGTTTACAGCAGCAGTGTCCACAACAGCCAAACTGTGGAAAGAGCCACGATGTCCATCGACAGGTGAATGGATAAAGAAGAGGTGGTGTATAGATACAATGGAATATTATGCAGCCATCAAAAGGAATGAGATCTTGCCATTTGCAACGACGTGGATAGAACTGGAGGGTATTATGCTGAGCGAAATAAGTCAATCAGAGAAAGACAGGTATCATATGACCTCACTGATATGAGGAATTCTTAATCTCAGGAAACAAACTGAGGGTTGCTGGAGTGGGGGGTGGGGTGGGAGGGATGGGGTGGCTGGGTGATGGACACTGGGGAGGGTATGTGCTCTGGTAAGCGCTGTGAATTGTGCAAGACTGTAGAATCTCAGATCTGTACCTCTGAAACAAATAATGCAATATATGTTAAGAAAGAAAAAAAGAAGAAGATAGCAGGAGGGGAAGAATGAAGGGGGGAAATCGGAGGGGGAGACGAACCATGAGAGACGATGGACTCTGAAAAACAAACTGAGGGTCCTAGAGGGGTCCTAGAGGGAGGATGGGTTAGCCTGGTGATGGGTATTAAAGAGGGCACGTTCTGCATGGAGCACTGGGTGTTATGCACAAACAATGAATCATGGAACACTACATCTAAAACTAATGATGTAATGTATGGGGATTAACATAACAATAAAAAAATAAAAAAACCCAGCATTCAAAAAAAAAAAAAAGAAAACGCACGCCTGAGCTTTTTAGTCTTGTTGTTCTGATTTGAAAGGTGAATTGAGCAGGTCCACTGCTGTTGGTGGCCTCCTGAGTTCATTCAGTTAAAGCACACATACACAGGTGTTGGACAGAGCAGGTGGCTCTTCATGTGCCCACCTACTTCCCCACCCACCTCTGACTTTCTTTTCCCCTATTCTAGCTGACTCTCCACGTCCCCTAAGATTTTAAGGGTGGCGGTCTATGTTCTAGTTTTGGAACCACTTACAGGTAGCATAGGTGGGAGAATCAAAGGAGGGCTGGGGCCTGCTTCTCTTACCTCCATGGTGCTGGAGTATCACTGGGTCCTTTCAGTCTTTATGATGGAGAACTCTTGGCCAAAGTTTTCCGGGGGGAGAAGGAGGAAACTAGGTATGGTTAAAGTTAACACCAGACGGTGCCCCTCATCAGTGTCCTTTTAAAAAACATACACTATAGTCCAGTAAGATAACAACCGTACAAAAGCTAAAATAGATTTTAGAATCATACAGTGTGTATCTTGGTTCACCTTCAAAAATCAGGCCAATCTTTGAAAGTAGTGGTTTTTAATCAAAGTTGGCTTTATAGTAAGAATAGAATGCATGCACTACTGTTTTAAGAAAATTAGTGTGAGTGTGTATATGTTTCTGTATGATTGAGCCCGTTCATAATAAGTCTAAACCCTTCTAGGTTTAGACTTCTAGGTTTAAGGTAGCCATGTAGACTAGCAGAATACTATGTAGATGTGATCTCTGTTGTAAAGAGAAAAATCGAAATCCATAAACTCTGTATCACCCCCAAAAAGAAAAAGATTGAGTGTCCAGGTACACATAAACCTCACAGCAGGACAGCCTCCACAGAGTACTTCCCTCACGTATAAAATGATGCTTACATGTCTCTTCCACAATTGTGCACTCAGTGACACCAGTAACATCTTCATCACCTTTATCTTTAGCATTTGCACAGTGCTCAGCACCTAGTAGGGAGGGAGGCGAGTTTGCTTTGGTTCAGCAGACATTTATAAAACATCTAGTGCTGTGCGGTGGAATGAAACATAGGAGTGGCTGATGATAACTTTAAATATCAAAACGATGATTCAACTCAGTTATTGTAGCTTTATCAAAAACTTTACATCTTAGTCAGAGTTCTCCCAGAAAATGGAACTCATAGACGATATACATATCACTGACTAATAGAGTTATTGATTGACTGATTGATCTAGTGTATTAATTGGCTCACACAGGTGGCCAAGATGTCCCACAATCTTCCCTCTACAAGCTGGAGACCCAAGAAAGCCAGTGGTATAATTCAGTCCAAATCCAAAGGCCTGAGAAGTGGGAGCACCCCTGTTCAAGGGCAGGAGAAGACGGACATCCCAGCCCAGGAAGAGAGAGCAGAAATTGGCCCTTCCTTTTCCCTTCCTATTCTACGCTCACATCAATGAGGGCAGATCTTTCCTCAAGTCTAATGAATCAAATGCTCACCTCTTCTGGAAACACCCTCCCAAGACACACCCAGAAATAATGTTTTGCTAGCCATCTGGGCATCCCTTAGCCCAGTCCCGCTGACATATCAAAATAATCAGAACTTTCCAACCCAAGGTGTGCTGACTTCTGGTCTTCCTCTCCATTGCAGTCCCTGCGGGCCTCTCAAGCGCCTAGATTCTCTTCAGGTAGTACGGTACAATCTCACCTTGGTTGCTTGCTGTAGACAAAATTCTACCAAATTAAAAAAATCTGCAGCGTGCACAATATCTATAATTAGGCAACTGGGGTTTCACTATTGTCAACGTTGAGTGATGTCCACATGCCTATACAATGCAGTTGATTTTTCTACAAGGTTTTTGTGTATGTTTTCAGAAAAATAAAAATCTTTTTAATAGTCTTTATTGTAGTAATTAGTTTTAAATACTTGCCTCAGTAGGGCTCCCTCCAACCCCCAGAATTTCCC
Source organism: Phoca vitulina (assembly GCF_004348235.1). NCBI lineage: Eukaryota > Metazoa > Chordata > Mammalia > Carnivora > Phocidae > Phoca > Phoca vitulina. Next base: position 18,899,339 of record NW_022589721.1, on the reverse strand, counting down.
AGATGACACTGACTTAAGGACAAAAGAATATTATTATATAGAAAAAGATTAGAAAAAAACCCATATGGGATTTTTATATTTGCTAGAGGGGGGAAAAAGTGTTTTTTTCAATTCTTACCACTGTTCATTTTGTGCATCTACTTAGCAGATAATTATTTTGTCTGTGTGTTTGTTTCCTCAGCTAGCTATTAAACATCTTTTGGGTATATGACACCCAGCTAGATATCTTCACTCACTGGTAACTTAAAAGATTTCATGTTTTCTAAACACTTAACGTGTACCCCAGAAGTGAAATGCAAAATTTCAACTTGCTCTTCTCAGGGGGCTGATAAATATGAGTAGAATGAAAAGGAATTTTAAAAACTAAATTATGGTAAATAAAATAAGTCTCTGTGCCTAATTACTAATTAAATTCCTCCTAATGCTTGACTCCCTTGTTACTTTGAGAATTCTATCTCTAAAAGTAGTCTTGACTCTCAGGAAGGGTTCGGAAGCCTTAGTTATCCATTAAAAAGTGATGTATAACCTTTATCACTTCACCATTTGGCAATGACGTTTTCTATGGTCTATTGATCAGCAGGTGAGTTATTAGCTTCCTATTCTATTAATTATTTATCCATTATTGTTATGCATGGCTCACATCGCAATTTTCTACAGCCTTTATTTAAAGATAGTTCAGGAATATTCAGGAGATCTGAAATGCAGGCTAAAAAAACGATTTTTTATGGAACTGAAGTAGTCTACCTTTTGCCACGTGTATATCATCAAGTAAAGCTTATAAAGCTCCTGAGAGGAGCCCACATATGTTGTGGTCCTTGAGAGAGTAAACGGCCTCAGAACAAATCACTTTCAATATGTACCTTCTTTATAAAAAGTTCAGGTCTTGAAGTCAGCCAGCAAAATAGAGCCAAAATGGGGGCGAGGGGAGAGGTGTGGAAGGCAAAGAACGCTTATCTTAGGTAACTTAGTATTGTGTGCCCTTATAAAGTGAAATTTGATTTCTAACATGGAACAGGCTTCAGGACGTCATAAAAGTAACAGGGGTCTGAAAATGCGGGTCTTGCATCTTGTTACTGACACGGCCCTTGCTCAGAATCATGAAATGAAAAGTCAGAAATAAGAATACTCTTTTGCACACAAATTTTTGGAACAGCCACAAAACAGTTTTTATTGAGGTTCGTTCATTTGATGTAAGAAAGGACTAAATAAATGGTCCTACCTGGAATCTCGGAATCAAAGTAGTCTTAAGATGGAGGGGACTTTACAAGGTACTGGTCTAACCCCCTCGCTCTACAGCTATCAAAAATTTGGAAGCCCAGGAAGACAAAAGGACTTTCCAGTCATCAGTCATCAATTACAGAGAAGCAAGACAGCGCCCAGTGCCTTGTGGGTAAGGTAGCCAAGGAGACCTCGGTGTCCCTGGAGTGACCTTGTGAGCAACTACCTGCTTTACCTCAACCCAACCAGGCCAACTCTGGAATCAAATCTCTTTACACAAATCAAATTAAATTTACTAATCCTTAAAAATTTAATTAAGTAAGAATTTATTATTTATTTTTTAAAGAATTTATTTATTATTAATTAGTCATTAAAAAATAAAACTGAGAAAAGATTGCTTCTGTTTATGTGATATGTATATTCCTGAAAACCTGTAAGGTTAATTTGTACAAATAAAGTATATTTTAGACACTTTGTTTGCTTCATATTTCTCTCAGGTGCAGTCAGCATAGTTAACTACTTTCCTTCTTGAAATACCCTCTTGCCTTTCTAGACATCACATTCTTCTGACTTTGCTCTGCTCTTACTCCCTGTTCCTTCTGTCTCCTTTGCTGTCTCCCCTCCCTTTCTCTGCCCAGAAGGTAAGCGTTGGCACACCTCAGACTCAGTCTTGGGCCTTCTCTCTTCTTCTCCTTCCTTCTCTGCACTTCCCTTCTCTATCCTCATGCTCTCTCTCAGGAATCTCCACCTGGCTCACGACTTACATGTGTGCTCATGACTCCAAATATGTCTCTAACCCAGGCATCATGCCTACATTCCTAACTGCTGGTCTGATATCTCCATGTGGGTGGCTAATAAACATCTCACACTAAAAAGATCCAAGCCAAAAGTCCTGCTCCCCCTGCTCCCAGATCTCTTCCCGCTACTTCAGTGATTGGCACCGCCTCCACCCAAGAGTTTGAGCCTCAAATCTGAAAGAGGCACCCCTGATTCTCCTTTACACTCCATCCACAAGTCGACCCACCAACAAGTCCTCTTGGCCCTACTTCCAAATCTCTCAACCCCACACCTACATCCAAGCCACCTGCCCCTCTCACCTACTCCACTGTGAAAGACCCTTAACCTGTTTCTTTTCTTCCGCTCTGTCCCCTCAAGTCCATCAGAGGCCACACGGGTAGAGTGATCTTTGAAACATTAACTCAGATCCTGCCATGCTGTCATCTAAAACTCCTTAGTGATTTTACAGTTCTCTACAAATGTCCTCCGAATCCCACCCCCCCCCCAATAGCCTACAAGGCTTAGCTGGATCTGCTTCCACCCTCCCGCCCCCACCAGCATCCCACTCTCCCCCACTCTCCAGCCGCCATCTTTTCTACCATTCAAATGTACTAAAGCCTTTCTACCTGGGGGCCTCCTTTCTCTCCCTAAACTGCCTCCCCTAGTTCTTCAAATGCTTCGTCTAGGTCCCCTCCTCATGCAGACTGCCCCTTCCTGCCCCATCACCACTGGCCTCCCCACTTGCTCACCTTCCTATCACCCCGCTTATTCCCATCACAGCACCACACTCCTGGCAACCTGTCACTCTGTTGTTTGTGTCTTTGTGGACTTGTTTATGTTTCTCCAATAGAAGGTAAGTTCCACCAGGGCCCAAGCTCATCCTGTCACCACCAATCCCCAGTGTCCAGCAGAGCACCTGGCACATTAAATACGCAATATATAAGTAAATCGTGGATCGAAATGTGCTAATGAATCTCCCTTAAAAGAATGGTAATGGGAAACAATTTAAGAATTGCAGGATCAGTCACATGCACATCCTTGTTCATCTTTGGATGTGAATCTCAGCTTTCCTACCCCAAATTGACTGAAAGTGAGAAAAACCTGTGTACATACACATAGACACACACACACACACACACACACACACACACACACTTTCCAGCCAGATTATTTATTTATGGAAAAGTCACATGAACTAAATTCCTGCTCAAGCAATTATTATATCCCTTGGAGATGGTCACCACAAAATGTCCCCTACGACAGGCAGCTTTCTAAAGAATTCATTGCTCTTGGCCACTCACTCAACAAAGACATGTTGTAAGTCAGCTGCCATGATTCCCATGGGACCAGTGCCATACCAGACTCAGAGGGACGGAGGTGAAGAGGAGGAGGAGGAAGTCACTGTCCATAGGAGGTCCTGTCCTGGGGTAAGAAGGTGTAAGCAGGGAAACAGGGTGAGGGCTGACCTGGGGGAGGCAGTCTGCGTCCAGGGATACTACATACTCGTTTGTTGTATCTCGTGTGTGTTTTATCACTTTCTCTGATGAACCTTTTGACTTCTTTCATGGTCTTTTTCTGCACACATCTCAAGACTCTACCTTCCCTCTGTGTGGATGGATCCCCAGACAGCTCCATCCCTGACTTCTCAGCAAAGCCCGGCACCTCTTCCTCCTCCTGCCCCTTAAACTCTTCCCTTTGCAGGCGGTCTGGCACCTCAGCATCCACATTTCCTCCTAGAGTAGCTCCTTCCTAGACTGCCCCATAGCTGAAGATGCCAGCGCCGAATGCCAGCTACTCCCGCTTGAAACCCTGGGTTCTCTTCATGGCTTTGCCGCTATTCAAGAGCAGGCGTTCCCATACCATCTAAGTTAACTTTCCAAGTCCCCTCAGCTCGCTCTCACTCCTCAACACAGTATATTCTCCCCGCTCTTTCCCTAAAGGCATTCACCACTTCCAATGCCAACCCCTCCACGCCCTTCCCCTAACCACCCTTCCAATTCTTGCCAGAGTAAGGCCCAGGCCCTCATGAAGCCTCCCTCATTCTTTTGGGCCACCATTTCTTCTTCCCCAACTTCCATAACATTCTAGTTACAGAATAGCCTATCATAGTCTGTATTCGTCTATAATAGTCCATAATATAGTTTACAGTAGCCATTTCATACATCAATTATATCCTGGCTGACAACTGTTCTTTTTAATATCTTATTCCCTACAAAGAAACATTATGCTCTTGGAGGGCAAGCACCCTATTTTTGACCTTCCTTTCTTTTGCCCCGTGGTGCTCAGCACTGAGTTATAACACTCTGAATGTAGCAAATGATACATGTGTTAATGAATGAAGGCAGGGATCTGAAACCCTGTAGTGTAGGCCAAAAGTGGTGGTTCATCTTCACAAGGGACGGACAGTGGAGCCCTGTCCACCAACCGGCACTGAAGCAAAGCTCCCAGGACAAAGCCCACAGGAAGGAGCCTTTGGAAAGGGGCTGCTGCATGGAAATCCAGTCCTCACTATGTCCCCCGAGCTATGGTGGCCAGTTCAGAGAAAGTATGAGTCCCAATTGCCACCAGAGATTCAGATCAGGATGTATATTTGGATTTGGAGGAAAGGAAAGCTCTCATTTTCTTTTCACTAGTTTTGGAATTGTGAGGATGAAAATGTGGAATCACCAGCAGCCATCTTGCCCTTGAGAAGGGGGATCCCTTTGAAAAGGGAGAAAGCAGAACTAAGAAGTAGAGATGGAACATGGATTCTGGTGATATATTTAGAGTAGCTAGATCCTGCTATGCCCAAAGCTAACTATTTTTTCCAATTATGTGAGCCAATAAATTCCTTGTTTGCTTAAGTGATTATGAGTCAGGTTGTTAGAGTCCCAATATGTCTTCCTAAATCCAAATTATTCATGGTATTTTAGGTCTGGAAGTAAATACAGAGATGAAGTTAACTCTTACATTTTTATAATAGAAACCCAAGAACTGGAGAGAATGTGACTCTAATATGAGCATACTCCTAAGTTGTAGCAGAGACCAGCCTAAAACCCAGGTCTTTGCTCTCCCAGTGCTATGGTTTTTCTGCCACAAAATGTTATATTAAATCAAAGTGTTTTTTCTTATATGGATGTTTTATTTCCCCAACTGGAGCATAAAAACCTAACAGGGCAGGGGTAGGAGCTATGTCCTAAATTTTTCATATGCCCCTGAGCCTAGCATGGTATCTTGCATGTGGCAAACATACAAGTACTAGTTAACCAATTACTGAGTTAAGAAAGCTTTTTGTACCATGAGACTTTTGTTTTTATGTTTGCATGATGATGTGTTACTATCAGGGTTTTTACTGTTGGAAAAGTATAGGAGTATAGAAATATAGTTGTTGTTAGCAACTGTAATCATTTCCTATAGATGTCAGTCTTTTTGTCTTAGTCAAGTAACAACTTTTATTAAGTAGCCATTATATGGAGACACTGTGGGGATTTGTCAAGCAATAGGCCTGTCTCTGCCCTTGAAAAGTTATTAACCTCCATCATCACATGGCCTTCTCCCTATGAGCCTATGTCTTCACATGCTGTTTTCCTCTTCTTAGAAGGACACCAGTTATAATGGGTTTGGGCTCATCCTAATGACCTCAACTTAACTTGGTTATATCAGCCAAGACTCTATTTCCAAATAAAGTTACAGGTACTAAGGATTAGGACCTCACCATGTCCTTTGGAGGATACAATTTAACCCATAAGGATGTATAAATGACATTTTTAAGAAGTGTTAGAAACTTAACCTTGGTGGGTGGCATAGAAGAAAAAGACTCTCTTTGGAAAGATCAATTTATGACTTGCTATTGAGACTCCCAAGGTTAGAAGGAGATTAGAACTCTGGCTGGCATCACCACTTTGAGAACCACCAAGTCCAAGAGATGTAAATAAACAGGCCCAGTCTAGTAGAGAAAACTATGAGGCGGCACCTATAATAAGTTAGAATCACTAAATATTTAAGATGATAACAAAACCCCTCCCCCCTCACTGTTCTGTGCCCTCCCTCCCCTAAAATGTCTGCTTACTCTTCTCTCCTGTCCTCCTCCCCCAACCATGACAGCCTCCCAGAAATGACCTGGGGTCACAGGAATTCCCCTTCCTTCCTCCTACTGCTATTGCTTGGAATTATTGTAGCCATCTTCCTGTGGATCCATCCAGCTGGGGAAGCAGAAAAGAGGAGGTGACACTAGAAACAGCTCTGTTCCAGTCAGATCCAAACTTGACCATGTGCAACATGAAATTACCAAGAGGTGGTTACAATGGTGGTGATCTAGAAAAATAAAAAGGTGTGTCAACTTCTCACATGGCTTCTAAGCTTTCTATCTCACCTCCCTGGAGCCATAAATTATATCTCTTCTGTAGGCATTTCCTTTGAGCCTTTGAACAGAACTTATCTCTACTTTTATAATTGCACATCAAATTGCCCTGCTCCTCCTGAACTTTGAGCTTCAACAACCTGGGGTGGGAGAAAAGAGAGGGAGGAAGACATCCCTGATCAAGCCTTCTAGGAAGGGTTAGTGACACAAAGGGTGGTTCCAAACCAGCACAGATGTGGGGCAGGAGAACTTGGCCCTGAGAAGTCTGGGGCTGGGAAAAGGTGGCAGAGACCTATAGAGCCCAAATTAGATACTAAAGGCCAAAATCATAGAGAATGGTCAAAGCATTAGTTGTTAATTTATGTCTCCTTGTCATCTCCCAAACCCCATTCCACTGCAAATTCCTGGAGGAGAGTTTTGTCTTGTTCACCTCCTGCACCCGTCCTCCCACCTGGCACACGATACATTCTGGTCTCTTTGATCATCTTTCTTTTCCTTCAGTTAGGAAAGTTGTTTCCAATTTCTGAGCCTCAGCACAAATGAAGAGCATTGGATTTGGAACACTTTGTTTTTTCAAATGATGGGCTCCTTCTCATCCTTCAGTCCACAGCTTAAATGTTATCTCCTTGAAGAGCTTTACCACAGCTTAAAGTAAATTACACACACACACACACACACACACACGCACACACACACTGGCCTCTATCATAGCATCCTGCTGGTTTTCCTCACAAGCTGTACAATTTGTAATGGTTTGTTTCTTGTACACTTGACTACATTCTAGGAAGAGAAAATTTGACCCTATCTTATTCATTGTTGTAGTCCTAGCAATTAGCACATCCAAGGCACTCAACAGATAAAGGTTAAAGAACAAAAGAACGATAGCTCTATTTTCAACTTTTTGAGGAACCTCCATACTGTTTTCCAGAGTGGCTGCACCAGCTTGCATTCCCACCAACAGTGTAGGAGGGTTCCCCTTTCTCCGCATCCCCGCCAACATCCGTCGTTTCCTGACTTGTTAATTTTAGCCATTCTGACTGGTGTGAGGTGGTATCTCACTGAGGTTTTGATTTGGATTTCCCTGATACCGAGCGATATTGAGCACTTTTTCATGTGTCTGTTGGCCATTTGGATGTCTTCTTTGGAAAAATGTCTGTTCATGTCTTCTGCCCGTTTCTTGATTGGATTATTTGTTCTTTGGGTGTTGAGTTTGATAAGTTCTTTATAGATTTTGGATACTAGCCCTTTATCTGATGTGTCATTTGCAAATATCTTCTCCCATTCTGTCGGTTGTCTTTTGGTTTTGTTGACTGTTTCTTTTGCTGTGCAAAAGCTTTTTATCTTGATGAAGTCCCAATAGTTCATTTTTGCCCTTGCTTCCCTTGCCTTTGGCGATGTGTCTAGGAAGAAGTTGCTGCAGCTGAGGTCGAAGAGGTTGCTGCCTGTGGTCTCCTCTAGGATTTTGATGGACTCCTGTCTCACATTTCATCCATTTTGAGTCTATTTTTGTGTGTGGTGTAAGGAAATGGTCCAGTTTCATTCTTCTGCATGTGGCTGTCCAATTTTCCCAACACCATTTGTGGAAGAGACTGTCTTTTTTCCATTGGACATTCTTTCCTGCTTTGTCGAAGATGAGTTGACCATAGAGTTGAGGGTCCATTTCTGGGCTCTCTATTCTGTTCCATTGATCTATGTGTCTGTTTTTGTGCCAGTACCATGCTGTCTTGATGATTACAGCTTTGTAATAGAGCTGGAAGTCTGGAATTGTGATGCCACCAGCTTTGTTTTTCTTTTTCAGCAGCAATGTCCACAATAGCCAAACTATGGAAAGAGTCAAGATGTCCATCAACAGATGAATGGATAAAGAAGATGTGGTGTATATACAATGGAATATTATGCAGTCATCAAAAAAAAAAAAAAAGAAATCTTGCCATTTGCAATGACATGGCGGGAACTAGAGGGTATTATGCTAAGCGAAATAAGTCAATTAGAGAAAGACATGTATCATATGATCTCACTGATATGAGGAATTCTTAATCTCAGGAAACAAACTGAGGGTTGCTGGAGTGGTGGAGGGTGGGAGGAATGGGGTGGCTGGGTGATAGACATTGGGGTGGGTATGTGCTATGGTTAGCGCTGTGAATTGTGTACGACTATTGAATCACAGACCTGTACCTCTGAAACAAATAATACGTTATAGGGGCACCTGGGTGGCTCAGTCGTTAAGCATTTGCCTTCAGCTAGGGTCATGATCCCAGGGTCCTGGGATCGAGCCCCACATCGGGGAGGGGAAGCCTGCTTCTCCCTCTCCCACTCCCCCTGCTTGTGTTCCCTCTCTCGCTGTGTCTCTCTCTGTCAAATAAATAAATAAAATCTTTTTTAAAAAAATTAAAAAAAACAAATAATACGTTATATGTTTAAAAAAAAAGAAGATAGTAGGAAGGGAAAAATGAAGGGGGGAAATCAGAGGGGGAGACGAACCATGAGAGACTATGGACTCTGAGAAACAAATTGAGGGTTCTAGAGGGGAGGGGTGTGGGGGGATGGGTTAGCCTGGTGATGGGTATTAAAGAGGGCACGTATTGAATGGAGCGCTGGGTGTTATACGCAAACAATGAATCATGGAACACTACATCAAAAACTAATGATGTAATGCATTGTGATTAACATAACATAATAAAATAAAATTTAAAAAAAGAACAAAAGAACGAATATATACAATCAGAATTTAATAAACTCACGAGAATTTTAATACTATGTTGCATGGGAATTAGGGTAAATAAAGATGGACTCTTGGATCAGATGAGGAAAGCTGAATTATTTACTAACTATCTAGGATCTATGGAATAAGCAAAATTAAAGCTGAAACCATTGCTTCCTTACTCTACATCATATCAATTCCAAATGGATCAAAGAGGTATGCCTTTAAAAATGAAGCCATTATGGGGCACCTGGGTGGCTCAGTCAGTTAAGCATCCAATTCTTGTGCTCAGCTCAGGTCTTGAGCTCAGGCTCGTGAGTTTAAGCCTTGCATAGGGCTCCACACTGGGCATGGAGCACTTAAAAAATAATGAAAATAAAAAATATGTAAATAAAAAAGAAGCCATTAAAAAAACTTGAAAAAAATGTACAAGAAGTCTTAATCATCTTAATATAGAGATGTTTTTCTAAACAAGCCAATATATCCATAAAAACTAACACTTTCTGTACTCACACATATGTGCTCAGAACACACTCAAACAGAAACAAAAGACAAACAACAAATTGGGGAGAAATAATTATTACATTTGACAAAGGCCTAGATCTTATTATAAAGTGTTGTTACAAAGAAACAACGAAGAGATTAATAACTCAAAATAAAAATAAAGGACATAAGCAGACCACAGAAAAATTCATGCAAATGACCTTTAAGAGATGTGATATATAATTTGAAGAATATCAAAAGAATGTAAATTAAACACAGAGGTAATCACTTTTCATCTTTGAAATTGGCAGAGATGAAAAACCCTCATAGTGTTTAGCATGGCCAGAATGTAGAAAAAAATGAGCCCTGGCATATTATTGTAGGGAGATACACATTCCACCTTTTGAAAGTCAGGCTCAAAAATAAATAAATAAATAAATAGGAAAAGAAATTCAGGCTCATGGGTCAGCTGGACTTCGACTAGTTCAGCATTTTGATGTCTGTGCAGAGGACAACTGGGCAAGATCTATCAGAATTTTTTTTAAGATTTTATTTATTTATTTATTTGAGCGAGAGAGAGAGAGAGAGAGAGAGAAAGAGAGAGAGAGAGCCAGCACAAGGAGGGGGAGTGACAGAGGGAGAGGGAGAAGCAGGCTCCCTGGAGCCTGACCTGGGGGCTCAATCCCAGGGTCCTGGGATCATGACCTGAGCCAAAGCTTAACCTACTGAGCCACCCAGGTGCCCCATCAGAATTTTAAATGCATATACTTTTTAAAAATGTTTTTAATTTAAATTCAGTTAATTAACATATAATGTATTATTTGTTTCAGGGGTACAGGTCTGTGATTCATCAGTCTTATAGAATACCCAGTGCTCATTACAACACATACCATATACTCTTTGATCAGCAATTATATCCTGAGATTTTATTCTACAGATAAACATGCACACACAGGCAAAGATGTATAAATGAAGATAGTCACACAAAAGACCAAAAAAAAAAAAAAAAAAAAAACACCCGAAATGACCTTGAACAGTGGACTGATGACATAAGGTTTGGTTCACATTCATATAAGACTAGTATGTGGCCACTGGAAAAAAAATGTGCCAGTGTCATATATCTCTTTAGTATGTGAAGCATAAAAGCATAGAAAAGAATGTATTGCACAAACCTGTTTGTTGACAATAAAACAAAACAAAACACAAACAAAAAAATGCAGGCCAGGGAAAGAAGGAAGGGAGGGAGAGAGGAAGGAAGAAAGGGGGGGGGGGGGGGGGGAGGGGGGGAGGGAGGGAGGAGCGAGGGGGGAGGGAGGAAGAAAAAGAGATAAATAGAGAGACAGGCAGACCTGGCTAAGTATGCAAACCATCAAGAAACCACTGGGAAAGGGCCTGGGAGGTCAGTAGGCTCACTTTTCACAGTACCCTTTCACACTATTAGGGAAAAAATTACCATCTGCACATACTACTTTTTCAATTTAAAAGCTAGCTAGATTATAAAGATGATGTTGGCATCACCCTCAAAAGGATTCTGTGTAATAGTAATAGTGATGTTAGTAAAACAGTAAGATTTTTTCAGTCTTGTTTGGTTAATGCTTTTATTATTACAAGGTATAAAATTTTCAATAAATGCCCCAAATAAAAAAATAGCGACTCAATAATCCAGAAGGGAGACAGGTTTAGTTGAGAATAAGCTATTCAACCTAAAAAGCCTATACTTGATGTACTAATAAATATTTTATTTTGTAAAGCTGGCCTAGAAAGACAGCTTGGGAAGGTTAAGCTCATTTGTAGCTATCACCACTCCCTACCCATCCCCAACAATGTATTCAAATTCAATGCCAAAAGTTACTTATTAAACTCAAGCGATATTACGCCCTGGGAAAACTATTATAAACTTGGCCTGTGGGAGAGCTGATCTCTTAATGAAATACAGAACAACTGTCTTAGAAAACCGAAAATGGGCAATCGTCATGTAAGTATTTATTGCCTTTGGGAGTCAAACAAAGTTTTCGTTTTAGTTAGCATGTGGAGAAGTTTAAATTAAACTATGAAATCATGATTGATACCTTTATGCTTGATCATTGTGATTACTCCTTATTGTTGGTTTTCACAACGGCATGCCAGGCTTTTAAAATGCACTTGCAATATACTTTTTCTCCATTAGTCAAAAATCTCTTAGGAGGGGCTAAAGAGAAGCATTTAAAATGAGACAGTAAACAGTGCCTGGCACAGAGCCAACGGTTCATATGGATTTGCGGAACATATGACCAAAGCTGTTCGTTGTGGCGAAGTCGCACAAAACCTCACAGATTATGCTCATCTGAGGTTTTGTGGGGAAGATAGGTTCGTGTTGCAAATATCCATAGGCCAACGTAAAATTGTTCCTACAAGGCTGTATATACCTTGGGCTGAAGGTGAAAATATTCCAGTATTATTTCTAAGCAGCATCAAACATTCAGATATTTGCAGATATCCAGGGAATGGACTTAATGTTTGGGGTTTTTGTGGGTTTTTTTCTGAAATGTCTAGGCCCATGTGAACACTGTGTCTATACACTATGAATGACTGAAAACTGCCTACAATACTACCATTTGGAACCAACTATGCCCAAGGCAGGGCACAGTTAAATCTTGATTTTTTTATATATCTAAAGCTGTGGCAATAAGCATTTTAATAAGGTCTTACTGAACCTAGCTCCCCACAGCAGTGACTTATTCTATGTAAACCAGGACCAAAGAGAATAAAACTCCAAAATGTTCTGTAAACTATAACTTTGTTTAGAAGTTTTTTTCCTTTGCTACAAATTAAACTTGCACTCAGTGGTTGCAAGCCTACAAATAACTTCTTCGGGGAGGTGTCATATTTAAAATCTTCCATAGATAACATTTTTTTTTTTTTTGCTAGCCAAGAGCCTGCCATTCAGTATATCTTTCAGAGATACTACTTTTGATAGCTGCAGAGAGCCCTGCCATAGCCGTTTAGGAAGACATTTTCATGTTTTAAGTGTCATCCCCATGAGGCAGCTGGCTTATGTGAGTGATCTAGCATTTTTATGTATTTCTTTTCTGAATCCTCAGAGCCAGTCTTACTCCCTCTCAGAAGGCAGTCAACAGTTGCCCAAAGGGGACGTCCAACCCTCAGCAGCCGTGCAGCCTCTCAGCCACCCATCAGGGAGTGGAGAGCCAGAGGCCCAACAGCCTGTAAGCATTTGGTTTTCCCTCCAAATCATAAGTATGACTGGGCTCTCTCATGGGCCCAGTATTACTCACCAATGACTTGTCCAATTGCACCCTCCACAATCCTCCAGCCTGCAAATGTCATCAGCAGGCATGACTTCCAAGCAGGGAAATCTTTCCCTGGAAAATGTCTGTTACAAGGTTTGCAGCTAATGTAAAAAGGTGATCTAGGAGCTCTGCTTCCCTTCCCTACAGTATCCCCTTAATCATGCCTTATAATGGACAGCATGATGCTACCATACAGCCACTATGATATTTTAGAAAATGCGAATGGAATTTAACATGGCACAAGGAACGAATGTGTTCTAAGACTGTGTTTCTAAGTAAGCAAATGGAAAACCTTCTTAAAGGACAGAAAATCATCCTGGTAATGACTTCAATTATTGATATTAGAAAGCAACGTGAATATGTACAAACTTCAAACTATAATGCTTCTGGTTCTGAAGCAACTGCACAACCAAAACCAATATATAAAACTAAATACTAGTAAAATCCAAGTTGAGAATGTGCAAGCAAATGCATGTTATTGATTTAGTGTAATAGATAATGTTATTTTGCTGGAATTAAATGGCCACAGTCAATGTAAAAAATGGTCCTGATTACTATAATGTGGTTTCTTTGGTGTTACAGCATGTCTAAAATATGATGTGGTGTGTAACTTTTTAGTTCTACTATAATGTTTCTCTAGTCCAAAACTGAGAAACTTTTGTTTGTAAGACTCCCTATAAAACAATCAGGACTTCTCTTGGCTAACATGCATGACTTTTGCATTAAACTTACCTCCCTCTGTTCTCTATTCTTTTATCATTGGCTTGCAACAATTAAAACACGGCTATCTGGCTTATATACAATCATAAATAGAAACATAAATGTAGGTGTTGAAACTGTGTGCGAGCCCTTGGTCATCCTGATGATTTAATACGTTTTACATTAGTTTTTAAGTTATTACCAGCAAGCGGCAAACACAGATTAGGAAAGTTACAAATTCCCAAGGATATGTCCACGGACCTGGATCCACGGACCCGGATCCACGGACCCGGATCCACAGACAACTGCTTGACAAACAATACTCCAAAGCCAGTAGGATATTGGCCAGGAAATTACGTTTTCCAAGGACCTGTGATATAGAGGCCTTCCTAGCCAATTCTGAAAACTGAAAATTACTTTTTTATTTTGTGCTTTACCCCAGTTCTTTCGCTATCATTAATGATTTCTTTAATTGAAGACATAGTGCTGGTGACTAACCTATTTGGAGCAGTAATAACCGAGATAAGGAGTTACTATCATTTGCTAAATCACACAATGTTCAAAGTTTGCTTAGCCTAGAGGACATGTCCTTATGCTCAGTGAGCTTTGTGCATCAACAGAAAAATAAGATCCGCAGGAAAATCTGCTTCAGTTTAGCAAGATGACTCTTCTGTTCTCTTGCGTGGGTTGTTTTCAGGAGAATCGCTATCTGGAGAAAAATACAGAATTGAGATCAATAGTGAAATCCCTTTGCCATTAGAGTAGGGCTGCAGGGTATGGGCAGAGCAATAGGGAGGGAGCAAGATTTAGGGGAGCCGTGGCCAAATGTTGAAATAATCACAAACTCAAGAGGACTTATGATTTCTGGAAAATTCTTTGTAAGGCTGATGAACAGGCACTAGGAATGACTTGCCTTGCCCCTCAAAGTGTGGTCTCTGGGTTAGTAGCAGCATCTACATTACCTGGGTGTTTGTTAGAAATGCAGAATCCCAGGCCCATGGCGCCCTCTTGAATCAGATCTGCATTTTAGCAAGATCCTGCGGTGATTCTTATGCGCTTGACGGTCTGGGAAGCACTAGACTAGGGAGCAAGTTCTCACACTTGGCTGCACATTGGAATCACCAGCAGAGTTTTAAAAACCACTGAAGCATGAGCCCCACGGCCAAAGAGTCTGAATTAACTGGTCTGGTGGTTGGCCTGGGCACTGGGACTTGCAAATGCTCCCCAGGTGCTGCTAAATGTGCAGCTGAGTTTGGGAAATGCTGAACTGGAGCATAACACTATTCTTCCAAGAACAGATCAGCATACCACCGAAGAAGCAGGTGTCATTGTAAGTGCCCGTAAGTGAAAACCAACTTGTCAATGTTAGAACATCTGCTCAGCGATCTGCCACGGTGTTTGAGAACATGCCACATTTATGACTTGCTTGTGCCAATATTTAGCCAACATAAATCTTGTCTAAAATGGAAAACAGTTTCGGACTTACAGGAGGGGAATAGGCAAGCTCAGATGCAGGTGGATTAGGAACACCCAGGAGCCAAACAACAGGTGGGAATCGGTCCAGATGCCTGAGAAAAGAAGGGAGGCTCTGGAGGCAAGTAAAAATGTGAACTGGGAATTTGGGATAAAGTAAGTATGGCTTTAACCGAGAGTGTGCCTTAAAGTGTGATCCCAAACCCCAAGGAATTAGTGAAAGAAACCAAGCAGAAACCAGCCTAGACCATGCAGTCCTACTTCTATCAGGAAATCATTTATCCCAGAAAATTAGTCCTTCAGAACACCACCATGGCTATAGGAAGAAATAAAAAGTGCCTCTGATGTCAGAACATGACATGTATTAAAGCATTCCTTCTTCATTTAAAAACAAGCCTCCCCCTCAAAGTTGGCTGTATTTTATTTTATTTTTTATTCAAATTCAATTAGCTAACATATAATACATCATTAATTTCTGATGTAGAGTTCAGTGATTCATCAGTTATATATCATACCCAGTGCTCATGACATCACGTGCCCTCCTTAATGTCCATCACCCAGTTACCCCATCCCTCCACCCACCTCCCCCCCAGGAACCCTCAGTTTATTTCCTAGAGTTAAGAGTCTCTCATGGTTTGTCTCCCTCTCCGATGACTTCCCATTCTGTTTTCCCTCCCTTCCCCTATGATCCTCTGTGCTGTTTCTTATATTCCACCTATGAGTGAAACCATATGATAATTGTCTTTCTCTGATTGACTTATTTCGCTCAGCATAATACCCTCCAGTTCCATCCATGTCAATATAAATGGTAAGATTTCATCCTTTTTGATGGCTGAGTAATATTCATTATATATATAAACCACATCTTCTTTATCCATTCATCTGTCGATGGACATTTCAGCTCTTTCCACAGTTCGGCTGTTGTGGACATTGCTGGGTGCATGTGCCCCTTCGGATCACTACATTTGTATCTTTGGGGTAAATACCCAGTAGTACAATTGCTGGGTCACAGGGTAGCTCTATTTTTAGCTTCTTGAGGAACCTCCATACTGTTTTCCAGAGTGGCTGCACCAGCTTGCATTCTCACCAACAATGTAAGAGGGTTCCCCTTTCTCTGCATCCTCACCAACACTTGCTATTTCCTGACTTACTCAGTTTTTGCCATTCTGACTGGTGTGAGGTGGTATATCATTGTGGTTTTGATTTGTATTTCCCTGTTGCCAGGTGATGTTGAGCATTTTTTCATGTCTGTTGGCCATTTGTATGTCTTTGGAGAAATGTCTGTTCATGTCTTCTGCCCATTTCTTGACTGGATTATTTATTTTTTGGGTGTTGAGTTTGATAAATTCTTTATAGATCTTGGATATTAGCCCTTTATCTGATATGTCATTTGCAAATATCCTCTCCCATTCCATAGGTTTCCTTTTAGTTTTGTTGACTGTTTCCTTTGCTGTGCAAAAGCTTTTTAATCTTGATGAAGTCCCAATAGTTCACTTTTGCTTTTGTTTCCCTTGCCTTTGGAGGTATGTCTAGGAAGAAGTTGCTGTGGCCGAGGTCAAAGAGTTTGTGTGTTCTCCTCTAGAATTTTGATGGATTCCTATCTCACATTTAGGTCTTTCATCCATTTTGAGTTTATCTTTGTGTATGGTGTAAGTAAATGGTCCTATTTCATTCTTCTACATGTGACTGTCCAATTTTCCCAACACCATTTGTTGAAGAGACTTTTCTTTTTTCCATCAGATATTCTTTTTTTTAGATTTTATTTATTTATTTGACAGAAAGATAGCAAGAGAGAGAGCACAAGCAGGGGTGAGAAGTAGGGGGAAAGGGAGAAGCAGGCTCCCTGCTGAGCAATAAGCCTAATGTGGGGCTCGATCCCAGGACCCTGCGATCATGACCTGAGCCAAAGGCAGATGCTTTACCGACTCAGGCACCCAGGCACCCCTCCATTGAATATTGTTTCCTGTTTTGTTGAAGATTAGTTGACCATAGAGTTGTGGGTCCATTTCTGGGTTCTCTATTCTGTTCCATTGATCTATGTGTCTGTTTTTGTGCCAGTACCATACTGTCTTGATGATTACAGCTTTGTAATAGAGCTTGAAGTCCAGAATTGTGATGCCACTAGCTTTGGTTTTCTTTTTCAGTATTCCTCTGGCTATTTGGGGTCTTTTCTGGTTCCATACAAATGATTGCATTGAATGTATAGATTGCTCTGGGTAGCATAGACATTTTAACAATATTTGTTCTTCCAATCCATGAGCATAGAATATTTTTCCATTTCTTTGTGTCTTCCTCAATTTCTTCCATAAGTGTTCTGTAGTTTTTAGAGTACAGATCCTTTACCTCTTTGGTTAGGTTTATTTCCACATAAAGTATCACGTCATCTGCGAAGAGTGAGAGTTTGACTTCTTCTTTGCCAATGTGAATGCCTTTTATTTCTGTTTGTTGTCCGATTGCTGAGGCTAGGACTTCTAGTACTATGTTGAATAGCAGTGGTGATAGTGGACATCCCTGCCATGTTCCTGACCTTAGGGGAAAAGCTCTCAGTTTTTCCCCATTGAGAATGATATTCACTGTGGGCTTTTCGTAGATGGCTTTTATGATATTGAGGTATGTTCTCTCTATGCCTACACTGTTGAGAGTTTTAATCAAGAAAGGATGCTGTATTTTGTCAAATGCTTTTTCTGCATCAATTGAGAGGATCATATGGTCCTTGTCCTTTCTTTTATTAATGTGTTTTATCATGTTGATTGATTTGTAGATGTTGAACCACCCTTGCAGCCCAGGAATAAATCCCACTTGGTCATGGTGAATAATCCTTTTAAGGTACTGTTGAATCCTATTGGCTAGTATCTTGGTGAGAATTTTGGCATCCATATTCATCAGGGATACTATCTGTACTTCTCCTTTTTGGTGGGGTCTTTGTCTGGTTTTGGGATCAAGGTGATGCTGACCTCATAGAATGAGTTTGGAAGTTTTCCTTCCATTTCTATTTTTTGAAACAGCTTCAGAAGAATAGGTATTAATTCTTCTTTAAATGTTTGGTAGAATTCCCCTGGGAAGCCATCCAGCCCTGGACCCTGAAAGAATTAAGATCAACAAACCCCTAGCCAGACTTATCAAAAAGAAAAGAGAAAGGACCCAAATTAATAAAATCGTGAATGAAAGAGGAGAGATCACAACCAACAACAAGGAAATACAAACAATTATAAGAACATATTATGAGCAACTATACTGGCTCATAGGCATTGACAAATTAGGCAATCTGGAAGAAATGGATGCATTCCTAGAAACATATAAACTACCAAACCTGAAACAGGAAGAAATAGAAAACCTGAGCAGACCCATAATCAGCAAGGACACTGAAGCAGTAATCAAAAATCTCCCAAAAAACAAGTTGGCTGTATTTTAAACACAATCACACAGTCTTGGCTTTGGAGGGTTTCTCATCTGTGGTAGATAAAAAGCAGTCATTTTAAAGAGGTGGAAAAAAAGACTGTCAAGGGCAAATACACTGACAGAAGGAAGAACATACAAACCAAAAAACAGACACAAGAGCTTTAAAGCTGTAGGAGCCTGGGGCCTCTTGGTGTAGGGGATGGAACCCGATGTATATCCACTCTGCTGCACAGCAGCAAGAACCAAGACTCCCAGTGATGGTGGACATAATTAGAGGTTTTAAAGTGGCCTTCTGAAAGGATACGGATGACCACTGACATTTCTCAAGTGCTTGCTAGACCTTGAGATGCTCCAGGGGCATCGGCCGTGTGCATGAAGTTTGAGCCCTTCACCCTACCAAGCACTCCATGTACATGTGTCCTTCAGTCCTCACACAACTCTGTGACGGAGGTAGTATTATTATTCCCCTTTGAAATCTGGGGAAAGTGAAGCAAGGAAAGATTAAATAATGTCTAGTGAGGGGTGAAGCACAGATTGGGATTTAGGTAGTTCTTCACATAGTACCTTGGACTCACATTATACCAACCAGAAGCTAACCTACTAGTATTTCTAAAACTATTGAACTGGATCATTATCTTCCCTTTACCCCCATCCCTGAGCTTCCTTCCTCTCCCCTAACCCCACAGCTAGATTCAATGCTCTTCCTCAGTGCTTTCATGCTACTCTGCGTATAATGCCGTCACTCCCTTCCCATGTGATTTTAGAACTATCTGTTCACACATTTCCCCCACACTGGACTGATAACTCACTTGTTCATCTTTGTATCCCATTACAATGACACAAAACCTGGCACATAGCAAATGCTCAATAAAAGTTTGATAAATTCATTACATTTTATAGATAAGCCTTACTCAAACCAATGTTTTGCTCAGTTGAAGTCCAAATCCCTATGACCAGGTACACCCCCAGACCAATGTGTGAGTAAGGTCCTTGTATCTGTATTTTTAGAAACTCCCCAAGTGATTCTAATGTACCCAAAGTTGAGAGCCATGGGTCTAATATCAGGTGGTCCTCTAGTGCAGAAATGTGCCTAAATGCGGCCCCCCAGACCATCATCAGACTAACCATCAGAATAACCTAGGATCTTGTTAGGAATGCTTGTTAGGAATCATCAGGCCCCACTCCAGATCTACAGAATCAGAAATTCTGGGGCTAGGGCCCAGCAGCTGCAGCTGAACAAGCCCCTCCAGGTGATTCTGATGTTCATGGAAGTGTGAGAATCAATGTTGAAGCAAAAGTATCTCATGGGCCTTGTCTGGAGCTATGGTCCAACTTTGGCTATGAACCACTCCTATCACTCAGCTTGCAGAGATGCCCGGATGATGGCCTTTAAAG
The DNA here is from genome assembly GCF_004348235.1 of Phoca vitulina. Classification (NCBI taxonomy): domain Eukaryota; kingdom Metazoa; phylum Chordata; class Mammalia; order Carnivora; family Phocidae; genus Phoca; species Phoca vitulina. The sequence goes on along the minus strand of NW_022589721.1, from coordinate 18,879,568 downwards.
CCGACTTAGCCCCACACCCTCCTCCAAGGCCTCACACACCAAATGCAACCCAGGGAACTGCCCCATTCTGCTGGTCCACCTGACCCTAGGCTGCACTCTCCCACCACTCACCTTAGCACTGCACAGAGAAAAGGCAGCTCAAGAGTCCCTCCACCAGCAGAGGAAGGAAGCCACTCTTCATCCTTCCCATTAGTTCAACATACTCTTTTAAAGAAACTCCTCTGGGGGCGCCTGGGTGACTCAGTTGGTTAAACGTCTGCCTTCAGCTCAGGTCATGATCCCAGGGTCCTGGGATCAAGCACCCGTGTCAGGCTCCCTGTTCAGCGGGAAGTCTGCTTCTCCCTCTCCCACTGCTCATTCTCTCTCTCTCTCTCTTTCTCCCCCCCACCCCAAATAAATAAAATCTGAAAGAAAGAAAGAAAGAAAGAAAGAAAGAAAGAAAGAAAGAAAGAAAGAAAGAAAGAAAGAAAGAAAGAAAGAAAGAAAGAAAAAAAGAAAGAAAGAAAGAAAAGCTCCTATGAGCCAGGTACTGTTTGAGGTTCTATAGATAAAAAGAGGAATAAAAGACCACAGTCTGTGCCCTTAAAAATAGCTTACGGTCTACCAAGGGAGGCAAATAAATAAATAATTATAACGATGTATGATGGATGCACAAATAGAAACATGTCCAAAACTTGGATGGAGGAGGAGCTGATGCTGTGTGGGAGGAAAGAGTAGAAGAGGCTTCCTGACATGGAGAAGGGCATTCTTTACAGTGCTGGAGTACACACAGAAAGGTACAAGAAGGGTAGTACTCCGGGAAGTACAGCTCTTCACTTGCCAAAGCACTTAAACCATCAAGCATCACCTGCCTGTGCAGCTGCTAGCCCCTCCCCCTCGGCTGGGAGCTTCTGCAGGGCAAATACTGCATCTTACTCACGGCTCTCTTTGGGGCTTGACACCTGACAGGTGTGCCATACATATTTTTAATAGAAAGATCACTGGACAAGGGGTGGTGACACAGATGCACAGGGGTGAGACCCAAAGGCCCTTGTTTGCTATGCAAAGTGTATTAGTACCCTAGGGCTAATATGCAAAGTATCACAAACTGGGTGGCTTTTTTTTTTTTAAGATTTTATTTATTTATCTGAGAGAGAGAGCGAGAGCAAGTGAGAGCATGAGCAGGAGGAGGGGCAGAGGGAGAGGGACAAGCAGACTCCCTGCTGAGTGGAGAGCCCAACGTGGGGCTCAATCCCAGGACCCTGGGATCATGACCCGAGCTGAAAGCAGACTCTTAACTGACTGAGCCACCCTGGCACCCCACAAATTGGGTGGCTTAAAACAATGGAAATATATTCTCTCAAAGTTCTAGAGTCTAGGGATTTGAAATCAAGGTGTTAGCAGGGCCACTGTTCCCTCTGAAGGCTGTAGGGAAGAATTCTTTCTTGCCTCTTTCAGCCTCTGGTGGCCCCAGGCATTGCATTCCTTGGCTCAGGGCAAAAGAAACCCAGTCTCTGCCTCCCTCTTCACATGGCTTTCTCCTCTGTGTGTGTCTCTGTTTCTCTTCTTCTTAAAAGGACCCCCGCCACTGGATTTAGGACCCATTCTAAATCCGGGATGATCTCATCCATGATCCTTTACCAATTACTTAAGCAAAGACTCTATTTCCAACTAAGGTCACATTCTGAGGTTCCAAGTAGACAAGAATCTGGGGGATACTATTCAACCTACTACACCAAGGAAATTGGGTTTTTTTGTTATAGGCCAGTAGTGGTTTCTAAACTTTGTACATCAGATTCCTTTGGAAGGCTTATTTAAACAGAGAGCTGGGCCCTATCCCCAGAGTGTCTGATTCAGTAGATACTCTAGACTGGGGCCCAAGAATTTGTATTTCTCACAAGTTACCTGATGATGCCGATGCTGCTGGTCCAGGGACCACACTTTAAGAACCAGTATCTTAGGCAACAGAGAGGCCCTAACTGATCTCAGATAAGGCAATGACAAGGTCAGAGCTGCCCTTTGGATGGACCGTGCTAGAAGCTGGTAGAAAAAGTTTTGGAGAGAAACATAACCAAAGGCAAGTAAAACACTTGGGAGGCAGTGGCCCTGAAGAAAGATGATGAACCCCTGCTCCCAGCTAAAACAGCAGCAATGGGATTGGAAAGAAGAGAACAGATTGGAAGGTCAAATAGCTATAACTGGCTGACTAACTGGACAGGTAGGTGAAGGACAAGGAAGACTATAGGGTGACTCTCAGGTACCTGGCTTGTGTACCCAGGTGAATGGGGAGCATCCTGGGGATAGGGAAAAGTGGAGGTTTGCACAATGCGAGGATGAGTTTGGTTTTGGGATCTGTTGAGTTTGAGATATCCATGGGATACCTGGGTGTAATGCCTAGCAGGGTAGCTGGATCTGAAACTCAAGAGAGAAGTCTGGGCTTGGGGTAATTTGGGGAGTATGAACTCAGAGTTGTTTTGTTTGTTTTTTCTTGCTTTCAAGTCAGTATGTGTTTGATTACAAGTAGCACACTACAGGATTAACAGTGGCTTAAATAACGGAGACATTTAATTATTAGCCCTCACATGAAGCTGAAAGGAGGGGACTCCAGTGTTGGTTCAGCAGTTCAGTCACATCATTAAGGACCCATGCCATGTCTGCCCTTCTATTCTGCCACCCTCAATGTGCTGGCAGAAACTCCCCTCATGGGTACAAGATAATGGTCTGGGTTTAAGTTCATGATCTCACATGACAGGATCACAAGTAAGAAGGAAGGGGATAGAGAAAAAAGTGCCTTTCTTCTTATGTACCACTCCCCTATCACTGAGAAAAATCTTGTTGGAAAGCCCCAAGCAGGCATCCTTTTTGATCTCATTGGCCAGAGTTGGTCAAAAGCCCATCCCTAGACCAATCACTGGCCAAGGGGAAGAGGACAGCCATGAATCATGATTCATCCCAGGGCTGGGGAAATCATCTTGTCAACTAGCACGCTCTCTCTCAGTCTCGCTCTTTCGCTCTCTCTCCTTCTTTCCATAAGTTGGCCTCATTCTCTCCTACCGAAAATGAACATTTTCTATTTCCCAGTGGTGTGGGAAGCAAAAGTTTTTGGTGAGAGGGAGGCATGGCCACAGGTGGCTCAAGCACCACAGAGAGCTCTATGGCCTCATGTAGCTCCAGAGTAACAACATCAAGGAAAAGAGTTTCTTTCGCTAAGCATCTATAACGTGTCAGGGAAAAAATTCTGGTTGGCTTGGGTCATGTACCTACTCCTTGGACTGTCACTGCGGCAGAGGTTGGCCTTACCAATCCTTGGGGGCTTGGGGATATTGCTTTATCATTATTTCTTTCTTACAACTATTATTTTTATTAATATTACTATGGCTGCCGCTGCTATTGGATGGACTGAAATAGAGAATGAAGACTCAAAGGTCAGGTAGAAAGGCAGCCAAATAATTCACCCTTCCTATAATGGGGTTTTGGATGGTTGTGGTGCGAATGAAAAAGAAGATAAAAATGTTTAAAAGAATTTTAAAGAAATAATTAACAGGCTTGGATCCAATGCATATTTCAACTCTTACCAGGGGAAAGAATAGCATCCATTGTTTTGATTCTGATGGAGAAAGAAATTTGCTCAAAGCAAATTTAGCTATTTCACCTTGTTTCCTTTTTAGCAAATCAAAACTTGTTCGCATACTGTTGGTTATGCCCTCTACACAGCACCATTCAGTGCTCTAATGGCCCAGCTCAGCCCCCAGCATTTGCTCTTTTCAATTCCATCATCTACCCACTTACCATTGACTCTTGATGATCCCAGAGTACACTTGCTTCTTTTTTCCCTGCAAGCAATGAATCCCAAGTTTATACTCTCATTGAATTGGCAAAAAATAGCCTTTGGCAATAGAAGAAGGAAATGGATAATTATTTTCTAATGAGAAAATTGCTTCATTTTTTCATAACTCTCAAAGGCATGGTTCTTTTCACGGTTGAGGAATGGCCATCATCTCCCCACAACCAACTTACCCTCCAAGTTCACTTTCGTTGATGCAATACAGCAGTAATTGGATATCTGGAGGTTTAACACTCTTCAGAGGTTTCTGACTCCCAAAACAATCTGTGGACAACCTCAAGGCAGTCACTTTCCCCAGGACACAATCTTGTTTCCAGACAATGCATATAATTCCACCCCTAGGAGAAACTCCAAGTTGTCCGGCCCAGCACAGTACTAAAGGGCCCCCAAGAATGAGTCAGCTGAGGCTGCCAGTTGAGGCTCCTGCCAGCTGAGGCCATGATGCCTACAGTTGTGATGCAGACAAAGAAGCAGAGGGGGGGTGACAGGCTTCTCACTATGGACGGACTTTAACTCAGATTCTTCCTCCTAGTTACCTTGTCCCAGTACTCATCTTTGAGATTTGTCATCTGGGTTTCTTTGAAATAAAACTAAGGGAAAAAAGACATCATGCTCCACTTCTAATCCTCTTTGTCACTAGAGACTTTGCCTGAGTCATTACCTATATGCCATTTGCACCAGCAGCCCAGCCTTCTCAATACCTTGTAAAGAAACATGTTTATAGAATTGTTACAACTGATAGGCCAGGGTGGTAGACCTTCATCATGTTAGCTCTTCGCATGAATGACATCGGAACCAGGTAATTCTTTGTTGTGAGGGGCTCTTCTGTGCCTTGTAGGACGTTTAGCAGAATCCCTGATTTCTATGACCAGATTCTAGTAGCACCCCCCTATTTATGACAATGTCAATGTCCCAAATGTCCCCAGAGAGGCAAGATTGCTCCTGTTTGGTTGAGAACCACTTCATGAGACACCAACCTTAGCAAAAGCAAGGTTATAGGGCAGGAGATGCCCCCATAATGTCTTTATCTGACTGAATTTCTATCAGTAAACATGCATTCCTGTCCCTCTGGCCTAGATATTCCCTCACACTGATTGCCTTTCTTATCACAGGGTGGAGCCAACCCTTCTTCCAGATTGACCCTAGTCCTCCTGATGGTGACAACAGCAGCTGAGAGGCAGCAGTTTCCCCTGAAAGGCTGTTAGCCCATTAGTAACTTCTGATGGCCAGAGTGAGAAGGGCTTCCCTACAGAAATACTCGGTACTGAGGCTGCTCAGATCTGCTGGTTCTCCTGCTTAGATGAGCAGAGCTCAGCTGGAAAGTCACTAATTGAAACAATCATCAGTCCATTTGCTCACCTCCCTTCTGTTTGGGTGTAGCCCCCAAAAAGACTGCCTCCTTTAGTCTCCCTATACCAAAGCTCAGTGCATAGCGGGTCAGTCACGTTGTTTGTATTTCTGATTATATTGTCAATATCTTCAGAAATGATGGTGTCCACCACCTTAGGGCACTAGATATTGGAGGGTCTTAAAGTCAGATATCCTTAAGGTCAGGTTCCAACCCTGTAGTCACCTTTGATAGGTAAATACCACACCAACTTAATGTGTAACCCAGAGGGCATAGCCTGAGAGAGTTTGTCTTTCTGGAAAATGACCTAATTATATCAGTCTTCATTAAAAGGTATTCTCAAAATGCCAACATACAAATAATCCCAAATTTAGAAGAAAGGTCATTTTTTTTAATCTAAGAAGTTTCACTCACTTTTTAAGAACACACTCATTTTTTAAGAACACATATCAAGATCTGATTCAAATGGATGTTTTTCCTCTTTTCAGCCTTTTTTTGCCAAATGATGCAAATATTCCTACCCATTTAGAGTGATGGCCAAACACATATTTCATATATGTCACCTTAAAATTGCATCTCTGAAAGGATGGATAGATCAATAGCCAAACAGTTCTATATGTTCTCAGCACCCTTCTAAGGTTAGCTAGAACTCAGGCATCCTGACACACTGCCTAGCTATCTGGTCGATGTCCTTGATTAACAGACTCTGGAAACGTCCAAGTGGGAAGAAGATCTAAGAATGGAGGAATCAGCTTTGCTGTTAGTCAGTGTGACCATGGAGAATCCTAATGGAACAATAACTACATGGTGAAATACCAAATACTCTTATAAGATTGAAACTGTGTTTAAATAGACCCAACAAGTACAATGCGATATATATTTTTTTCTAATTAGTAGTTTTACTTCTTGCTCTGACAAGCATCTAAGCAGATTTTGATTTAAAACAAAAAAAGCAAGACTTAAAAAAAAATGTGTTGTTCCAAGGAAACCATGCCCAAGAAACAATCAACTTAATGAAATAATATGCCACTAATCACCCAAGATTCATGTTTAAAGATATGAGTGGCCACTCTGTTGTGTTTCATATTGCCCATCAATGTCTACTAAACATGTCTGTGGAAATGTTGCCAGGATATTTCTGGCTCTGAATTCATGAACTTTAATAGTACAATACTTTGCATTCACACTAACTGGTTTCAAAGTACAAATGAGTAACCACTTCGAGGTAAAAGGCATAGTCCTCAGAGAGGGGTTCAGATTTTTCCAAAGCAAGTAAGTGACCCTGGGCAAATGACTTAATAACTAGGCCTCAGTTTACCTGTAAAATGAGGGGACTGAATACATTCAATGTTTCCCAAACTTCAGACTTAAGTATGACCTTCATGAATGTTGCCAAATACATGTGCCACCTTTTCTACTAATAGTTCTATTAATTATTTTCTTTAAACTCACTCATCTTTTTGACACACTAATATTTATCTTAAAAAGAAAATTTATATCAGTACCATAAATGGAAAATCATTATCAGTTGAAATATAGATAATTAAATGAAAGCAAAAAAGACTATATTAAATTCTAACTAAATACCATTGCCAGCTGAAGGCTCAGATTCTGTCATGTGTTTTCTGATAAAAAGATCTATTTGCATAAAGTAGAGAAAAGGTTGGCAAAATAATTATTTCAGGCTTTGTGGGCCACACAACCTCTGTTACAACTCTTCAACTCTGCCATTGAAGTGCAAAAGCACCCATTGAATAAATGTCCAGTAAAACTTTATTTATATGTTCCAATAAAACTTTATTTATAAAAACAGTGGACAGGCCAGAATTTGACCATAGTATGTAGTTTGCCAATCACTGAATTGAAAGAGTGTGAAAGACATACTATCATCAGGCAAAGAATGACTCAATCAGAAGACTTGAGAGACAATTTAAAAATGAATTCCTTGTTTTAGTTGAAAGTCCAAAAGGATTTAATATATTCAGTGTTCCATGTCACCCATTTTGAAAACCCTAGGTTGAATTTCTACCCTAGGAATCTTTGATAAACCTCTTCCCTCTATCTTTTGCTCCTTGAATAAAGTCTGTGATTTCTTACTTGTTTCAACCCTCAGCACACTTTTAAGTTGTCTTTCTGATTCATTAGGATGTGAATGGGAAAGTTTCTAATCTTTGTCAGACCAGCACCTGGCTGCACATTGGAATTATCTGGTAAGTTTTGAAAATCTATATCAGAGATTCTGATTTAATAGGACCAGGATGGGACTCAGTCATTTGTTTATTTTAAAACATCTCAAATGATTCTAATGTGCATCCAGGGTCAAAAAGCTATTCATCTATGTTTTGCTCAGAGCATCTTCCTCAGAGTCCACAATTTCCTCCATAGGTTTTAATTCTAAGAGCCCCCAAACTATGGTTTGCTCAAACTATTCCAGACTGAAAGTCTTAGGTATTCACTTTCATTTGCATTTCCTGTTGAGCCTTCAGGTGGGGTCTGAATGAGCTCTCTAAGGTGTCCTGGTTACGTTTATTATTCCTTTTTTCATTCTCTCTGCTTCATTACCCTAGAAGCTTGACATCATTATCAGCTCAAGATGTCTAACTAGATAACTTTGCTCTTCCCTTCCTCTGTCCCCACTATCGCCACTGACCCTTGACATTGATACAAAGTGGAGTAAGGCCAGGATGCAAAGGAAAAGAGATGTGGTATATTCTGTCACATACAAAGGAAGAAGATTCTTCCTCCTCTAGAAGGGAAAAGAAATGCCTCATGGCTACAGAGAATTCGAATGAGCTTCCATTAATATGTAAACATTTGCCAAGTGCCTATAATGTGCCAGGCATTGTGCTAGGTGCTGGAGATACAACAAGGAATAGGACATGATTCTTGGTCCCAAGAGGTTTATAGTCTAGGGAGGGAGATAAACTAGTGAATAAGTATAATAATATATCTTAAGGAGATCTGATAGAAATCTCCTTAAGTGGAGAGTGGAGTGTAAGTACAAAGGAGAAACTAGTGTACTAGAACATGTCTCACAACCAGCTCTTGGTGGGGGTAGGAGACAAAAACCCAATTTGTGCCAGAGGCCAATTTCCATAGCATAAATATGAAATCACAGCTGATTTCAAGTTACTAACATGACCTCCCTGAACACAGAGTTGGGGAGAGATGCACACAATTGGCTCTTGAAAGCTTGCAAAGTCAGCTCCAGCTTGGGTGGCAACCATCCTGGTTTACTCAAGATGTTTTAGCATTGAGTTGAGGGTCCATATCTGGGCTCTCTATTCTGTTCCATTGGTCTATATGTCTGTTTTTGTGCCAGGACCATGCTGTCTTGGTGATCACTGCTTTGTAATATAGCTTGAAATCGGGCAATGTGATGCCCCCAGCTTTGTTTTTCTTTTTCAACATTTCCTTGATGATTCAGGGTCTTTTCTGATTCCATACAAATTTTAGGATTGTTTGTTCCAGCACTTTGAAAAATGTCATTGGAATTTTGATCGGGATGTCATTGAAGGTATAGATTGCTCTGGGCAGCATAGACATTTTAACAATGTTTATTCTTCCGATCCATGAGCATGGAATGTTTTTCCATCTTTTTGTGTCTTCTTCAATTTCTTTCATGAGTGTTCTGTAGTTCCTAGAGTATAGATCCTTTACCTCTTTGGTTAGGTTTATTCCGAGGTATCTTATGGTTTTTGGTGTTACTGTAAATGGAATCATTTCTCTAATTTCTCTTTCTACAGTTGCATTGTTAGTGTATAAGAAAGCAACTGATTTCTGTGCATTGATTTTGTATCCTGCCACATTACTGAATTGCTGTATGAGTTCTAGTAATTTGGGGGTGGAGTCTTTTGGGTTTTCCACATAAAGTATGTCATCTGTGAAAAGAGAGAGTTTGACTTCTTCTTTGCCAATCTGAATACCTTTTATTTCTTTTTGTTGTCTGATTGCTGTTGCTAGGACTTCTAGTACTATGTTGAACAATAGTGGCGAGAGTGGGCATCCTTGACGTGTTCCTGATCTTAAGGGAAAGGCTCTCAGCTTTTCCCCATTGAGGATGATATTCACTGTGGGTTTTTCATGGATGGATTTTATGAATTTGAGGAATGTTCCCTCTATCCCTATACTCTGAAGAGTTTTGATCAGGAAAGGATGCTGTGTTTTGTCAATGCTTTTTCTGTATCAATTGAGAGGACCATGTGGTTCTTCTCTCTCCTCTTATTAATGTGTTCTATCACATTGATTGATTTGTGAATGTTGAACAACCCTTGTATCCCGGGGATAAATCCCACTTGGTCGTGGCGGATGATCCTTTTAATGTATTGTTGGATCCAATTAGCTATGATTTTGTTGAGGATTTTGGAATGCATATGCATCAGGGATATCAGTCTGAAATTCTCCTTTTTGATGGGGTCTTTGCCTGCCTTGGGGATTAAGGTAATGCCGGCCTCAGAGAATGAGTCTGGAAGCTTTCCTTCTGTTTCTATTTTTTGAAACAGCTTCAGGAGAATAGATATTATTTCTTCTTTGAATGTTTGGTAGAATTCCCCAGGGAATCCCTCAGGCCCTGGACTCTTTTTTGGGGGAGGTTTTTGATCACTGCTTCAATCTCATTACTGGTTATTGGCCTATTCAGGGTGTCAATTTCTTCCTGTTTCAGTCTTGGGAGTTTATAGGTTTCCAGGAAGGCATCCATTTCATCCAGGTTGCTCAGCTTATTGGCATATAGTTGTTGATAATAATTTCTAATAATTGTTTCTATTTCCTTGGTGGTGTGATCTCTCCCCTTTCATTCATAATTTTATTAATTTGGGTCCTTTCTCTTTTCTTTTGGATAAGTCTGGCCAGTGGTTTATCGATCTTATTAATTCTCTCAAAGAACCAGCTTCTAGTTTCGTTGATCTGATCTACTGTGTTTCTGGTTTCTAATTCATTGGTCTCTGCTTTAATCTTAATTATTTCTCTTCTAATGCATGGCTTAGACTAACATAACATAATAAAATTAAATTTAAAATAGATGTTTTAGCACTGAAAATCTCACATCCTAGGAAACCCTCAGTCTTGGGCAATCAAACAGTTGGCCACCTTAGGTCCCACACCCAATTGGCAGAAAGTCCTCAGTCTTTCCCAAGAGGGTCAGGAATGGTTCCAGAGAGGAGATGAGGCTTCAGCAAATTCCCTTAAGTAGATAGATTCTCCACCATTTCCAGTGGACTCAATGATGGGCAACCAGGTGTTTAAGAAATGGAGGAGCAAGAGGCCAGTGCTGTGAACCCCAAACCCCTTGGCCCTATGAGTACTCGGGAAGTTACAGTGAGGGATTGGCTTGCAGTATCTCCCCTCTTTCCCCAATGAACACTGATGGACCCTTCCTAATAAGACAAATCAGCCTAGATCCTGTCAGGTAGGGAGGAATGAGATTTTACCTATGAAAATGTTTGACAGTTTATCAGTCTGGAAAGCTGTCACCCAGAAGAATAAACATATTAGAAACCTTGGTCATCCTGCTGGCCTTCTGCTTTTCAGCTTTCAAACTGCCTCTGCAGTCGCTTAGCTAGGATCTCTCCACTACTCAGAGGGCAAGATGTTTTAGTAAAGAGGGAACAGGAAGGTTTGGGGTGAGATGGGGAAAGAGGAGATGGAGGAAGTGCCCTGACAGCCTGTTGGAGAAAGGCAATAAAGAAGCCAATTTCTCCCCTGCCAGCTCTGGATCATCATAATGAAATCTCCTTGCCCAGAACTCTCACATTATCTTTTTACATGGCTTTGTTGAGTTATAATTGACATATTACATTATGTAAGTATAAGGTGGACAGTGTGTTGATGTGATACACTTGCATATTGCAAAGTGATTGCCACTATAACCTTAGCCAACACCTGCATTATGTATAATTACCATTTCTCTCTGTGGTAAGAACATTTAAGAGCTACTCTCAGCAACTTTCAAGTATATAATACAGTATTATTAACTATAATCATATTAGATCCCCAGAACTTACTCAACTTATAACTAGAAGTTTATATCCTTTATCAATATCTCCCCTTTCTCCCCACCCTCATTCCAGTCTCTGTTACTATTAGGTTTGGCTTTTTTTAGATTCCACCTATAGGTGATATCATACAGTATTTGTGTTTCTGTATCTGACTTATTTCACTTAGCATTAAGCCCTCAATGTCCATCCATGTTCTTGCAAATGATAGGATTTCCTTCTTTTTTTTTTTTTTGAGAGGGAGAGAGCGGGTAGAGGGGCAGAGGGAGAGAAAGAATCTTAAGCAGGCTCCATGCTCAGCGTAGAGCCCAATGTGGGGCTCTATCTTACGACCCTGAGATCATGACCTGAACCGAAATCAAGAGTCGGACATTGAATTGACTGAACCACCCAGGCACCCCGACAGCATTTCATCTTCTTTCTCGTGGCTAAGTAATATTTCGTGTGTGTGTGTGTGTGTGTGTGTGTGTGTGTGTGTACCACATCTTTTTTATCCATTCATCTGTTGATGGACACTTAGGTTGTTTCCCTATATCGGTTATTGTGAATCATGCTGTAATGAATCACATTGTCTTATTTCATCTTCCCAAGATTCTGCTATGTAGGGTGGGTATTAGTCCTAGTTCACAGATGAGAAGCAGAAAACATGATTCCATTTGACTCAAAAGGATACTGACAACAGAATTGACAACAAAGCCTTTCCTGAACATATACTTTGCCCACAGGAAGAGGCTGTCCATTTTGCCTTGCAAATAGTGGTAGCTGGCCTTCACTTGCATTTCACTTCCTACTGGCTCAGCATCAAGAACATCTCTTGATGTCACACTATGCAAGGGAGCCTTGGCTTCCCTGGTCAGCAGACAAATCACAGGTCTCATCTGGTGTTTCTGTAAAATACTAGCATTCTAAGAGCTGGACTGAGAATATCTACCATCAAATTAAAAAATAATAATTTTGAAAGGGACAAAAATGTGGTTAATGGGAAGTCAATGGTAGAGATTCTGGATCCAGACTGTGTAGGTTTGAATTCCATCACTTAGTAGCTATGTGACTTCAGACAACTTATTAACCTTTCTGTTTCTTGGTTTTCTCAACTTATCTCATAAGGTTTTTGTGAGGATTAAATGAGTATTACATGTAAATTATTTGGGCCGGTGCCTGGCACATAGTAAGTGCTTTGTGTTTTGCCATCATCCTCAATTTTAAGTGGTAATCCCTTAAATTTCTCTTCAACTCTTAGCCCGGCTTACTACTTATCTGTAAGTAAAAAATGGTTTCTGATTTAGGACAGAATTATGTAATCGGTTATTTTAAAGGTGCCACACAAAGCAACATGTCAGGGGCTCATTTGACACTCCATAGGAAGCAGGTCAAGATGGAAGGAAGTAATAAAAATAACACTGAGCACTCACCACGGGCCAAGCTTCCTGCCAAGCGTGTTTGATGCATATCCTTGTAACAACCCACAAGACGTTGTTATCTTTCAGATGGAAAAGAGAGACTTAGAAAGCACAAGGAGAGAAAAATAGCAACATGGCAGGTTCAAGGGTAGGTATCTTTGGGAGAATGGATACCTATGTGACCACAAAGAAGTCTCTTTCCCAAACTGGATCTCAGTTTCCCCAAGTCTATAATGACTTTAAAATCTATACAAAGCAAGGTTGGCCCAAATCGCCAACATTGGCTCAAGGTACCATTAACTAGCAGTGGCAATGGCCATTGCTTACAATGGGGAGAATTCAGCCATGTCCGAGGCTCTCTCCAGCCCAACCCTTGCCTGCCTCTACCTTCCTCCCTGCTTAAAAAGCCAAGGCCACCACCTGATTCTAATCCTTGTCCTCATTTTTAATCTCTCCTCAGCCTGCTCCCGATTTCATGTTGGCTCAAACAGCAGCCCCATTTCGATCCGTGTACAATGAGCCCCCTGCCCTCTGCTCTCCAGCACTTCCTCAGAGCCCTCCTGTCTCAGTGCCTGGATACCAGGCAAACGCTTTCAAATATTTACCGAGGAAATTGCAGCAAGCCGGGCCCTCTGGGGAACTGCACTGGAAAGAGCAAAGAATCAAAATGCCACTCCTATTACATTTTGATAAAGCTTCAGGGTTTACAAGTGACCCCTACATCCTTATGTCACTGAGCACCTCCTACATGCCACCAACCAAGTGCTCGCTGTATAATCTGGCACTGCTTCCCACACACGAATGCATCCAAACCTCAAGCTACCCGTGAGCAGGTGCACCTCCACTTTAAACCCAAGACAACAAAGGCTCAGAGAGATGGGTCAGCTTGCCCAGGGGGGTCGTACAACTGGCAAGGGTCAAAGCATAACTGAATACAGTAGGTCCTACTCCCAAGTCCATGTGATGTCATTATGTCTTGTTTAAATCAATCAGGTCTGTTCTGCAGTAGTTCAATGGCAGGTCATAGGTAGGCACACATGTACACAGACCCAGAAAGCATCCTGCTGCAGTCTCTCCCCGCAGTGTCCCTCCCCCACCTTCATCTCTCCGTATGTATGTATGTATGTATGTATGTATTAATGTATATATGTATGTCTGTATTTTGCCTGCCTAACTCCTAGGCATCTTTCAAGAACCAGCACAAATGTCAGCCTCTCCCTAAAAATTCTTTTTCCTCCTCCCAGCTATTTGCTCCCACAGTGTGCATCCTACCATAAATGCACTTGTCGTTGATCAGCTTCCCTGTTAACTTCTTCGATCAAGTCCCCCTCACCTGGGGCAGCGTTTGCCATGTGGCAGATCTTCACTACCTGTCTGCTGAAGGAAGGGGAGAGAGGAAAAGGGGAGGAGGATGGAAAAAAAGAAGGAAGAGAAAAAAAGAGAAGGAAGCAGGGAGAGAGGAGGAACCCTCCTGAGGAGAGTCTAATTTGCCTGCTGCATATTGCTCTTTAATTAAATTCACATGTCTCTCATGAGAAGTATATACTTATTTTCCAGTTTTGATGCTCTCCAAATAGATCAGGTCACCAGGACTGATGAATGGGAGTCTCGTTAAATAGGAGTACACTTAAGGCTGGGTCCTGGAACATCCTGGTTACCATATAGTACAAAGCAACTGTCTGCCAATCATATCCTTCAGCCAACTTTTTCACAAACTCTATCCCCAGAGTTTGCTGCAAGCTGGAGGAAGATTTTCTCAAAATGTTCTCTTCGATCCTAGGAGTTAAGCTTTCCTTGAACTGCACTGGGGCAGAAACCTTTGGTCAGGTGTCTGTTTCTCCACTCGGACCCTTCTGGCTGGTGGGGCTATGGGCAGGGGGTGGTATTGGAACTTGAGACAAGAGCCAACCTCTCTCCTGGGCAATCGATGTGCCGGGCAATCGATGTGCTGTAGCTGGCTGGTGTCTGAGTCATTTCAAAGAGTGGGTGTTTTCAGCATTCTTTCTGCCCAGGTGACACTGCCTATAGGCTCATAGTATCTCAGTTTATTTTGTATGCCTCCTTCTTCCAGAAAAATGGATGATTCATTTCCTTATTTAAGATGCAGGAACATGGGGATGCCTGGGTGGCTCAGTCTGTTAAGTCTGCCTTCGGCTCAGGTCATGATCCTGGAGTCCCAGAATCGAGTCTGGCATCGGGTTCCCTGCTCAGCAGGGAGTCTGCTTCTCCCTCTGCCCCTCACCCCGCTCGTGCTCTCTCTCTCTCCCTCTCAAATAAATACATAAAATCTTTAAAAAAAAAAAAAATAAGATGCAGGAACATGGAGACACAGAGAAGCGCCAAGTAGACATACTGGAAGGAAGCAAAAACAAGACTGAAAGACACCAGCTTATCCATGCACCAGGCAGTGCCTTTTGTCGAGTTAATGGTATTTGCTTCCACTGTGAGCCTTACTGCTCTCGCACGTCGGTAAGCACCCCACCAGGGCTGTATCTCAGTGAGCTCCTCACACTCCATGAGGTGCTAATTATCACGCTAGTCAAATGAGGCAGTTAACAAAATGCGGTATTGGGGTGTCATCCCGGGTCGCCTGAACTCCACACAGCCTGAATTACGAGCCACTTTACTGCCTGGTGTGGAAAAAATGTCTCTGGGACTCTAGATCCAAACTGCAGGTGATCAATGAAAAACTGATCCTTGGCGTGCCGTTTACAAAGTGAAAACCCCACAAGCAGGAGAGGATTTAAAATATTCTAGAAGTTTCGTTGCTGATCTGCCTTTTGTAAATATTAATCGTTTACATTTTTTAAGCACACGCTCTCTGCTAGGCTTCATTTTAGATGCTTTGTATGAAGGATTCCATCTCGATTCTCATAAGAGACCTATGAGTAGACACTATTATTATCCACATTTGCCGTGAGGAAACCACAACACAGAGGGGTTCCCAAACTTGCCCAAGGTCACATGAGTAATGAGCAGCTATGCTGGAATTCAAATCCAGTCTGGGGCATTAGAGATATATCTATATCTCACAATATCAAGTTTGGAAGATATCTCTCGATAGATAGACAGATAGATGATAGGTAGATAGATAGATAGATGGTAGATAGATGCTAGATAGGTAGATGATAGATAGATAGATAGATAGATGATAGATAGATAGATAGATAGATAGATAGATGATAGATAGATAGATAGATAGATATACTATCTTCCAAATGTGTCCAATCAAAATACGCAGAATTGAAAACTAGTATCACTATGAGACCAAAAACCAAGAGCTGACCCAAAGAAGCAGAGGAAACCCTAGCAGTTCTGTGGCTCCCTAGCTAGCCTTTAAAATGTTATCTCACATAAGCCTCAGATCTTATAAGGGAGACATTGCCCCCATTTTACAGTTGACAAAATGAGGGCTTAGAGGTTAATGGCCCAAGTTCACATGGCTGCTAAGGGACAGAACCACATTCAAGCTTGGATTCACGTGGGCTCAAAGCCCAGACTTCTGTAATCATTTTAATTAACATCTAACATCTTACCCTTTTAATGTGTCTCATGAGTGTCATGCAACTGTTGTGAAGAGACAAACTGAAAGAAAACAAAAAAGGAATGTTGCTCTGCCTCTATGTTGCCTAGAAAACAGGTGGAATATCGTGTATTTGCCTAAATCCTCACGGTGGTGTCTGTCCTCACACTGGAGTCCCCTGAACGGCCATTTTGTGTCTGACGTGCGCATTCCTGCAGATCCTTGCGTGGAAGTTCTGCTCAGTGGCCTCAGGTTTCAAAAATGAAATCTGATGGGCAACCGAGCCTGAGGACCCAAAGTCAGCTGCCTGGCTTGCTAACAATGAACAATGGAGGTGGAATGTCCGCTCCATATACATTCCAGGGAAGGTGGTTACCCAGCTCCTCAGAACAAGCCAAGGCCACCCCTTGCACCAACACTGGGCGGCACTGATGAATGCGTCCATTGTGGAGGCAGTCCCAGCCACGCAGAGGGGAAATTCCTAACAGACTGGTTTCTCGCCTCCCTCCCCACTTGTAAATAAGTCCCATCACATGATTCCTTCACTCCGACACCAAGTAGCCTGCTGTTATGAGGAACAAGACCGAATTCTCTTTGGATTAGGAAAGATAACCAACATGGCTAAGAGTGGTTCTTAGAAGGAACCTGGGAATGGTTGATTTCCACCCGTGGTTGTGCGTCTGATAGAGAATTTTACGCTGCATTTTTTAAAGACAACATACATTTATCATCCTACGGTTCTATCGGTCAGAAGTCCAACAGGGGTCTCACTAACTAAACGCTGCATTTTCAATTAAGCAAAAAGGGAAAAGTTATCTCAATGTCATCTTTATTCCTAACATGTGGTTCAACATTCTCCCACTGCCCCCCTTCCCCATGTCACTGTTATTTTGGACCAAATGACACATCTTTGTTTTTTAGCCTTGGATAAACTAGACATTCAGAGGGTTTTTTCCCTTTTTTCTTTTTTTTTTAATAGACACTTACATTAATTTTTTTAATTTCAAACACTTGGTGTTGACTAAGAATGAGTCAGCCTCTGAGATACAGTTTCCCCTTCTTTGTGCTCCCATAACTCTGTGACAGGTGCATCATGGAACCACCTTACTAAAACACTAAGGGGACGAAGGACGGGAATGCCCTTTCATACCTGACAGAGCCAGGCTGGCCCAGTCATCTTAAGCAAGTCCCCACATGGCTTCTGCAAGTCCTGGCCGCATCTTTGCGCAAATGAGGAAAAAATGTGTCCCTCTGGCCCCGCCCTGCCGGGCCGGGCCTGAGCAAACGTAACCCCAGCTGAACTCCAGCCCCTCTGCCCTCTGCCACCACCTACAGAGCTGTTCACAGAGCCCAGCGTCTCTGTCTCCATTTATGTGAAGCGGGGCAGAGAATAAGTGTCCCACCACATTCTCAGCACTGAGGAGGCTAAAAGAGCAGTTTATGAATCAACCTGTTAAGAGGAGATGTCGGCTGCTCTGGTTCAATTCTAACTACCGGAACCCTCCACAAAATACTTCTAATGAAAAGCCAAGACACCATGCGCTCTTCTGAGATTGCTATTCCCACGCTCCCACACTCAGAGAATTCAATCAGTAGGCAGGACGGGCTGTAGAGTGTGCAGCCCGTGCAGTCACACAGGCCCCATGCCCAGAAAGCCTCGCACTGGCTTTAATGCTCTGATGTCACCATCTTAAAGTTCTAAATCCATTTCGAACACGGATCCAACATTTTCATTTTGCACTGAGCCCTGCAAATTATGGCGCTGATCCTGCCAACAAGCCTTCAGCAGCACCAGATAGCTTTCTCACGCCACACAAGACATTTGGAAAGAAAAATGGGATATGTCATCCCCCTGCTGAACAAAAAGGCCCAAGTCATACTTGGAGCGAGAGGCAGGATGGTACACGGGACCAAGCGTGGGTATGAGGAGGCAATCCAAGCCGGGTGCGGCCCTATGTCCCATGAGGCTTCAGACACATTCCCTAACCTGCCTGAACCCAGATGTCCTGAACCCAGATAATGAAGAAAGGTCTGTAAACAAAGAAATTGTCAGGCATGTGGCAGGTGTTCAACAAATGTGAGTCCCCTTGCCCGCGTGCTTCAGAAATAGATACTTCAAGATGGGCCCCGCCATGGAGTTATTCCATAAAGCAGAGAGGTGATCGGTGGCCCTAAAAGATCCTTTTCGCTCTAGGATTACATGATTGTCCATTAACCAAGGCCTCGAAGCCAGCCCTCCTCTAGTCCACGGATATGAGTCAGAACACTTGGTTGCAAGGGCAGAAATCCAACTCATTAACTTCAAGAAAGTGGTGGTTCATTAACAAAACTGGGAGGTGCTAGGAAACAAGCATTTCTGTGTCTGAGGGTTTATACAGTGGTATTCAATCTCTCTTTCTCTCTCAATATTTCCACTCTTTTTGTCTCTGCCTTGCTTCTCTCTAGACTCACTCTCTCAGTTGAACAAGCCCAGTCAGAAGATATATATCTCTCTCTCTCTTTTTCAATATCTCAATATCAACCAAAGAAAAGACTCTGATCCTACTTGGATTATACCCCCACTTCTGAGCCAGTCACGATTGCCAGACTGACAGGGTCTGTGTCCACCCAGGGGCAGGACAATGGGGCTTAACCCTCATGACTGACAGCCCCAATGAAAACACATAAAATGGGGGATAGGGAAGCCCCCCAAAGGAATAGTGATGCCAGACAAACACAACATGTCTACTGGGCCTACTGGTTTCCTATTTCTTCCCTATGGGGGCCAAAGGAAATGAACGACAAGACAGGGGACTCGGGTACATGGTATCGACAATAGCACTTACACCAGCCTTCATCGAAGGATGGGAAATAAGGGACACATGTCATCAAAGAGAATCTCTGTGAGGGAAGGCCAAGAACTAAGAAAACACAGGGTCTTTTCAAAGCTATTAGTAGTGTCACTGCAATTAACCTCACATCTTTACATTTTTAATAGCAACACATTTATTTTTATGTTGACCTTTTGTTTAGGCAACTAATACTGTTTTTCCATTTTAGTGCTAATAGAAGATTTCCTTTTTAAAATAACTGAGTAAAAACCAAGGAGGTCAGCTGAAAGAAAAATAATAAGCAAATAATAATAATGTAGACTTCAATAGCAAATTGGTGCATGTACTATACCAATGACCAAAGTCTGAGAAACACTAGCTTAGTGTATAAACAGAATATTCTCTCCCCAAGGAACAGTAAAAACCAGTAACTCTGCTATTGCTCTTCCGTAGGTATCTCTGGGAAACTAAATATTGTATCTCTCATTGTGTGGATGGCAAAGCTTTAGTTCAGGTCACCAAATTCTTCTGTGATAAGACCCTAGAACCTTCATTTTCTGCCTGGCAACACCTTTTCCTTAGACATACTTGTGTCTCATGGCAAAAGGGGAGAATGAGCATTCCAGGACATTGGCCCACTGTATCATTCTCTGTCTCAGAGGCAGTCACACAAAGGTAGGATTGATGTCAAAACATCTCATCTCAGAGATGGCCAGGCTGATTGTCCTTACGAACAGAGGGGCCCATTCTCAGTGGTCATCCAAAGCCAGCTGGCTCCAAGGAGTACCAGTCATCTCTTTGGGGCCAGAGTTTCCCCAGCTGATTTCCACATGTACCCACGTGTAAAGTGGCAGCTGGTCCCTCATTTGGATGACTTCTTCATCTTCCAGATAACTACCAATGTCAGCCAGAGATAATTCAAGAATGCCTATGTTGTCCACTCACCTTTTCAATTATTTTCTCCAGGCCAAAGAGAGAAGTCATCAGGGTTTTGATGTGGATCGGGATGCCAAAAAGCTGAACAAAGCCTGCAAAGGAATGGGTATGTTTTGTATTTTAACTTACTTTTGAAGTTGATTAAATTTGATCTCATGTCCAACTTTCCCATGATCTTAGGAAGATGACCTTGTGCATTCCACGCTAACCCAAGTTAATTACTTCTAGGGTTCTCTTTGTAAAAGATCCCCAAACTATAATCAGATCCTAATGCATTTCAAGATTCAAAAGGATAGTTGAAAACTGGATACCATGACACTGAATTTGACCTCGAGGTCGAAGAAACTTCATGAGAAGTGTAGTCATGCAATCCTAATATCATCCAAGCCCCTCTGATCCTTTTCATGAGAGGTGGTGGGAAATAGGGTCTGATGAAAGCTGGATTAGGGATCTGGGAACTGCATCTAAGAAGCAGATCAAGTAAACATAAAACTGTGGCCAAGGTCAAGAATCAAGGGTCAAGACCAGAGAAGCCATTTACATCGATGCCTAAGGTAAGTGCATGACTAAGGATAAGAGACTAAGAAAGAGATCAGGAATAAGGTAACCCCAATAACAAGGTGAGATGAAGGGGAGAGCATCTAGAAATAAGGCCATGAGGAGAGTCTCTGAGACCCAAGGAGGTCTCTGATGAAACAACTTTCTAGTCCCAGAAACCCAGGTTTTAGTATATTCACAGGATTGGTAACCGTCATTATTAATTCCAGAACATTTTCACTGCCCTGAAAGAACCCCCATTTCTATTAGCAGCCACTCCCCATGCCCCCTTCCCTTCAGGTCCAGGCAATCATAATCCACTTTCTGTCTCTATGGGTTTGCCTATTCTGGACATTTCATATAAATGGAATCATGCAATATGTGACCTTTTGCATCTGGCTTCTTTCACTTTGCATATCGTTTTGCAAAAACAGGTGCTAGATTTTTACTTAGAAGTAAATCAGTGAAGATTTACTTTCCTAGGAATGGGTATTGTGGTACAACAAATACGGCCATAAATTCTTTGGGTGACTCCACAGAAAGAACTGGAATCCATAGTGGAAGTTCTAAGAAGAGATATTTTGCTTCAATATAAGGAACTATCTGAATATAAAATAGTCTGTCTTGCCCAAGAAATGTTGGAGAAGTTCCAAGGAGTTGGGGTTGGAGAACACCTGGTAGGAAAGTGGTAAAAGTAAGTGAACGCTTACATAGTAAGTGTTCTTGAATAAATCAGAGGGAGAGGGAGCTGGAAATGAAGAATGACAACTAGCTTGCTTGGTTTGGGTGTGGGGGGTGGGGGGCATCAGAGGAAAGCTCAGCAGAGAGGAGTTGCTTCTTGCTCATATCCTGACCTGGCTCATGTTGTATTTGGACAACAGCTGTCGGGAGCCATGTTTGCCTGGAAGTGGTAGGATGTTTATAGTTCTGAGTCTTGCTGAGTGGCTGAGCCAGCCTCACAGGTGCTTCCCTGCTGCTTCTCAAGTGAGGTCCTGACACCTGGATGTGGGTTGGAGACAGGAACAAAGTGGGTATGGGAATGACTCAGCTGCAGTCAATGATAAATCTCCACATTCTTAGCCACTTAGTGAGTTAAGTTCAGAAAGAACAGATGGAGCACCTACTGAATGCCAAAATCAGTGTTTTCTTCTCCCTTTTGGATGTGGCTTCAAGGCGGTACCACTGTTGTGCTGATTACTGTTGTAGAGCACCTTCTATGTGCCAAGTGCTAAGCTGGGCACTGCACACGGGTCGTCTTGTATAACCCTCTCAACAACCCTATAAAGCTGTATTCTAATGATTTAACAGATGAGAATACTGAGGCTCAGAGGTTAAATATCTTGCCACGGTCGAAGAGTTAGGAAGTGAGAGTGGGGGGATTGGAAACTAGGGCCATCTTGGAAAACTATGATTTGGTTGAAGGTCTAGAATTCTAGAATTCCAACCTCTATTAAAAAGTGCAAGCCAGGGGCACCTGGGTGGCTCAGTCAGTTGAGCATCCAACTCTTGGTTTTGGCTCAGGTCATGATCTCAGGGTCATGAGATTGCGAGATCGTGAGATCAAGCCCTACGTTGGGCTCTGCGCTCAGCAGGGAATCTGCTTGAGATTCTCTCTCTTCCTCTGCCCCTCCACTCTCTCTCGCAAATAAATAAATAAATCTTTTCTTTTTTTTTTAAGTGCAAGCCAAAGCAAAATTGTATCTGGCAAAATTTGTCCTCCAGACCATGTACCCGTCTCATTGATATCCCAGCCCTACCAGGGCTGGCTTTACATAACTAGGACCATGTTGTCCCATAGCCACAAAGGTGAGTGATATAGGTCATTTTAAGTTTTTGAAAAGCCAAATTTAAAAAAAGCAGGTGAAATTAATTTAAATAATACACATTAGCTAAGTCAATACTGTATCAAAAATATCTCAACAGACAATATAAAAATTATTAATGAGATATTTGACCACCTTTTTTTTTTCACATTAAGTCTTCAAAAGACTTATAGTATATTCTACACTTACAGAACATTTCAACTTGACCCAGCCACACTTCATGTCCTGCATAGCCACATGTATCCACTCTACGGGGCACAGTGGCTGGAGGGGCCCTACTCATCAGAAAGATTATGTGCACTCCCCACCCCCTCATCCTCCTACAGGATTCAAAATAAGAATGCTCTATCCTAAAATAATATTTGATTTTTCCAAATCACATAAAACTTACAGATCTCCTTGTTTCTTTGGTGCCCCTGCTTTCCTAGGTCCTAATGATGTGTGCGGTGTGGGTCTTGGTTAATCCAGAACAGCCTTTTATCCTCCTCACTACACCGACACTCTTTGTCAGGCCTTCCTCTTGGAACTCCGTGCCCCTCTGCTGGCCCTTCTGAGGAGAAGGCCTTAAACCTGAGAGTGCATGGACCCAATACCTATTATCCTTTCTGAAATGTAAAAGGATGCTTGTCATTCTCCCTCAAAGAAACACAGAAAGAGGCTCCAGAAAGAAAAGCTGCCATGGAGATTACCCTAGTTCTAGTTCATGACTTCTCACCAGGGTGTTAATACGCAGATTCAGACTGGTAGTTCTAAGTAGTTTCTGAGATCCTGCATTTCTAGTAAGTTCCCAGGTGATGCTGATGGTACGAGTCCTAGAACTGCGCTTTGGGGAGCAAGGTCTAACCCATCTGAGATCCACTGAGGTTAATGCTGTTCAAGCCACACTGGAGGGGAACCAGGTCTAGAACTCAGATCTTATGACCCCGAGCCCAATTCTCTTTCCCCTCACTAGGCATGGGAATGAATTTTGGACCTGGCTTTGAGCCCCTGCTCTGGTACCTTCTGGTGCCGTGACCTTAGTTTTCTCAACTGCAAAATGGAGCTAATAATGCCTCGTTACAGAGAGGGGCTGAGGATAAGGAGGCATCACAGTGCTCAGCACTTCATTGGCCCTCATTACATGCTAGTCGGCTCCTTTTGAACAATAAGCTCGGATCCAAAATCCCCACAAAGCCCATTAGATCAGTATGAGCAGTGAGGAGGCCCGCCCTTGAGTGGCCTTTGTTCTTCATCACTGCGGGTGTACCAGGTGGAATGGTGCTCCCCCCAAAGATACATCCACCCAGAACCTGTGAATATGACCTTAATTGGGAAAAGGGTCTTTGCAGATGTAATAAGTTAAGGACCTCGAGAAGGGATCAACCTGGATTACCTGGGTGGGCCCTAAATCCATTGACAAGTATCTTTAAAAGAGAAGAGGGGCGCCTGGCTGGCTCAGTGGAGCATGCAACGCTTGATCTTAGGGTCGTGAGTTCGAGTCCCACGTTGGGTGCAGAGATTACATAAATAAATAAACATTTTTTAAAAAGAAGAGAGAGAGAGAGAGAGGCAGAAGAGAAGCAGACACGCAGGGAGAGGCCGTGTGGAGCCAAAGCAGAGCGTGGAGTAATGTTCCAGAAGCTGAGCTAAGGATTGCCGGCAGCCTCCGGAAGTTGGAAGAGGCGAGGAACAGATTTGACCCCAGAGCCTCTGGTGGGAGTGTGGCCTTGCTAATGTCATGATTTCAGCCTTCTGGCCTCTGACTCGTGAGGGAATATATTGCTGTTTTAAGCCACTGAGCTTGTGGTCATTGTTACAGGAGCCTCAGGAAACGAATACAGTGGGCAAGGGAAAAGCAATGACCCTCCCTGGCAGGCAAGGTTCTCCTCACTCGTGGCTTCCTCTACCTTCCCTGCACCCCCATTTGCAAAGGAGACACCAAGGGATTGGGAAGCCCACAGCCCCCTGCTCAGCCAGGCTGCTGGGGCTGACGTGTGGAGCCTGCAGGGGAAGACGAGCCCCAGCCCCCAGCGCGCTGCCCAGATCCCTTATGTGGCACACGGGCCCCGGGTGTGAAGAGGAGGGCACTTCAAACCCAGCAGCCTCCCTCCTGCTGGAACTCAGCTCAGTCTCCTCCCAGAAAATTGCTGGGAGAGCAAAAGCGAGGAGGCTGATCACCCTGGGCCTGACCTCTACTGTATAATTACCCTGCAGTGTCCGATGCACAGGCAGGGCTGAGGTTCCTTCTTGTTTTTTAAGAAGTCTTTCCCAGAACCACTGGGGACTGGCCCCAGTGCCTCAAACCATTGTAAATGTTTACAGGAAATCATTCAGCAGCACAGACTGCTTATATGACACACATATTGTGAAATGTAAAATGAGGTCATTGTTCAGTAAATCACTTCTTGGTCGGGTAGTGGGAAAGCCTCCCAGGATAAACCTGAAACCCAGATTCAAAGGGCTTGAGGGAAATCTGGTCACTTCCATGCTCTCCCCCAATCTCCAGGCTATTGCTGAGCCATCCCAGAACTGCTTTGGTCCCTGGTCTCACTTTCTAAAGCATTCCAGGAAGGAAAATCTAAAAAACATTAATTTTAAAATGTTGGCTTTCCTGAATTATCCAGATACGGGTTGACTCTGGCATCAGAGTAGATTTCCAATTGGTCCCAGCTACACAGAGCCCACCCAAGTGGCACATGAAGCTTACACTAATGCAGAGACAAGATCTCTCATAATGCTATGCAGAAGTCTTTATTCACTCACTCATTCATTCATTCACCCATATATGCATGCATTTAAATATCCACGCATTCAGCAAGTTGATGAATATTAAGAGGCTTCTTCTGTGTGGCTATAGCAGTGAGTGAACCCCCCTGGCCCACGGGACGTGCAATGTGGCATGGCAGAGATGGACAGAGAACAGGCCACGTGACGCACACAGAAGGCAGAATGCCTCATCTGTTCCGAAAAAGTACATTGAGTTGAGTCCTCAAGGAGGAGTGGGAGCGAAGGTGAGGATCAAAGACAAAGATGTTCCAGGTAGAGGGAAGAGCCCATGCAAAGACCCAGAGGTGAGAAAGAAAGTGTTGCTTGTTCTCGGAGCTGCCCATGGGTTAGGGAGAAGCTGGGAGAGGATGGGTAGGAGGGACATGACTTTGAAAGGCAAGTAGAAGGGACTCCAAAAGCCCTCATATGCCCCACTGAAGAGTCGAGACTATTCTGGATTTGAAGGGCCCAATATTATAAGCTTTTATACAGAGGAATGAGCAGGTGAGCTGCTCAAAGCATGTTCTGGGGATGGTGAATGCTCGTTGGACAAAGTGTGTTTGATGTGGGAACCCCATTGGGTATCTGTGGTTCTGCTGAGCAATGTGACCAAGGTGAGGGTAAAGAGAAATGAGTGGGTCTGAGAGATACCAACGAAGTGGAATAGTGAGGTCTTAGTGGTAACTAACTGGGTGTGGAGCGAGGGGAGAGAGCCAGGGATGAGCCCCAGATTCCTGGCTGGCACAATCTAGTGAATGGGCCACCTGGGAGGCTCCATCCAGGGATGACACCAGCAGGGATCCAGGCCTGAGATACGGAGGCCCTCGACCTGGGCAGGAGCAGCCCTCACAGAAAGAAAGGGGCCGAATCAGGAGAGTTTTACGAGAAAAAGAAATCCCTTCTGAAATGAGATTTCTGGCACTCAGAAGTTTAAAAAAAAAAAAAAAGTCACAGAGGAAGTAACTGGATACCCATGACAAAGGTAGTGCAGGAAAAAATTTGGAGGAACAACATAAATAACAGCGCTCAAAATGAACCAGAACTAGGCGGCGATTAACCACCACTCTTCTTGTAGGTGAGCTCATCCTAGAATTTTCTGTTTCTCCAGCTGGAATCAAACAGCTAGGTCTTCCCAGAATCGTACAGGTGGAGCTAATCCCGGAGACTATGTGAACAGTCTGAGGACACATAGCTTGCCAGGACCCGCACACAGCTCTCCTATCCCCGTCTTCCCAGGTTCTGCCGTGAGGACCGGCGGCACCAGAGTCGAGACACAGATAAAACACGTCAGCCTCCACCAGCAAAAAACAGGAGAGTCTTTTTATTCCCTTCCCCCTCTCTACAGTCATGTCCCCCTTCCGTCTACACCTCCCCCGTACCCACCACCCAGATTTGTCTTCCCCCAATCCTTCCACCAAAAGGCATCAAATGCATCTACCACCTCTTGTTCCTTGCGGATCCTGATCGCTCAGCTGGGTGGGAGCGATGGTGCAAGTTCAACTAATTCAGTTCCCTTCCAAAGTGACCAAGCCCGTGCTAGTCACAGGGAGTGGCCACTGGGAGTAGGGGCGGGAATGGGCCAAGGCAGGACTCTCCAGACTCTGGCTGTGAAAAGTGGGTTTGGGGCTCCTTTCTGGAAATCTTGACATACTGCTGAGGGTAGTAGGTGTATGAGTTTCCTAGAGCTGCCATAACAAAGTACCACAAACCACGTGGCTTAAAACAGCAGAGACCCATTGTCTCCCAGTCCTGGAAGCCAGAGCTTGAAGTTAAGGAGTCGGCAGGCCAAACTCCCCACTGAAGGCACTAGGAAGGTCCTGTCCCAGGCCTCTGCCCTGCTTCTGGTGGCCTCAGATGCTCCTGCATTTATAGACGCATCTCTCCAATCCTCCATCCTCACGTGGGGCTCTCACTGGGTCTCTGTGGCCAGAGTCCACATTCTGTAACAGGCTTTCAAACCTCAATCATTTGGCTACCACCTCCCATGATTTTGGTCAATCTGAGTACTAGTGACATAACATTCTTCTTTTAATCAACTCCTTCGGCCCCTGTCCTTTACAAAATGTCAGCAAAATCACACGTTTAATACCTTAGTGAGATTTTATATATGGTTGACCCTTGAGCAACACAGGTTGGAACTGAATGGGTCCACTTATATGTAGACTTTTTACAGTACTGTAAATGTATGTTCTCTTCCTTATGATTTTCTCAGTAATGTTTACTTTTCTCTAGTTTATTGTAAGACTACAATATATGATACACAAAACATACAAAAATGTGTTAATTGACTGTTTATGTGATCAGTAAGGCTTCTGGTCAATAGTAGACTATTACTTAAGTCCTTAGGTTTTTGGAGACTCACAAGTTATACATGAATTTTCTACTGCAAGGGGAATTGGTACCCCTAACCCCTGTACTATTCAAGGGTCAATGGTGTGTGTGCGTGTGTGTGTGTGTGTGTGTGTGTGTGTGTATGCATATATATAATATATATATATCATACAGTCAGTAAAGGAAGAGGCATTATTTGAATCCAGGCTGAAGAATCTAATTCAGGGTTTGCTGTTTAAGTAGTCTTTCTCATTCCCACACCTTCAATACCCGGATCATCTTTCCAATCCGGTCTCCATGGACATTCTAAAGGATATTCTAAAAAGGATATTCTCCTCTTCTTTCTTATTCATTATAGTTTTTGGTACTGATTAAATATCCCACAATGAGCATGTATTACTTTGAGCATAGGGGAAAACAACTTTTTAGAAAGAATGTGATTTAAAGATGTTAATAGTCAGAAGTTTAAAGAGGCAACTACCCATCATGGTCCCCGTTAGGACTTTTTTCTTGAGATTGACAAGGTTATGGGTGAGCTTGATTTTGTAGCAATTTGGGCCTATATTTTAATCTCTCCCACTCAGTTTTAAGTACTTGGAGGCCAAGGAACAGACCATACTTTGTTTTTTTTGAGATTGTTCAGTTTTATTGAGGTATAAATTCACATACCATACAATTCACCCATTTAAAGTGTACAATTCAATGTTTTTTAATATATTCACAGGTATGTGAAAGCATCATCGCAGTCAATTTCAAACATTTTCATCACCTCCAAAGGAAACCTCCTACTCTATTAGCTATTACCCCCCTACCCACCGCATCCCCACACACTACTTTCTGTCTCTATAGATTTCCCTATTCTGCACTTTCATAGGAATGGAATAACATAATACGTGGTCTTCTGTGACTGGCTTCTTTCACTTAGCATGATGCTTCAAGGTTCATTCAAATTGTGGCATGTATCAGTACTTCATTCTTTTCTGGCCAAATAATACTCTGTTGTATGGATATACCACATTTGTTCATCCATTTGTCCATTGATGGGCATTCAGGAAATTTCCACCTTTTAGCCATTATGAATGATGTGGCAATGAACATTCGTGTGCAAGTTTTGTGTGGACATTTGTTTTCATTTCTCTGGAATATATACCTAGGAGTGAAATTAAGGCCATACTCGTTCCTCTTTCTGCTACAATGCCTAGCACCATGCTTCATGCAATGTGAGGCCTCCGTGGATATTTGTCAAGTGAGTGAGAAGAACACAATTCTCCACAAGACTTTAAAGTGAAAGGGTCCATCTAGGTTCCACCAAAACCTCTGACCATGGCCCTAGCTTCCTGAGAATTGACTAAAATCAACCTCCATCTTCTTTCTTGTTCACTCTTGGCCTCGTTTCTTTCTCCTGCTCTTTAGGAACTGATGAAGCAGCCATCATTGAGATGTTATCAAGCAGGACATCGGATGAGAGGCAACAAATCAAGCAAAAGTACAAGGCATTGTATGGCAAGGTGATCCGAAGGGTCCTCAAAGCAGGCATACAGCCCTTGGCCTAGGCGTTCTCTGCTTTCTCTATACTCCCAAGGCAGCGGAGAAGATCTTTAAAGCTTTACTGAGTTAGCTCAAGAGAAAACAAGATGAAACTACTCTTTACAATTTTAATTGATTACAGAGAAACTGAAATTGCCTTGTTAACTCAATAGCCTACAAAATCAATATTCCTTAACTCCTTTTGAAAATTGACTTCCTTTTTCTATTAATCCCTCTGTCATTTTTCCACTCATTTGGACCAAGTTTACATATTAACATACAGATAGGCCAGTGACTTGAGAACCAGTTTTCACAGGTGGGTCTTTCTTCATACAAGAATTCTTCATCTATTCACTGGCCCTCAAGAATGATACACTCTTCATAAGTGATTGTGATAGAAAACTACAAAAACAAAAACAAGCAAACAAAACACAAACCTCCATTTCATTAAGCATGAACACTTGGTTTTCTTTCTTTAGATGTGTCTTTTCTTTCCTTCTTTTTGTTGTTGCTGATGGTGTTATGTATAGAAATCTTTAAGTATGCATTAGGCTTTCTATTTTCTTTATTAATATATGATGAACACAATTTAACCTTTTCTTAATGTCATGAGAATTATTAGCATGCAAAATGAATATTAATCGTTATGCTGTATTCGAATCCATATTTATAAAACTTTTACAGTTTCAATCCCTCTATGTAAAAATAGATATAGAGATGGGCAGATCTTACTTATTTGACACTGGGCAGGCAAAAATCTCTTTAGGCCCTGGTGTCCTCACACACAGAATGAAAATGGTAATTTACCTCCCTTCCCAGGTTGCTGAGAGAATCAAGCAGGCTAATGACAGCACCTATCAGTAAAGGGAAGCTATCCTAGGTTTGACAGTTTCCATTTTACAGAGAGGAAACCTGGAGCTCCTCTCTGTACATGACTCATGCAAAATCACACACTTAGTAAGAAAAAGAACCGACACTCCAATCCCAATCTTTTGACTCCAGGGCCAGCATCCACTCCTGAAGAACCCATTGCCATGAGAGGAGCTATTTCTTTTCACACTACAAGGCCCAGATGGCTGTGCTTTTAGTTTCCCTGCATCTCTCCTCACAGTCAGGCTTGTCAGTGTCATTCCTTGATGACATTGATGAAAGTAAGTGGAGTCTTCAGTTCACCTGCATGGAACTGAGTTGAATGACATTGACCTTTCATCCTTGTCAGTGTGCCTAACTGTAGCAGCCCCTCAAGAGCTACGTCTGCCCCCACCCTACCCATGTGGAAAGTCAGATCAGGCTTCTTAAGCCTGAGGGTAAAGCAGAGTAAAGAGACTTGGGGGCTCTGCTAAAGGTCAAGTGGGCATTTCTAGCACCAACCTTTGCAACACCAGCATGTGCCCATCCTTTGCTTACACACCAGTTCACAGCTGTTTCAGACAGCCAGGACTGCCAAGGAGACCTTGGCAAGGGACAAATCTAGGTCCCCATGTCAACCAAGCTCCAGAGAAAACATGCACCCCAAGGTGACACAGCTAGTGAGCAGGAAAACCAGGATTAGAGCTGAGATCTCCTGAGCCGGCTTCTGTGTCCAAACAGAATGTAAGCACACAGGGATGTGTTTTCTTGCTTGTGGCCTGGAAGAGTAGGCAGCTGGGAGTTCTCTTCCCTACAGTTCTATACAGTGCCCATCCGACCTGAAAAGACATGTCCAATCTTTGGGTGGATCCACACTGTGGGGCACTGACCGCCGGCCTGCCTTCACTGGATGCAGCATTCGATGGAGAAGCTACCTTAAGACGGAGGCAATAATAGCACGGCCCCGTCATGAGACTGCAGATCCCCCCTCGTAAGGCAAAATCTTCCAGGTTTTTCTCCCAGGCTCAGAGCTCAGAGGTTCATGTGAGAAAGAGTTGATTAGCCCATTCTTCAAAAGTTCCTTTCAGTATGGAATGATAATAATACTCACTTAATGAACATTTAAAGTGTGCCAGGCACTGTGCTTGGGCTTTACACGGATTGTCTCTGCTATTTCTCCCAAAAACCCTAAGAGGGGAGTCTTATTATCTCCCCAGTTTTCAGAGCAGGGAACTGACAGTTGGTCAAAGTACATTTCCAAGGTCACACAGCTGCTGTGACCGTGTGGTTAGCCCTATTGCCACGTCGCCGAGGGGCCAGAGCCACTCTGTGCTGTGATTTGGGTTCCTAAGATGCTTGCTGCTGCAGGGCTCCCCCCGCCCAGTCTGACCCACAGGGGGCCATCTGGACATGAAGGCCCTGCTTGGAGGTCCTTCACTGAAGTTGGGGACATTGGCGACTCTAGTTAGACTGAACACCAATTCTTGTCCCTTTCATCATTAACCCGTCGTGTCAGAGAGACACAGGTAGGAGCACGCAGTTTACCTATAATAAGAGGCACTTGCCAGAAAACATCCATGATGATGGACACTTGCTAAAAACAAGTGCCAGTGGGCATTTCCCATATTCATTTCTTCTCCCTACCTGAGTGCTTTCCCATGTGTCTCCCTTTCCAGACTGAACAAGTTAACCAAAGCGATTGCACATCTGGTGTACCCAGGATGGTCCCCATTTATTCCTGTTTTGCCCTGCAATGATTGCTACTTTATTATTGCCCCTTTCACTCTCAAACCCATTCCCATTCGCATTTGGATGACAAATGATCTGATCCCCCTAGAGACAACAAACCTATAGTTCAGTCCTTTCTAGTCAAGCAGGTGTTTGGGAGTGAGTCCTTCATTTTTCTGAGGTCAGTAAATGGGAATAATGCCAATCTTTCTCCTGCCACAGCTGTTCTGAAGATCAGTGAGAAGGCTCTCTGAACCCTAAAATGTCCGGCAAATGCTGGTTGCTACTATAATTCATCTTTGGAGGTCTTTAGCCGTGAGCAAGGGATCTTCTCTGCCCCTCTGCCAGTCTAGGGAGAAGATGGATAGGAAGTCTCTGGCTAGGAAGGTGACTACCACCAGTGTCCTCCAGAGCAGGTCACTCAGGCCAGTAGAGCTCTGTCCCCTCACCCCTGCCCCCAGTTGTCCATGGCAGTTTTCCTGTTGACCGCAAGGCCATGCAGTGGGGAGAGCAACACTTGTCCCTCTGCTTTGGGCCATTCCCCAAGCAAGAGTCAGGGCTCTCGCTATCTTCCTACAGGACCTGGAGGAGGTGTTCAAGAGTGAACTGAGTGGGAACTTTGAGAAGACAGCCTTGGCCCTCCTGGACCGCCCCAGCGAGTACGATGCCCGGCAGCTGCAGAAGGCCATGAAAGGTCTGGGCACAGATGAGGCCGTGCTCATCCAGGTCCTGTGCACAAGAACCAATAAGGTTAGTTCCAGCCAAACCCCCGCCCCAGCCCCTGAGGGAGCATCCATCCATATGCCCGTCAGAGACGGCTGCAGCAACCAGAAGGAAAACTGTTCCCCACATTCCACTCGGGGGGTGAGCAAGCGTCTGGAGAGAAACATGTCTGCTTGCCCCGTGCAGGAGAGATCCCTCTCCCAGTCTTCTGGCTGTCAATTCTGGTGTTGCTGCCCTTGGCTTGACAGAACAGATCCTTCCCGAACAGCTGTGTCAACGCAGCTTTTGTTTTTCTAAAAGGAATGCACACTTTTATATGCAGGAGGCAAGACTCTACTTTCCTCTTCCCAGCCTGACTTTGCAGGTCTTCTGCACGAATAAGGCAATGCGTGGTCTACGCATGTTTGTGCAGCTGCCTGGTCTGCGGCTGTCCTCTGGCATAGAGTACAGGAAGGGCTGCAAAGAGGCATGAAGGCGGGTGGTGCAGATGGGGATCCCAAGGACACCCCTCCCGGCTGCTGGCGCCTTCCTGGAGGTTCCCCTCTGCTTCTCAGCAGACCTCTCCCCTTGTCCCTTGGGCACACGCTGCCTGATTTCAGGAGCTGAAAAGAGCCTTTGTTAAGACTTTAGTAGGAGCCCATTCGTCTTTGGTTCCAGAGTCTCGAGGCCCAAGGAATTCATCAAGAGTAGAGGGGGTCCACAAAGCATTATTCAGAGACCCCTTCCCTCTCCCACAACCACTCGTCATGTAGAATGGGCAAGTCCAGCAAGGAAAGTGCCAGAAAGTCCCAACATTCTTGAAGCCTCCAGGTAGGAAACAGAAGCAATGTTTGGAGCAGACAGCAAGGAAAACCTCGACAGGGCTCTGATGCCAAACTGCTGTTTTCAAAGCCTCGAGTGCGGACGACCCTGGGCTGTTCCTGCTCGGCCTGTGCCATCCGGCGTATTTCCCCAAGTGCTGCCATGCTCCAGGCTAAGCCTAAACCCCACAGCCCCTTTCCTAAGCATCCCCGGGCTTCTCTGCTTTCCCCGAGAGAATAAAAACCCTCCATTTCAAGGAGTTTCCATTCAGGACTGGGCCGTAGGGAAGGGTCAGCAAAGGAGGTCGGTATCAGTTTGGTCCAGCAGGGATACAGCGTTCCCGACACAACCCCCCACCTTCCAGAAACACGGCAGTCCCACCCAGGAGGCGTCCGATATGGGGGCAGACGGCGGCCAGCCTTGGCAAGAAGGTTCTGGTCATTATTTTTCTCTTACGGTTCCTCCTCAGTCGAGTTTCCTTCAAGTCCTGCTCTCAGACAACAAACAAGCTCTTTTTTTCCCCCCAATCAAGTAGATCTGACAGTAGAGAGAAGAAAATTAGGAAGAGAGCAGCCCTCAGGTTCAGGCAGATCCTGGCGGTGGGCTGAAAGGAGGAGAGCGGAAGGAGCTGCATGGCCTCACGTGGTCAGCCCCCACCGCTCCCACGTCCCCCCACACCCCTCCCCCAGGCTCTTCACCTTCTCCTGCCCCTGCCCACTGACTCTCTTAAACAGCTTGACGCTCTGGGGAAACGCCTGCTCTCAGACGCTGCTGGCTTAAATGTAAACTGAGGCAGGTCCTGAGGGGGCCACTCAGCGCGAGTCATCGAAATACAAAGCCCCTCTTCCCACTACACACCCTAGAGAGAAGCCCGCACTCCTGCACACAGCATACTCTTTACTGAATGAAGCCTGTTTCGAGTAGAGAAAAATTGGGAACAACCTAAATGCCCATCCATCGGGAGGCTGGCTGAATACACGGTGGCTTACTGTGGGATGGAACATTTTGAATCCCCTTAAAAAACACTAAGTGACAAGGTATACACAGAGCTGGATCTCCAAGGTGTCCTAGTGAGTAAAAAATAAGTCAAAGAACAACGTATACAGTATTCCACTTTTCTAACAGTTGTTTTCTAATTGTCATAAGAAACAATTCTATATATTTTCAGTAGCACGTCTGTTTGTATACAAAGGCGAAGACGAATATTTGGGCAGATACTTACTGAACTTGCGGCACGGGCCACCTGAGTGGGGATGGGGACGTGGAGTGGCGTGAGGCGGTAGTCAGATGTTAGCTTGGCACTAGTAGTTTTGCTTTTAACTAAGGACAATGTCTGCGCATGTTACTTGGGTGGCTCGGAATATTTGCACGGAGGGGCTTTCTCACACCTCCAGGGACCTGCTCCAGGCCCAGGCCCCAAGCCTGAGGGTGGCCCTGTCTGGGGGAAGGTACGGAGCCATCCTGTGTCCAGAGACAGGCTCCTGCCGCTTCCCTCTGTGTGGCTCCTACTGATAAACCCCACCTGGGAATAATGGTTTTTCTTTTTATCACCCTTCCTAGGAGATCATTGCCATTAAGGAAGCCTACCAAAGGTGTAAGTGACTTTTTGTTCTGACTTGGGGTAAAGAATGTTCCTTTTCAGGGCATCTGGGTGGCTCAGTCGTTGGGCGTCTGCCTTCAGCTCAGGTCATGATGCCAGGGTCCTGGGATCGAGCCCCACATCAGGCTCCCTGCTCAGTGGGGAGCCTGCTTCTCCCTCTCCCTCTGCTGCTCCCCCTGCTTGTGCTCGCTGTCCCTCCCTCTCTCTCTCTCTCTCTCTCTCTCTCAAATAATAAATAAATACTCTAAAAAATTTATTAAAAATTTTAAAGAATGTTCCTTTCAAAATACCTCTGGGAGATGAAATCATCTGCTTTCTCCCCCCACCCCTTTTTCTCCTTCAAAAGTATTTGACAGGAGCCTTGAATCAGATGTCAAAGCTGATACCAGTGGAAACCTAAAAAAAATCCTGGTGTCCCTGCTACAGGTAAGATCAGCCCCACCAAGGGGAACATCTCTTTTGATCAACTCAACTAATTATAGACCTTAATTACATCTGTAAAACCTCCTTTGTATCTTAACGTAACACAGTCATGGGAGTGACAGCTTATGTTCACAGGTCTTAACCCCACTCAAGGGAAGGGGATCGTACAAGGGCTAGGGCTGCTCGGGGTCATCCTAGAACTCTGCCTGCCACAAAGGGCTTAGGCTAGACTTCCAGAACCTTCCAGGACCAAGTCTCAGGCTTCTTCAATACCGGGAAGCTCCGAGAGGTGAAATGTGGTATTTTGAAAGGAAGACTATTAGCTTTCCAACGGAGTCACTCTAGGGGACATCACGGGGTTGCTCTCAGCCTGCTTCGAGGTCCCTGGGGTTTGTGAGTGACCCTGGTTTGCACAAGAAAGAAGGCCCAAGTGCTGTCTCAGAAGCTACTCTGTTTCTTAGTTGTGCCCTAAAGATGGCAGCAAAGAGCAGCCCCTCTGAGATCAGCCCCAGCTTTCCAGGACTTTCTCTTTTTGTTTTCTGTGGTCAAGCAGGAGCTCCAGTTAATAACAATGTGTCAATTTTTCAAGGCTAATCGTGATGAAGGAGAGGACGTGGACAAAGATCTAGCTGGTCAGGATGCCAAAGATCTGTATGATGTAAGTGTGCGGACGTGCCAGTCTCAGCAAATTCTTTTTCTCTCTTTAAATTTATTAGCGTTACTGGGGAAGAATGAAGGGGGGGAAATCGGAGGGGGAGAAGAACCATGAGAGACGATGGACTCTGAAAAACAAACTGAGGGTTCTAGAGGGGAGGGGGGTGGGAGGATGGGTTAGCCTGGTGATGGGTATTGAGGAGGGCACGTTCTGCATGGAGCACTGGGTGTTATGCACAAACAATGAATCATGGAACACTATATCTAAAACTAATGATGTAATGTATGGGGATTAACATAACAATAAAAAATTTAAAAAAAAATTTATTAGCGTTACTTCCAACAAACGTTTCTTTATTTCATGACAATGGGAGTTACTTGAGAAATAAGTATGATCTTTAGAATATTTCTTCATATATGTGGTCCTCGTGAACCTCTGAGAATTGTTCCTACTGTTACACTCTAGAGTTGACCACTTCAGATCCATTTTGGAACAAGGGAGGGCATAAATAATACAAATAAATATGGGAAGTTTACTCGCGGGTGGAAGCTTAAAGTGCTCAGTGGATCAATTTGACTTCTATTCAGTGCATATTTTATAATTTCCTGCCAGTGAGGCCTGGTCACAGAACAGAATATTCAGTCTTTCTGCAAAAGGCTTTTTTTTTGAAATGTTTGCATTTGGCCCGCAAGGCAGGGGAAGGCCGCTGGGGCACGGACGAGCTCGCCTTCAATGAAGTCCTGGCCAAGAGAAGCCACAAGCAATTACGTGCCACCTTTGAAGCCTACCAAATTGTAAGTAAATCAGTACTAGGGTAACAGAGTTCACGCTAAAACTGTGTATTTCCAAAAGTAGTCAAGATCAGGATCAGGAACTACAGGGGTCTTTGACAACAGTTGTGCTTAATCAGAAGTGACTTGGCTTCTCCCCCACCTCAAGGGATGTTCGATAACGTCTGGAAACATTTGGGGTTGTCACTTGGGTGTTGGGGAGGCCGTGCTAATAGCACCTAGTAGATTGAGGCCAGGGATGATGCTAAACATCCTACAATGCACCACAACAAAGAATTATCCAACCCCAAATGCAGTGCCAAGGTTGGGAAACCCTGCTTTCCAACCGAGCCTAGGAAAGCAGAGGAGAGCCAAGTTGAGGAGCAAAGCCCTAGAGTCAGCGTCCACATTCAAATCCTGGTCCTATCACTGGCAGGTGACCCAACCTCTCTGTCCTCATTTGTAAAACAGGAACCATAATCCTTATCATCACACCCTCCCAGGGTTCTTTCAAGAGTTAAATAAGATACATGTACGAGGCTCGGAATAGTACCTGGCATGTGGTAAGCACACAAAGGTTCTCTCTCTTTATTATTCCAATTTACAGCTGGGCTAACAACGTGCCTACCACTCCCACAACAGATGTCATCTACCTCAGAGATAGACTCCTGCAAAGACGCGTATAAATTACGTTTCTACAATTATTTTTTATCTAATGATAATTTTAAGCCAAGAAGATGAGGCCGTTATTTCAAGGCATTTAGTGGTGAGCCCCGCCCTGAAAATCGGTCTTTAATCGCAAGAAACCTTTTGGAGAGTATCCGATATTTTGTCTCCCATTGTTTATTTGTAAAGTGCTTTTAACTAGTCAAAGCACGTCTGTGCCCTGTATCTCATTTCAGTGCCCCAACACTACAGTAACGATAATGTAGGCCGAGGAGCTGCTGTTACCTAGGACTGCTGGACAAGGCAGTCTGCTCCGAGTAAGACGCCGTCTGTAACTTATCAGGACCACACAGCAAGCCGGTAGGGAGAGTGGATGAGAACTGCAAGATTCCCCAGCCCGAGCCTCTCCCTCGGCTGGAGCTGGCCTCTCCTCGCTCGAAATAGTGTTTCCTCTGTATTGCCGGCAGATGAAAAGACAATAAAGCTTAGGAATTTTATCATTACTGTATATAAGCTTTGAGGGCCCTCTGCTTTCAAATCGTGCCCAGAGTCATGATCAAAGCCAGCGGACCCTGCACTCCCTTGGCCTCTGCTCCTAGAGCTGTGTAGACTCTGAGCTGGAAGACTGCTCCATGACCTACACCCTCTTCCCACATGGCTGGGGCCATGGCTGGAGTTTCAGGGGATGGCTGCCGTTGGTGATCACTATGGAAACACACATACACGGGAGCGTGTGTGTGTGTGTGTGTGTGTGTGTGTGTACCGGCCACCTGCAAGGATACTCTCCAGGCCAATTGTTCCCCAAAATTAATCCCCAAACAGCAGCATCAGTATCACTTGAGAACATGTTAAAAATGAAAATTCTCTTATTTAAAGAGAGAGAGAGAGAGAGAATTCTCAGCCCCCACCCTCGACCTACTGAATCAGATTCTCTGGAGTTTGGGTCCTACAATGTATGTTTCAACAAGTCTTCCAGGTGATTCTGGTGCATGTTAAAATTTAAAAGGTCTGCACTAGACTACTAGCCATATGACCTTGGGCAAGTTATTAAGGATTCTGCGCCTCAGTTTCCCCAACTGTAAAACAGGGATAACAATGGTACCTGCTTCATAGGGTTAGTAATTAATTAATGAGTTAATAGAAGTAAAGGGCTTAGTACCTGGCATGCAGCAGGTGCTCAGTAAACACTAACGACTGTCAGTTGTCTCCCTATGTGAACCAGCAGTGTCCAATAAAGCTCAAATGGACAATAAGATAATTTATTGATTTAATGATTCTTTACATGAAACTAGCTCTAAAATACTACCTATTCATCATTCCAAAAGCTTTCCCCGAACATCATTCGTCTTGATCTTTATCACTGATTTTTGTGAGTTTACCCTGATCTTAAGACCCTGGTTCATAAGTTTTCACATGGGTCTCTGGCTAAAAGCAATAAACTGCTAGCATGAGATCACAGGAGTATATTATGTGGCATAGGTTGTCCTGGCATAGAGTTGAATTTTTATTTGGGCATGAAAACTTAGGGTTTTGCCCTTTATTTGCCCTCTAAGCCTGAGCCTTATCTACTGACGCTCTCAGAAATCCCTGCCAAGCAATAGAACTTTCCCCTCTCTGCTACACCATACAAGAACATCACAGTCCCAAAGTTGACCAAACATGAAAGGCTCGTATAGTTATAAAGCTGAAGTAATGGGCACCTGGGTGGCTCAGTCGATTGAGCATCTGCCTTTGGCCCAGGTCATGATCACGGGGTCCTGGGATCAAATCCCACATCATCGGTCTCCCTGCTCAGCGGAGAGCCTGCTTCTCCCTCTCCCTCTGCTCCTCCCCGCTGCTTGTGCTCTCTCTCTTTCTCATGCTCTCTCTCAAATAAATAAATAAAATCTTAAAAAAAAAAAAAAAAGCTGAAGTGAGTTCCCTACACAGGGCTCAATACAAATTGTAGGCACACATACCTAAAGCCTAGGCACACTGTGTCCCCACCACACCTGTCCCCTTACCTTTATGTCTTCCTAAGCTTGTTCCAGAGCCCTTAGCCCTGTAACCACTGAGGCCAAAGCCAGAGGGCACAGGGTTCTGCTGTGGGAATCCTGTCTCTTTGGGTGAATCGGTTTTAAAAGAAAGAAATGTCTCCCCTATTCTTCTAGTAATCTCCCTAGAGGCAGCACTACCCGGTAACTAGAGGCTGGAATCCACCCCGGCGATGGGTTTTGTACTAAGATCAGAAAACCTGATCTGTCTAAAGAGCCCCCTAAGAATTAAGTGTTCCAGTAACTGCAGTGAAAAGCCTACCATTTGCAAAGGAGATTCACAATAGCTTGGGCCAGTCCATTGTTTTCCGTTTGTGTTCCTGAAGGTGCCTTGGTAGCTCCCAGGAGGGGGATGTGGGCAGGAGAGAGGTAGAGAAGAGGGGGCAATGTGAACAATGCCCCCTGGAGTTGTGTGACGAGAAGACTGGGAGAAAGCAGAAACCCGGCAATACAGCCTAAGGTTGGGGTACTGAAGCCCTCTCCCACCTCCCCGGAACAGCTGTTTTCCTGCCTTGATCTGTTGTACGAATGAGATTCAACAGAAAATCTAATGCACTATTCTGGCCCAGCATTAACAATAGAAACAGAAAGCAGTTTAACGTGAGGATTATTTTTTTAGTAAACGCAGACCTGTGTGAACAAGATGTCCTCTTGAAATGCAATCTCAGTCTACAGAACAAGAACCCCGTTCGTGGGAAAGTGAGGCCAGTCCCTTTCGAAATACCAGCTCCCGCAGCAAACCCAAGAGAGGCTGGGAACAGCTAAGGAAGGGACAGGACTGAAAGCCCCCCAGCCAATTCCCATCGTCTAGGTCCATTACCCACACCAGACTTCTAGATGTCAAACCATGACAAGGAGATCAAGCACCAGGGCCTCATTAAATCTCAACCCTCCTCCCCTCCCCCACGCTATTGTGCTTGCATTGCAAAGACTATTTTGTCCACTTATGTTTTCGGGAATAAACTACATGCACTCCACTGGTGTGTCCCCAAAGGCCCCAATTATTTATGGAACCACAATTGTGTCATACCCTCAAAAAACAATTTCTAAGAAAGAAGTTTCAGTATTCTTAATGCTTAACTGCATTTCCCCAAACCCAACAAAGAGCCCTCTTTGCTCTTTATTTGCCTGCCCTGAGTTTGGCCCAGGTGGTCCTTGCATGAAACATAGTCACCATCTACTCTGAACTTCAGCTTCTGCAAATATTTGGAAAGAAACCTAACGTGGAATGCTGTGCAGAGTGATATGTGAGCCGGTGGTGAACATAGGATCATTTGGAATCACCCTCGAGTGAAGGAAAGTGACATTTTGACGTGGTCAGCCCCTGGCTCCCAGCCCATGCAGCCCCACTCTATCAGAAACGTTAGACCAAATCCTTAGCATGAACTTCACAGCCTCTACTTCTTATTTCACCCAAACTGTGGGTGGCTGAGTCCCCAGTCCCAGGACACGGGGGATGAGAACTGTACGGGTAAGATGATTACCACCACAGCCTCCTAGAAAATTGGAAGCAAAAAGAATTTTAAGAATACTTTGGAAACTAAATTATTATATAGATGTAAAGAATTATTGTTACAGTAAAGATTCATTGTTCTCCCACTCCCAATTTTACAGATGAGCATACCAGGCCAAGGGAGTGGTCCTCACTGGGGTCAGATCTGACCCCCTAGAGGTCAAAAGTCATCAGCCATGAGAGA
Source organism: Phoca vitulina (assembly GCF_004348235.1). Taxonomy (NCBI): domain Eukaryota; kingdom Metazoa; phylum Chordata; class Mammalia; order Carnivora; family Phocidae; genus Phoca; species Phoca vitulina. Next base: position 18,838,827 of record NW_022589721.1, on the reverse strand, counting down.
CCCCACTCAAAGGGGGGCCATCATCCCCAGTCATGTAAGGCATGGGGCAGGATAGGCTCCTTAAAGCCACATGACCAAATCTGGAAGAATTCCGTGCTTTTTGTAGAGAAATGACCCCAAGAGTACCAAAGCCAAAACAAAGCCTGGAATAACGGCTGGCCTTCGGTTTATCTCTCCAGCTCATCGACAAAGACATTGAAGAGGCCATTGAAGCAGAAACGTCAGGAGATCTGCAGAAGGCCTACTTAACTCTCGGTAAAATAGACCGCGGAGAGTCCCTGCCTTAGGTCGGGCTCCCTGCAACCACACTTGGAGTCAGAGGTTGGTGTGTGGGAAGATGTTAGGGAGTAATTTGGGAACCACACCTCGAAGCAGCGTTGGGTAAGGGAGAGAGTGAGCGTGATGCAGCTGCAGTGGGAGATTTGCTGGTCCCCCACGGAGCCCTGGAGCCGGGAGGCCAGGGGGCCAGGTCTTTGCACCCCACAGCAAGCAACAAGTGGACACCGGCTGTACCCTGGGAGTATTTGCAACCCTGGGGAAGGCAGCTCCTTGGGGGGGGGGGCATTCCTGGGGAGGGACTCAGCTGTGAGCAGCCAGGAGGCGACAGTTGGAATGAGTGCCTTGGTCCTGAAGAGGGCATCTGGGGGATGCACCTTGGCATCCATGACAGTTGCATTAAGGTGGGTCCACAAGAGCATCTGTCAATAGCCTGGGACCATTGTCTAGTCTCAGGGAGCACGATGTGGTTCAGCTAGGTTTCCAATACATGAACAGGTTTTTGCACATGCCTGATGGCTCGAGGGTGTTCTTTTCCATTTGGTTCCCTTCAACATTTAGAATGAATGAGGTCCCTTCAGCAAGAGTGGAGAGGGAGATCAGATCTTTCCTGTGCCAAGCAAACACCACAACCTTCTCTCCAGGTGTTGCCCATAGGCAGGAAATAGCAGAAAGATGGGCATGGCGCTGTGTCTGGCAGGCTCCTTTTTCCTTTCTGCAAGGCCTGGAATGAAGGTATTGTCCATTGTCCACGCTCCTATGGCGAGGAGTCGAGGGCACCGTCCCAAATAGCACAAGAAATGGAAAGACAGATCCCCAGCAGAGGAAGAATTGAAAAAGCAGCCCTGGAAGTTAAAAAATGTACTCTATCTGCCAAACTTCTGTTTTTTTGTGGGGCTTTAAAAAAATTTTTTTGAACAATGTCAGCAATTGATTTTTTTTAATCCATCCTCATTTTGCATTCAAATTAGCAGGACCTCTGATGTACAGAGGCCTAAACATGCCTAGTGTCACTTCTGACCCACACTGGACCCACATGGATGACTGTCCTTAGGGCTTCAAAGATGAGTCTCTTAAGTGGATGGCGAGGTCCACTCACGGCCTGACTCAGAGGCTCCAAATCCTTTCTGTGCTTGAACCAGAGTTCAGTCAGAAGATTATATTAATCTTCATTAATATTAATTATTAATGGCAATAAACCACTATCAAAATTATTAATAATAATAAAGCCATTCCATTCTTTAACATTTAGTTAGCACCTAACCCAGGCTGGGGGTCGTGTTATGTGTGGCGATCAGAGGTAAATAGGTCCAGTTCCTGCTCTTAAGAAGCTTAAAGTCCATGGTGGATACTCACAAACCAACAGATTAGGTTACAGTAATGATAAAAACAAAAACAACCAGTGTGAAGAGGGCACAGGGGAAGGAAAGGCCACATCCCTGGAGATGGGGACAATGAAATGCAGGACTTCGGTGCACTCCAGTGGTAGAAAACTTAGAAGTGATTAAAGACGACCTCAAGTATAAAGCACACAAATTGTAGAACATGACTTCACAGTTCTCTTTTCTAGACACTCCCCACCCTCTTCATACCTGACTCATAAAGATGCCAGTTTATGGCTAAATTTGAGACCCAATGACTCCCACCTCTTGCAGCCTCTGGGGCAACACTCCTCCAGTGGGCCCCACAGACCACCTGCTTCAGAATCTTCTATGGGGAGGTGCGGGAAAATACAGTTTCCTGGGCCCCATTCCAGGTTACCTATTAGAATCTCCAAGAATGGGGCCCAGAAGCCACACTTCTACAAGCTCCCCCAAGGGACTGTCTTCTCCTCGCAATGGCTGGCTAGCCTGCCTTCTACATGGCACGGCTCTAGCCCCACGTTCTCCCTGCCTAGCCCCATCCACGCTCCTGAGCGATTCCTGCTGCTGCTAACAACAGACGTTGTTCACCAGGCGTCCACGGTATACAATAGAAACGTTGAGGATTCTCTTCCCAGAACATCAGGAAGAAGAAATGTCAGGGTAGAAGACACCTATGAAGGGTTGGAACACCCTGACGTTAGGCAGACAATCGATGAGCATCAATGAGTCCTGCACCGGGGAAGGTCTTAAGTGAGGCTCAAGTATGCTACTCCCCAGATTGACAGGTTCTCCCCACAACTGCCCCCAATCCAACAGCTTTTGGATTGTTTCCAGGATGAGGAGGTCAGACACCTGAAGTTGGGCTTTTCTTTTCCACTGAAACTCTGGCGGATTCCACACGGCCTATAAAAGAAAGAAATCAGACCCCCTCCTCCCCCAACCTAGGCACTGCTTCCCTAACCCTGTTCCTCTCCAGTGCTCATAAGCATCAGTTATAGAGGCAATTACCTAGACAACAAGAGTTCCCATTACAGGACATATTAAAGACGCACATTTCACACTTATGCTCAATGGATTACTTGTTATTAATCACTAACATCAAAAATGTGAGGTGTTCTAGGTAAATGTCAACGCCTAAAGAGTATTTGGTTCATTCCCCCAAAATGTTTGTCACGATGGGCCACCTGGGAAGTGGGGAGAGGAGCAATGATTTCTCCCCAGGAGTAGACCGGCACTCTCCAGCCTGATGGGTGAATCAAAACTATTCTTCACGAATCTGTGCATTAGATCAAAGCTGGCAGGCACGGAGGGGGGCAGAAAAGAGCAACGAGCAGGAACACAGGAAGGTGGTCCGTAGACAGCATTAAACATTCCATCCGCCGCATCCCAGATGGAGAATCAAGAAGAATGTGGGGCACTTAGAAAAGATTCCGAGATGAGACTCACAAAGCAAACCCAGCGAGGAAAAACAAAGGACGGGGAGGTGGTTTAGCACAGGAAAGTAGGCCACGGTCCAGGGGAGTGAGTCTTCAAGATTAGGAAGTTTTATTATAGCAGCATCGTCAGCCAACCCGTGTTTCCCCTCTGAGCCCAGCGCCAGCATGAGAGATTTCATTTAGATAAGAAAAGTTACTTCTGCTGGTAAGAATCATGAACTCGGCAGGGAAAGCCTTCTTCCTCCTCTGAAGGGTCTTCAGGGACCAGCAGAGGGGCTGCTGAAGGGGTTTTGACTCAGTTCTTGGTTGAGGAGCCCAGATGCCCTGAACCAGGGGAATCTTCCAGATCCCATTAGAGTGTGAGGTCGGCCCCTTTCAAACATGTGTCTCACCATTGAGTCAGCACCAAGGGCAACCAGGTGACACTCTGGGCCAGCTCTGTGCCTTCAGAGGGTCTGCATGTTATGCAACATATAAAAGCCTCACTTTCTCTTGTCCCTTGTCCTGGCCAGTGAGGTGCGCCCGGGACCAGGAGAGCTATTTCGCTGACCGTCTATACAAGTCCATGAAGGGTGCAGGAACCGATGAGGAGACACTCATTCACATCATCGTGACCAGGGCTGAGGTAAGACGCCCTCGACTCTGAGCACGTGGGCGGCCACTTCTCTTTTGGCCACAGCTGATGTCATCCACAAATAGTCTTTCTTCAGGGTCTATTTATGGAAAAAGTAACACAGAGACAGCCCTTGCCTTCCCAGACTTTGTGGAAGACACTGTGCCATGCTTCAATCTGTTTCTTTTTATAAAAATACAATAACGATTGTTGCTTCTATTTTTGCTCTCTGTGGCTCCGGAGAGCTGGTGGCCCGTGCAGAGGGGACCTGGCCGAGCCGTTCTGGGTGGCACAGCCAGGCTTGGCTCCATTTTAAGGAACACAAAACCAGGTCACCCAGCAGCGGAGTCGATGAGCAAATGACGGCCTACCTCCCCAGCTGGGCCTGTCACTGATCACACCAGCTCAGGACACACTGAGCTATATCAGTACAAGACAGTATTTCTCAAACTTTTTTTTTTTTTAATTATCATTCATACAATACATCACTAGTTTTTGATACAATGAAGCGTGGATCACTACATCAAAAACTAATGATGTATGGTGACTAACATAATAAAATAAAATTTAAAATATAATAATAATTATCACTCATCCTACTAAGAAGGCTTTGGGACCCAGTTTTTTCCTCATCACCACTCCCCCCCAAAACATGAACACCACAGATAGACTGTGTATCTGTTTCATATTCTGCAATGTTCTGTATGTATATATTGTGTTCTGTAAATACACGTATATTCTGTTATGTTTTTTTAATTTAAAATCAATTAATTAACATAGAGTGTATTACTAGTTTCAGAGGGAGAGCTTAGTGATTCATCAGTTGCATATAACACCCAGTGCTCATTACATCACGTGCCCTCCTTTATTCCGTTATGTTCTCTCTATGTATGCGTGCGTGTATATATGTACTTTTACATAAAAGGATTAAGGTTCTTTTCGCCCTCTTAAGAACGCACTTTTGCCCTGTTGGGAGTAGCGAGCGATATCATCCCAACTTGAGAATGCCTGAGTGTAAGAAAGAGAGATGAGTAGCCCAAAGCTGGAGAGCAACTGTCAGGATTCCCGGTGGAGGCTTTGGAACAAGGGGCCACAGAGTGAAGGCAGGACAAAATGAAGGGGACATGGCATTTCGTCCGCAGTAGGAGAAGCCTTAACAGAATGAAGTGTAACTGAGCCCTTGAAAAACCACAGACATCTTCCCTCAAAAAATTGTTAATTGAAGGGGGATAAATCCCAACCCAAATCCTGGCCCATGGCTTTTGACAAATAATACTTAACATCTGACACCGTTTTAAAATATAACTTAGCAACAAGATCGTTCTTTCGTTTTTATTTCTATTCCTGGAATTTCTCCTCCTCCTCCACTATTCAGTTTTCTTCTAGCTTCCAGTCCATTTGTCTTGATCCCCCCTCCTTCCCTTCCCTAGTCTCTCTGCCACTCTCCTAAGTCTCTCTTTCTCCTCCCCTCTCTCTCCAGATCTCCGTGGTCTCTCTCTCTGTGTCCCTAAGCAACTCACCCTCCAACCCACCCCACAAAGTCTCTGAGATCCTGAGGCTCAAAGAAGGAGAGGCGCAATGGAGCAGGGCGGGGATTCTGAAAGACCCCAGGGGACTGGATCACTCTGGAGGGCTCACGGGGGCTCCACGTTCACTGCAACGTGAGCCATGGAATGATCATTCCAAGATGCTCTGTCCCATCTTAGGATTGGCCACATATCCTGGATCATTTCCACATATGGATCATTCCTTCAGAATGCTTCAGGCCCAGTGAGACGTACTGGCTGGATCCCCTAATCCCCTAAAGCCGCTTGGTACTAGAATGGAGCCCCAGTGTCCCCCATCCCACCCAACTCCCCCCCCCCCGACTCCCACCATCCTGCCCCTCCCCCAGCCAAGTAGAGGAGCCGGAGTGGGGGGCAGGGGACACACAGCATCATGCTGGAGTCTCCCTCCTGCTCAGCATCCACTTCACACAATCCCTCATTCTCCTGCCTTCTGCTCTCATCTTCTTTCTCTCTTAGTTCATTCCTCCGATTGAGGCAGGAGTAAAAAGAACCAGAAACCTAAGTGATGGTTTGTGAATCTGTCTAGAATGCACGATAGAGTCTAAATTTTTAAAAATTAAAAAAAGAACACAACTCCCTGTTAAAGAAAGCTCTGTGCTGCTTTTATGAGACACACTGTGTTCTCCCTGTACTTCCATCTTTTCTGGTGCAAGTATTGTCTCCCTTACTAGGTTCTAAGAGTGTTTGGAGCACAACAATCTTTTTATTTGTTTTTCTTCTGAGTCCTCTTGCCCATCTCCAGCGCCCAGGTTTTTCAAGCTATCAATGAATTAGATTCAAAATAAGTCCTACAAATTGATATTGATTTGAATTTTGTTGATTGGCACTAATAGCCTTGCTGATCAGGGTACAAGAGAAAAAAAAAGCTTCATTTCAAATTCAAATCTCTGTGTTGATAATTTTCTTAACCCTTTACCACAGGTCAGCAAATTGTGGCCTGCAGACCGACCTGTTTTTGTACGGGCTTGCTACCTGAGAATGATTCGTTTTTAAATGACTGTAAAAAACTCAAAGGAAAAATATTTTCTAATACATAAAAATCAAATGAAATTCAAGTTTTGGTATTCATAAATAAATTTGTATTGGGATATATATATATATATATATATTATATGTATATATATCCCTAAAGGTTGCAGAGGTGAATATATTCCAGCAGACTGGACTCTGCTCTCCACTTCCCATTCATAAAATAAAAATAATAATAGCCCCTATTGCAAAGGGTTGTTTTGAGGCATAAGTGAGCAAATGAGCACAATTTATTCAGAACAGTACCTGCCTGCATTCATAGTGAACACGCTATAAATGTTCTTGTCCTCATTGCTGTTGCCATTTCTCCTACAGGTGGACCTTCAGGGGATAAAAGCAAAGTTCCAAGAGAAGTATCAGAAGTCTCTGTCTGACATGATTCGCTCAGACACCTCTGGGGACTTCCAGAAGCTGCTGGTGGCCCTCTTGCACTGAACCGAGCCAGAAGAGTGGGAGCCCAGGGAGGAGCTACCTTTGTCAAGAGCCCATTTCGAACCAGATTTGTAAATGTGACTCCAGCACATAAAGTACTGAAGAGTCCTGGCTTATTTTCTTGGCAGCTTGAATACTGTAGCTGGGCCAAGCTGTTTAGGTGAAGGGCAACAGCCTCAAAGCACTTGGGCGGGTCGCCCTGAATGCTGGCTTAGCACGTACCTGAGCTGCCTTTCGGCTTTCCTTTAGCGTGGAGAACTGAATGCTTTCTGACCACAAATGAAATTAGCCGTTGATGAAAGAAACTACACTTGTAATAAAACATTCAGAAGAATATGTATCACATAGAGGTGGGTAAAGACTGAATGGTTAAGGTACAGGGAAGACAAAATTAACCAGTTGATCAATTTTCCTTCTGTGGGGGCACCTGGGTGGCTCAGTCAGTGAAGCATCTGTCTTGGGCTCAGGTCATGATCTTGGGGTCCTGGGATCGAACCCCATATCGGGCTCCCTGCTCAGCGGGGAGTCTGTTTCTCCCTCTCCCTCTGCCCCTCCCCACCCCCCGCTTGTGCACGCACGCACGCACTCTGTCTCTCTCTCTCAAATAAATAAATAAAATCTTAAAATTTTTTTTTCCTTCTGTGTGTTCAATTTCAAATCCTCAGTGGTAATTAAAGTGGGGTATTCCCCCATCAGCTGCTTTTCCAAAGACTGGGTTGATTAGTTTTGGCTCTTGTCCTGGAAATATAAGACTTGTGAAATTCAAACATATGTGGGAAATGCAAATAATAACCTTTATTAATAATCACCAAAGACAGCAATCAAGAATAGCAGCAAGGAAACAACTGAGGTGCCCATGTGAAATGCAACTAGGGGTAAAACTCACTAACCTGCTACCTGGTATAAATGGTTCTTCTTGCCGCCCTACACGTTTAACCCACTTGATTCTTACATCTGATCTTCAGATACAATTAGGCTGGGCATAGTGCCAACAAGATCAAGGTCAGTGGGCTGACTCTCAAATGGATTGGTCCCACACCAATAGAATCTCTGTTCAGAATGTTTGTCCCCTAGCCATGTGTTACTAGACATAGAGGGGTCTGTCAAGAGAACATGGGCAATTTGATCCAATCATTCCAGTTATCATTCACTGGGTGATTATTTGTGTCTGGCACTGCTCAGTTGCACACTTTCATGTTTAATCCTCTCAACAGCCCTATGAGGTTAATATTACTCCATTTATCAGTTGAGGAAACCAAAGAGTTCATTCCCAGGCCAGTCATGTAGACTCATGCGTCCGTATTCAACAGAACGCTGTAAGTAAATGAATACAGGCACTTTAACATAGGCACGGCTCTCTGCCCATGAGCAGAAAGAAGGAATACACAGCTCTGCCTGAAGGAATTGGGGAATGCTTCACAGAGATGCCGGTGTGCCGGGTTTTGAAGAATGTATGAAAGTTCTCCAGAGAAACAAAGCAAGAAGGGCAAAAGCAGAGGCTCAGAAGCATGAGGGAGCAGGATATGCTCAGAAAGTGGTGAAATCCATTCTCCTGGGCATAGATGCAGTGAAGGGAAGGAGAGGGTAGGGAGGCAGGCCACGAAGCCATTGAAAAGTATGTTTGGATCACATTAGCAATGGTTTTTGCCTGCTAAGCATGGGCTCAGTCCTTTGGGCAATGGCGGGTGGTGGGGGGGGAGTCACTGGAGATGTTTAAGTGAGCGAGAAACATGATCAGATTTGGGCCTTGGCAATTGACTTGGTGGTGTAATCGATATACAGCAAATAGGCCAAACTCGCAGTATCACGGCATAGGTCATGGGGTGTCTTTCTAGGGGCTATAAAATGGTGACTGACATATTGAGATGCTAACATCTGTGTCCTCCCCACACAGGTTTATCTAACAGTCATTGTTGTCATTATGAGCTTCAACACATAAAAAGGTTTTCTAGAGCGAAGTTCAGTGACAGATCATACTCACGTTCACTTAAGTGCTGCCAAAGCTGGCCTTTGCTTTCAACAACAGAAACAAGACGACCAGTTCTTGGGATCTGAGCTCACAGTAAGCATAGAGAAACAAACCAACAGAATGAAAGGAGATCTATTAACACAGCCACTGTTTGAGATTGTTGAAGGCCATCCCTCACACAGAGAAGAGCAGAAAGGTTATTCCACAGGCTAGGAAACAGGCTGAGCCAGACCGAGAAGCCAAGTCATTTATTTGGTCAAGGTCTCACACGGGAAATGCTGGAATTCAAACCCACGTTCTTCTGACTCTAATGCCTGAGCCCTTTGCCACGCTAGCTCAGGTCCATGAGTGTTTTCCCCAAAACTTCACTGAGTAAGGCAAAAGGTACCTCTCTCTCACCACTCAGAAGCAGAGGCCTGTTTTTGTGTGCTTGAGTGAGGGCTGCCTCAGGAGAGCTCTAGTCTGGTCTGTCCCAGGAGTGTTCCACCCCATGGCAGGCAAGGAATTTCCTCCTTTTCCTCTCTACACACCCCTGCCCTGCACAGGTCCCACCTCACCATTCCGCAAGCCCCCTGGTCCCCAAGCCATCAGAGGGCAGGGTCTGCCTGTGGAGGGGGCCCAGGGGAGAAAGAGAAGACAAAGAAGGAAGAGAGAGGGGAGAGCAACACTACTTTGTCACCCTGCCACTGAGCAGCCCTGTCCCCCACGCCTCCCCCTTCTCCTGAGCCACAGCTCCTCCGTAGATGTTTGGATAGATGGGGAGGGGTCTGAACCCCACCTGCAGGGCTGCGTCAGAAGGAGCAGGTCCCATGGGTGCATGTGGTTCCCCCATGAAATTCAGTGCCAGTCCCTGATTGGGTTCCATAACACTGCTCACCCGGCCCGAGTCACCCGGACAAGTGGGTAACATAGACCTTGGGGCGCTTGCCCAAGTGAACCACGACAGAAGCTGATGTTCCCCTGAGGAGCAGAGGGAGTACCCGGCCAACTTGGGAGCTCCAGCCTCCTCCTAGTTCCTCTCAGGAGCTCTGGGAGTCCCAGATGGTTCTCTTCATGCAGGCTCAGCCCGAACATTTATGGGTCCCAGCCCACCTCCCCTGCTTTTCCCTTTTCTGGGGGAGTGGGAGCTGATCTGTAGCATTTGCTGATTTCCATGGTATAAATACTCTCACCACGGTTAATTTCAAGCTGTTGACATGACGTCACTGAACACGGAGTCGGGAAAAGGTGAGCAGTAGTACACCAGTATGTGGTATCTCCACCATACAGATACAATGGATGTAAATAATTTCAAGAGCATAGACAATAGGAAAGCATAACAAATAGTTAGGAAGTAATGAATTTGGAGTTTTCACTACATTTGTACCAATATAATTTAATTGTAAGTTTGTATACTTTTTTAATAACTACTATGTTTAATAAAACTCATAAGATTCTTGAAAAATTAATAATTGAATCTCATGAACCAATAGGATCCAAGTCCAGCACTCCACTTGGGGCAGGTCTTAACTCATTTCTTCCAGAGGACTCCCAGGACAATTTGCACCCTGTCTCCAGGTACTCACATAAGAAGTGATTATCCTGAGCACTCTTCGCCCCAATGGGTTACTATATAGAGTACGTTTCAGGGTCACAATGAATAGTTGTGTATATTGTCTACTGCACAAGGCTCCCTGGCTGAAGGTATGTTTGGGACCTCAAATCCAGCCCTAATTTCCCCATCAGATTTTGCCTGCAGGATTGTAGCTAGAGAGGGCGCTAGCTGCTGCCTAGAAAGGGGGCTTTCTGCTAATCTGCACAGAGCCATAGTATAGACTTAGGAATATTTATTTTGTACTTTGGATAACTAATCTGATACTATACATTAGGTAATAACTACAGAAATGTGAATAAAGTATGGGCTTTACTTAATCATAATGTATCAATATCAGTTCATAAGTCATGACAAATCTTCCATATTAATGTTAGCAATGTGAGACACCGGGAGTGGGGTATATGGGAACCCTGTAATATAGTCACAACTTTTTCTGCAAGTCTAAAATTTACAGAACATAAAGTAAAATGAAATTGAAAGTTTATTTTGAAAAATAGCCACCCCCACCCTTACCCTGGAACTCTATGTAACCTCTTTTACCTATGAAGGGCCATTCAAGAGACTCTTCCTGGGACAAAACGCCTTTTTACCAGCTTCTTACTCTAAACATTTTAAGTGCTGCTTCTCTAGGCACCCATAGAGCCATATAATCAATCCTTGCAAATCTATCCTTAGGAGAGTATTTGAAAGTAAAGATTAGAGTAAAAGGAGATGGGAATCATGGTCCAGAAGATGAGACAGAGGTTTTATCACATTCAAGGAGATAAATGGTGAAGAAGCACAAGGAAGCAGAGGAGGGCTACCCAGGATGCCTTCAGGAAGACGTAAGCCCCATCGGAATTGCATGTGACAGCCCCTGGAAGACTCGGCCATCCTCACGCAGAGGGCAATGTGTTCCTGCCCCAGCAGTGCAGAGTCTGACTCCTCCAGCGGCAAGACACCAATGCACAAGACTCCTCCGGGCTGCAAAGGAACTATTTCTCAGACACATTACAGCCAATAAAAATGCCTTAGATAAGCCCCCAGAAACTAGATAAGCCAAGAAATAAGGGTGCCAGAAAACCAGAAATGGTATTCAACTCTTCATGCCAACAAGCAAGATCTACCACACTGAATTCAGAGAGAGCTGTCCAGGCTGCCTGTTTGTACCACCGCGATGTCTCCCGCGACCAGGGCGGTGCAGACCAGTATGTTGGGAGACATTGGGTCAGGAGATAGAAAAGAAGTGGCCGGGGGCGGGGGGTTGGGGTGGGGGTGACTATTTTTCAAAATAAACTTTCAATTTCATTTTACTTTATGTTCTGTAAATTTTAGACTTGCAGAAAAAGTTGTGACTATATTACAGAGTTCCCATATACCCCACTCCTGGTGTCTCACATTGCTAACATTAATATGGAAGATTTGTCATGACTTATGAACTGACATTGATACATTATGATTAAGTAAAGCCCATACTTTATTCACATTTCTGTAGTTATTACCTAATATATAGTATCAGTTATCCAAAGTACAAAATAAATATTCCTAAGTCTATACTGATATAATAAATTATTGAATAAATAAATAAATGGGGAGAACAACCTCCTGAACAGAAGAACCCCAAACAATTTATGGGTTCCCATGAGACTACCACGTTGCATTCAGCCTTCATGTCTCTCTAGGCTCCTCTAGACTGTGACAGTTCCTCAGACTTTCCTTGTTTTTGTTGAGCTTGACAGTTTTGAGGAGTACCAGGTGGGTAGACTGTCCCTCAGTTTGGATTCGTCTGATGTTTTTCTCATGATTAGATTAGGAGTTTGGGGAGGAAGATCACAGAGGGAAAGTGCCATTTCCACCACATCGTATCAAAGGTATGTGCTATCAACATGACTTATCACTGTTGATGTTGACACTGACCATCTAGCTTGGGTAGTTTTCCAGGTATCTTCAGTGGGGTTATTAAAAGAAAATCACTGTGCATGGCCCACACTTAATGGGTAGGCAATTACACTCCATCTCCTTGAGTAGGGGAGTATCTACATAAGTTATTTGGGACCTTCTGTTCAGGAGGTTTGTCTGTTCTCCCTATTTATTTATTTAATAATTTATTTATATCAGTATAGAGTTAGGAATATTTATTTTGTACTTTGGGTACAAACCCAATACTATATTATTTATTTTGTTGCTCAAATTGTTCCAGCTTTTTCTATGGGGAATTCTTTCAGTTGGTTCCTGTGTCCCATTGACAGACCCCCTCACTTTGCTTTTTGAGTACTTCTTTAATTTCTGTCACTACTAGATGTTCCAGGTTCATCTTGCATAGTTCCTTCCCTAGCCCTAGAATCCGCCATTTCTCCAAGGAGCTCTGGTTCCTTTTGTGGGAGAATGGTATTAGAAACCAAGATCTGAGTACTAGGTGTGTTCATTGCTACTGGGGTGTCATTTTGCTTCTAGGCCCGCTCAGTGGACAGAGCTAGGAAATATATGTGTGTATATTAAGCCGTATATACACATATATCTATATTTATACATACATGTAGATAGATGACATCAGTGTAGATGTAGACACAGACATAGATCCATCTGTATCTATATTAAGTTAGACACGAGTTCATACTATGTCAACTTTCATCCAGTACCATGTGGTTCATGCTGGAAGGGGAATTTTGACATCTTAAAAACAGCATAAGGAGGCAAGATAGGGGGAGGGGAGCTCCTAGAGAAAGGATCCATGGGAAGAATCAAAGCAAACCACACAGTTCCCTGCATGTTCTACTGGTTGTATTTCCATTCTGAATGGCCAAGTTTGTGCCCAGGTCTGGGGAGAAAGGACAGGCCATGGCTGAGTGGTCCTCTGACCTCCTCCAATACCAGGTACCCAAGGAATTGTCCTTAGGTTTTGAAGAGGATGCTCCATGGCTCTTTTGTGACTAAGCCAGAAACACTGACATCTTCTGTTCCTAAGGTAACCAACCTTCAATGAGTTCAAAAGGTGTTCAACCAATATTGATACCACACAGGGGAAAGGGAAAGCAAGACCGTCTTCAGTGTCAGAATCAAGAGACAGTGGGTTCTTATGCCAGTCTCTTCCTGGAAATGATTTTGGGCCCCCAATAAGTGTCACTTCAGGATTGCTTAGAACAAGGGTGTCTTAGGGCAAAAGAGGCCTGAGGCATTTTTAGATTCTGAGCTAGACGACAAAAAGCACTGGTTTTGAATCATTCCTCACTGTGAGTAATATGGGCCAGGATAATATGACTCAGAAACCAAAATGGACACACTAATTGGCTGAACTCTGAATTCAATCCAAATATTGATTTTTTTTTTTATTGCACTGAAAACAAAAGCAAAGTTATTGTTTTTAAAATCCTACTGGACCAGTTCAAATTAGAACCAGTCTTTGGAATAGGTTGAACCAGAAGAAAAAAAGAATCCGAAAAGCAAAATAATTTCCATAAAAGTATTTCATTCACACAGATATGCACTGTATATGTATTTCTTTCAGTAGCAGCTCTTTGAACTGAATCTCACTTAACCCATTTGTGAGATTAACCAACATGACCTGTGCTCTCTATGGAGTCTATTGGTGGATGTCCTAGAGACTCTGAAGTCTGGTGGCTCATGCGGGACTAGGTAGGAAGTCCTCTGTCTTCTGGTGGATCATGCATTTTGCATGAGTGCCTTGTATTTGTTCCCAAGTCTGTTTATATCTATTGCTCTTGCTATTCTAATTACATAATTTAATTAGACAGTAAAGAAGCTGATAAACTATAATTGCAAAAAGAAGGACTTTTTGTTTCTATAAACACTAAATGGAATGCTTTGGAAAGACTAGATAAAGGTGTGTGGCATTTAAAATGAAAAGAATGAGTGGCTCATTTGCAAAGAAAAGTTCTCAGTAAATCAGTGTACATTTGAATGCTTTATATGAAAAATAAAATTAAGTTAGATATGTTTTATTGTAACAATTCTCTGCTTTTAGCTTAAACATAAATGACCAATTGCCCTTCCCTAGTGTATCAAATGAGAGGGTTTTCACTTGTATACACATCTTTTCTTCCTTCTGAAACACTGATTTGTCTATGATGATCATACAGGCTTTTTTCCTGGTCAAACACCTCCAAGACACTGCCATCACCTCCCACAAATCCCAATTCCTAACCCTCTGCACAGTAATTAATAGGAGAAGGAAAGACCAGGGAGAGGCTTAAGGCAGCTCCACTCATAGGCTGTGTCCCTTTGGGAAGCCGCTTTGCTCTCCTGAGACCCAGCTTCTTCACCTGTAAAATGGGGGTGGTGAGAGTTCAGAAGCTCCCCTACTTAAGAACCAAAAGCAAAAGTGCCTTCATACATGAGAACAACACCATCTCCAAGACAATCAGGGCAACTCTGCCTGCTAACAAGAGATGTTTTTAGAGGTCACTTACGCAGTCATTTTGAGCTTACCAAAAACAACAAAAACAATAACTATATTTACAAATAGGTGAAGGAGCCATGCCTACCTCATAAGATCTTGGTGCAGATTAAATGAAATAAAGTATCAGAAGCACTTAGCACAAAGATGGACCCATGCCAAGAGCTCCCTACACTCCGGCTGTTTGGTTGTCTAACCAAGTCACCCCATCTGTGCTGGGGTAGCCAACCCTGAAATGGAATCACGAAGCAGTCTCTTGCACGATGAGGCAAATCCAAGGTGCGGATGCCAAATGGATTCATGCCTCCCACACCTTCCCACCTGGACTAACACGACAGACCCCCCCCCCCAACCTCTGGTCACATCCTCCTCCAGACTATTTCCCACCCCACAGCCAGCACTACCTCTTCCCTAACTGCAGCTCTCTCCCACACGGTCCCCAGGCGAAGGGTTTTCCCCTTAGACCGCAAGCCTTTATCAGGGCTGCTTCCCCTCCACTGGGATATCCAATTAGCATCTCATATTAAATGCATCCAAAGAAAAACCTTCATTTCCCACACAAAACCAGTTCCTTTCTTGGTCTTCCCTCAGTAACCACCCCCAGTAAGACAGCTGGTCAGGCCACAGTCATCTTTGATTCCTTCTATCCCTCAATCCTCAAAGACCATGTATCAGAAGTCCTGCTAGCTCTCTTCCTCCAAACATCTTGGATTTTCCATGATTCACCACCTCCATAGCTGTCGATCCAGGTCAAACCTCCATCCTCTCCGGCCTGGACCCCTACAATATAGCTTCAGAACTGGGTTCCTCCTTCCACAGCTGCTTCACCTCTGAGTCCTTCTCGCACACACTTACCAGGCACTGACCATGCTGGGCTTTTTTCTGTTCCTCAAACTTGTCACGCTTATTCCAGCCTCAAGACTTCTGCACTGTAGTTCCCTCTGCCTAGAACCTTCTTCCAGACTGCCCCATGATCCAATGTCATCACACATGTCACCCCCTCCAAAGGCTTATGCTGGCCAACCTATCAAGCCCCATCCCCAACACGGTCCTCAGAACACACCCAAACTCTCCCTTTAACATTATCCTGTAGCATTGGCATAGCAGTTGTCACCATCTGAAAGTATCTTCTTTCTTTATCTATTCATTGTCTACCCCACCACCTCCACCATCAGAAGATAAATTCTAGGAGTTCAGGGACTGTTTCTCTATTGCTCACCATGTAACCCCAGCACCTAGAGACATAGTAGATGCTCAGTAAAAGTGGTTGAATAGATGAACACCCAACACAGTTTCCTTCCTCCCCTCGTCCAGCCACCCTTAGGCCTTGACTTCCACTTTCTCTTTCAGTTATAGCTCAGGCATCACACCTCGACCTGCCTGCCCCTCCCCTGGGCAGTTAGCCATTCTCTCTGTGCTCTCCCTTTCACACAGTTCCATCAGAGCACTTACTACATTATTCTTCTTCATTCTCTTTACCATATCCCCAACTAGACCAGGAGCTCTGAGACCAGGGACCACATATTACCCAATCCTCCAGCCCAACACACAGAGCAATTCTCTACACCTCCAACCACTTTGCATGCCCTGAGGGCCAGATATGAAATAGTCTTTCCCTCCACCCCATTCTCAGTCATGGTGCCGCCTTTATAGCGCGTATCATTATCTCAAATCATCTCATCTCTACTTACTGATTTATTTGTTCTTCATATCTATTATCTGTCTTCCACCTATATCCCTAGTGACCAGAACAATGGTTGACACATTGTAGGCGCTCGATTAAAGATTTGTTTACAAAGGACTCATTCAACATGTTTGTTAAATGAAGGCCTAGGTAATTGGTAAGCCACCACGAGCACTATAAATCTCAGGGTACTCAAAGGTAGGGAGATACAATGCTGTGTTTACAGCAGTTACTCATAGTTTCCAAAACAAGACCCATGGACGTAATTCATGAAAACTAAATCACATTAGGAAGCACATGTTGAAGGGGAGAGGGGAAAGAGGGCAATAGAGATTTGGCTAATGAGCAAAACGGGTCTTGAACTGCCCGGGGCATCCACCGCCTGAATTACTACTTGGTTGCTTCTTTTGTTTGGCATTGAGAGCCCAGATGGGAGCAGCAAGTCTCTCTAGTAATTCTCTTCCAATTAGTCCAATTAGAGACCGGTCCAGAGATAATTGCCCAGATGTTTGATTTCATCAGAGGTTGCATTGCATATGCAGCCCATGAAGATTATCATAGATATTGGCATACAGAGGATGGGGGGAAGGGATGACACTCAGCAAAATAGGTCGCAAATGCAAGTTCCAAGAGTAAAGGAGTTTCAGCAGCCCCTTTCCAAGGAGAAGACCTCAGGTCATCTGCCTTCTACAGGCCCCTGACCTGGGCCAGCTGGGGAGCAGGAGCATAAGATTTGCTGGTGACGTCAGCTTGGCATCTTCGGTGTGACATGTAAATAATACCAACCACGTTAAGTCACTGTAGGTCCACAGGATGGCTGAGGACATGGGCAACGTGACAGCCACAAGGGCAGCAAAAGTGAAGGCTGGGCCTGAGCCAGCAGAACAGAGGCCAGCTCAGGGCTGCCAGCAACCAGCCCCAAAATAATGTTTCGTCATGATGGCATGGAGACCTGGCCAGAACAGGTCCACTTCAGTGGAGGGAAAGGTCTGGCTAATTCCAAACAGGTTATCAAATATAGAAATGCACCCAAGAACTAGATGCACTCCACCTTGGGCCAGGGTGTCTGTGAGGGAGAAAAGTCACTGGTTTCTACTTTATTCTTCCTAGGAATCAGATAGGCCAGTTAATCATGTCTGAAGTCCAGAGGAGACAGGAAGAGCGTCTAGCACAGTGGTTCCCACCCTTGGCGGCACAGTGGAGTCTGGCAAGCTTACAGAATACCGATGCCTGGACTCCACTCCCGAAGATTTGGATTTTATTGGACTTAGACCAGGGTGCAGCCTGGAAATTGGGCAGGGACTTTAATGTGAAGCCAGGTGAGCCCCACGGCTTAACGCAGGATGAGGAAGCTCGGAAACCCATGGACACTCCTGGAAACTCCCATCACCTCCTAGACTCATTTTAAGCAAAGAGGAAAGAAAAGGACCACTCTTGTCACAAAAGGGTCCTTCTGGGACATACAGAATACTGTTATAGGTTTTATTGAACCTCATCATTTTCTATAAAATCCTAATTCCTGAGGCTAGCTAGCACTCTGGGGCCTCTACCTACCTGCTCACATAGTCCTCCAGCAAATCCTTATGGAGCACCTGCTATGGGCCCAAGGTTCTTGTTCTCATGAGGCTTTTGTTCTGTTAAGGGAGAGAATAAATAATGAAACATCACAAATAGAGTAACTTGATACAACAAAAAGTACAATAAAATAAATAAAACAAGGTGATGTGACCTAGAGAGACAGGTAAGGAAGTGAAAGTTACTTTCAATGGTCAGAGAAGGTATGCTTGATGAGATAATATCTGAGCCGAGTCCTGAGCATCACAGAGCCAGCTCACGAGTGCCTGAGAGAAAAGCATTCCAGCAGAGGGAATAGCAAGTGCAAAGGATGTCTTTTATCTCCAGTTTGAGATGCACCAGTCTCCTGGTGGCTCCACCTCAGCTCCTCTGCTGTCCTCCGGCGTGTCACCACCTCCCCTGCCTTTGCACTTTGGATTTGTGCACCAGAGGTGCCATCTTCCCACGTGAATCTATTGCTTCTTCAAGAAACCCCTCCTCCAAGAAGGTTCCCACGCCCATCCCTCTGCATCTGGCCACTCTTTCCCTCACCTCAAATGCCTGTGAATGCCCTTGGTAAACCGCAGTGGGTAGAAAAGCACAAGACATGATTGTTGCTCCTCATACCTCCTTAGCATCAGGCCTGAATCGGCACTGAATCATCCCGCCCTGGGTTTTATTGTCTTGTTGTTTCACCTGGTACATCTGGTCTCCTCCTATGGGATCGCTGGTTCTTCAGGGCATAGATCCGGTTTTCGGCAACTATCCCTAATTGCTTCTAGAACAGAAGCATTCATTCACAGCCCCTGATCAGAGCTGTTTATACGAGGAGCCGACTAGGTTGTCAATTAAGAGTTTGTGTGAATGGAAGAATTAATCAGTAACCATGTAGCCTTCGCTCTATTTTGCACTAGCATTATCTCCAATTTATAGATGAGGAAACCGAGGCACAGTGAGACCAGGCTGCTTGTCCCAGGTCACACAGCTGGTAAGTGACAGAGCTGGGATTTGAACCCAGGCCGTCTGGTATTCGGTGCTGTACCATGCGCTGCATAACGTGTCACAAAGAGTGAAGGTCAGTAGTCCCATTCTCAAATTTTTCAATAGAGAAACTAAAATTTACAAAAGAATTAACAGAGGTGGCCTGGTTCAGAGACTGAGTTGGTGCCAGAGCCAGGGTGGGTATTCACGGCCTTGGATGCCCAGGCCTCTGGGCTCTCTGCTTTGCTATGTCCCTTTCAAAAAGGTCAAAATTCTGGGCGGGATTCAGCCAAAGTATCAGATCATCACTGTGTCCTCTACTGAATTTAGTGCTGCCAGGGAGCTCCTGACAATAGGTGAAAATGTCTAATGAAATGACAAATGGTCAGGAGGCCATTTGTCAGTGAATATTCATTTCAATATCAAAGTGAATATTCATTCACTTTAAATATTTTTTTTCTTTCTCTTTCTTTCTTTCCTTCCTTTTTCTTTCTTTCTTTCTTCCTTCCTTCCTTCCTTCCTTCCTTCCTTCCTTCCTTCCTTCCTTCCTTCCTTCCTTCCTTCCTTCCTTCCTTCCCTCCTCTCTCTCTCTTTCAACTACTTGAAATGGTGGCGATGGGGAAGGATAGGAGAATGAAGTTAACACTTATCAAGCACCCTGAGCAAGTCCCATAACCTATCTGTAGTATATAATGGAGGGTTGCCAGCTTTCACAAATAAAAAATACAGGATACATTAAAAACCAAAAAAAAACAAAGGCAATAAAAAATACAGGATACATACTTAAATTTGAATTTCAGATAACAAGAAAATATTTTAGCATAAGTATGTCTTATGACTATCTGGGACATACTTACACTACAATCTTGGCTTAATGAAACCTGCCTCAAAGGACTATCCTGAGGATTAACCACACACCAAATGAAAAGTGCTCATAGGTACCTAACTAGCAAGTTGGCAACTCTTGGCTGAAGTTGCAGCTCTAGGTCTGATCAAAGACTGCTTTTCTCCCTTTATCTTACAGTTGAGAATAAATAACTCTGCACCTTTACACATATTAGAAAAATGGTCATTGTGGATTACTGACTCACAGTTTCCTAAGAAAACTTACCTCGAGAAACCATGCCCCACTCTCAGCATGTGAGGCTCTCTGCTCTCTCCTTGCCCCAAGGAAAGAAAGGGGACAGGCTGGACTCTGGTGGCTAAACCAGTGAAGTCCAGAAAAGTTCCTCATGAGACATGATAATAGAAGCAATAACAGGATAGTGGTTTTGCAAACAAAGTTAACTGCACTGAGCAAGAGGGGAACATGAGATGGGGAGGTAGTGGGGGAGGAGGGGGGAGTGGAAGGGAGATAGAGCCTAGGGAGGCCACAGAAAGAAAGCTTGCGGGAACATGTCAAGTGAGAAAGGTCTGTTCCTCCTCAATGAGAACATCTGAGCACCTTGCCTGATGCACCGACAGGAGCGAAACTTGCGTCAAGGGTTCTCGGACAACCTCAGGCACAGCTGGGAAGCTAACAAGTTCCCTCTGCCATTTCAGTGGTTAACACCAAGTCTGACCAGCTCCCCGTCAAGCAAACCCCCAACCTCTCAGAAGCACTGTCCCAAGAAAAGCACCGCCATAATTCACCACCCCCATCCCAGGTTCGGCACAGCTCTGTTTTCCTGTCCAAGGTGCCCCCCTCTCAGACCCCAACCTGCTTATCTGACAAACTAATCACAGGACTGGAACATTCTCTCTAGGGAGAATACACATTTTGATAACACCTTCTGGAATGACCTTTTACCCTTCTCTCCTGCATTTTACTTCTTATTGTTGTCTAATTAGTTATCTGCTCTAAGTGGGAGAGGGAGTGCTTTTCAAGTAGAAGAGAGGGTAAAAATGAGATCTTTGGGTATCTCTCCAAATGCATTCCAGGAGCAGGGAATACAGTAGGTGTGTAGGAGGCGTCCAATAATTTTGTGTTGGGATGAAAGAATCAATTAATATGCGCTGGTGACTCTCCTGATTTCAGAAAAGGTCATCCTCAGTACTCTTCTTAGCAAGCATGTCTGAGGGCACATCCATAGCAATTGCGAGCCTCAGTCCCGTCATCGGTTACCACCCCAACGGCCATTGTATAACGATCTGCTCTGGGAGCCACAAGGAGAGAAAGTCCCCCTTCAGGCACGTGTGTGGAAGAGAATTCTGGAGATGACAATAGGAATAATGTGCACATCTCCCAGGTGGAATGGCAGGTTTCTGATTGTTATTATTACTACCAATATTGTGCAATGCTTTTGGGCAACTGACAATGCACTAGGTGTTATGAGGAGTTTAAATAGCAGGCTTCCCAACCTCCAACTCATGTCTGAGACTCCATGGCCTGTGCTGGCCTGCCCGTTGGAATGGAAAACACAAGATACTCTCTACTTCCTTACTCAAAGCCTTGGGGACATAGGCAAGCTTTCCTGGGAATGGGGGTTGCCAATCAACCATGTTCGTCTTTGCCCACTCTTTTTTCTACAATTTGATTATTCAGGTGTAGAAGAAAGTAAAGAGGTGATAGGGAAGCCTCTATCTCAGGGGTTCCTGAATCTCTGGTAGGTTCTGAGGACTGAACCTCAAGAACAATGTGTGAAGCTAATACAAAACAGTGTCTCTCTTATAGCCTTTCTCCCTCACCAAAAATTATTTACAAGGAATGGTGAACATTTACCACATCTCAGAAAACTAGGATTGCTTACAACCTAATACCAGAATCAATCTGATATCAGAAGCAGATGCAGTTGGCTTGAGAGAAATACTGATTGACCTATTCATGCTTTACCTTGTGGACAAGAGATCCAATTCTAAGTCAGTGAGAAGAGAGTTCATTTCTTCCACACACTTGCTCCTTGACTCAGAGACACAGAGAATGGATCAATCTTAAAACTCTACTGTTTGGGGGCGCCTGGGTGGCTCAGTTGGTTAAGCGTCTGCCTTCAGCTCAGGTCATGATCTCAGGGTCCTGGGATCGAGCCCCACATCAGGCTCCCTGCTCTGCAGGAGGCCTGCTTCTCCCTCTCCCACTCCCCCTGCTTGTGTTCCCTCTCTCGCTGTGTCTCTCTCTGTCAAATAAATAAATAAAATCTTTAAAAAAAAAAAACTCTACTGTTTGGGTGATAATTTTTTGCAGCAGCCAGAGTACAGTTTTATACACATGTGTGTGTGCATGTACACACACACACACACGCACACACCACAAAATCCTTCCATATCCTTACAGAGATGGCAACTCTCAAGCAAGCAACAGGGTAAGAGGTGGAAAATGGTGGGAAGTGTCCCTGCCAGGAGCCCCTGTGGATCCTGAAGGTGGAATGGAGTCAGCATAAATAAAGTTTTGAAAGCTATGGGGATAATAGGAAGAGCCTACTGGAGACATTTGTTGGACAGTCAGGGGTTACAATTTCTCATGCATTAGAGATAGAAAATCACACATCAATCCAGCAATGTCAAACTACATGGATGCCACTAGACCCAATAGAGGGAGTGAGAAGAACAATCAGCCGTCCCCCCAACTGTTGGCATAAGAAGGATATTCAAGGGGTGTTTGGGTGGCTCAATCGGCCGACTCTTGATTTCAGCTCAGGTCATGAGATCAAGCCCCACCTCAGGCTCTGTGCTCAGTGGCGGAGTCTGCTTAAGATTCTCTCTCTCCCTCTGCACCTCCCCCCTGCACTCTCTCTCTCTCTCCAAAATAAGTAAATCGATCTTTAAAAAAAGGAGGAGGAGGAGGAGGAGGAGGGGCACCTGGGTGACTCAGTTGGTTAAGTGTCTGCCTTCCGCTCAGGTCATGATCCCAAGACCCTGGGATAGAGCCCCATGTCAGGCTCCCTGCTCAGCAGAGAACCTGCCTCTCCCTCTCCCTCTGCCACTCCCCCTGCTTGTGCTCTTTTGTGCTCTCTCTCTCTCAAATAAATAAATAAAATCTTAAAAAAAAAAAAAAAAAAGAAGGATATTCAAGTAGCATCCAAAAGGATAGTGGTTCCCAGGGCAAGCTACATAGTCTGTTGGTTAGCCGTCACTGCATCTGGATAAATCTTCTCATTCAAAGATGAATAAGCAGGTGAAACTACTTACTTCTGAACGTCCAGTAATTTCAACCTATTTGTACTTTTCTGTAGTACATGAAAGTAATATTTAACACTTATTTTTTGAAGTAAAACTTAATCTTTGGGGATATACAATGTAAATAGGACTTAAGAGTAATAGTTCCATTCATTTCCAGGTCTGCTTCATGTATGATTAAGTAAAACAAGGCACAATAGCCATCCTTTCCATTATGTTACAACACTGATCATGTGCCTTGATAAAATGGCTGATTAGATGTTAATTTGCCTACAAAACACAGCCATTGGTTTGTATACTTTGGCCTTTTCTCAGCCCAGGGAATTTTTGTCAATTTTTCTTCAAGGGGAATTCTTCAATTGCCCTTTCTAGTCTTCTGTGTCTGTGATGTTAATTTATTTTATTGCAGAAAAGACCTGATCTTTATTACTCAGAATCCTTATTCTTTTTTTTAATTAACATATACTATATTATTATTATTAGTTTCAGAGGTGGATTTTAGTGGTTCATCAGTTGCATACAACACCCAGTGCTCATTACATCAAGTGCCCTCCTTAATGCCCATCACCCAGTCACCCCATCCTCCCATGCACCTCCCCTCCAGCAACCCTCACTTTGTTTCCTATACTTAAGAGTGTCTTATGGCTTGTTTCCCTCTCTTTTTTCATCTTACTTTATTTTCCCTTCCCTTCCCTTATGTTCATCTATTTTGTTTCTTAAATGCCACATATGAGTGAAATCATGTGGTATTTGTCTTTCTCTGACTTATTTCACTTAGCATAATACCCTCTAGTTCCATCCACAGCGTTGCAAATGGCAAGATTTCATTCTTTTTGATGGTTAATATTTCACTATGTATATAAATATATATATCACATCTTCTTTATCCATTCATCTGTCAATGGACATCTGGCTCTTTCATATTTTGGCTATTGTGTATGGCTTTTATTGCAATGTAAAATAAAAGGATTAAGTATTTTTAACTAAGATGAATAAATAAAGAAAAGAGACAAACTATGCAAAAATGTTGAAGAACAAGGAAAAAACACCATTCTGAAGATTCAAGAGTATGTCCAGAAGAAATTATTTCAAAAACTTCAGCATCAGTAGAAAGAAAAATGACATTCCGTCTGTAAAATAGACAGAAATCCATAGAGATCAAACTGAGCCTCATAGAAAACTAGATGAGGTATGGGATTATTTCAGAGCCATAAAAACGCAATAGCATATTTCAACTCTGCATTAGAAGGAATAAAGAGAAAAACTAACCCTATGAAAAGTATGCCAATAGTGCAAAGGGTAAATTTGGAGTGGTATTCTAGAATGTAGGGGAAAAGAACAAGCAAGTAAATATTTAAAAAGAGATACAAATTTAGATGAGGATGCCAAGTTAAAAATATACATATAAGTGTTGTACATGAAGAAACAAAATTGCAACTGAAGTGATAATCAAAGATATAATTGAAGAAAATTTTCCTGTGCTGAATAAAGGCCAAAGTATACAAGCCAATGGCCGTGTTTCATAGGCAAGTCAACACCTATGTTTTATGTGTTTTAAAAAGAACATACCCCTGGACACATCATGGCAGTTTTTTAATTAAAAGGATAAAGAAAAAAGAAGTTTAAAAAATAAAAAAGGATATAAATTAGTTAGTTATGAAGTTTCTTCTCTGTAGCACTACAGTCTTCCCAGAATAAAATGAGTGGTTTTCAGAAAATTTTGAAGAAAAAATGTTGGATCCTAAACTATGATATACCTAGCCAAGTTGTTGTTTGCGGATGATAGGAAACAAAAAGAGAATCTTTGATTAGGAAGGATTTGGAAAAATACACCCCTCTCATATTGTCCCTAAAAAATATTGCAAGTCAATGAAATCCAGTTGGTCAAAAGATGAGTCAGAATTAAGTATTTAAAAATGAAGAAACTATGGCATAAAAGAACTAGCAGTGAAAATGTAAATCAGCCAAGCACCGACCTTAGTCTATAAATAGGATTCAAAGGCAAATAACAAAGCCATTCATAAAAGATAAGATATAGAATAAAAAATAATTTGATGATAATAATCAGGGCCTTAAATTCCAGGTCATCTTTACAAAAGCCAGGAAAAAATAAGTAAACAGGTTTCAGATTCTTTTTCTTACCTAGCAGGGAGTCCAAAAGTATTATTCTATTTTTACTTATGATCATTAGAAAAACATAGCTTAAAAATTTTTTTTGGAAAAACTTAAAAGAAAGCCACTAGTAAAAATATAAACAGTCTGAAAAAGGCAAAAGTAAACAGTCCAGTGTCAGTCTCTGTCAACCAATTCCATTTTACTTCTCTACCTTTCCTAATAAGTGGGTGGGGAGTAAGACTTATCCCTGCCCCCAAGGAGCTATAGGACAGGAAAGAGATGGAAACACATTCTGTCTGACGTGAGAGCTTTTCAAATATGTATGTTTAATTTCTCCATTTATGGGGTCCTGGGATTCGTGGTGGGTGGGGTGTGAAGTGGGAAGGAAGAAAGTTGGGGAAGGCTTCCCGTCAGAACACTTAGAACACTTAAATGATTTATTTGTCTGTCTTCCCTATAGACTCTAAGCATCACAAAGGCAGGGACCTTTTCTGTCTCCCTAGTGTCTTACTGGATAGACTGTTGGATGGATGGATGGATGGCTGGATGATGGATGAGTGGATGATGGATGGATAGGTGGATGATGGATTGATGGATGGATGATGGATGGAAGGATGGATAGATGGAAGGATGGATGGATGGATGGATGGATGGATGGATGGATATATGGACAAACAGATAGATGAATGGACCCTTGGTTAATTAAACCCTTACCTTGCTCAATTTGCATTTCCCCTGGGGATCCTAATTAATCCTACCTCTAAGGGAATAAAGTTCACCCTCTCTCTGTAGGTCATCCACCTTCTATACCACAGCAGCAAATTGAAACCATGGCTGGGGGGCCTGGAGGGAGTGTTGTTCCTGCCTAAATGCCTGTCTCACCATCAGGGAGTGCCTGCCCTGGGGAGCAGAGAGGCCAAGGCAGTGTATTATTCTTTGTGACTCACAGTGCTAAAACGGGAGAGTAAGAATGCATCCTTGATCACATTATTTCTTTCTTCTCGATTTGACTTAGAGCCCAGAAAGCTGATCTGTGGCATAAATGAAGTGTGAGGTCAGACTTGAGCTTGTGGGGAGAAGGCAGGGCAGACAGCTGGATTATATACCAATAATCCACCAACAGTCCTAACCTTGTCTCTGTCAGCCCTTTTTTCCCCCTTGCCCTCCCAAGGGGGAAAAAAGATATTTTCTGGTGGGGAGGCAGGGTGGAGGAAGCGTTGGGGATGCAGTCATTTGCGCTACTGGCCTAGTAAAAGTAGCGCCAGACTTTTAGCTCCCAGAGGACAGTCGTCATGGCAACCTTGGGATCAAGGAGCAGACTCTCTTTAGGCCATTGTCTGGAGTACAGAGTCCCTGTTCAGCTTTCGACAAGCTGGTTTAAAAAAACACATCCAGCCAAATAGATACAGACACCGATAGACTGGCACTCACATACATAGAAAAGTTTTTAATCATATAGCAGCAGTCAAGTTCCTTCCTACAGCTTTTAATGATCCAGTTCACCGAAACCTCATTTTTCTCTTCACCTGTGGGAACAAGAAATACTCTGATGCCAGCAGAGACAGCCTACCAGTCACCAAGAAGCTGTCACAAAGCCTTGCACGTTCCTGCATTCTTGAAACCCAGCTCCTGGGCACCACCACAGCCCTGGTTTGCTGCTAAAAGTAAGGCCTGCCCCCGACGGGTGTTAGGAGGACACAGCATAATGGAGGACATTTTGTGGCTTCTTAGCCGGTAGCTGTCAGATCTGCTGCTGACCCGAACCAGTCTGCCTTTCCTCGGGTATCCAGGCCCAGGGCACCCAGACAGGAAAGAGGCCTCCTGAGACTAAGTGCCTGCAATGTCAATGCAAAATTCTACAAGGAAACTTATGGCTTTATGAATTTACTTGAAATAGTAAAATATAAAGAATTGGCAGCTTGACTGGCGTTGAAGCCAGAGCTTCTGGCTTCAGGCCAGAGACGTATAGAAGCTCAGAGGAGGTCCCTTTGCTGAGGCTCAGCCTCTAACTGTTCCTTCTCTGGCCACCTCAGGACACAAACCACAGTATAATACTAACCACAATTTACTGTGAACCTACACTGTGCCGGCCACTTTACTGGAGGCTTCACATACATTATTTCTTTGTGACAAGGTTGGTTATCCCCATTTAACAGATGGACAAAGTAAGGCTAGAAGAATATAAATTACTTGCCCAAGACCACCTGGATGCCGGGAAGAAATGTCGATTCTCCCGAGTCTTTCTGCCATCAAAGCCTGAGTCTTGACTCGTTATGCTACTGACTTTCACCAAAAGGAGGGGCAAGGAGCTGAAGTCCTCATTTATTTTGGGTTCCCATATGTTCAGACCCTAAACTAAGACATCTCCCAGAGAAAGTCAGGACACAATGTTAAGACAAAAAGTATAGAACTCTCAAAGACAAATAGATTCATGAATTGAAAGTAGGTTGGTTGGGGTTACATGTGGGTGGTAGATAATGGTTTTTGGATTGGGCTTGGGTTATTTGTGTGTGTTTGCTTTGAGGTAAACACCAAGACTCGATCTGTCTCTTCCTAACATTTAATGTAGAGCCAGAATTCTCCTAGCAGCCCAGGCCAAAGGAATGGGCCTGTTTTTTCTAAACCTTAGAAGCCAGAGGATTTATTAAAGTTGGTCAGACATTGATACTGTGCACCAGGGCTCCTCTGAATACTTGACAGGGCTGGATTTCAGAAGGTCTAATTTGTTAGAGAACATAGGGGAAGCTCCAAGATGCCTGCCAGTGGATAGTGCCATGTTAGTTCAGTCCCAGAAATCCCTACCTATTGTCCTCACAACAAACCCTTGGTTGGCCCACTAGCTGGAGGAGAAATAAGACAGGCATTTCTGAGCAATACGGAAGTTATTTTTCCCTTGTGTTGACTCTGAGGCTAAGGACTAAACCACTAGCATTGGGGCTGGGCAGACTTCAGATCAGTTCCCAACCTTGAACTCAATAACTCTTGCTCTGTGGTGTAAAGCAGTTATTTTACTTTTCTCTTATCATGTTATTGGATTTGATTGAAAGGAGGGACCTCCAGACTACTTCGGAGCACCATTTACAGTGTGGTCTAATGGACATGTACCAAGCGGTACATGACTGCCCTGCTAAACCTATCCAGGGGGGCGGGATAGGAAGTCCACCTAACAGTGCTCCCTCTCTTTTCCTAATCTCCGTTCTGTTATGCTCAGGTCAAGAACTATACATCATTGGGCGCCTGGGTGGCTCAGTTGGTTAAGCGACTGCCTTCGGCTCAGGTCATGATCCTGGAGTCCCTGAATCGAGTCCCGCATCGGGCTCCCTGCTCGGCAGGGAGTCTGCTTCTCCCTCTGACCCTCCCCCCTCTCATGTGCTCACTCTCTCTCATTCTCTCTCTCAAATAAATAAATAAAATCTTTTAAAAAATAATAAAAATAAAAAAAGAACTATACATCATTTACCCACCATGTGTCAGCCACTGGGCCAGGCCCTAGGGCTAGAGAGACAACTGAGACAAGGTTCTTCCTGTCCAGACACTCCCATTCTAATAAGAGGGACACAGACAGGTAAATATAATTGCAATGAGGAGAGGGTATGAGGCATATAATATTAAAAGTATGCAGAAGGGGGCGCCTGGGTAGCTCCGTCGGTGAAGCGTCCGACTCTTGATTTCGGCTCAGGTCATGATCTCAGAGTTGTGAGATCGAGCTGTGTCAGGCTCCACGCTCAGTGGGGAATCAGCTTGAGATTCTCTCTATTCCTCTCCCTCTGCCTCTCTCCCCCACTCTCTCTCTTTCTCTCTCACTAAAGTAAGTAAATAAATCTTAAAAAAAAAAAAAAAAGAAAGAATGGAAATAGTACAGACAACTGAGAAATTAATTATCTGACAGGGTCAAGGAAGACTTTCAGAGAAGCTGATATACAAATTAAGTTTCAAAGGATGAGCAGGAGTTCAGAGGTGAAAGTAGAAGAGATGGCAAAGGGAAGAAAGAGCGGGCAAAGGCACAGAAGCAAGAAACAGAGGGGCCTCGGGCCTTTTATGTGATGTGGCTCCTCACCTGTCATATCCGCAGCATGGCTCAGAAGCACAGGGAAATCACCAGCTCTGACAGCTATTAAACAGTTCCTCTCTCCAGCTCCTTGCCTGTACCCCCATGGGTCCCTGACCCCCTTGCCTCAGGTCTTCTGCTCCTAGTCCTGGCCTCTGGGTCCCTGGCCCCAATGACATGTTATGGTGATACCTGCCTGACTTTGATCTTCTAGACTCTTGGGGGCATGAGCCACCCTGTGACCTGCAGCTATGAGGGAGAGACACTCATCCTTCCACCATGCTCTGTGGTACCCTAAAAGCCAGGCCAGCCCAGCCAGGGGCCAGACACATGCAGGGATCTGCACCTCGTCTACTAGAGCTAGAATAAAAAATAAAAGTGGGAGAGAGACGTGGCAGGAGCCAGTCCTCAAGGTGGGCAACAGACCAATCTGATTCCTGCTAAAGTCTGGACTTTATCCTGCAGACTTGGGGAGCCACCAAAGGCATGATGCAGGGGCCTGGTAGAGTCTGCTTTGCCTTCCCTGGGGTTACTCTGCTGGTTACTCACGGCGGTTGTATCGGAGGGAGACTAGGAGCAAGGGAAAAAATCGACACAGGAGGCTGTTGCAATAGTCCAAGCAAGACTTGAGAAGGGGAGAAAACCAGGCTTCCCTGACACTCACTGCTGGGTAACTCAATCAGCATCTCCTGGGGGGGGAGGGGGGGAGTGGCAGGAGAGAGCTGGGGTCCCTTTTAATCAACTTTGTGGTTCCACAGCTGTCCATCGTGGCTCTGATTCTTACATTGGGGGGCTGCCTCCTCCTCTCTTTCCTTCTTCTTCTCCCTCCCTCCCTCTCTCCCTTGCTCTGCCTCTTTCCTCTTCCTCCCTCCCCCTCCCCCTCTCCCTCTCTCTGACACACCCTGGAGAGATATGCCCTGCCTCCTGCCTCTAGCTCAAGCCTCCCTAATGGGAGAAAATGGAGAAGTAAAAGAGAAAAGCAAGCCTGAACCATAAAAAAACAACTGAAGAGGGGCGCCTGGGTGGCTCAGTCTGCTAAGTGGCTGCCTTTGGCTCAGGTCATGATCCCAGGGTCCTGGGATTGAGCCCCATGCCCCCTGCTCAGTAGGGAGCCTGCTTCTCCCTCTCACTCTGCCCCTCCCCGCCCCACTCATTTTCTCTCTCTCTCTCTCTCAAATAAATGAATTCTTTAAAAAAAAAAAAAAAAACACTGAAGAGCAATCAGCATGTGTCTGTGAGAGGCAGGGATGACCTGGAAGAGTAGGACCCTTGCCACTTTACAACAGAAGCTGGCAACAGGGGGACCAACAAAGGTTTGATCTTTCCTGCGTCTGGAAACTCTGGGGTGCTCCACAAATATTAAAAACAACTTTTGTTATAGACTTCATCCCCTCGGAGGCTGCCGGCAGAAATCACAACCCTCTCCAACGATCCTGCCCCCAGACAGTGGGAAATAGAGACCCACCGAACAGAACCCTCGGGCCCATGTCCCAGCCTCCCTAAGACCATCCATCACCTTCAACTTGCCCAGAACTGTCTTCAGTGACTGTCCCAGGTCACAGCAACCTGTTTACAAACATCTAGAATTCCCAGGCACTTTTAGGACAAGGGACCTGAGATGTGTCCAAGTGGGCAGCAAAGTCTTCTCGAAGAGAAGCTGTTCCTCCAGATCTATTTATGCCGATGTAAACACTTGCCAAGGAAACAAGGCATGTGGGCATGCGCTGGCCCCGCAGGCCCTCGGGTTGCTGCAAAAGGCAACTGGAGAGTCACATGTCATAACAGTGGAAAGTACATATGCAACTATTCTTAGCCCTGGAATGTATACACTGTCTCCTTGCCCAGTGCTTCTTTCCCGAAGTTCTAGAAAACTGCGAAAGCACCGTTCGCATAAACAAATCCAGAACTCTCCCAAGACAAATCATTTGCCAACTGAAGGAAAGGCCTAGGTTTATTGTTTTACTTGGAGCCCGAGGTGGAGGCTCTCCGGAGGAACCAGCCGGACCAGGATCGGTGGATGTCACCGCAGCAAACCAAGGTAAAGATCTCTAATGCTTAATTCTTCTACAGGTAGACTGCCAGGTGTCATCCAGGAAACCCTGCCCAGAGTATTGTTTGGTCTCTGCTTTCTCTTTGTCACATCTCCAAAACAAAACCCCAAAGACTCTGTAAAATCGTGTTTTAAAAAATAAATTGCAAAGGCCCATTTTCATCCTTCAGTACTGTCTCGTTACCAGAGGGCCATGCCCCCAGAATGAATCCTGGGGGAATGACTAACACCCAGAAAGATGCTTACACAAGCTTACTAAATAACATATGCTGAGAAGCTGGAGCAAGCCTCACGGATTTGGGCTGGTCAAATGCATGGACTGTCACCTTGCTTCAGCCCCTGACCATCAGGTAACTTCCAACAATGTTGGTGGTTCTTTTTTTTTTTTTTCCTTCTCAGATTATCTGAAGATGCTCTTTGCCTGTTACCTTTGGGAGTAATCATAACCAAAAAGAGAGGTGTTGGCTGTGAGGTCTGGGGTATAGGTGGCCTCTCTTTCCAATCTTCACTAAGCAACATTCTTGGCAATATCCACAAGCATCTTAGTGAATGGACATAGGTGCTCTGAGTCTTGGAGACAAGACAGCTAAACCCTTCAGCACATGCTTCCCCTTGGGACCTCTCCCCCTCCTTGTAGGATGGACAAGGAGTTGCCAGACGGGCTGCTCTTCAAAGACCACGACTTCTCCTCTGACTTATTGAGGCAGCTCGATGGCTTGAGGCAAAACAGGATGCTGACTGATGTGAGCATTTGTACTGGGACCTGCGAGGTCCCCTGCCACCGAAGTGTGCTGGCCTCCAGCAGCCCCTACTTCCGGGCCATGTTTTGCAGCAACTTCCGGGAGAGAAGCGAGGCCAAAGTCCAGCTGAAAGGCATCGACTCTGCGACTCTGGAGCCGATCATCTCATATGTGTACACTGGGGAGGTGCACATCACGGCTGAGAATGCCCTGCCTTTGATGGAGGCAGCCTCCATGCTGCAGTACCCCAAGCTGCTGGAGGCCTGCTCCTCCTACCTCCAGAGCCAGCTGACCCCCAACAACTGCCTGGGCATGATGCGACTCTCTGAAATCTTAAGTTGTGAGACCCTCAAGAAGAAAGCCAGGGAGGTGGCCCTGACGTGCTTCACAGAGGTGGCCGCCTCGGCCGACCTGAAGGAGCTCTGTGCCTTGGAATTGAGAGACTACCTGGGGGATGATGGGCTCTGTGGGGAGGAGGAGAAGGTGTTCGAGGCCCTCATGGTTTGGATCAAGCATGACCTCCAGGCCCGGAAACGACACTTGCAGGAGCTGTTCAAGCAGGTCAGGCTTCAGTACATCCACCCGGCCTTCTTCCACCACTTCATCGCCAATGATGCCCTCCTGCAGTCCTCACCCTCGTGCCAGACCATCCTGGAGATGGCCAAGAGGCAGATGTTTGCCACGTACAGCACCACCAATGCCCCAGACCTCCATCCTCCATGGCACGTCCCCCCAAGAACCTCTTACCAAGATTTCCTCATCCTCTTGGGTGGGAGGAAGGACAACCAGCAGACCACCAGGGATGTTCTGCTGTACAACAGACAGACCAACCAGTGGCAGGACCTTGCCAAACTCCCGACCCGGCTGTACAAGGCCTCAGCCATCACCTTGCACCGTAGCATCTATGTGCTGGGAGGCATGGCTGTCGGGGCAGGGAAGAATGTGCCCAGCCACAACGTCTACATCTACTCCCTGAAGCTTAACCAGTGGAGACTGGGGCAGCCCATGCTGGTGGCCCGCTACTCCCACAGAAGCACTGCCCATAAGAACTTCATCTTCTCCATTGGGGGCATTGGAGAAGGGCAGGAGGTCATGGGCTCCATGGAGAGATACAACAGCATCTTCAACATCTGGGAGAGTATGGCCAGCATGCCAGTGGGGGTTCTCCACCCTGCGGTTGCTGTGAAAGACCAAAGACTCTACCTCTTTGGGGGAGAGGACATCATGCAGAATCCTGTACGCCTTATCCAGGTAAATGGCTGGTCCCTCCCATCATGGAAGTGCATGAGTGTACACCCATGCATGCACATATGTGCATGCGTGCACACACATACACGTACATGTGTGTACACACATACATACATATACATGCGTGCGTGTGCACATACATGGATACATGCATGCATGAGTGCATGCACACATACATATAACACACATTATCATTTGCAGAGGAAACATAAAGGAGGGAGGAAAGATGGAAGGGAGGAAGGAAAGAAGGAAGTTTAAATTCAGCAAGACTTTATCCATTTATGAATTTTTGTTGTGTAAGATTAACACATACAAAGGAATGTCAGATACAACCCCTGTCCACAAAGAGTTTATCTTTATTTGAGGAATAAAATTAGTATGTCTAAAACTTCAAAAAAAATAAAAAATAAAAGTTCAAGCTAGAACACATTGAATGTCAGATAGTGAAGTTCTATAGGAATTCTGCAGACGCCTCTAACCCAATTCAGCAAGACCTTAGAAGAAGATTCCCAAGCTTTGGTCCACAGTCTGTTACCAAGTTCCTGGGAACCCAACCTCAGATCAGCTGAATCAAAATCTCTTTGTGTGGGGTCCTGACATATATTTGTTACAGACGTCTCCAGGAGATTCTACGGAGTAGCCAGGTTGGGGAACCTTGACCTTCAATGATAGGTAGATGCTAATATCACTAGCAAGCTCTCTGAGAAGTGTTATTAATAGAGACCAAAATTTCAAAATATTAAGCATTTTATGCAAGTTCCAATCTCTGCAGCTCACATAATGATATGAAAAACTTGAATAATGAGCCTGTCTTTAAAGATGATGCAGGAGATCCCTGGTAGTTGCTTTGTTCATTGATGAGAGCTATCTTGAGCCCCAGCCCCGATAAGAGCCCTGGGGACACAGGCATGAGCAGGAACATGCACTTACCCTCCAGGAGCTTCAGGACAATTGCAATTCAGGTGCTGACTGGAGGGGGGCTTTAAGAGCACGGAGCGTGCCCTAAACCAGTCTAGAGGGAATCAGGGATGGTGTGAACTTTCGAGGTTGGTTTCCACTGACGTGAACAGGGAGGCAAGAGAAGAGAGAAGGTGGGTAAATGAAGAGGGAGCATCACTGGGAAGATAGAAGGACATGACTTGGATGGAGACAGGGGCAAGAAGCCTCTCTGAGCAGAGGCAGAGTCCTCTGTTGAGGTGGTGTTCCTGGGTAAGGGAACAGCTGGACCAAAGGCTCTGGAGCAGACAGGGGCATAGCCCATCACCTGGAGGGACTGACAGCCTGACCATGTAGCTGCGACACAAAGCGGGGAGGCATAAAGGTGGTATGCCTAAGCCGAGCTGGGGGGAGGGGTTAGTCTCCACGTGGTCTCCATCAGCCCCCTTCTCAAGCTGTCCTGAGTGACCCCTCCACCCAGACTGCTGCCCCTGAGCCCCTACTACAGAAATTCTGGAACATTCTCAGGGGGTGGGTGTTTGTGGAGATGAGGCTGACCTGGCAGGCTTTCTAGACCTTGTCAAGGAATTGGGGTTATAGCCTGAGAGTAACAGGGTAGCTGATGTCATCAAATTTGCATTTTTAGGAGTTCCTCTGGATGCCTTATGGAGAAGGGATTGGTGGGGCCTAAGTGAACAAAGGGAGGAGAGTTGGGGGACTGTTCTAGAGGTCCAGCCAGGTGGCTTGGGCTAAGTTGGTGCCAGTGGAGATGGAGAAAAGTAACAAGCTTCAGTTTAATCCTTGTTTGTTCTTGCCTTCACTTCCCCAGCCCATATTTTCAGCTCCTCTCTGACCATCTAGGCAGATTTGGATTCTATTCCAAATCCCGCTCATTTATTTGAGCCAAAAGAGACGTGTTCTGCTCCCCACCAAGCTCTAACCACACAATGCAGTTGTAACAAAGGGCTCCTATGTAAAGCTAGAACCCCTCCCTCTTAAAAAAAAAATACTTTTCAAAATGAAGTCAACAAATATGCTAACGACTTCACATTGCAAAATTGTTATTGATTTCCTAAGAATAAATACAAAGCTCAGAAAAGCTTTTAAGCTGGCATATCAAGAAATGCATAGTACCATCAAACAAGATGCTTGCAAAGGCAGAAAAAAACCCACTAACATGTGAGGGGAAAAGGGGAAAAGCATTCATGTAAGCTTTTCTTGTCTACTTAGCCTTAGCTTTTCTTGTCTACTTAGCCTTAGCTTTGAAACAGTAATTTTACTCATTCAACTATAGCATGAGATCAAAGCTTGGGGGTTGCTTGATGGAGTAGGTTGGATTTTCTGGCACAGATTCAGTTTTCTTTACAGGATGGTTCTTCTGCACGCATGCATTCTTTTAGGAACTATTGAACAGTGGTGTCACTGTGCAATTTATGTGTGTATGTGTACCTTTCTCCCTGGCCTTTTTTCTCCCTCTGTTTCTGGATGGCATTGAGCAAATCCTTCACCATAACAAAGCATCACTTCCTCCACTGGTCAAGCACCATCTTTGTTATCCTTGCCCCAACCTCTCTGGAGGTATTATGAGGATTGTGTGCAGATGTTTAATCTATCTTTAAAACCATACTCCAAGCTTGCTGACAAAGAACAGAAAGCCAGGAGGCAATTACTCACTCAGTGTTTACTTTTACTCCAAGGATCCCACTTTCTAGTGTCATCTACGTATTTTCAGATGAAACAGTGAGGCTGCCCCCATCTCTAGCACATGGCCTCGTCTAGGCTTCACCAACTTCAAGAATGGAGAGACCTCAAGAGGTCTCTAGTCTCAAACCGCTCCATCAAAAAAGGCCACCCCTATACGGCCCCAGGCAGAGTCATGAGTGCAGTGGTTAAGAACTTGGACTCTGGGCTCAACCAGACCAGCTCTTCCATTCCATCTAGCTGTGTGACTTTGGGCATGTCACTTAACCTCTCTGAGCCTCAATGATCTAATGTGAAAGATGGGGGCAAGTAATGGTACCTACTTCATAGGATGGTTGTGAAGATCAAATTTGGTAAAATTATAAAAAATAGAGTCTTTCATATAGTAGCAATTAAATTTTATATAAAAAGAATTGCCATTTTCTTTGGTAAATAAATGTTTTGCCCCTTCTTTTCTTATATGAAGTCCATCCTAAATCTCTCATGCTAAATTTTGCTAGTAATGAACTAATTTATATTTGATATTTGAACTTTATTTAAACTGAAGGGGACATGTTCTGGGAATCATGCTTTGTGACTCTATTTCAGACCATGGCCAAGGAGCCCTGCCCCAACTCTTTGCTCGTTCTCTTTTCTCATACTTCCTCTATGATTCTAATGATTTTCAGGCATGAACTGTTCAAAAGCCTTCCTCATTTAACCCCAAATGTATTCTTGGCTCTAAAGCCCTCTCTGATACACTGGAACATTTAGAAATTTAAACATGAGCCGGAAATAGAAATGATTGAAAAATCATTGGTTTTATGAATACCCAAGTTGCTCCATTTCCCATTAAAAGAAAAAAATGTTCCGAGCAAGGTAAGCAAACACATACCTCAATGCGTAACTCTTGGTCCATTCTATAGAGACAGAGCCAAGGATCTCATGGGGGTCACATAAAGACCAATTTCTAGTAATATATACTTTCTGTTATTTAATTACATTTTATTGATAATAATACACCTGCCTACATTATAAAAAGTGAAAAGAAAAAGAATCCTATTTCAATCTCTTAAATACTACTTCTATCTTTTAAAAATTATTTATCACTTTAAAATGCAGCACCATGATCGTATTTCTCCCTCAGGTTTATCACATTTCCAGAAACACATGGTTCAAAATGGAGACGAGAATGATCAAGAATGTGTGCGCCCCTGCAGTGGTGCTTGGGGAGCGGATTGTTATCGTAGGAGGTGAGTTTGAACAGAGGATCGCTAGGCTGGACACAAACTTGGCATCTCCCATGGAAAAAGGGTCACTAATAGACAGATGTTGTTCTACAAAACAGTGTTTTTAAGAGCACATCCATCCAACTAGGGGAGTGTGGATGACTTGACAAAGTTCTTTTCTCATCCAGAAGTTTCTCCCTGTCTTCATCTGTAAACAAGGAATGAAATAATACCTATTTCACGGAATTGTTGTGATAATAAAATGTGCTCGCCTATCTAAAGCACTTAGCACTATCCCAGATACCTGGCAAAGACTCAAAAAATGTTTGCTACTGTTAATAATATTAGCCACTAATGGATCATTTCTTTCCGATTGCAGTATAGTGTCTTGGTTAAGAGGACTGATTTTAGGGTCAAACCTGGGTTCAAATCCTGACTCTGTCACTGGCTGTATACTCTTTGGCGAGTTATGAATCTTTTTCTGTGCCTCTGTTTGCACATCTGTAAAACGGGGATCCTGAAAGTGGGAAGTGGTGGGGACCAGATAGGGCTGTTGTGGGAACGGTTCCTGAATTTCCAAGGCTCCTTTGCTGGACTGTTAAGGCTCTTGGGGGGAGAGGGGCATGTGAGAGAGATGAAAAAGCCAATGAGACAGAGAAAGCTGCTAGAATCCAGAGGCTGCTCCCAATCTAATGCTGCCTTAACTTGAGGTTAAGGATTCAGGGGCCAGAATCAGACAGATCTGAGTCTAAACCCCAGCTCTGCCACACACTGGACCTTGGGCAGGTTACCAAAACATTCTACACCTTAGTTCAGAGTCCAGCCTTTGTACTGGGTAATGGCAAAAATCAGACATGTTTCCAGACTGCAGACTTCCAGTCCCAAATGAGCAATGCTGAGCTTGCTGGTATGCCATTGGTTTTCAGGTTACACAAGGAGGATTCTTGCTTATGACCCTCAGTCCAACAAATTTGTCAAGTGTGCGGACATGAAAGACCGGAGGATGCACCACGGGGCCACGGTGATGGGGAACAAGCTCTATGTGACGGGCGGGCGGCGGCTGACCACGGACTGCAGCATCGAGGACTTGGCCTCCTTTGACTGCTACGACCCCGAGACAGACACCTGGACATCCCAGGGACAGCTGCCTCACAAACTCTTTGACCACGCCTTTCTCACTCTCCAGTGCATACCCCACACCCCCACCTTCCCATGAAGTTGTCGAGAAACCATGGGTCTTAGTCAAGACGCTTTCTGTTGTAAGAGATAGAAACCCAACTCAAAGGAGTGTAACCCCAAAAGGATGCAGGGAGTGCCCACAGGACCAAAAGTTCCAGAGCCTGGAGGCCTGGAACCAGGCATATTGTTGACAGAGCGCCCCGTATCTCTCTGGCTCTCCACACTTCCACCCTGTCTCCCTCTGTCTCTCCCCTCCTCCCCCCACTTACCCTCCTTCTCTACCTCATCTCTGTTAGACTTCATGCTACAAACAAGCTTCTTTATCCACAAAGTATGAAGACAACGGCAACTGATAAACTCAGACTCAACGTTTTCTGAAGTTGCATCTTCAAGACAGAACTTCACCATTATCTATATATTAACCCTGAAAATAATCCTAATTGGCCGTTTCTTAATTCCATGCCTTCCTCTTGAGCCAATCACTATTTCCGGGGCTTGAGCTACTACAACTGTGTAATCCCGGAGCACGTCCCTACAGGAAGAGGTCAGGTTGACTATTATCAGTGACAGCTCATCCAAACTGCACATCATGAGATAGAAGCAGTTTCCCAAAGAAAGAACTGCTGGGCTGACCAAAACCACATCTGCCCAGGGCATCATGGAAATCCAGAACAAAAGGCGTCCCTGGAAGCACAGGGTCCAGATGTCAGTGTGAGAAATTGGCCATGACCGTTTTCTTTGCCTTCTATGGATGTAGTAAATCGGAATTCCAGGATAATGTGTGCAATGCAGTATCTAGTGTTTGCAAAATTATCTATGCAGCCAGAATAAAGTTTGTTTCTTGTGCCAAATGATGTTTTTTTCCAGCCTCTGGGGAGCTATAAACCTGCAGAATTAATCAGGATTTTCATTTTGGTAAATGTTATGAGAATCATTCTTCTGAGGAAAGCCAACAAATTCCTTCAGAGATCCCAGCAATTATTGCCCTCTCCATGCCAGGGCTGAATAACCCCACAGCCCTCTTGGTCTCAAAGCGCCTCCCAAGCTGGCTCAGTCCCACGCTCAGGAATAAACTGAAGATGGTGGCACATTATAATCACCTGGCAGTCTTCTCTCCAGCAATGGAAGCATCTGGAATGGGTCTCACAACCCTGAGCCTGGCACCAGAGTGCCCTCAAGCTGGAGCCTTCCTCGCCACCCAGCTCTCCAGGTTCATGTTCTGGACTTTTCCTTTCCTCCCAATTTATATTCTTTGCACTTCAGTTTCTCCTGCTGGGGTCCAAAGCTCTGCCCTGCTCCCCAGACCATGTGGCTGTGGTCTAGACACCCTGCCCAGATTGTCAGCCCCTGCTCCTCATCCTGGATGCTGTCACCTTAGCGGTTGGCTGGCCTCTTACTACAACCTATTCTCTTTGAACCTCTCTGTTCAGGCACTCGGGCCCACCTCTCCCTGCAATAGGTAACCAGTGACACCTCCAGGGCCTAAAACGCAGTGCATTTTGATTTCTCATCTGACTTGACCAGTCAGCAGCCTACCACACAGATGACCCTCCCTCCATCTTGAAATGCCTTCCTCACTCTGCCTCTGGGATACCGCTCACCCTCTCTTCCTACTCCCTGCACTTCATTCTTGTCTCTTTCTTTCCCAACTAGTAACTGGTGGTGCCCACCCCCCCAACCAGGGCTCAGCCCTTACGCCTTTTGCGCATCTACCCTCACACCCCGGGGGGGGGTGTGGAGAGCGAGCCCCCTCGTGCATGGCTTTTCCTTCCTGCCACGCTGCCGACTCCCCACTGTTCTCCACTTCCAGACTCCACTGCTCGCTCCATGTTTCCACGTGGGTGTCAAATACCTAAAGGCGACATGTTCCCGATCGCTTTTTCCTCACCAAACCCTCTCCTCCCGTAGTAGGCTTCCCCAGCCTGGCAGAGGGAAACACCCGTATCCCACCTTCTCGGGCCCGAAGCCTTGGACGCCGCTCTTGGCTCTTCTCCCTCACCACCCACTCGGTTCGGTTAGGGCGGGCCCCCCCCGCCCCCCCCCCCCCCCCAGCCGCCCCACCAGCCGCGGCTCTTACTCTGGTCCAAGCTGCCATCGTGCATCATCTGCACCCATCTCGGCTTCCACCACCGATCGCCCCCAGATCTCTCTCCACCCAGCGGCTTGGGGCGTCTTTCACAAACATATAAGTCAGAAGAGGTCACTCCCCTGTTGAAAACTCTCCAGAGCTTATACTGGAATTAAGGTAAAAAAAGGTAATAAAACATTTTTTTAATTAAAAAAAAAAAAAAAAACCCCCTCCAAAGCCTTCCCAGCTTTCTCCAATGCCTTCCAGAGACCTGCAAGATTGCTCCCCCCCCCCCCCACGCTGTTCCCCTTCTGCTCTCACCGCCCAACGAGTCCCCCCACTCAGCGTCGGCCCCACTGGCCTCTGGGCTCGCACATCTGTGTCACACGCACCGTGCCCTGCACTGGAACGCGCTTGGCCCAGATGCCGCACCCGCGGGCTTCCCCCCCTCCCTCCCTCGGGTCTCCGCTCGGAGATGCCTCTCCTCACTGCGCCCATGTCGGGGACCGCAGACACCTCGGTCCCCCCGTCTTCACTGCGTTGTCATCGCTGGCCAGCCTCCTAAGTGGTCCTTGCTGCTTCTACTCCTGCCCACCTCTGATCCTTCCTTGAACAACAGCCAGGCTAATCTTTTTAAAACACAGCCCTGCTCATATTCCTCTCCTGCTTAAAATGACTTTACAGCTTCCCAGAGACCTTTGCATAGAGGTCCCAATCCCTTCTCCAGCCCCCAGGGCCTTTGCCACCAGCACCCGCCTGTCTCTGGCCTTGCCTTTTCTGCTCCCCTCTCCATCTCAAACTCCCACGTCACTGTGGATAGCCCCTGCTGTAAGCGCCTCAGATCCTCTGCTCAGGGA
Source organism: Phoca vitulina (assembly GCF_004348235.1). Taxonomy (NCBI): domain Eukaryota; kingdom Metazoa; phylum Chordata; class Mammalia; order Carnivora; family Phocidae; genus Phoca; species Phoca vitulina. Next base: position 18,797,692 of record NW_022589721.1, on the reverse strand, counting down.
TCCCTGTGTCCTTCTCCCCTTCCCCTTTCCCACCCTGGGGAAGAAGTAGCATGGCCCACCGAGGTCAAGCCTGGAGGGTGAGAGCTTATCCCAGAGGGTCCCATTTGCCTGGAATTGGAAGTGGGAGTCTTGCCATCCATAAACTCCTTCTGCGGCCTCCAAAATTCCTTCTGTCAGAGACTTGCTAATGTCTCCACTTTCCTTCCCCTTCGTCTAAATCCAAAATGTAATAAGCCGCCCGAGTCTGTGGCTACTCGGAACTTGTCCAAGTCTCGCTGGGGCACAGAAGAACTAAGTAAATTGTCCCCTGGAGTTTATAAAGATGGCACCGGGGCCGGACACATTCGGACACACATGGCGGGCCAGCTTCGTGCGTCAGATAAGACACCGTGGCAGGTGCATTCACACACCTGGGCATCCCCCCGGCCAAACCCCGTATCTGAACTGGGTTGCAAAACGCCCCTCGGGCCATACTGGGTGCTTTCCAATCTGCTGAGGATAATCTCAGTCCAAAAAGAAAGAGAGAGAAGGTTTTGGCACGAGGCTTCCTTCATCTCTTCATCTCACTGTTTGAGTAGAGAACCAGTCCAGAGCTGAGGTCAAAGTATATTTAGCCGGCAGCGGTTAAACTGAAACATTTTAAGTAAAAAATGTCAGATAGCCTGACTGATCATCTCAACAGGCAACAAGGGAAGGGGCAAAAATGAAGTGGAGTAAGAGCTAAGCAAGAAAACACTAACAAAAATGTCAAACACCCTGTCCCAACATAAACCAGTGAGCAGGAGAGGAGCCAGAAGAGAAAACAGCGTCCGCAAGAAGAAAGTGGCTGAATTTACCTTCGCCGCCTATAACAAAAATCTGCAGGGTCCCAGAGGACAAGGACTGTGACGGGTCTTACTCAGACACTGTCCTTCTCAGGATGTCTGACGCAACCCTGCCTCACTCCAACACGCTATTCCTTCAGCCATGATGCCTTTCCCTGCCCTGCCTACTGAACTCTTACTCAGCCTTCCCCTCTTCCGTGGAGCCTTCTCCAACCTTTCTACACCCTCCCCCTTCCCTCCCTTTGTTCCAACTCCTTCCACTTTGTAGCACTGTAGAGACTTGTTACTGGAACTGGAAGGGGAGCTCTTCATGGGAGCCCACAGAGTCTTGGTCCCTATGAACCTCTAGGCCAAGTTCAGTCAGTACTTGGCATACAAACAGTGCTGACGCGTTTGCAGGATGAATGAGCAAATGCACAAGTGAATGGGCCCTAAACATCACTGGAGCATATGGGCTGCTCTGGGTGCAAAGAAGGGCTTCGTTATCGGACAAACTGTCATTCTCTACCTTCGAGCTCCATCACTCCAGAATCTGCCTCCAGGATCACATGGCCTTCTTCCAAGTGTGTCCTCTTCTGTCTCTTATTGGACTTAGGGCCCACCCTAAACTAGCAGGATCTCATCTTGATCCTCACCTTAATTACATCTTGAAAGACCCTATTTCCAAATAAGGTCACAGTCTGGGATCCAGGTGGCCATGCATTTGTGGGGAGGCGTTATTCAGCCCATCGCAGATGCCATCTCCCACAAGAAGGCACCCCCCCCCCCCCGCCCCAGGCGGAGCCACATGGCACAGACTCCTCCTCCTCTCCCCATTTCATCAGGGCATCTCCTAGGCGGGGACTGTGTCTTTCATCTCTGTGTCCCCACTCCAGCCCCGCAGGGCCTGGCACTGCAAAGATACTCAGTAAATGTGCACTAAACTCAACTCAACCATTTCTCAGGGGCTAGCAAACACCGAATGGACCCCAAGGCCTATGTATACAAGACGCAACTTCCGAGCAGCTTCCCAAGAGGCCAGGGTGAGCAATATCTGCCAAATGCCCATCAAGAAGGAATTAGGGTCAGACATAAGAAATTATGCAAGAGAACTAATCTGTTAACACAATGTCACTGGTTATGTCCTATTCTTGATCTTGCCAACATAAGCCTTTGGGGTGACGTCATGAGAGTGAATCCAATGCTGAGGATTCTGGAGGGGAAGGGAGTCTGGCTTCTGAAATGTCAGCTTCCACGCAGTCTTATAGGAATTCTAGGCTCCTGTTCAAATGCCACATTATTCTCTTCATGTGGGGAATTTGGTCTTTGTTTTCCCTAAAGATACCCGTGAGTCTCTCTTCCTCCTGATTTCACTGATTTGATTTAATTAGCATTCCAGGGCCTGTAATCCAGAATTCCCCGGTAACGCTCCCATAACAAGCCAGCGGTCCAGAAAAATGGTGCTTGGAGGACACAGACAGGGATTCAGGAGTCCAAGGTGTTTCTAAGTTGGGAAGATGCAGACGGAAGGTCTGTCCTATTCCCACTCAGAGGCTGTCTTTGCAGTGTCCCCAACAGTCCCATTGGCCCTGCACACATTCAGAGACAAGAGGGCCACCTCAGGACAACTGTAAAAATCAGAACCTTCCAAAAGGGGTTGGAAGGGAAGCAATGTGGAGACATCTACACTCAAGATAAGACCAAGGAGAAAAATAGCAGAATTCATTAGCAGAGTCTCTGAGACGTTTATCTTTTGTCAAGTATTTGAGAAAAAAAGGGAATTCATCCCCACTTGGAGTATAGATTTATTTGACTTACTTATCTGAAGAGCAAAACTGAGACTGCTAATGGATTTGCTCGTTTATTAAGCACTGAATTACCTAGCTCAGTAAACACAAGAACCTTCTGGCACCTCCTCAGCACCCTTCCTGACCACCCTAATGGAACCCCCACCCCACCCACTATGTTGTTCTCTCTCGCTCCTTGTTTCTTCCCTTCATACCTTTTATCATAATTATTTATTGTTTTATTTGCTTTCCTGAGTTCATTTAGTTGACACTCCCACCCAAATGGAAGTTCCCCGAGAACAGAGAACATGGCTGCCCTGTTCGCATCTGTTTCCCTGGCACCTGACACAGAGAAGGCAATCAACAAAGATTTGTTGAATGAATGGCAATCCAGGCATTTAGGATGAGCACAAAGGAGAGAGAAGGTAAGTTTTTGGAATGGCATGGGAGAAGAGGAGAATAATGGGGAAGGGGTTGACTGGCATGGGAGGGCACAGTGGTCTTTATCCAGGTGAGTGTTGTAGCAAGATCACTCTGCAGGCAGCCAGAGGAAGCATAGAGTACTCTGGAGAGTTCAGATGGGAAGCTATTCCCATCCCTAGGAGGGATAATGAGGTATGACCACTAATATAAGAGTGAGATATAAAGGGAAGGGAGGACACAGGAGACAAGGAGGCGAATCCACAGGCACTAATTGGACATGGGAAAAGGTGAGGAGGGGAGCAAGGAAGAGAGAGAGAACAGCTGCTAGCCTGGCTGACCCACAGGGCACCTGTGCCATCAGCAGAGAAGTACAAAACCAAAGGAAGGGGAAGTTTGCCCAGAGTTCCCACCCTCCGGAGTCACAGAAGAATGCTCCTTGCCCTGGGGGTTTGTACAAGTCCCAGGCATCTACAATCTTGCTTATCGTCTGTCTCACCCACTAGATCTTAGGGACCCATATTTCAGAGCCCCTCTTAAAACTCCCAGGCCATCACTGAAAACATGTCTAACAATGGCTGTACAGTGACCTTTCATGTCGGTGGAGGAACCTGTGAGGCAGATGTGAGTGGATGAGAACAGAGACTGAGCCAACATGTCTGGGTTTCAGCCTGGTTCGGCAAGTCACTGGCTGTGTCGCCCAGGGAAATTTAACCAACCTCTCTGTTCCTCAGTTTCCTCATCTCTAAAATGCTGATTATGGTAACATCTGCCTCTTCATAGGGTTTTTGAGAGAACTGAATTAATGTACGTAAGTGCTATTTGTGAGTTTGCCATCATTAGTATTGTTATGAAATATAGAGCACTGCAAAGAGCAAAGGCTCTGGAGCCCACCTCTGCCATCCGCAGGCTGTGTGGCCTTAGGAAGTTCTCTCAACCTCTCTGAGCATCAGTGTCCTTATTGGTAAACTAGAGATGATGATTCTATTACTCTGTAGTGGGTTGAATAGTGGCCCCCTCCCTGAAGATATAGCCTTATTTGGAAAAAGGGTCGTTGCAAATGTAGCCACGCAGGGGATCTCAAGATGGGATAATCCTTGATTATCTGGGCAGACCTTAAATCCAAGGACAAGTGTCTGTATCAGCAAAAGGCTGAAGGAGATCTGAGATGCATAGGAGAAGGCCATGTGAAGACCAGGGCAAAGCACGCAATTCAGCAGCCCCACAAGCCAAGGAAGAGGCAGGGAAGGGATTCTCCCCTACAGCCTCCGGAGGGTGGGCAGCCCTGCCAACACCTTGGCTTCCAGAACTATGAGGGAATAAATTCCTGGTGTTTTAGGCCACCAGGTTGGTGTTAATTTGTTACAGCGTCCCCAGGAAATTAATACATTCCCTCATAGGATTGCCCCAAGGACTGAAAGAGGGCACGTTCATGAAGAAGCCAGCACTCAACAATTTATAACAATTACTATTATCACGTACTTCCTGTCTCTGGTCCTTCATGGTCCCACCCGTAAAATGAGAATGTTAGAAGAAATAAAGGTGTCCAAGGTTTTGCTACCCATGCCGGTTCCTCCACCACCCAACTCTTTCACAAGGCAGATTGGGACCAGGTTAACCCCTCATCTCCCCTCTGTCCCTCGCTCTAGGGATCCATGATGGACAATGTCCCCGGTTTCCCAGTCTTCACATCTCTGTGTCCAACACAGAGGATGTGGGGTACTTGCCCTTAACCCATCTCCTCAGTGGACATGATGATGAGACACAGAATCCCGAGCAGTCACCCTCCAGATCTTCCCACATGAAAGAAAATCCTAGGCGAGCCACTCAACCCCACTAGGACATGGTTGCCAAATTATATTTTAGGCATTATGATATTTTCCTCCTTCTCGGGGCTTGATGAGGGGGAAGCACCCAAGACAACCATATATATGTCTAAAGCAAAAGTAGCAACTATGAATGGTGGGGGTTATAACAGATGTAGAAGTAAAATGTACGATGACATTTTAAATGTCAATGACACTTAAAATTTAAATTTACAATAGCATTGTAAATGACAATGATAGAAGGAAGGATGGAAGGGAGGAGGTGATAAAGCTTCATGGGTGTGTTGCATGAGGATGCAATGATCTCTCACCAGACTATAGAAGAGGCCCCCTAACCACTCTTCCTGGCTCCCAAGTCTCCTCTTCTAACTAACTGTCCCCCGCTAGGGGCAATCCTAGCAGGGATTGGGGAAGCAATAGATCCATTTATCTTTCTAAAAGATAATCCTGGCCAGGTCTCTTCCTTGCTTAAATCCTTTCAATGGTTTCCCACCTCAAAAACCTTAAAGTTTCACTTCCATATTTATGAGGTCCTTACATGTGGAAGAATAAACAGCCTCCACTTGACTAGGTAACAAATAAAATGGTAGCAGAGGGCCCACCCAATAGGGACTCAGTAAATGCTCTTCTCCTTGCTGCCCCACACTCCCTGTCCAGCTGGCCAAAAAGAAAACTCTCTTACTTGCCTGTTAACAATGTTCAGCTATGGGACGCCTGGGTGGCTCAGTCGGTTAAGCGTCTGCCTTCGGCTCAGGTCATGATCCCAGGGTCCTGGGATCGAGTCCTGCATCGGGCTCCCTGCTCCGTGGGGAGCCTGCTTCTCCCTCTGCCTCTGTCTCTCTCTCTGTCTCTCATGAATAAATAAATAAAATCTTTAAAAAAAAAAAAAAAAAAACAATGTTCAGCTATTAGCTACAGCTATAGATATATAGAAAACAAGACTAAATAGATCTCAGATACATGGCCACTAGCTCTTCATCCTATGGGGACCCCATGACATGCTCTTCCATACCAAAGGCATAGGACACTTACCGCAGAAATGCTCCATTCCAGTGAATGTGGTCAAGCCTTAGTTTCTCAAAATGTCTTCAGGGAAATACTTTGCCCTCAAAATTTCCTCCTTTTCATCTAGAATGATGATTCATTTCATTATTCAGTGACTGAAAATTCATGAAATTTTGTGGTTAAAGCAAAAATGTGTCACACACAATTCCATATGTCCATGCAGTGGGACTGAGAAAAATCTAACAATGAAAACCATCGTTTCTTCCCTCAGAGTTTAACAGATATCTCCACCTTTTTTTTTCACTTATAATATTTTTATCCCCTTAATCAAAAACATTGCTTTAAAAAAATTTAGATATAAGGCTCTATAAATAAACATAGTGGTCGAAGCACTGTACTTTCTTAGATTAGTTTCAAGATTCAAATTCTCAAATGCAAATGTAACATTTCTGAGTCATGGAGTTGGAAGGAGGCCTAAGAGACCAGTTGGTCCAATCCAGAGAGGCAACATGGAGAAACGGAAACAGCAGTGGGCCTCATGAAAAGCATCTAAGGACCTGGATTTGAAGTTCAGCTCTCCCTATAGAAAGAGGGATCTTGAGTAGGTCACTAAGCTACCACGTCCTTGCCTATAAAATGGATGAATCTCATTTGCCCAACATGCTTGAGAAAATTGCAGCTGTAAATGGAAAAGCAGACATTGCTCTATGGTGGCCATAGATCCTCCCACATTCTTCATTCCACCCCTCTGGGCTCAAGATCCATTTCGCCTCGGGAAGCAAGAGTAAAGGGATGACTGGAGAAAGATACCGAATACACTCATATAACCAACATCCAGATCAGGAAACAAGACATTACAGCACCCCAAAGGCCCCTTCACACCTCTACCAGTCATTAGACTCTCCAAAAGAACCACAACTTGAATTTCCAACACCTCAGATTAGTTGTGCCTATTTATGAAGTTCCTATATATGGGACTGGATAGTTTGAACTGTTCAGTACAGCTTCTTTTGCTCAACGTTAACTTTGTGAAATTCATCCATGTGGTTATGGGTAGTTATAGTTTGCCCATTCTTGATGTTTATAGTATTCAACCCTACAACGATACCACAATTCACATTTCTGTTTTACTCTTGATGGGCATTTGTATAGTTTCCCATTTGAAGCTATTATGAACTTATCTTGTGCATATCTTTTGGTGAATATATGTACACTTACCTGTTGAGATTTGTAACTAGGAATGAAATTGCTGAGTCACAGGGTGTGCATATGTTCAGCTTTATAGGTATGGCCAATAAGTTTTCAAACTTCTTGTACCAATCTCTGCTCCCACCAGCAGTGTATGAGAATTCCAGCTGCTGCACATCTTCAACAACACTCAGTATTGTCTGTCTTTTTCATGTTTGCCATTCTGGTGGGTGGAAAGTTGTATCACATTGCAGAATGATATTTTTAAAGTGTAAATCAGGTTATGTTACTCTGCCAATGGTTCCCTTTGCACTCAGAATAAAACCCAACTCTTTAACCTGACCTACAAGACCCTGGTTACCTTGGCTTTCTTGCTGACCACTCATTCTACTCACTATGCTTTCTCTAGTCTTCAAATATGCCAAGGTCATTGCCAACTGAAGATCTTTACATTGGCTGTTTCCTCTGCCTAGAATGTTCCTCCTCCAAATATTCCCATGACTATCTCCTTCTTGTTCATTCATATATTCAACAAATATTAACAAGTGATCATCAGGTTTCTTCTCAAGTGCCACCTCCCTCAAGAATCCTTCCCTGACCACTGTCTAGTATAGTCATGGATACTCTCCCACACCACCCCACATTCACTCTCTAGTCCCTTACCTTGCTTTATTTTACTCATAGCACTTATCACTACATCCACTTCCTCCTTTAAGAATTATGTTTTCTGCCTTATCATACATATTAAGATATAAACTAACAGCAGAGGCAGTGTATCTTCAAGGCCTAGTAAGTATTCAACAAATATTTGTTGGATAAATGGAGAGTTAATGGAAGGAATTCACAGGTAGCTTTTCAAAGATAACTGTAGAATATTAAAGCTAATGGAGCCCCTTCCTTTTTATCCCCCCACTTGATTGATAAAAATGAAGCTCAGAAAGATAAAATGACTTGGCCAGGTTCATGGTCAACAGCAGAAATGGGGTTTGAACCCAAGCTCATGATTTCTAATTTTAGTACCTTATTCTGCCTACAAGAACGGGGGTGGGGGGGAGTCTTATTGCATTTGAATGAGTCCCTAATTACTGAATGTTGGGCATTAGGAATTGATTCAGCACAGAGAAGTACCCCCCTTATACCATGAAGGTAGACAATACTTCAAGAAGATATGACAAGGGAATTGTTTCTGACTCTCCCAAATCACCCCTGACCTTGCTTCAGAGGAAGAGGATGATATTGAGAGGGTAAAAAATGCACAGAGCTGGCCCTCAGTCCATCTTCCATTCTCTGCAGACAGGAAAGAGACCCATCTTGGCAGGAACAATTTCCCTGGACTTCCAGGGCCTGATCTCCCAGGGCAGGAGATCATGCCCTACCAGGTGAAGGCCCTGTTTTATGCTTAGTTTGGGTGAGAATCAGGTTGTACCACAATGTGAGCCTCAGGACTAGTTGCATAATTGGATGTGTAATCAGTACCTTCCAGATCTTCAGCCAAAAGCACTCCTGATACCACTTCAATCTTGCTGAATCATCTCTAAACCCCATGACTGGATGATTCACTGGTCTCCTCTGGGGTCATGACTATCAGGTGTTCACCCAGAAATGAGAACTAAATTCATAAGGGGAAAGATCCTTTTGTTGGAACTCTGGTTTCTTCAGTGCGTCAACCTTTGGGTTTCCAACGAGTAATGGAGGCCACATTGCTCTCTTCCTCATTAATCTAAATAAATGGAGAAAGATAACCAGAGACTAACTAGATAAGATAAGGAGCTAGCGTTTGGAAAGAAATCAACCTGGGATGATAAAAACCATACAAATCCACAATCTCCGACCACAGTTCTGAAATCCAAAAAGCTCTGAAAACCAATTTTGCTTCTTTGCTCCTTTTGTATATTGGCAGCAAATTTATTTGGCAGCAAATCCTGACAGCAAAAACTGACATGAGACTATTTTTAGTCTTTATTTATCCATTTCAGGTGCATACTCATACATTTTCATGCCAGAATATTACTGTTTGATTATGAGGTACTGAATTAGACCCCAGTGGGGCGTTTCAAAATATACAGTATATTATGCATCTTATTACTTTAATAAAAGCTAAAAAATTCTTAATACCCAAACATATCTTGCACCTAAGATTTCAGATAAGGATGGTAGACCTATAATTTTTCACTAATCATATTTGTTCTGTACAAAAAGCTAGGGCAGGCAGTATTGTCCCCATTCATCAAATGAATAGACTGAGACTCAGTGAAGTTATTTATTGCTGCATAACAATTACTCCAAAACTTAGTGGCTTAAAATAACAATAAACATTTGCTATTTCATGGAGTTTCTGTGGGCCAGGGATTTGCGAGTAACTCAGTTGAGTGGTTCTGGCTAGAGGTCTCTCATGAAATTGCAATCAAGATGTCAGCCAGTTATCCAACATGTTTTATCTGAAGATTTGACCAAAGCTGAAGCATCCACTTCCAAGACAGCTCACTCACATGGATGTTGGCAGGAGGCCTCAGATCCTTGTCACATGGACCTTTCCATAGGGTTGCTTAAGTGCTCTCCCAATATGGCGACTGAATTTCCCCAGAGCAGATAAACCAAAAGAGAGCAAGATGGAAGCCACATATCTTTTATGGCCTGGACTCAGATATAACATTCTATCATTTTCACAATATCTTACTAGTTACACAGGCCAGCCTGTCCAATGTGAGAGGGAACTACACAAGGACATGAATACCAGGAAGCAGCTGTCAATGGGGACCATCTTTGAAGGCCAGCTACCACAGTTAGATATATCATTTTATTTACATTTTACAGATGAAAGTCTAAGCAATTGGTCCAAGGCTTCACAACTGGTCAGGTACAAAATCAGACTTAAAGCCAGGTTGACCAACTCCAGAGCCCATACTTTTAACTATGACATAATACCATCTCCTTCATTTACTTGACCATCCTCCTAATATATTGAATATTTAAGTAAATTCCTCTTTCTTGTTACTATAAATAACACTGAACACTTTCTACATAAATCTGTATCTCCGTCTCTTTTTCTTTTGTTGGCACAAATGCCTAGAGGCAGAATTCCTAGGTCAAAAGTTATAAACATTTTTAATCCTCTTGACACATATTATAAAAAAATAATTGCCAAAAAGGAAACACCAATTAACAATCTCAGAGAAATTTGTGTGAATGCCTATCTCACTACATCCTTGATACAACTGGATATCATCATTGTTTGAATCTCTTTTAATTTTATAGGCTACAAATTTTTATTTTGATTTGTACTTCTTGGAACATTTCTTTTTCTCATATGCTTATTATTATTATGTATTTGTATCATTTAGGGTCTTTGGTTATAAGAAATAGAATTTGACTAATTTTAATTAGAGAGGGAAGTAGTAAAAGAATACAGGTGGCTCACAGAATTAAAGGAAAGCTTAGTAAATCTGGCAGGGACCAGAGCATCTCCAGGACTTTAGGCAACAGGAAGAGAAGGATAGTAATGCAGGCCACCATTACTAGGATGAGTCAATTTCAACATTCTGTCCACCTTTGGGTCAAAGAACCCTAGTTGGAATCATATGTCTAACCTTGGGTAGGCAGGGCAAGGTAAGTTGAGTCAGCCAAGACAACACTTAGTGGGGAGAGGTAATTACCCAGAAGTCAGTAAATTGCTATTACCAAAAGAAAGGAGGAATGCAACCTAGATAAAGAACAATAAATGTCTACTACAGGGTTTAATTTGATGGGTCCCAAACCCATTCTCTTAAGTTAAAAGTCTTCTGCTCCTTTTGCTGGTTTATGATCTATTCTTATTAATTGCTCAAGTAAAGGACACTTACTTTGTTTTTACCTAAAAGTTCAGCATCATTGGAGACCCCACCATAGACAAGCTGGGGAAGAGTTCTTTTTGGTTGGGAAAAAAAGTCTAGAAATGTAGAAATGTGGTGATAAAATTCCTTCAACCTTTCCAAGTAAAATAACCAAGATCCAAGATCAAGGGGATCACGAAGAGACCTACAATGGTCTGAATGTTCATGCCCCTGCCCCCACCTCCAAAATTCACATGTTGAAATCCTAATACCCAATGTGATAATATTAGAAGGTGAGGCCTTTGGGAGGTGATGAGGTCCTGAGGGTGGAGCCCTCATGAATGGGATTGTCTTATAAAAGAGACCCCACATCACTGTGTAGCCCAATTTCCATCTCCTGTAGATACAATGAAAATCTGTAACCTGGAAAGACAGCCCTAACTTAACCATGCTGGCATCCTAATAGCAGACTTCCAGCCTCCAGAACTGTGAGAAATAAATGTTTGTTGCTTATTAGTCACCCAGTTTATGGTATTTTCTCATGACACCAAATGGAGTAAGACAAGCCCTTTACCGGAGGTTGGTAAACTTTTTCTGTGAAAGGCCAGATAGTAAATATTTTAGGCTTTGAGAGGATACATAGTTTGCCACAACTACTCAACTCTGCTGTTGGAGCACATAAGTAGTCGTAGACAATAAAGAAACAAACAGGCATGGCTGTATTTCAATAATACTTTACTTACAAAAACAGGTGGCAGGCAGGATTTGGCCGGGACATCGGAGGGCACAGTTAGCGGACTTTTTCTTTAAACTAAACAACAAAGCACATAATGCCTTTGTTTATGGTTGTTTCAATCCTGACTCCAATATGGTAACATTTCTCCTATGATTTTAAAGAATTTAGCTTCAGTTGCTAATATTTAGGACAGCGTTCACTTGATTTATCACCTGCATTTTAACCATAACTTACTTCAGGTGGTTTTTGCTTGGAGAAAATATGAGAGCAATGATGAACTATTAGATAGCAACTCAAGATCCACATCAAAGTCAGCTTAGCTATCTGCGTAGATGGGGAAGTGTAAATGTGTTTATTCATTAAAGAACATTCAACGTGCATTTACTTAGCACTTACTGTATGCCAGGGATTGAGACTGGATACACAAAATACACAGGCCCAGGCCTTAAAGAGTTTAAGCCTGGTGGGGAAACTTGCAGTCTAGAAAAACAATCCATAGTTGAGTGTTATTCTAATGGATAATTGATGGGTATTACAGAGAACCAGAATCCAGTTTACATAGCTAGAACTGTCTGAAAAGGGAACAGGGTGCCTCATGGAACGGTCAGAAGAGCTTTAGCTCTTCTGGATAGCCAATGCCCAAGGGCAGTTCCTAATTTGAGTAAATGCTCAAGCTAGATGATCTGTAAGATTCCATAATCATCAGACATCCCTTAGAGAGCCTGCAAGGTTTATAACAATTCCCCCTTCAATGGGTGCCCTCCTCAATATGACAGGTTGAGCCCCCAGTGACTAAATTTGTATTATGTCCCCCATCCATGTGTCCATGACTCATGGGTGCAAGAGTCGATAACTGACCCAAGCAAGGTACAGTAGAAAGTCTTCAAAGATATCCACCCTTGATTCCTTTCCGCTCTCTATGCACATACTACTCCTCACAGCGAGGTGGGTGTGTTTTGTCTACGCTTGAATCTGGGTTGGTAGTTATGAATTTCTTGACTAACAGTATATGGTAGAGTGATGCTGTCTGACATCTGAGGCTATGTCAAAAGAAGCTTGCAGCTTCCACCTTAGTCCCTCAGAGCGTTTGCTCACGGAATCCAGCTACTGTGTTGTGGGGAAGCCAAACAGTCCCGTGGAGAGGCCCATATGAAAGAGACTGAGCTCTCTCCATTGATGATCTGGCTACACTCCTAGTTGACAACTAGGAACAACCTACTAGTCATGGGAATGCACTGTCTGGAAGTAGATCCTTCAGTCCCGTATCAGCCCCACCAGCTGAGCCCTGACTAAATTCCTAACTCATAATCATGAGATAGAATTGTTGTTTAAGCTATAAGGTTTGGGGTAATTTGTTATTCAGCAACATATCATTGGAACATGAAGCCAATCAGTCTTTCTCTCCCAAGAATTTGAAATTTAGGTTGAAGATAAACAGGTAATGGAGATTTTAGGAGCTGGGTCTCATTAAAAGCAACCTTTGGCATGCGTTAGATTCACATGAAGAAACTGTGTAAAATGTAAAGTTTTAGGCTGCCACCTTTCCCACAGATTTCTGAACCAGTCAGATTGGATAGCGCCTAGTAATATTTTAAGCAAACATTTTAAGCAAGCATCCCAGGTGATTCTGATATCATGGACTAAAATGATGATTTGGATACACAAGTTAGAGAACCAAAACACACATATGCTTAGACTTTCCCTCACCCTGTGTCCCCAAACAGGCCTTGACTTGAGCCCCGGACAATCCAGTGTTAGCTATTTGTAGCCTGAAATCTGATTGGACCTCAAGGTTAAGAAAAGTCCATGTCAGTAAAAAATTTAGTAGAAGAGATGGTGCTTGAATCCTCATTAACCCGCAGTTCACTTCTAAATTGAACTTGAAGACAATCATCTTCCTAGTTTTAAAATCCTGAAATATCTAGGGTTGCATGATTAAAGACCTCTTTAAACTACAATGTTAAATGTGGTATAGTCCTCGTTATATTTTTTCCTCCAAAAGGCAAATCTCATCAGCCACCTTGGGGATTCTTCTGGATTATATCGCAGCCAACAGGATTCTCTCAGTAAGACTGGCGGGCTGTGACTGCCATTATCTGCAGACAGAATTTCAAAGGGCTGGTCAGTGTGTGTGAACTCTGGCTGAGGCGACTGCCTTGGGGAAGATTTTCTTTGAGGCATGCAGAGAGGAAAGCTGATTTATAGACACTGGACTCCCACAGTCCTGCTTTGGTTAGACATGAATCGGGTCAAGGTCTGTGTGTTCTTTCTTGCTTGAAGGTTTATTTGGGAACAAGAAAAAGAGAGGGGAAAATATCTCTGCAAGTTACGTTGGTGGACTCTTCACCTCTTCCCACAGCCAGCCCGAGAAGGCGAATACTGTGTGAGGAGGCACCTGAAAGTTCTCAGAGTGACAACCCCGGAGCTTTCAACCATGGAGACAATGCCATCCAGCTCAGAAAGGAAGTGAAATTCACTTCAGCAACTTCTCTCAACTCTGTTCTTAGTAACACCTCTCTCCTTCCTTTGCCTTCACCCTTCATATTGGCCTTCTGTTCCTCCATTGTTCCCCAAACTAAGGTTCCCTGCCCAGAGGTGGCTCATTCGGGAAATAACTTAAGCTCTAGAAGTGTTTTCTCCTCTTTCTTCAGTCTTTTTTTTAACCAACCCACCGCCTCCATCAAAACATACCCTTCCCAACCTCCATTCCCTCTGGGCCCTTCCCAGGCCTCACCACCGCACTGATACGTGATGATTTTATAACCAGCCTTTGGGTTTCAGGTTTGTACTTCAGAGGGCCCTCAAAGAAGCAATCCCTTAGGGGACCTAGCGGTTGACGCTTCAGGCTCAGTGGCAATGAGTTGAGAGGGTTTAAAGCAATGCATGGTCCCTTCTGTCTGCCAGGCACGCTTAGAGGACCAGAGGAGTCCCAGGCACCCCGTTGGGGCCCCTGAGAAAAACTCAGTTACTGGAGAGAGGAGATTTCCTTCTTAATGAGGGTGTAATTGAATATGTTTGGATTTTGGAATAAAACTGACCTTTCCTGTAACTTAGAATCTATTTATTTTTCCCTGTGCAAATGAACAAAAGTTTTTTTTTTTAATCCAAAAAATAAAACCACCTCAAAAATTAAATTAAAAAATGGAAATCTGAAACTCATCCCTCCTCCGCCCTCCCCCCTCCAAGCTATTACTAGCTGATTCTGTGGCACATTTTGGTCGGTGGTTCACATTCGAGGTCCATCACAGCCTTTGGCCCTGGCTCATCATGGAGAAGGAGGCACTGTTAGTCAGTCCAGCTAACCAAAGCTCCTTTCCCAGCTCAGCTACCTGGAAGCCCAAGTTTCTCATCGTGACTCTGTTCCCGCAGGAAGAAATCTGGACTAGAAATCAGAAGACCTGACTTCTGCCCCAGGTTCTGCTATTCACTATGGGGTCTTTACCCTCACAGGAAAATGAGGAGTACAAACCCGGAAAATTCTCTTATCCTAAAATGGATAGGATTCCAAGATTAAAGGCCTCAGTTTAAAATACAACTAAATTCCCTGGGAAAAAATCGACACATTAATCCACTATTAGCCACTTACCCCTTAGCTCAAATGAGTCTCCTGGCTTAGCCTGCCCATTTTCTCACAGGTCCTAGAGGATGTCACAAAAGACCAGTAATTTAAGTAGGGTGATAAGAAGGGAATGATCTAGAAGATGGGGGTTTCTCAAGGAAGGAGAGGAATGTGGTGGGAGGCCCCTGCTGGACCAGGGGAAAGCATAACACTCTGGACCCCCATTCCAGAGGCACCACAAGAAAAGCGAGTCACGGACAAAGCACAAAAAAACTAATTTTTCCCATGTCCCATTTTTTTCCTCGGCTGGTATCCACTCTGCACTAGGCACTGTACTGGGTTCTCTTGTTAGACATGATCGTTTTGCAAAGAAGACACTGTTCCCATTCCATATGGGAGACACTGAACCTCAAAGATATTTCACTTGCTCAACATCACCCGGCCAGTGACGGGCACAGCCAGGATCTAAATCCACACCTGAGTGACAGCGAAACTTTCTCTCCACAACAGCCATGGAAAATGAGTTCTAGCAAATGGGTTTTAACTTTTTCCGCTTAAGTGACAAGCAAAGGCACGGTGATGATGATTAACATTCGAGGAGTGCCTATTATTTGCCAACCACTGCGCTAAATGCCTTCACTTATCATGACATTTAATCCTTACTGTGACACTGCAAAACAACTTCTTCCACCGCTTTCACTGCTGAGGAACCTGAAGCTAAGCACTTCGCCCAGGGACACACAGCTAGGTGGCAAAGAAAGGGGTTAAGCCGAACAATCAAACACCAAAGACCACGGTCTTACTGCTAACAGAGCACACTTATTTTAGTCTAATTCCCCATAAATAAAAGCTTGTTATTGCTCAATGTATTAGTAGGGGTGAAGAGAGAGGGAATTTTAACTACGATCCAGCCTGTTGACAGATCCAGAAATCACTCTTTGACAGTAGTTTGGAGTGACTGAGGGGTGAATGTTTTCAGAGTGGCAGGCCTGCCCCCAAAGCTATTCAGGCCCCAGACAAAACCTTCTCTGTGTCCCTGATGTTCTTAAAAAACAGGCAATTTCAACGGTCCTGGGACAAATGGCTGTCACTGTCCCCCATCCTGCAGGAACAGCAACCCTGACCTTCTCCCCTCAGGGCCTGGAAAATGTTTCTGGCATCTTTGCGGAGATGGGAAACTGGAGGAGGGAGGAGACAAAGGGCAGAGGTAAGAAGGAGGGAAACCCAGTGCCTACTTATGCAAAATGCAGGGGAAGGCTGAGATAATGAAAGAACATATTCCCACAAACGGAACCAAAACATGTTTCACAAACGCTCTTGGCCTTGCAAAGGATTAGCTGCTAAAGGACATGACCGTGGGTACCACTCTCTGTTTACAAGTTTCTCCTCTGCGCTGCATGGAGACGTGACTTTCCATGTCCTCGCTAAAGAGCTGATGATCCAGTTACCTGAGCTGAATCCACCCAAACAATTCCCGGAGTCTCTAGGACAGGCCTGAGGAGCGAGAGTCAGAGGGGCCCTGGCTGTGGACACATTTTCACAGTCAGCTGTGATATATGCATGTCTTTAGGGGTCCCCCCACCCAAACAACTGGCCTGGGTACTTCCCAGAAGTCAGTGTCGTGAAAGATCAAAAAGAGCTGAGGAGCCGTTCCAGATTAAAAAGGATTAAAGAGGCATGACCACTAAAGGCAGGGCATCATCTTCTGCTGCATTTTGGATCAGGAGGGGAAATTGCCATAAAGGATATGATGAGGGCACCTGACAAAATTTGAATATGGAGTGCATTCTAGATAACAGTGTTTTACCAAGTTAAATCTGAAGTTGATCATTATACTGTGAGACTGAATATACAGACAGTGGCCAGACCATATATAAAAACAGAACTCTGACCGACAACCTACAGCAATGTGCCCAGGAAATCAGCCCCTTATCTGCAATAAACAGCCTTATAAGTCAGACTTGCAGGAAGCCAGATTGGTATCTACAGTGACGATCCAGGAAACCTAACAATAACTTCTGTAACAGTTGGCCCAGAGTGGCTAGGACTTGATTCCTAACTGACAGCTTCCCTGATTTTTGTCCCTGCTTCCAACTTAGGACCAACCAGGGAAAGCCAAACACGCACCCTTGACCAAGGACATGGATCCCCCACGTCTAGTTAGCCCACCTCCGGCTTCCTCGTGCCAACAGCCTCCAGTCAGGCCACCCTGGAAGCCTTCCCTTTCCTCCGCTATAGAGCTTTTCCATGTCTCTGCCTGCCTTTGAGTCTCTGCCAAGATTCAAGTGATGGTGGTCGATTCTCTTGCTGTAGCCGGCTCAGAATAAATAGACTTTGCTTTTCTCATTTGGTGGGTCTTTGTTGATTTCCACAGTTCTGTGGTTATGTGAGAAAATGTCCTTATTCATAGGAAATTCGTGCTAAAGTGTTTAGGGGCAAAGGTTCTGAAAAATAATGTATACATCTAGACAGAGAGGGGAAGTGATAATGTAAATGTGGTTACAAGTTAACAATTAGTGAATCCGAGCTAATGGTGTGGGAGTTCTTTGTAGGGGAATCTTGCAACTCTTTTGTACCTTCGAAATTATCTCAAAATAAAACATCTTTTAAAAGTGTCCCTGGGCGATTGCTTACAAACAGACCAAACAGATCACACCTGTTCACTAGGACCTTGGATGATGGATTTGTGTCTTGTCTGTGTCCCTTGATCCCTCTGCCAGGGCTCTCTCAGCCATACCCTCAAAGAGCAATCACACCCTCCTCTCCCCCCGTACTTTCCTAACCCTCTTTGGCAGTTATCCATTGGGATGATTGGCTGCTTAGGGAATCAGAGTGATCTTGAAGTCCCCTCACCCCTCCTCCCTTGGCCAAGGGGCACAGAAGAAGTGTGGTGTTGCTCTCATCATTAGCCCTCACATGGACCTTGAGCCTCGTGATGCAAATGGCTCATGAACTGAGGATTGCAAGGATGTTTGGAGATTGGCCATCAGTTTCTTAAGGCTAAGCTGAGTTCTTGGAGCTGGCTGGACTTAACTATTACATTCCAAAGCTGCTGTATGTGACTCGTCTCTAACCTTGACTTCTTACTCTTCTTTCTTCCTTGCAGCTTATTGGGTCACCCTCTTATTTATTAAGCCTCTCTTATCCCCTCACACAGTGGTTCTTAACCTTGGCTGCACATCGAAATCATCTGAGGCTTTAAAAAATACTGATGTCAGGTCCCATGTCCCAGAGACTCTTATTCAATGATTCCAGGGTACAGCCTGAGATGTAGGGTTTTTGTTGTCCTTGTTTTTGACCTTTAAGTTCCCTGGAAGATTCTAGTGTGCAGCCAAGACTGAAGACCACCACCTTCATGCATTGTGAAATACATCGACAAAGCTCTTCTCTCCCAGACTTTCCAACTTTCTAATCGCTCTGGGGGGATTTCTGACCATTCCCTCTGACCTCACTGAAGTCCCCACATAGGGGAACTTCTCTAAAGCAGTTTGAATTTATTGGGCCTTTATAAAAGTGATTTATTTGAATGTCTTTCCCCAACAACAAATTAAGGACAGATGAGACATGTGAAAACCTGCTCTGGTCAATACCAGAAAGGTATTGAAAGGTAATCATCATAATTTCCTATAAATAAACTCACCCAGCCTACATTTACAGGGCAAAAGCCCCAGCAGTTCCACAGCACACATCCCCTTGTGATTGTAAAAGCTGCTACAAAGCAGAAAACAACAGCCTACCCATTCAGATGTACTAGAAATACACGTGGCAAAGAGATGATGAAATTGCACCAGATTTACAGCAACAGGTGGTGGCCTCTCCTTGTAGGCATATACGTGGTCATCTGACCGCTCAGTCACACGAAAGGGAGAACAAGGAGGCCCAGCACTGAGAAGTCTGTTGAAAGATATGTGGCTTGGATTCAAAACAGGGGAGAGCCCAGGAGATGCTGGAAAAGCATGCATTTGCCCACTTCTCGGTCCAGATATTCATTAGAATCACAAAGGAGACTTCTAAAAACAATTTGTCCATCTCCAATCCCCTGCTTGCCCTAGCTGAATCCATCTCTTTACGCAGGGCCCAGGCACTGGTATTTTTAAAAGCTCCCCGGATATTCTAATGTGCTGCCACTTGACTTTGAACATCACCTCCACACACACAATCCTCTTATCTCACCAGCCAGGCAGGACCTTGAATTCCCTATGCCCTCTGAACCAGGTCCTAGAGCCACATCCCTTCCCCTCCCCCATAGCGCTGCCTTCGTCTCTTCTCATGCCTTTTCTCTCATTACACACACACACACACACACACACACACACACACCCTCACACACATGGGCTCACAGAGCAAAACTCCAGCCAGCCCATTTGAGTTATTGCAATTTCTTGCAAATGAGTTGTTCTCTTAATTACACTGTGGGTCTCTGGGAGAAAGTAATTCTTACCCTGTGGAGGCCCCAAAGCACATAACAGAGCCTCAGGCTCAACAAAATATAAGTGCCGAATAGCTGAAAGGTCAGTTGATCCATTGAGCCAGAACTATCAGGAGACAGTTGACCTCACTGAGCCTAAGACTTGGTATCCTGAAGCAGAGTCAAACATACTACACATTATGTACCATGGGCTGGATTTGAATTCAGATTCCAATACCTATAAGTTATGTGACCTTAAACAAGTGACTCAATTTCTTCTCCAAACCTCAGTTTCTGTATCAACCCAATGAGAAAATATTAATATGTACCTCATGGCACTGTGAGGTAATACATGTGAAGCACTTTGCACCTGCCTCATGGCTGACAGAGAGTAAACAATAAACGGCCACTGTTGATTTCAATAGCCCCGTCTGTGGACCAAAGTTTGCTCTGAAAGAATCCCCAAGGCTCGTGTCACATCTTCTCTAAACAGTGACGATGGTTAGCAGGTTAGCAAATCTGGTCTCCAGATGGCACAGAAGCTGTCACTCCATGGACCAGTGGCTTGTCTGGGTGACCCTGCAGTTCCCGTTCTGCGTGTTCTCACATAGGGCCACCCCCAGAGTGCCGACCCATAGCTCATCTGTTTCGTTCTTCCCTTAAAACAGGATACAGAGCGCGTGGCAAAAATTTTGAAATCAATCCTAGAAATCGAACCAGTCTCATAAATGGACACTGGCCACAGGAGGGGAAACGTAAGCATAAACGACATCAGAATCACCTGCAAAACTTGCTACATAGGCAAAGCATGGGCTCTACTTCCAGAGACTGATTCCATGGGTCTGGACTCTGTCAGTGATCCTTCCTAACAGTAGCCTAGGTGATTCTGAGGCACATAACTAGGGACCGTTCTGGAGAAACATTGATCTCATAGGATGACAAAGACAGCAAACACTAAAATGCAGCACAGGGATTGTGGAAAGAATGTGAGTTCTGATGTCGGACATAGTAGTTTTAAGATCGAATCAGCTACCTAATCTGTTAGCATTAGTTTCATCATTTGTAAAATGAGAGTAATAATACCCATCTCACCGGATTGTTATGAGGAGTCATACAAAAATACTCGTAAAGATGGGGTGGGAGGGATGGGGTGACTGGGTGATGGACACTGGGGAGGGTATGTGCTCTGGTAAGCGCTGTGAATTGTGCAAGACTGTTGAATCTCAGATCTGTACCTCTGAAACAAATAAGGCAATATATGTTCAGAAAGGAAAAAAGAAGAAGAATGTAGCAGGAGGAGAAGAATGAAGGGGGGGAAATCGGAGGGCGAGAAGAACCATGAGAGACGATGGACTCTGAAAAACAAACTGAAGGTTCTAGAGGGGAGGGGAGTGGGAGGATGGGTTAGCCTGGTGATGGGTATTGAGTAGGGCACGTTCTGCATGGAGCACTGGGTGTTATGCACAAACAATGAATCATGGAACACTATATCTAAAACTAATGATGTAATGTATGGGGATTAACATAACAATAAAAAATTTTTTAAAAAAATACTCATAAAGCACCCAGAACAGTGCACAGATTTGGCCCTCAGTACAAATTTGTTCATTTTGTACTGAAGGGCACAAAATAACTCAGGTTTCCAGTCCATGGTACCAGGAGATGGTGATGCCCTTGACCAAGATGGCATAACTAATCAGAACGAACAGGCTGGGAACAGAGACTGGGGCTCTGACTCTGAGTTGCTGCATATCAGCATAGCCATTCTCCTGCAAAGACGGAAGAGCCTCGAGGTCAGTTCTTTGCCTGACCCAGCATTTTCTGCCCAGGCCCAGGGACTTCTTTCTCTCACACTGCCGCTCCACAGCTACCCTACAGGTTCTCTTTCTCCTGAGGATGGACTTGTGTCCCAACCCCTTGCTGCTCCCAAAGACAAATCTTCACTGCTTCACTAAGCAACAGACAACAATACAAATAATTTCTAAAATATACAGAATTCCACCCAGTTCTTAGGCTCCTATCCTGACTCGTCTCTGGGATAGTCCTTGAAAGTCCCTGGAAGCTCTGGATCTCTGTTTTCATTCCTGAGTGTGGTGGTCATCAAACCTCCCCACATCCTGAGCTCCTCCTTTGGGTGGGCCTCATGTTCCCGTCATGCATGAAAGCCCCTCTTCTCAGCCAGAGAGCCTAGGGGTCAGACCACTGGTGTCTACTATTGGCCTTCAGGTGCCCAACTGTCTCAAGAGGGTGACTTATATCTTTAAGGGGCCCAGGCTAAGAAAATGCTCATCTCTTTGGGCCTCGACCTCTAGGGACTTTCCCTTAGTTGAGATGGAGATGGGCAATGAGTCAACAATATTTAACAAGTATCCAGAGCCAGCACATGTCACTCATATTTGCCCAGCCAACCTGCCTTGAGAGTACAAGAGGGTCTCAATGACAACAACACAGAATATGGGAGGGAATTTTGTGACTCCTTAAACCTACCACCTCCACCCAGCTCTTTCCCAGACTGTCCTCAAGAACATGCTCACGTGAACTAGAGAACGTTGTCTTCTGAGCTCTCATATAGGGTCTGTCTCTTGCCAAAGCAATGGCCCTGGAACTCCTGCTCCAATCAGATGCAGGCTGGTCTGGCCCTCTGCTCAGGCCACCCCCTCCTGTTGCATCTCAGATGCATAATGTCCTCTCACCCACACGGCTTCCATGTCCCACTGAGTTCTGCTTCACAGAGGACTACAGCCTTTGTGCTCACTGTTCTTCACAGGGTCAGATTCTGATTCTGTCTTAGAACCATCCCCCTCCTCTTGGTCAAAGAGCCAGAGAGAAACAGCTCTTGAACCACACACTTCCTGCTGAGCTCAGAAGCCTCCTTCCTTCCAACACCAACCCGTGGCCTTTAAACCAACGGTTTGGCCACCTCCACCTCCCTCTCTCTCATTCCCAAAGAGCCCCTCAATCCCTCCTACTCACAGACCTATGGTAGACTGGCCTTCCTGGTCTCTGGACAAGCCCAGACATGTCTGCAATCAACAGAAAACACGCTTAAGCCTTCAAGCCAGAACCACCACTAGCCACAGTTCTCTGAGAAACACCAACGAAATACTAGGTCAGGCAGGATGTAGTCCTCAAGGGGTTTAAAACCTAAAACCTAAAAAAGTATCACAGAATTGGAAGATGAGGGGTGCCTGGGTGGCTCAGATGGTTAAGCGTCTGCCTTCGGCTCAGGTCATGATCCCAGGGTCCTGGGATCGAGCCCTGCATCGGGCTCCCTGCTCAGCGGGGAGTCTGCTTCTCCCCCTCCCTCTGCTTCTGCCCCTGCTCATGCTCTCCCTCTCTCTCTGTATCTGTCTCAAATGAATAAATAAAAAAAAAAAATCTAATAAAAAAAAGAATTGGAAGATGACATGAGGGGAAACTGAAACTAGGTGAAGGGTATATGGGAATTCTCCGTACTATCTTTGCAACTTTCCTGTAAATCTAAAATTATTCCAAAATAAAGGTTTGTTTGAATAAATAATGGAAGGAAGGAAGAAAGGGGGGGAGAGGGAAGAAGGAAGGGAGGGAAAATATTGTGAAAGCTCAGATGAGGAAAGGCCATGATGAGGAAAACCAAGTCAGGTGTATTGGTTAGCTACTGGTACAAAAATATAACATAATAAGGAACTGTAAAATCTTTAAAAATTAAAAATTAAGAAAACAGACAAGTGTCCCTTCCCCCCACATATACTTGTATGCTATACCCACTCGACACACACAAACCTGCCACCATTACCACCCCACCAACAGGCCATGATCCTACCCTCTCGATCTTGCCATCTGGGGTAAATATTAGTGCTGCTCACCAGATATTTCTGGCTCTCCACCTTCTGAGTTCATGGCAGGAATGTACTTCCTGGCTCCCTTGTGGGCAGTAGAGTCATGTGACCAGTTCCAGACAATCAGTTGTAACCAGAAGCGATGTGTCCCAGCAGACATTACCAGATGAGACTCTCCAGAGTTCACTTTTCTTCTGCCTTATTGATTTCCTATGCTCAAATTGGTGACTTCTCTGTTATCCTGAGATGCAGGACGCCAAGCCTCCAGGTGATCCACAGTACATATGTAACATGGCTGAGAAATAAACCTGGGGCACCTGGGTGGTTCAGTCGGTTAAGCGTCTGCCTTCAGCTCAGGTCATGATCCCGGGTCCTGGAATTGAGCCCAGCATCAGGCTCCCTGCTCTCCCTCTCTCTATGCTCCTCTTCTCCACTTGTGCTCTCTCTCATACGTTCTCTCTCTCTCTCAAATAAATAAAGTTTAAAAAAAAAAAGAAGTCTTTGTTATTATAAGCCACTAAGATTTAGGGTTGTTTGTTACTGCAGCATAACTTAGCCTATCTTGAATCATACATCCTCTTTTTCTGACAGATATTCTAGTCTTTCTCCCAACCAGTCTATTAGTGAGCCAGCGATAGCGTTCTGCCACCTGCCTTTCATCCTTCACTTAATTTTTTTTTTAAGATCTTATTTATTTATCTGAGAGAGTGAGCGAGAGAGAGCACAAGCTGGGGGGAGAGGCAGAGGGAGAGGGAGAAGCAGACTCCCCACTGAGCAGAGAGCCCAATGAGGAGCTCAGTCCCAGGACTCTGGGATCATGACCTGAGCTGAAGTCAGGCACTTAACTGACTGAGCCACCCAGGTGCCCCTCATCCTCACTTTTATTTTTTTTAGAGAGAGAGCAAGAGAGGGAACACAAGCAGAGGGAGTGGGAGAGGGAGAAGCAGTCTTCCCGCTGAGCAGGGAGCCTGATGCGGGGCTTGATCCCAGGAGCCTGGGATCATGACCCGAGCCGAAGGCAGAAGCTTAATGACTGA
Organism: Phoca vitulina; assembly: GCF_004348235.1. Taxonomy (NCBI): domain Eukaryota; kingdom Metazoa; phylum Chordata; class Mammalia; order Carnivora; family Phocidae; genus Phoca; species Phoca vitulina. The sequence continues at coordinate 18,773,296 of NW_022589721.1, read as the reverse complement.
GCCACCCAGGTGCCCCTCATCCTCACTTTAAATACTTCTGAATAATAATATCTTTATGCCTTTGCTTGGCTATTTGCTTGCCTGAAATGCCCTTCATCCCCACATGTTGAAATTAGGTTCATCCTATAATGCCCTGATCAAAATAACCCTGGATGCTTCCATAAGTCCCTGCTGTATTCCATAATACTTAATTTGATTTGTTACAATAGGTCTTATCATACTTCAATAAGGAAAGTCTGTGTCAACAAGCACTCGAGCTGGTTCACCTCTATATTCTCTGTGGACCTACAAGTACCTGGCACACAGGTGGTGCATTCCTATGTTAGCATCCCCAACCTTCAAATACACTGGCTTTAAATCTGCAAAAATCAAGCTCACCATTTATTAATTAATCTCAGGCCTACAAACATTGATTTAGTGCCTATTAAGGGGCAAGCACCACACTGGGTGCTGGGATTCAGAGATGTAAACGACATGATTCCTGCCTTCCCAAATTCTTAGCCTAGTGGAGGAAAAAGACACAGAAGCAGGTAATTATAAATATGTACATCCCATTCAGTATACCTTGCTTCATCAACTTAGGGTCAAATGCCCTCATTTGCTTTTATTTTTCCAGTTAGCAACTCAGCCCCCCACATGCCAATATCAGCAGAAAGTCTGTTATCTCCTTCTTCAGGACATGACTCTGGTGACGTCGTCCAAAGGAGTTGGGGGGAAGAGGCAGAATCTTGCTGGCAGGATCCATCCTTTTTCCATATCAAGCAGAGAACTGAAGCTTGTCCCTCCACTTCCCACTCCTTCCGGTGTTGCCGTGGACCATGGGGCCCACACAGCTGAACAGATGGTGCTTGTGTGCTGTCACAGGACTGTACTCACGGATGCTGCCCACCCCACAGGGCTGCCCTCTCAGCAGGTGCCTCTCTGTGGTTTCTATACTTCCGCAAAGCCACTGTCCTCCAAAGCCTAAGCCCGGGCCAGCCCAGGTTGCTTGGTCTAGAGAAATGCCCAGCATCAGCCACAGACAGTGCTGGTCCAGTCCACCCCCACCAATCCTCAGATCCTGTGTGTAGCTGGAGGCCCATCCTAGGTGCCCCCTTGCTTGAGGTAATTTAATTTCAAGAGCCACGTTGCCCCTTCCCTTCCCTGTCACAAGCTTTGATCAGTCATCCCAGTCTACTCTGAAAGAGCTCCCTAACTTCCAGTCTCAAGACATCAGAAGTTGGGGTATCAGCTCCTTCCTTCCCTGAGGGCCCCACTCATTCCTCAAATAGGTCTCTCACCTCTTCCCCCAGACTTTTGTGTCGTAAGGGAAAGATGGCTTTTGCTAAAGTGTCTTACTACACTCTGCTCTTTGGACCAAGGGTGTCCACTAGTTTTGCATTCATATAAATAAGAGGACAACCCTTGTAATCCTTCATGAGACAAAAAAGGGTGGCAGTCTCTCCAAATTTAAAGCATAAATAAATAAATCATGGAGCTGTAACTTAAAGCATGGTGACTATAGTTAATACTGCACTGGATATTTGAAAGTTGCTAACAGAGTATACCTTAAAAGTTCTCATTACAAGAAAAAAAAAAACTGTGTAACTATGTAAGGTGATGAATGTTAACTACATTTATTGTGGTGATCATTTCGCAATGTATACAAATATTGAATCATTATGCTTTATACCGGAAACTAATACAATATTATAGATCAATTACTATCTCAATAAAAAAAAGTCTGTGCCTATTACTTATATGATTGTAAAACACTATAATAAATAAGCACCAGGTGCTATGGAGGCCAGAAGAAAAATATCTGATTCAGACTTGTTCCATGGAAGACAAAGGGAAGGGAAGCCAGGGAAGGCTTCCTGTATCATTTATCTGCATTATGATGTCCCAGGTCATGCTCATTCTCTATCCTAAGTGCCTGCAGGCCAAGGGGCTGGTCTGGTCAAGCCCTTAGGTTAACGTCAGCTTAAGAACAGAGTCTCCACAGAACTGAAGCATACCAGAGTAGAGGAAGAGGGGGAGAAGGATCACAGTCAGACCGAGGTATAACAAGATGGGAATTCGAAGACTCAGGCATCTGAGTCCCAGCATCAGCAATGAGAGATATGCAGACAATGGTTTCAAATATGAAACAAACTCTTATTGTCCAGGCCACATTTTAGGAGCTGGGTATGCTAGGATGAATAAGACAGACACAGGGGTATAGACCAAATCATTCAGCTTGCTAAGGACTCCAATCCACGAATGAGCAAATGATATAGAAGCACAGAAGTGAAGTGTCCTCTGCCTGACAGTTAGGGAAGGCTCAGTGCAGGGGGACCACATTGGAGGTCAATCTATAGGGCCTCAGCTGGTCTAGGTAATGCCTTTGAACAAACTTGAGAAAGGTGCCTCTTTGGGGAGACAAATTAGAAAAAAGACTCCTACTTCTGGGTTGACAGAGTCAACACTTGGTGAGAGGAATATGGGCTGGATTTCAGGTGCCACTCACCCTCTGGGCCAGGTGCCTTGGTAGAGTGTGCAAAAGGCAAATGCATTTGAAGAGACCCTGCCTTGAAGGATGAGTAGAAGAGTACCTCCAAATAGGAGGAAAGGCTCTCTAGGCAGAGGAACAACGTGGACAAAGGTCAAGGGCTACAGCAAAGCTTGAGCCTAGAGAATCTTTTAAACTTCCTGTCAAGGCAGGAAGTGGTCCCAGAGTACAGGTAACCTGGGATTCAGGGTTCAGGTGACCTGGGGTTCAGAGTACAGGTGACCTGAAGTTCAGGATACAGGTGATCTGAGATTCAGAGTACAGGTGACCTGGGGTTCAGAGAACAGGTGACCTAGGGTTCAGGGTTCAGGTGACCTAGGGTTCATTTTAAAACAAATGTCCCCAGTCAGAGAGCAAAGGAAAAAGCACTGCTACTGGAGATCAGTTCCAAATCTAAGGAAGGTAAGGAAGCTTCTAAACTAAAACGACAGGGTGGCTCTGTCAGTAGCAGAGAAATTATTTAGTGAGTTTCATAAATGTGGAAAACACCTGGGACCAATCCATCTTTAAAAAAAAAAAAAAAAAAAGCCTTTCTCTTCCTTGTAAACTAGAATTCAGAGGCTGGTTCTCTCAAAATAATTGTCCTTAGCTTTTCATTTCCCTTTGTAAGTTTGGAAAGGAACAAACACATCTTACTTGGCTGGATTTGACCTTCTTTGTGGTAGACATACCATCCCCCACCCACCCACCAACCAAGAATGAATCAGTAGGAAGAACATTTTAATCAGACCACCACCATCCACAGACAATTCAAGGAGATAAAACACATGTGAGTATGGGCTGTAAAAGCCAGTTCTTAAATGAAATAAAATGGGCCATTTGCTTATGCTAGGTCTCCAGGAATTAGCCTAATGAAAAGGTGGAGGAGGCCACCCTACCACAATCAATGGTGTGAGCTGAGGTAGACAAAAGGGTATTCCCAACTCTACCTCAAAATAGCTCCTCCCAAGCTTAGCATTTGCTATGAAAATCACTCCCTTGGAACAGGGCACTGACTCCTGAAGGTCCTATCAGGACCTTGAGAGGACCCATCTACACAGCAGCCATGTTCCCTTTCCCCTGCTCATAGTACCCAGATGGCAGGGAAGGCAAGCCCAAGTCAGGAGTCAGGATTTGTCCAATGGTGTCTTATGGCCCTTGCCAATTTCAGGTTAGCCATGGGCACATGTCCTAATTCTGGCCAATGAGATATGGGGGGAGTCAGCTGGGGAGGGGGTGGCTTATGGAAAAAAATCTCTTAGCTCTTAAAAAGACACACAAGGAAGAGACACTGCATTTCTGCTTCTGACTATTGGTGAATATGGACGTGTTTTCTGAAAGTGGTGTCCATCTTATGATGTGAATGTCAGTTGGATTGAGTGACACGCACTAATGGGAGCAAAGCCAAAAGACAGACAAAATCTGGGTCCACGATAACAACATGGTGCCATCGAATTAACATTCCATAAATGATCCCCTTTTAGGACTTTTGTTATAGGAGTTAATAGGTACCCTTAATTTTTAAAGGCATTTCAAATAAGGTTTTCTATTGTTTATAGCTGAAAACATCCTAACTGATACAGACATTTTGATGCCTCCCTTATTTTGATACCTGTTTACCCCAAACACGCAGCAGTCTGGATTCTACATGTCCCAAATGCCACTGGACCCATTTTTTCTTCAATCTCCAGTGTCCTCCTGAATATGAGATCCACTGCCCATTCTTCAGGCCTTAACTGACCCAACCTCCCTCCCATATTTGACGGGTGCCCACTTCCTCCTAGAAACTCCCCATCCCCTTGATTTTCATGACACTAAAATCTCCTGGTTCTCCTCCTATCTGTCCAACCACATCTTCTCTGTCTCCTTCCCATTCTTTCAAAGAGGCCCTTGGCCAACAGATATATTTTGTTTGGCCTGGGTAGTGTTTCTAAAATTTTGTAAATTCATTGCCATCATTAAAGATTGAGACATTTCACACAAACATAAGGTTTCTAGCTTCCTTGAATAAGTAGACAAATGGACAACACTAGCCTGGCATTCCCACATGGGGCTTTACAGGTTGGGAATGGGACATCAGTCCAGCAAATAGGCAAAAGAATCAGCTGGAGTCCAGGTGAGGCATGTGTTTGTGTCAGCTGCTACTAGGTCAAGATGAAGACTCAATTGACCACTAGATTTGGCAATGTGGAGGCGCCTGGTGACCCTGGAGAGAGAGGTTTAAGATCAAAAATACTCTTAAAAGAACAGTTTTAAGACAGAAAGAGTAGAGGCAAGTTTGCATTACTAGCAAAGCTGTGGATTCACATAGCACATCATCCAGCAGCAATTCCATTTCTAAGATCTACCATAGAGGAAATCTAGCATACAGGTACCATAAAACATATATAAGAATGTTCATAATGGCCCCAAACTGAAAACAACCCAAGGTCCATCAATAGTAGAATAGCTAAGAGACCCGGGGTATATTGATAAGATGGGATAATAGGCAGCAATGAAAATGAATAGACCATCAGAGACAACATGGAAAAAGACTGTGAACATAATGCTGAGCATTTAAATAAGACACAAAAGAATGCAACTCAATTTGTATAAAATTTAAAAACAGGAAAAACTGAACTGATTGTTTAAAAAGTTCATGCCTAAGTGATAAGACTCAGAAAGAAAACCAAGGAAGTTATTATGGAAAAAAAAAAAAAAAAACCCAGATAGCAATTAGCCTTAGAAAGGGAGGAGTATATTGCAGGTATATGGGGTGACTCAGGGATGCTGGCAATGTCTTATTTTCTGACCTGGACTTTAGTTACATAAAGATTTACCTTATAATTATTTTTTAAATTATTTAAATTATGTGTGTGTGTGTGCTGTGTGTGTTGTATAGGGATTTTAAGGACTTGTGCACACTATATCTTACAATTTAAAAAAGAAATGAGAAAGAACCATTAAACAAAATCTTTTCTCAAGCATGATTATGATTGGCCACATCCTGTGCCATCATTGAATGGGTCACTGCCAGAAGTCACTGACTTGTGGGGCCTCTGGGACCACTCAGGCTAAGCTAGCCCAACTCCATCACTTTTATTTCTCCATAGCTCTTCCCACTATATAAAAGCGTCATGGTCATTCACCTTTTATTCGGCAATAACCTATCTTCCCCATGGGGGAAAAAGGAGAATAAGAACTGAAGAAATGGAGGCAGTGAAGGTAAGCAACAATTCCCATGATTTTTGTTCAGGGAAGAATAGAAATGTAGCAGGAGATAGACAAGGAGCCAAGGGAGATATTTTTTTCTTTTTTAAGATTGTATGTATTATCCTTATATCAGACAAATTAGATTTTAAACCAAAGACTATATTAAGAGATGAGGAAGGACACTTTATTATACTTAAAGGGTCTATCCAACAAGAAGATCTAACAATTGTAAATATCTATGCCCCTAACATGGGAGCAGCCAATTATATAAGGCAATTAATAACAAAAGCAAAGAAACACATTGACAGCAATACAATAATAGTAGGGGACTTTAATAACCCCCTCACTGAAATGGACAGATCATCTAAGCAAAAGATCAACAAGGAAATAAAGACTTTAAATGACACACTGGACCAAATGGACTTCACAGATAGATTCAGAACATTCCATCCCAAAGCAACAGAATACACATTCTTCTCTAGGGCCCATGGAACATTCTCCAGAATAGATCACATCCTAGGTCACAAATCAGGTCTCAACCGGTACCAAAAGATTGGGATCATTTCCTGCATGTTTTCAGACCACAATGCTTTGAAACTAGAACTCAGTCACAAGAGGAAAGTTGGAAAGAACTCAAATACATGGAGGCTAAAGAGCATCCTACTAAAGAATGAATGGGTCAACCAGGAAATTAAAGAAGAATTAAAAAAATTCATGGAAACCAATGAAAATGAAAACACAACTGTTCAAAATCTTTGGGATGCAGCAAATGCGGTCCTAAGAGGAAAGTATATAGCAATACAAGCCTTTCTCAAGAAACAAGAAAGGTCTCAAATACATAACCTAACCCTACACCTAAAGGAGCTGGAGAAAAAACAGCAAATAAAGCCTAAACCCAGCAGGAGAAGAGAAATAATAAAGATCAGAGCAGAAATCAATGAAACAGAACCAAAAGAACAGTAGAACAGATCAACGAAACTAGGAGCTGGTTCTTTGAAAGAATTAATAAGATCGATAAAACCCTGGCCAGACTTATCAAAAAGAAAAGAGAAAGGACCCAAATAAATAAAATCATGGATGAAAGCGGAGAGATCACAACCAAAACCAAAGAAATACAATTATAAGAACATATTATGAGCAACTATATGCCAGTAAATTAGATAATCTGGAAGAAATGGATGCATTCCTAGAGATGTATCAACTACCAAAACTGAACCAGGAAGAAATAAAAAACCTGAACAGACCCATAACCACTAAGGAAATTGAAGCAGTAATCAAAATCTCCCAACAAAGAAGAGCCCAGGGCCAGATGGCTTCCCAGGGGAATTCTACCAAACATTTAAAGAAGAATTAATACCTATTCTTCTGAAACTGTTCCAAAAAATAGAAATGGAAGGAAAACTTCCAAACTCATTTTATGAGGCCACCATTACCTTGATCCCAAAATCAGACAAAGACCCCACCAAAAAGGAGAATTACAGACCAATATCCCTGATGAACACAGATGCAAAAATTCTCACCAAAATACCAGCCAATAGGATCCAACAGTGCATTAAAAGGATTATTCATCATGACCAAGTGGGATTTATTCCTGAGCTGCAAGGTTGTTTCAACATCTGCAAATAAATCAATGTGATACAATACATTAATAAAAGAAAGAACAAGAACCATCTAATCCTCTCAATAGATGCAGAAAAAGCATTTGACAAAGTACAGCATCCTTTCTTGATTAAAACTCTTCAGAGTATAGGGATAGAGGGTACATACCTCAATATCATAAAAGCCATCTATGAAAAACCCACAGCGAATATCATTCTCAATGGGGAAAACCTGAGAACTTTTCCCCTAAGGTCAGGAACACGGCAGGGATGTCCACTATCACCACTGCTATTCAACATAGTACTAGAAGTCCTAGCCACAGCAATCAGACAACAAAAAGAAATAAAAGGCAATCAAATCAGCAAAGAAGAAGTCAAACTCTCACTCTTTGCAGATGATAGGATACTTTATGTGGAAAACCCAAAAGACTCCAACCCAAAACTGCTAGAACTCATACAGAAATTCAGTAAAGTGGCAGGATATAAATTCAATGCACAGAAATCAGTTGCATTTCTATACACCAGCAACAAGACAGAATAAAGAGAAATTAAGGTGTCGATCCCATTTACAATTGCATCCAAAACCATAAGATACCTAGGAATAAATCTAACCAAAGAGGCAAAGAATCTGTACTCAGAAAACTTTAACACTCATGAAAGAAATTGAGGAAGACATAAAGAAATGGAAAAACATTCCATGCTCATGGATTGGAAGAACAAATATTGTGAAGATGTCAATGCTACCTAGAGCAATCTACACATTTAATGCAATCCCTATCAAAATACCAACCACTTTTTTCAAAGAAATGGAACAAATAATCCTAAAATTTGTATGGAACCAGAAAAGACCCCAAATAGCCAGAGGAATGTTGAAAAAGAAAAGCAAGGCTGGTGGCATCACAATTCTGGACTTCAAGCTCTATTACAAAGCTGTCATCATTTTTGTGTCTGGCACAAAACAGACACATAGATCAATGGAACAGAATAGAGAGCCCAGAAATGGACCCTCAACTCTATGGTCAACTCATCTTCGACAAAGCAGGAAAGAATGTCCAATGGAAAAAAGACAGTCTCTTCAACAAATGGTGTTGGGAAAATTGGACAGCCACATGCAGAAGAATGAAACTGGACCATTTCCTTACACCATACACAAAAATAGACTCAAAATGGATGAAAGACCTAAATGTGAGACAGGAGTCCATCAAAATCCTAGAAGAGAACACAGGCAGCAACCTCTTCGATCTCAGCCACAGCAACTTCTTCCTAGACACATCATCAAAGGCAAGGGAAGCAAGGGCAAAAATGAACTATTGGGACTTCATCAAGATAAAAACTTTTACACCACAAAGGAAACAGTCAACAAAACCAAAAGACAACCAACAGAATGGGAGAAGATATTTGCAAATGACATATCAGATAAAGGGCTAGTATCCAAAATCTATAAAGAACTTATCAAACTCAACACCCAAAGAACAAATAATCCAATCAAGAAATGGGCAGAAGACATGAACAGACATTTTTCCAAAGAAGACATCCAAATGGCCGATAGACACATGAAAAAGTGCTCAACATCTCTTGGTATCAGGGAAATCCAAACCAAAACCTCAATGAGATACCACCTCACACCAGTCAGAATGGCTAAAATTAACAAGTCAGGAAACGATGGATGTTGGCGAGGATGCGGAGAAAGGGGAACCCTCCTACACTGTTGGTGGGAATGCAAGCTGGTGCAGCCACTCTGGAAAACAGTATGGAGGTTCCTCAAAAAGTTGAAAATAGAGTTACCCTATGACCCAGCAATTTCACTACTGGGTATTTACCCCAAAGATACAAATATAGTGATCCGAAGGGGTACATGCACCCCGATGTTTATAGCAGCAATGTCCACAATAACCAAACTATGGAAAGAGCCCAGATGTCCATCAACAGATGAATGGATAAAGAAGATGTGGTGTATATATATACAATGGAATATTATGCAGCCATCAAAAAAAACCCCAAAATCTTGCTATTTGCAAAGATGTGGATGGAACTAGAGGGTATTATGCTAAGCGAAATAAGTCAATCAGAGAAAGACATGTATCATATGACCTCACTGATATGAGGAATTCTTAATCTCAGGAAACAAACTGAGTGTTGCTGGAGTGGTGGGGGTTGGCAGGGATGGGGTGGCTGGGTGATAGACATTGGGGAGGGTATGTGGTATGGTGAGCACTGTGACTTGTGTAAGACTGATGAATCACAGACCTGTACCTCTGAAACAAATAATACATTATATGTTAAAAGAAAAAAAAAAAAGGAGATAGTACGAAGGGAAAAATGAAGGGGGGAATCGGAGGGGGAGACAAACCATGAGAGACTATGGACTCTGAGAAACAAACTGAGGGTTCTAGAGGGGAGGGGGGTGGGGGGATGTGTTAGCCTGGTGATGGGTATTAAAGAGGGCACGTACTGAATGGAGCACTGGGTGTTATACGCAAACAATGAATCATGGAACACTACATCAAAAACTAATGATGTAATGTATGGTGATTAATATAACATAATAAAATAAAATTTTTTTAAAAAGATGGTATGTATTATGGTATGATGAAGGAAATCATCCAAAAGGAAGAGGGAAACATGGTGATCCAGAAGGAAGAGGGAATGGTTGGAAAGGCTAAGTTCTGGAGAAGATGATGGGAGCAGATGTCAATGCATGAGTGCAAGGCTGCACTTTGGCCAAGAAGCAAGGACCATAGGGAGCAAAGGCAGAGCCCATGGGGGCAATGGCCAGGATGTCATAAGTTTGGTAGTGGAGGGAAGACGAAGTTCTCTTGCAATTGTTTCTATTTTCTCAACCAGAGTGAGAGTGAGAAAGGGAGTGTTCAAGATTGGAGGTGAAAGTGGCAAAATAGCACTCTGGGTGAATGGGATGGAAATTGACCAGAGAAATGCCATAGAATGGCTATGTATAATGGAGGGCCCTCTTAAAAATTATGGTCCTCAATTTAAGGAGAGGTTGGTCAACACACTGAGGACTTTTTCCAGCCGTGTTCAGCTGCTTGATGCAGGTAAAGAATCAGAGGAAAATTGGAGCTTTGTCAACTGGATATAACATGGGGAGAAAAGGAAAGGGGGTGGCTGCTGGGCAAGGAGGGAGCACAGACAGTAGCGAACTTCACATTCACTCTTAATACTGTCTTCAACTGCCAACGCAATTATTCTTTTCATTCGTGTTTTAAAGCTATAGCAATAGAGTTTACTCCAACAGGGCATAGTATTTTATCTGCTTTTAAATGTACTTTTTAATGTCTATAAAGATATGAAAGTCCTTGGGGAAACTGGGCTTTTCTGATCTGTCATGATAGGCTCCGGGTGTATGAAAGAATTAACTGATAAGACATAGGAACGCCTGGGAACCACTATCTCTTGCGATCCTTATCCAAGTAAGGGTCCATTTCAGAGAACCACATGTGCTGCTGATTAACAACATAGCCATGGCAAGAGACAGATCTGGCCTCAAAAACCCACCTCCATCACCAGCTGACTTTGGCCAGGTTTTTAGCCTCTTTTAACCTCAATCTTCTCATCTATATAATAGGGATAACTACTTCTTGGAATTGTCGTAAAGAGTCCAGTAAGAAAGTTCATGTAAAATGCATAGCGTGGTGCCTGGCACAAAATAAACATTCAGTAAAAGTCAAGAGTTGCTTAGAGTAAGTACTCAATAAATGTTGGCTGATTTGGTTGGTGGTGGTGGCACTGTTGTTCTTATTTAACACTGAATAATGGGTTAAATGTTTGAGTATTTGGGTAATAAGGAGATCTCAATCTCATTGGTGTTCTATTCTATACTGGGACAACCTTAATTTGATTCAAGACAGGGAGCATTTATGTTCTCGTGCTGTCCTAAGCACCTTACATACATTATTTCACTTCATCTTCCCAACAACAAAATCCAAAACCAGATCTTTCTGCTGCCAAAATCTATACTTTTGGCCCAATAAAACACCCTTCTTCTGAACATTTGGTTCTAGTTCTGATTTATTCTATTTCTCTTCTCAGGAAGGACCCAGGGGACGTCAATTCCTCTCCTACATGACAATTTCCTTCAAATTAAACAGAAACTCTCCAGAGTTGTTGATCACACCTGGAGATTGTCCCCTTACACCATAGGGACCACTGGGGAAGTCAGCAGCAGCAAATAGAGAAAGGCCTCAGGATCCACTGAGCCTCTCTCAGAGCCTCTGCTTATGGCCAAAAACCCTTTCCTGAGGAAGGTCCTTATCTAGTTATTTCTATGAAGTCCAGGGAAACTTCCTCAAGGGAAACAACTTCTCTCTCCAGTGAAACAAAGTCTGCTGATCCCATATTCCCAGTACAAGATTCCAATTCACAACCCTCTTACCTTAAATGGATATGCCATCATTCCATTATTTAACCAACAGGCTTTTAGTGAGTGCTTGCCAAACTTCACAGGCACTAAGAGGAGCATGGAGGAAGTATGAGGGCTAGCCCTTAAGGGCATGAAGACACCCCATAAGGACACCCCAAAATCCTATGTGACCTCAGACAAATCACCACCTTTCTAACTCTCAGCTTCCTACTGCAAAATAGGGATAGGAATAATTTCTGAATCAAAGATTGTTGTGAGGATTTCATGAGATGATGCTAGCTATTATTATGGAAGATACCCCCACACAGATGCCCCTCTTCCTTGTTATCAGATCCCCAGTTTTGTTCAAGAAAGCACTGTGCCTGCCCCAGACTATGAATTAAAATTGATCTGATATAGTCATGATGATCCTAATCCTCTCTGCCAGATACTCACTTTCCCAGACTCTCCTGTGCCTGGGAATATTCATTTGACCAATGGACAAATTCTGGCCAATAAGAAATTAAGAGAAGTCATCTGGGAGGCTTCTGGAGAAATTTTTTCTTTCCTATAAAGGGGACAGCCATGAGATCATACACATAAGTGCTCCCACCCCACACATGCACACACATACTTTCTCTCATTTTTCTCCTTTGAATTCAGATGTCACGCCTGGAGCTATAGTAGCTGTGTTGTGACCATGAAGTGGCGAGCATGAAGGCAATGTTCTAAAGCTAAAGATAGAGAAGCAAAATGTTAAATGACCCTAGATCCTTGATGAGACCCTAGAGCTGAAAACCAACCTCAGAATGCCTTCCTCCAGAGTTCTTCAGGGAGATTATAAATGTCTGAGTATTTAAGCCACTGTTGATTAAATGTCACTCACAGCCCAAAGCATCCCTAATTGATTCAATGATATTATTTATTGTTACATTTACCCCAAGCTCCCATAATTGTTCCTTCCATGACTTGGAGCAGGAAGCCATATCTCTAAGTACTAAAGGGCTTTATAAGTGCTATTACTTTGGACCAGGCCATACACAGTAGAGTTGAGTCCCTCTATTATTTTGCATAGGGGCCTCTTCTACAAAGGATGCCAACACAATGAGCAAATGAAGAACCTCTAGCCCTGCATGGCTCAGAAAATTCTTCTCAGAGATTCCTCCAGTACAACACCATATTTACAGCCTCCTTGACCAACCCCATGCCTTCTATTTCTCATATGTTATATTAACACCATTCTCAGTTGTGTCCTGGGCATTCTGCTCTGCTTCAGTGAAAAACCTTCTCCTGATTCTGAGAACCAGGTTTCACAATTGCCCATGAAGGCAAAGGAGAGATATGAACCTATGAACAAATGCATGGAAAATGCTTAACACAGTGGCTGGTACCTAGTGGCTTCTCAATGAAAGGTGACTATTATTATCATTATATAACACAGTTGCTCTTGCTTCTATGTTCAACTCTTCCACAAGGGGATAAATAGACCCTGTATTTCTCAGTCCACTCACTCTCTATGACTTAGAGACTATGATTCCGTCTGACTTGGTATGTTCCCAGGGTGGGAGGAGAATAGCAGGTTCTGGTAGGTTACATGGAGAAAGAGCCAGAACTTAGATTCATCATTCAGAAGATGAGTCAGGACCATGGTAAAGAATCACACCCTGCCATCCCAACCTGGGTTGAAAGTCAAGACTGATTTTACATTATTCATCACCCAACAAGTATGGATCCAGGTATATGGCTCAAAACTGTACTGTAAAATTCCCCTTGAAAATAAGGTAGGGGCACCTGGGTGGCTCATTCGGTTAAGCAGCTGCCTTCGGCTCAGGTCATGATACCAGGGTCCTGGGATCGAGCCCCAAGTCAGACTCTCTGCTCAGTGGGGAGTCTACTTCTCCCTCTGCCTCTCCTCCTTGCTCTCTCTCTCTCTCTCTCAAATAAATAAAATTTTCAAAAACTAATGATGTACTATATGGTGACTAACATAACATAAAAAAATTTTTTTTTAATCTTAAAAAAAAATAAAATAAGGTAGACAGTGGGATATACACAACAGAGGGGATTTATGGTTTGATTAAAGGCATTCATTCCAGAAAAACACTCTCAGGTTTCAGCTGCTTAGTTTCCTGGAATTTGGACTGAGGTACCAAACTGAAGGATCCCGAAAAACACACACTGAACTTCCCAAAGAGCTCTCCTGTAAAATGTATGCTACAACTCTATAAACAAGCCAGTCCAACACATTTCAATGATGCCATAATGAGATTGCCTATTTTCGCTGCCAAAGCAATGAGCTATCTCCTTGTGTGCTGGGTTTCCCCCCAGCCCCAGTGCGGAGATACCCTGGTGAGTGGTTCAGTGCAAGAGTGCAGGACTGCAGCCAGGAGGCCGGCATCCCCATCTTCCCCCCTCCACTGATTGTTACATGACTCCAAATACATCATTGTGCTTCCCTGAACCCCACTTCATCCATCAAGTGAGGAGGTTAGACTCAATGACTCCTGTGATGGTTAATTTTATGTGTCAACTTGACTGGGCCACAGTTCCCAAGTGTGTGGTGAAACATTATTCTGGATGTTTCTGTGGGGGCATTTTGAACATTTAATCTGTGGACTTTGAATAAAGCAGATTGCTCTCCATCATGTAGGTAGGTCTCATCCAATCAGCTGAAGGCCTGAATAGACAAAGATCAACTTCCTCTGGGCAAGAGGGAATTCTGCCAGCAGACAGCCTTTGGACTTGAACTACATCTCATCCCTGCAGATTCGTTTTGGACTCACCAGGCCTTCACAATTGCAGGAGCCAATTCCTTAAAAAAAAAAAAAAAAAAAAAAAGTGTGTGTGTACATCCTATTGGTTCTGTTTCTCTAGAGAGCCTTGACTAATACAACCCCCAAACACCTTTCCAGTTTTAAGATGCCAGAAGTCTGAATGATAGCAGAGGGGGGTTAGGTCCATTTCTCAGTCTGCAGCTCCCCGAGGCAGGGATGTCAAAGTGATCAAGACAATGTCCTCTTTCAGGAGAATTTATGCAATGGGACTCCTCAGGACAGCGATAAATACCAGTAGTTCCAGAACTGGTACACCAAGTACTCTGGGTTATGGAGAGAGATAAGTTGATATGAATGCAGCCAAGAGGAAATCCAAAATGGGAGGTTATAAAGACAGTTTCACATTCCACAAGTTTTGCCATCTTCTGTTGGAACCTCCCCAGCTACTTGCCATATTATAAAACTATTATTCTTGAGGCAAGAAGCAGGTTTTTTACTGGTGATTGATGGGGTGTTGCTACAGATCAGAGCATCTGCTGCAGAGGAGACGAGGAGCCTGTCTCTGCAAGACATAGTTTGGGGAAGGGAGGAGGGAGAGAGAGTGGGAGCAGGTTGATATTGAAATCCTTCTGAGGACCACAGCAACTTGAAAGAACCTGATTTCAGAACTAGAGAAGCCACAGATGAAAGATGGTAGCTCCTTCTCATACTCCTTTGCTGTCTCTTCTTCCTCCTCAAGTCCTGTGTGTCCCACACAGGATCTTCTTCTCTTCCATTCTACATCCTTCCAGGTTGTCTCATCCATGCCCAAGGCCCAAAGGCTTCCATTACCACCCCTGTGTGGATGAACCCCAAATCTAGACATCCAGCCTTTTTGTTCTCCTGTGCTCTTGACCTGAGCTCCCCTAGAATGTAAGCTCCATGGGAGCAAGGATGGTCACCTCTTGTTCTCTGCTGCATCTCCAGCACCTGGAACAGTGCCTGGAACATAACTGGTGATTAATAAATATCTGTTGAATCAATGAATAAACCTGCCTCCAGCAGCCTTTAGACATTTCCACTTGGGCTCTCTTAGACTCAGCAAGTATAAAACCAAATACTCAATCTTCCCTTCAAAACCTGTGTTCTCCATCTTGTTGATTCACTCCACCATCCATTTCCTTGCTTAGTCCCAAAATCTGGGTGTTATGTCTATTCTCCTTTGCTCTCCATTGCTTCCCACTTTCAATGAATCTCCAAGTCCTGTCTCCTTATTATTTCTTACCTGTTCAGTTTTCTCTTTCCCCACCTGGACTGAGGAATGTGGCACCTGTCATTCCTGTTGTATTTTAGTCATCTGTTTACTTTTCTGTTTCTTCAACCAAACAACGAGTCATGTGATGGCAAAGACCTGAGATATTCACATTTATCCACGTGTGCATGGAGGGAGAAGAGGGAGGTAATTTCCAGAATCTGAATACTCCCTTCTTATTTGGGGAAAATCCTCCATTGAGTGAGAGATGGTTAGAGGCAGGGCCTTGATTCCCTCTGAAGCCAGACATACCCTCCCTTGAAGTTATAACCACCTGACCTGGCCTCACCCAATCAGAGTCCTCCACCTGGAGGGAGGCATGCAAAGAGGCAGGTTCACTCAGCGCTTACTCATGATCTAGACATTGGTGTCAGTCACCCAGCAGAGTGGTGCCTGCAGTGAGTCTTAACCAGCAGATTGCCCCTGGGGTAGGCCCTTGGCTGTGTTCTTAGCAGCCTGGCTTCCTTGGTCCCTGCCTGCTGCCCAAGCCCTGTTCTCCAGTTTCCCGTCAACTCTGAGAAGTGACCAGTATCCTTCTGACACATCCTAGCTAGAGTCAGCTTCTGGGCTGTAACTAGGAACTCTGAGTGACATACCCGTTCTCATTTGTCTCTTAACCTCAGCATCTAGCAGAATGCCCAGCATCTAATAGGTAATCAGCATGTGAATGAATAAATGAAAGAAGGAAGGAGGGAAAGAAGTGAGGAAGGGAGGAAAGACAGCCGTTCTCCTTCTTTTTTGACCTTTGACTACTGCTCAGATTAACTTGAAAGTAGGGAGAGAAAAGTTGTGAAATTAGGACAATTCTATACGAGCTTCAGGGTTTTGTGTGTTTGTTGTTGTTGTTGTTTTAGCATGAGAACCTTCCCTCCTTCTTCACTGGCTGGCTCTGGGAGTCCTTAGGGAATGTGAGAAAATACAGCATCATCTCAAGCTTTGAGAAATCAGTAGTAGTCAAGCTTCATGTTGTAGAATGACAGTGACTCCAATATGACTCCCAGTCAGAGCAGGGAAAGCAAGGGAAGAAAGATGTAGGGTCTGAGTAATTATGGAGGGAGAGATGCAGTTGGGAGCTGAGAATCTGAGAAAGCCCATAAATAGAGCCTGTAAAATTCCCATGCTTTATAAAAACCAGCTGAGAGTATAAATTGGTAGAAGTTTTCTGAAAATTATTCTGGTATTCCCTTTGACCCAGTAATTCCACTTCTGAGCATCTTTTAAGCAAGCAATTGGAAATACGGACAACAATTTATGTATGAAAATATCCATGTTAATGTTATTTATAATCCAGAAAAAAATTGGAAGCAATTTAATGTTCAACACTAAGGAAATAACTGAGTAAAACATCCCTCACTGATATGATGGAATATTAGGCGGCCATTAAAAATAATGTTCACAAAGAGTTGATAAAGGTATAGAGAAATGTGATGACATAATGTTATGCATAAAAGAAAAGATACATGCAAAACCACACTTACAGAACCTGATCACAAACAAATAAAAGTATCTATATTAAAACAAAGGCTGGAAAGAAACTATCAAAGACGTGACAAGGGTTGTCTACATTGTGGGATTATGAACTTTTTTTTCTTTTTAGTAACTTCTCTTTTGTAGAATTGCAGCATTTCTTTTCTCAGATCTCCGATTGATTTTGCAGGTGTTCAGAATGTTTTGATAACTATCTAGCTGAATTCCAGGGACCAGACAAACTTAGGGTCCCCTACTCCTCTGCCATCTTAACTCCTCCCTTACAGTAACTTCTCTATAGTTTTCTATTATGAGTCAATATTAATTTGTTTATCAATAAAAGTAAATACAACAGTGAAATGCAAGAGCAAAAATTTAAATTAACTGATGACAACTCATATAGGAACTCCATATCTTGGTTTTGACTTCACAGTGCTCTGGTTGATTCTGAGACTAAAGAAGCCCTACTTTCTGCCCCAATCACTTTACCTTCCACCTGCCTCCTGGTCCCAGGCATGCAGTCTCCTTCTTCTCCACCCCCTCACCCAATTCCAGTCCTTTTCTCTCACTCCAACTCCCCCATCACCTCCCCACAGAACCCTAGCCTGGATCCATCACACCCATGGCTGATACTTCTATAGAGCTACTCTCTCAGGTGGGTATGTCTCTGAAAGGATGGGACAAAATAATTCATAGTCTATGAATAGAATAAGTGGGATGTGTTTGGGTCCTCCACCACTTGAAAAGTTTGGGATGACAACCCACGATTTACCAAGACTCATTAATTCCATTTAGACTCTGAATTCTGAGTGGTCGCTACAGGTGTATTTATTCATAGGTCCAGTACCTGAGCACATCTAACACTGAGAAACAGGTATGTGCATCCTATCATGGAATTAATACATTTTCTAACCAAATATAGGGCTGCTGTTCACTCAGTGAATAGTGCAACCTGTTTGTTAATCTCGGTTTCTTCTTGCAACAACCTAATAAAAAATGTTAGAACAAAGCTCCTATAAGTAATTTAAATTCTCTTGTCACTAAACTATTATACAGCCAATTTCAACTAATCCCCAGATCTGCTCCAGCCTGTTCTGAATCATACATAAAATAGACTGTTGGTGCTAATTGCCTCAAAAGTAATGAGAACAACAACATTTATAAACATAATGGCTTATTTTGTGCCAAGCACTGTTGTTAAACTCATTATTTCTTTTATGTTCACAAAGACCCACACAGAAACTGAGGCACAGAGAGGCTGAATAACCTGCCCCAGATCACACAGCTAATAGTGGTAGAGCTGGGCTCAAACCCTGGCAGTCTTCCTCAGAGCACCTGCGTACGCCATTTGCTATACATATTGTTCTAGCTCACAACTCCAGCTGTGTCCCCAAAGGAGAAATGGTTCTTAACAACCCCCAAAACATAACCACTCTTGAACTTTTGTCAGCATCTTGAAATTCTGTTTTGTGACCCAAAATTAATTGCTCTAAAACTTTATACCTTCATGTCTCCGACGACCATGGTGTTCTTATTTATTCAACTTGAGTATCTGTATCATTTGCCAATGTGATTCTTGATCATTATTTTTAGGGGTTTTTTTAGAAACTTTTTGAAGTGCCAAATCTCCCTCTCTTAAAATGTTTTTATATTTTAAAAAGCCTCTGTAGAGGAAGCAGAGTATAATCATTACTAGGAGCTGGTTACGTGGGCAAGTAAATGATATTATATAAATAAAGGAAGATTATTTTAATGAAGCTAAGAGCATGCAGGCCTAATGGTGGAATTTGGTTTGTTGTCAACAGTTTGATGAGTAAGATTTTTTGGGTTAGATCGTCTTCCACGGGAAGTAAAACAAATCAAACAGAAAGTAATCTTCTTGTCACTTCTCCAGGAGGGGTGGGAAATGGGAACCCACTGAAATTTCGACCTAATGATTCGGCCTGCCAGGAATTTGCCTGCTTTCAGAGGGCTATCTTCCTGAGCCCGGCTGTGGTGAGGATGAGAACCGATGAGAAGTGACTCTGAAAAAAACAAAACTGTGGCAGGGAACAGAGAAGAAAACAGAAGTAGTAGGTAGTATAAGCGTGTGGTCAGCTACAGTGGCTAAGATGCCAAGAGATATTGTCCAGTTGATAAAATGATTATTGACAGATCAAAAAATAAAGGTATAATGACATTTAGGTTTATGGCTGTAGCCATAACATTAATTTGTAAAAATCAATATCAGAAGGTGGAATAGGGTGCTCCTCTAGGAACTGGAGTGGTGGGTTCGGGGGAAAGCAGAAAGCTTAATTTTTCCATATATCTTACTATACTATTTGAAATCTTAAATCAGGAATATGTAGCATTACTATAACAGAAAAATAAAAGGCCAAAAATTATAAAAATGTATCTATACATATAGATGTCTATCCATCTGTCCGTGTGTCTAAATGTCCATACACATGTGTACATGGATACATGCGTATGCGTGAATATGCACCTACATATACACACAACCATCCTTTCTGATATATTTTTTTAGGTGTTTGTAAAACCCCTATAGTTAGACAGACAGACAGTTAATCTGTATGCTTTCAAAAAACAAAACAAAGCCAGTGACTCCGAGAACCTCTAGTCAAAGACCCTTCTATCGTAGATAGAGAAAAACACCCCTTCCACCAACAGTTAAGGAGCAGCTAGAAATCCCAGGAGACAGGGTGGGAGGCCTTGAGACACAGAGGTAAATAACTCCCACGGCTCCTGATTAAGATGAGGAAACAAAATGTAGATGGCTAACTATATCACTGCACAAATGCAGTAAGTGGAGAAACTGAAGTAAAGGGGAATCACCCGAGACTGCACAGAAGGAAGAACCAAATCTCAGGTGTGAACTCTACCTCAATGAGGAGGGATATTCTGGAAGGCAGAGAATTTGAAGTTACTTCCGCTTGTCCAGAGGTTTAGGACCCTCCTCAATTCTTCCCATCTGTCACCCTGCTCCAGCCAGATCCAGGAGGAGGCAGAGCCTGGGGTCCAGAGAAATCCTTTCCCTGCCCCAGCTTCACTAGGGCAGGCTATTTTAGGAGTCAGACAACCAACGGACATTTTTAGTCTTCCCAACTCCTAAATCCCTGGCAGTCCAACCTGACCAGGGAGTCCTATTCTTTCTCATGAACTGAGGGCTTGTGAATACAAGAGGCATGCAAATGGCCCTTTGCGTAGGAAAGCTCCCTGGTTACCAGTGAAATAGCAACTTTGTGCTTCCATTTTTCACTCATGAGATTGGCAACATTTCTAAAGACTGAGAAAATCCAGTGTTGTCGAGGACATGAGGAAAAAGACACACTCACTCACCACTGGTTGGAGTATGAACCGGCTTAAACTCCTGTAGGGCAGTTGGAAGGAATTCAAATGCAAATCCTTCAACCTGCAACTCCACAAGGATATTTGCATAAGCACATCCTTGCGCAAGGACATATGGACAAAATGCTCACACAGATGTTTACAATAGAAGAAAATTGTAAGCAACCAAAATGCCCATCAATAAAGAAATGGTAGGGCCAACTGAACATATCCATACTAGGTGAAGTCTTCTTTCACCTTAAAAGTCCCCATGATTTTGCTTGCTGCTCTATATTATATGTACATACTTGTTTTAACAAAAAGCAAAGAAATTTCCCAAATCCTAAATGTAAACTTAGGGGAAGACAGGCCAGTTTATCCTGTGGCTTCATGGGCTCCCTGGGCACATTCCAAGACATAAAGAACAACTTCCTGCTCTTCCTTCATCTCATCCCAGGAGAGTATTTCCCTGAGCTCGAGAAATGTTCAAAGAAGTTACTTGGGGAATCTAGTCACCAGCACTGTGCCCCAGCTGAGCCCCCCACCCCCCAGCAATCCTGCTGAGCCAGTGAGTGAGATGCTAGGCCTCCGCTGTCTCCAGCAGAATTCCAGTGAAGACAACTGAGTAGCTCGTTTTGGTTTCAAGCTATATAACCTCTTGAGATTTTTTTTTAAGAAACTTCTCTAGTGAAAGAGAAATCGGGGTAAAAACACATGGGAGGCTGTATTTCTAAATCAGACTTCCTTGGGATTTTATTTGCTCTTATTGAAGGGACTTCATGTTTCGCTGGGGATGGGATTTTTAAATACAGAAGTCTGTTTCAAGCATGGCTCATGGAAAGCAGGTATCAGGCCTGAATGTGCCAGGGACAAAGGACTCATGGATGTAGAAGATAGGAGACTTGGTGGGAGGTGCCCAAGAAACATGGAGCTTCTGAGGTCCCAGGGTGGGATCTCAAGGTACCGGGATAGGTCTAGGATTTTCCAAGACACAAACACTTCTGAGGTTGCAGTCAGAATTTCAGAAATCTGATTTCAGTATCTTTTGGGAGACTGCATTCTTTCCTCATTGCCATCTCTCCTCTTCCAGTCCCCTCTTTATTTATATGCCAGAAACACCAAACGTGAGAAAGGACAGAACTAGACACATCCCTTTCCTCTGACTCTTCCCAGAATGGGGATGGGCTTCGTGTTCTGTGGTTGCCTTCCTTCCCCAATTCTATATGTGATTCTGTTGTACTTTCGTCCTTAAATAGTTCTTCAGCAGAATAAGATTTTCTATTTTTACATTTTCCTCTAAAAATGACCGAGAGAATTGGGCTCTGGGTTTTTACCTTTTCTTCTCCCAGAATACTTTTAAAGGATTCAAATGTCAATCCCTTTATATTCATCCTCAGTGCCACCATATCTAAGGAGGGGAGACCCAAAGTGATGGTAACTTTGAAGCCCTCTTGGTTTTTGGAGAACTAGATGTGGCCTTGGTTTCCTATATTTTCCAGGTCCATGGCAAAAAAATGCTCAGTTTCCTCGGGAATATTTACACAGAGGGCGCAGGGATTGATGAGAGGCACAGTTCTGGGAGATTGTATTCCACGTTAGGAAAAATAAGGCCCAGCACCAATTAGGTGGCATGCCGAGCAGAAAAGTAATCTGGCTCACGTTAGTCCAGAAGAAGAAATCAGGCAGGGAAAGGTCATACCACCATGAGGCCAGTAATGCATCAGGATTAAGGGTGTCTGTTTTGGAGACAGGCAACTTGAGTTTGACCCCCAGCTCTGCCATTGTATGAACTGCACATTACTCAGCCTCTCTCTGCTTCAATTTTCTCATATTTGAAATAGTAATAATAGCATTGAGTCATTCAACAAATGTGGATGAATGCCTAGTATATGGCAGGTACTCTTCTAGATGCTGGGGGTGGGGTGGGGCAGTGGTGAGCAAAACATTCATGGTCACTGCTCTTAGGGAGTTTACATCCTAGGGAGGAGTGACAAGCAATAAAGAAATGTATAGGATAAATTCTATAACAAAGGCTACAAAGAAAATAAAACAGGATGGTGTAAGGGTAAGTGATGGGGGAAGGGTGTGGTAAAACATCAGAAGAAGAAGTAAATGAGCTGATAGTGAATGATGGAAACAAACCAGCCCCGTAAAAACCAGGAGAGGATATTTCATAAGGACCCGGTGAAACGAAGTATGGAAAATCTTAGTGCAATGCCAGACAAAACAAATGTACGTTACTCAACAAATGTAGGTAGCCATTATGATTCAGGGGGCTTGGAAGAGTTCCTGGACTCAGACCATGAGGAAGCTGGGAGAGGGAATGGCAAGGACATCAGGGAGGAAATGGAAGCCAGAGAGTCAACTGTAGAGCCTCAACCGTGGAGGCCAGAAGGAGGCATGGTGGGGTGGGGGGGGGGCAGCTGTGGAGGAGACCATGGAGAACTGGAGAGCCCATCTCTATCTACAAGGAGCAGCTGGGGCTCATTCCACTTCCCTAAATTACTCTGATCCCTGTGACTTGAGGGTAGCACTTCTGTCAGCTCACCCTACCCATGTGCCTCCCCTCTCCGTGCCTGGGCTGCCTCTGCTCAGCTTGTCCTGGACTCTCGAGCAGGAGATGGGCAAACAAGTCAATGAGCACCTATCTAATCTCCCTGTTCTATAGATAAGGAAACTGAGGCTCAGGAAGATGATGAGATTCTAGTAGGGAACACAATTCTTCCCTCAGCCTTGACGAAGACTGTGCGTCCCAGAGCAGAGAAAGTCATCTTCTTCCACCTTGGCCCTCTCTCCATCTGTCCAGCAGCTCAAGAGGTGGCATGCATAGAGCAGTAGGAGAGAGGAGACACCCGCCTTGCCAACCAACCCTGCCGATCCACGGTCACCAATGGCAGCATGGAATATCCCCTACACCCAGAGAAGTGAAGCTCTGTGTACCTGGGTTTCCAGAACTGTCAGAAGTAGTCTTTGGCAAAAAAAAAAAAAAAAAGAAGAAGAAGAAGTAGTAGTCTTTGGCAGGCTGTGGAGAAGAGAGAAGGCCATGGTATTATTACCACCAGGGGTACTGATTGAGTGGGCCATGCACACACCAGGGCAGAACATGAGAACAGTCCTAGAAAACAGATCTGGTCAAATGAACAACTCAATCATCCCAAGAGTGGTGATGGTACAGCCTCAAGCCCGGGACTTCAGAGGAACCCAAGAGAAGCAGTGATATTCCCTTCCATTTGAAAATTGATTTCACATTTGTTGTCGGGGCAGCTTACAGAGGAGGCAATCACAGTCCAGAGAGGATCACTGAGATGCTGTGACTCCCTTGTGCTCTGCTTTCGTAGAACTCAAAGCCCACGGTATTTGGGATGGTTCCATTTACAGGTTCCCATCTGTGAAACAATGAGAGTCTAGCACAACATGCAGAGTACTACAACAGGGGCGCCTGCTGGTCAGTGCTCCAGACTTTTGAACAACCTGTAATCTCTGGATGACACCACACTCTTTCCATCTGTAGGCTTTTGTAAATATTATTTCCTTAGCCCAAAATCCTATTCCTCACTCCTCTCTCCACCATGACCCTCATTCGCCTGGATAAATCTTATTCATTTTGTCCCAACTTAAATATCACGTCCTTCAGGGAGACTTCTCCCCCATCCATGTGTCTCCTCAGCAGCTGATGCCTCTCAGAGCGTTCACCAAACATACTGTCCTACAATGACTTGATTATGTTTCTGTCTCCCCCATTAGACTATATCCCATGATGGAAGAGGTTGTGTTGTGTTGTGTCTGCTGTTATATCCCCTGGCCTCAGTAAGTTGTCATTTAGAGAATCAGGAACAGGGACAGAGCCCTGCCCTGTCAGAGCTCACAGAGTGGTAGGGAAGCCCACTGCCCGGGATGGTCATTCCACAGCCGACTCTCATCCTGAGAGCTCCATGCCTCTTATGGCTCGCTCTCTGTTTTAGGAATTTCTACCCTCCCTCATTGTCAACAACTCCATGTTAGTCAGAGGAGATCTGGATAATGCCAACCCATTCCGGAGGCAGCCAGCTCCTCTCTGCAGACTGGGCACTGGTCCATCTGATTTTCTCCCCTCCACTGGCATGAGACATCCAAAGCCAGCCAGGAAATCAGTCTTGGGAATGTTTGGCCTTTCCAGGCCCTTGGGATTAAAGTCAAAAAATATGATCCAGGGAGACAAGCTAACAACCCATTCCCCTATTGTTTGGTGGGGATTCCTTGCTTTTACTGAGGCACCTGTCTCCTCTCTCCTCCCAATTCTTTAGCATCATTTATAGGTTTTTATTATTTGACAGTGACTCTATGTATAGGCTATGGGGAACATATTGTGGGGTATCCGCCCAGTTTATGTGACTCCTGAGGTGTACCACTTACCAGCATACCTCATACCGCATCCCCTCACCAGGGTTGACTGGACCAGGATTGGACACCTGAACCAACTGGAGCCAACACATTCTTTCACCTCGGAACTGGGAGTAGGAGAGTCTAGCTCAGTCTGAGTTGGTCTCTTAAATGGAGGTGATATAAACTAAGCATCTGTCTGATGGCCTTCTCTTACCTACTAACTAGACTGGGAAGCATAGAAGGCTGGTCTTCAGAGAAAAGAGAAGGAACCAGAGACCCTGGATGAAGACATCTGGATTGGCCTTTTTGTTCCTTGTCGCAGCCCCTTCCTGAGGCCCAGTCTCCTTCTTTCCCACAGGTACCTTGTCAACATTCAACAACCATCCACTGAGCACCTACTGTGTGCCAAGCATGAGTGTCTAAGCACTTGGCCTGAGTGTTGGGAAAAAATAGACATAATCTCTGCCCTCATAGAGTATACAATCTAATTAATCAAATAATACAAAACTAAATATGGAATTATAAACTGGTTTAACCGCTATGAAAGAAAAATGCAAGAAAATGAAAATGGAAAGAGAAAAAAAAAATATATATAT
Source organism: Phoca vitulina (assembly GCF_004348235.1). Taxonomy (NCBI): domain Eukaryota; kingdom Metazoa; phylum Chordata; class Mammalia; order Carnivora; family Phocidae; genus Phoca; species Phoca vitulina. Next base: position 18,747,823 of record NW_022589721.1, on the reverse strand, counting down.
ATATAACAAAAAGACCTGACCTGGTCTGGAGAATCAAGGAGGATTTCCCTGAGAGAGTGGCAATCGGAAGCAGTTATGAAACCAAGAAGCACCTAGAGGCTGGTAAGATCATTCCTACACTAAACCAATGCGTCAGAGGCAGGGTTTCAGGAACAGAAGTGGCCCTCAGGATGTAAAATCAGCAGTAAGGGGGAGGAGTCTGGGCCCTCCACAGACTGAGGGAGGGCAGAGCAAGTCGATCTCATCTAGATCTGAAGAGGCACAATGACACCTGGGTCCATCTGATTTCGGTGGTTGGGGCTGTCCTTGAGCACTGGGACTGTCTCGCTCCTTGGGTGGTTCTAACGTACAGCCACAGTGGAAAAACACTGACTCGTGGCTCGCAGTGAGAACCTAGCAGGCAGCGAAACCACGACTTCCTAGAGGCCCCAATCTTCGTAGTCACGCAGGTTCTCTGGAATCGCCAACCCACCCATTCCTGTGATCAAATCTTGCACCCTCTGTGTCATGTCTGAAAAGACTCCTGCCGTGTGGCATGCTGGCAGCTTAGACAAAAAGAGAGAGAGCGTGACCTTGAACCAGCCTGAGGTGTGATCTAGATTCATTCACCAGGAAAGAAGAGCTCAAATTGCAGGGAAAACAAGTAGAGGTAAGGCCAAGACAGAGAAGGAGGGAAGACGGCTGGAAGAGGTAGAGTACACAGAACTGAAAAAAAGTCTCCTTAGCCACCTAGCCTCGCTGCCTGTTGCAGAATGCCAGGAGTCAGGAAGCAGAAAGCCAGGCCAGGGCACCCTGAGGTCTTTCATGAGAGTCCGAGAAGGGGTAGCGTCAGTGGCTGCAGCAGTGGTGTGCTGGTCGATGTTTAACAACCACTCTCAGCAGAAAGCCCCAGCTCACAGCATCGGTCTGTTTCCACAGTGTGAATACTCCCACGGTCAATTTCAAGTCACCAATGTGGCGTCGCTGAAAGCAGAGCTGGGAAGAGATGCACACAGTTGGCACTGTGAGCTGATGTGAACTGGCTCCAGCATCCCCCTGGCCTCAGCAGGTAACCTGAATGAGATTTGTAGGCCAAGGTCACCCCAATTACTCTGGGCATCCAGCATTCACACTTAGTCTGACATATATAATAAACAGCACTTTCTGTTAGGTAGCACTCTAGACGTGGGAAGGAAAAAGATTATTTGCCTTCCAAGGAGGATGAATCCTAAAGAGGGTGTATCCAGATAGTGGGACAAGCTACCAAAAGGGGTGGGAGAATATTTTGGGGGGGTAGAGAAGAAATGAGCTTGCTAGTGTTAAGAGAGGAACTTTCAGGAAAGAACAGAGATGCTTAAAAAGGGATTTTTTTTTTTAAGTTTTGCTGGTGGTATGCAGTTTTATCATCCAGATTTCCCTAAGTAATCTTCAGTAAAACCTGCATTTCTCACCAAAACTTTTGTAGTTCAATTTGATTTGCAGGAGGGAATCCAGTACGGTGCCGAGTTGGGTCTCAAGGTGGGTGAAGAGTGAAAGAAGGGGCTGCCCAAAGGATCACAGTCACATTCAGATTAGACGGAAAATAACAATAATACCACCACAACAATACCAATCCCAGTGTTGAGCACCGACCACGTGCCTGCCGTGCTCTACTCAACTTCTTATGATCTCCACTATTACCACTTTCAATCTCACAACATCTCTAAGTGGTAGGAACTATACAGATTAGCAATTTACCTGAACCCAGAGAGGCCAGTCCCAGAACTGAGCTTGGCTGATTATTATACTATATGACCTCTCAGTGTAGTCTATGGAATACAGTGTATCTTTTTAGATAAACAGTGTATGTTTCAATATAGAACACCTTAGACCTCCGTGATTAGGATGCTTGATCTATAATTCAGATATTTCTAGAAGAACTGAAAACCTGATAGCCCTTTTCATAAACATTGCTTTGAAGTGAAATGAAAGGCTTACGTGAATTGTACGGGGGATTTTAGTCATCAGACAGGAAGTTGGATGCTTTCTTTCTGGAGCTTCTGAGATCACTATAGAAACTGATTGTGCACCAGCTGCATCCAATCAATTCAACAGACATTATTAAGTACCTTTGAGGGCTACAACATGAGGATGACAGTCTGTTACACTCCTTACCCCAACAGGGGGATGGGACAGGGAGTAGAGTGGAAAGCAAGTACACTCTTACTTCTGGGGAGAGTGAAGTGGGTTCATGACAGGCAAATTCGTACGCACAGCTCGGGACATGGCACAGAAATCATGAGAAACGTCATGAGAAAGTCTGGGCTCAGCTTCGAGGGATTGCAATAGGTACCGGTGGAGAGGGTGTGAGGGTGCCCCTGGGAGAGGAAAAAGCTCAAGCCAAGGTGTAGAGGTGACGTAGACCAGGACAAGGAGCAGGACCGTGGGCACCAAGAGGGAGTATAAGGCACAGAAGTCTCATGCTATTCTCAGCGAGCTCACAGTCTTCTCTGTACTGTCTCATAATAATGAAACTATGATATAATGATAATGAAATTATTATGAAAACCCAAAAAGTCAATAGGACTGTTTTCATTTTGACAAAATAAAGAGCACCTTGAAATTTCAGCCAAAAAAACAAAAAACAAAAAACTTCCACTAACCTTAACTAATAATAATTAAACAATAATGAACCAGCTCAGTGAGGCTTAAAATTTTAAAGGCGGAGTAGAGTTACTCTGCCCACGTTTGTGGCACAACCGGATCTCTGCCCCTTTCTCCAGATACCCCATCTCCATTTTTCCATCCTGCCCTGGCTCAGTTTGCAAAGCTCCATATGCCCTCAGCTACTCTGGGCTCCTGTCCACACTGTCCTTTCAAGGTTTCCTTTTCTGATTGTGCCTTTTCTGTCTTCTGTGCTCCAGGCCCTTGGAATCTGACATAACCCTAACTGGAGCTCAGTGATAACAGTTAATTATGGTCTTCAGTGAAAATATATTGGCTTCAAAACCAAAAGTGCAGGCAAGGGGAGAATTTCAGGCCAATAACAGAGACTGGGGCTGAGCCTTCCAATTCCCCTCCTCTAATCACACCCAGTAGGAGACTCTTTATTCTACCTGCATGGCTGGCATTGATTGGGGAAATTTCTTAAGAAACCACAGGCCAAATTTCATAAAAGAAAAAGTAGAACATGGTTAGAGTATCCTCTCTGCCCTCTGTTGCCCTGTTCCCTGTTTCCCTTTCTCCCCTGAGGAAGCGCAGAGATGTGTTTGGAATGTAATTCTAGATAACTCAGGCTATCAAGTTACATTTCATCTGGCAATTCAGACAGGCTGGATGAGCCAGCATAAAGGGAGACTGGAGGTGGGGGAGGGAGGAAAAAGACACAGGGGAGAGCAGAGTAGAAGGGAAGGTGATGACAAGAGGAGCTTATGGAGACAGGGACCTGGAAATTTGGACCCAGCAGGTTCAGCTTCTGAGGCCACTGTCTGTCCGAAGGCCAAGGGCACTGCCAACGGTCCTCTGGGAATCTCCAGCATTTCCTAGCTGCCTTGGCCAGAGTCCACACAACTCATATCTCTAGGCATTTCACTGTTTACAGAGCCCTTCCCAGACAGAATGTCTCACAAGGGCCCTGGGACGAGGACTATTGGTGTTAACATCCCTGTTATACAGATGAGTAAACTGAGGCTGAGAAATCCAATAATCTGCCCAAGGTCACTCAGTGAATGAGAAGGGAACTGTGACTCCATGGTAGGTACGTCCATTTTAAAGCCAATCCTCTCCCACCTGCTCTTCCCTCTCTCCTCTACCGTGGTCAAATAACTAAGCAGAATTCTCTTTGATTCCATTTAGCTGATGTCCTCCCAGCATCTACTATGAACAAGTATGTGGTACTAGGCAGTATCATAGGAAATAAAGAGATAGAACAAAAAATCTCCTATCTCCTCGAGTTACTTACAAGCTTGAGAGATTCTGAAAACATTCAATGTTTATTGAGTGCCTGCTTTGCGTCAGGCCCTGTCCTAGGTGCTAAGGTTATAAAGGAGACTGAACCATGAAGGCTCTTGCTCTCATGAGGCTTATATTCTAATGAAGGCAGAAAAGTAAGAAACCAGAGAAATAAACAAGTGTGTGTTGAAACTAAAACAGATGCAAACAGAGCTTCTCTTGGGCAAAAAAGAAGATCAGATCATATGAATGTCAGACTGGGCTTCACAAGTCAGCCTACAGTCTTCTAAATTAATACCAAGAGTCGGTTCTCTATTTACCAGATCATATAAAAACAAGTCCCTTTATTACAAAACCACAAAAAATACCATATGAGAGCCCAGTCAAAAGTCAAACTGGAAGAAACTGTTGCAAGACCAAAGGGAAGACGTTACTGCTAATAAACCACAGCTCTGTCTTCAAGGCCATAATGAATACAGAGCCTGAGAAAAGGGCAGATTCATTCATGCTGGAATGATTTGGGAAGATGACATTATCATTATGACTTCAGGGTCGAATTGGAGACCCTTGTAAATCAAAATTAAATTACACTTTCAGTATCCCAAGCAAGAATTGCAGCTTCCAGGATGTCGGTATGTGTTTGTTCACATGTGGCTTTTATATTTCAAAAGATCATACTGTCTGAAGTGTTCTCCCATGGAGAGTGTTCTCTTTGAACTTGACGCAGTTAACATCCACTGTGCTTGTTTGGCACTTACCCACGCACTGCCTGTGAACTCAAATTGTTGTCCCGTGTTGTTCCTTATCTCTTGCGATGTTGAACTTCTCGTGTAATGATGATTCATCTAACCAACTGGTCTACAGGGATCACCTCTCCCCCTGTGCTGTTTTAACCTTGCACTATAAGACAGGCTTCATTTAGTCCACAACCTACTGCGTGCTGGGTACTGCATTGGATTCTGGAGATTTTAGTCTACAGGGAGACACAGACATTAGCCACCACTCAAAGGAGTCTATCATTACATGGAGTCTATATGGTCATACAATGAGTCTATAGTTACATATTACAGAGACAAGTGCAGGAAAAGAAGTCAATTCCATGAGCATGGATCACATTCTGGAAACACAGCCCGGGCTGGAAGGAAGGAAAGAGTTCCCAAAGAAAAGTGGAACTGGAGCTGAAAAGGGAAGCAGCAGAAGAAGAATGTGTAAAGACCTCAGGCAAGAGGACACAGGAGAGGGGCGCTGGGTGGCTCAGTCGTTAAGCATCTGCCTTCGGTTCAGGTCATGATCCCAGGGTCCTGGGATTGAGCCCCACATCGGGCTCCCTGCTCCGCAGGAAGCCTGCTTCTCCTTCTCCCACTCCCCTTGCTTGTGTTCCCTCTCTCGCTGTGTCTCTCTCTGTCAAATAAATAAATAAAATCTTAAAAAAAAAAAAAAAAGGACACAGGGGAGGGGCTCCTGGGTGGCGCAGTCGGTTAAGCATCTGACTCTTGATTTCAGCTCAGGTCATGATCTCAGGGTCGTGAGAGCGAGCCCCGCATCAGCTCCTCGATGAGCATGGAGTCTGCTTAGGAATATCTCTCTCCCTCTGCCCCTCCCTCCTTTAAAAAGAAGGACACATGGGTCAATATGTGCACTGTGCAAAGTCTGCTCTGTCGACTGGCACTGGCGCCAGAAGAGAGAGAGCAAAGGGGGATGGAAGGGGAGGGAGGCACGAGACTTAAGTGGATCCTTGCAGAGCTTTCCTTAAAAGCAATGGGAAGCTGTTAAGGGGTATGCAGCAAAGAGCGACATGATGAGATTTGGACTTCGAGAAGGTCTGACTGCATTGTGAGGCAGCCTTCTCTAAACATTTGATTACACAAATCCTGATGAGCGAAAAGTTTTTGAGTATACGCCTTTGATTTATGTAAATTTATGCATTGAGTATTTGTTACACACTGTAGAGCTCGTGTATATTATAAAATATACAAATATCGAAATTCTTTAAAGGGAGTTCATGATAAAAATAGTTTTTAAAGTTTTGTCTTGACAAAATGCTGACAATCGTTGAAGCTGAGCAATAGCACATGGAGTTAGATTATTATATTTTCTCTTTTGTGTATGTTTGAAAATGTCCACAAAGAAAAGATTTTCTTTAAGTCTTGAAAATTATTATGATGACTACATTAGTTAATATCTCAAAGCATAATATACATTTAGGGTGAGGTTTATTATCAATAATAATAGATGTTTGTCCATATTTCATTTGATATTTTTAATCACTCTGAATTTGGCGGGGGGGCCAACTTAGTGTCAGACTTGATTAGGTCATCACTGTCCTTACTGATTCTAGGAGGTGTAATAGCTCAGCCATTAGCTTATGGTTCCCTCTTCCTCACCTTTAGTATTATCTTCAATCTACAAATGTGATGCAGGAATCCCTTTAAGTTGCTTGTCCACTTTTTGAAAGATCATTTCATTAAAACTACTTAATGTAATCCAGAAGCAGGTTTCCCCCGAGAAGATATAAGCCGTAGTACATTGCAACACATGGAGAGAGCAAATGGGCAAAGGACCTGAATAGGCATTTCTCCAAAGAAGACATACAAGTGCCCAACAGGTATGAAAAGGTGCTCAACTTCACCAACCAGCAGGGAAATGCAAGTCAAAACCACAGTGAGATATCGCCTCATTCCTGCTAGGTTGGCTGTTATCAAAAGACCAAAGATAACAAGTGTTGGCAAGGATGTGGTGAAAAGAAAGCCCCTGTACACCATTTGTGGGGATGTAAACTGGGATACCAGTATGGAAAACAGTGTAGAGATTCCTCAAAAAACTGATCCGTATGATCCAGCAGTCCCACTTTGGGGTATATATCCAAAGGAAATGAAAACAGGATATTGAAGAGGTATCTGCAGTCCCATATTCATTGCCCCATTATTCACAATGGTCATGGTATGGAAACAACCCAAATGTCACTGATAAATATATATTGCATTATATATATATATATATATATATATATATATATATATATATATATATATATAAACATAATACAAGTCAGCCTTATAAAAGAAGGAAATCCTGCCATTTGCAACAACATGGATGGACCCAGAAGACATTATGCTAGGTGAAATAATCCAGATGCAGAAAGACAAATATTGCATGATCTCACTGATATGTGGAATCTAAAATAATCAATCTCATAGAAACAGAGTCGAATGGTGATTACCAGTGGCTGGGGGAAATGGGGAGATGTTGGTTGAGGTGTACAATGTTTCAGTTCCGCAAGATGAATAAGTTCTAAAAATCTAATGTACAACAATGTGCATGTATTATACTACAGTTAACAATATTGTATTGTGTACTTGAAATTTGCTAAAAGGATAAATTATAAGTGTTCTCACCACACAAAAAAAGTAACTATATGAGGTGATAGATACCTTAATTACCGATTATTGTATTTCACAATGTATATGTGTATCAAATCATCAAGTTGTATCTCTTAAATATATACAATTTTTAGTTGTCCACTATACCTCAGCAAAGCTGGGGGGGCGGGGAAACAAACCAAAGAGCAGAAAGCATGAGGATACTCCCTGACCCCTGCCAGGAGCTGGAGCCTCCAGGACACCTCTTGAACCAAAGATGACAGGCAACTGTCTGGCACTAGGATTGGGTGAGAGGTCAGGGTCAATCCATCTTTTGAATATCAGTAAAGCTTTATTCCTAAAGCTTCATTCCTTCTTTTATTAAAAATAAATAAAAATCTGGGGCGCCTGGGTGGCTCAGTCGTTAAGCGTCTGCCTTCGGCTCAGGTCATGATCCCAGGGTCCTGGGATCGAGCCCCGCATCGGGCTCCCTGCTCCGCGGGAAACCTGCTTCTCCCTCTCCCACTCCCCCTGCTTGTGTTCCCTCTCTCGCTGTGTCTCTCCCTGTCAAATAAATAAAATCTATAAAAAAAAATTAAATTAAATTAAATTAAATTAATAAATAAATAAAAATCTAAGTTCTAATGTTTTCCGCCTGCCCACAACGGGTCCTATTGTGTGCACAATTTTGGAGACCCTGCAGTCAAGACTGGCTCGGAGGGGACCCAGCAGAGACACCCAGAGGTCCCTGCAGCACAGCCGGGAGCAATGGTGGGGTGATGACCATGAAGATGGAGGGAAGGAGACGGATTCAGAGATACTCATGTGCATCACGGACTCCGCACGGGACTAGACACAGGGGTAGAGAAGAGGAAGGACACGAGAGCAGTCCTGGGTTCTGCTTGCACAGGGTTGAGTCTTATTATACAAAGGAAGTATATTGATTCAAATTTTGAATTAAATTAGCACACTGATGTGTGCTATTTAAATGGACTGTCCATGGGCGCCTGGGTGGCTCAGTTGGTTAAGCAACTGCCTTCAGCTCAGGTCATGATCCTGGAGTCCCTGGATCGAGTCCCACATTGGGCTCCCTGCTTGGCAGGGAGTCTGCTTCTCCCTCTGACCCTCCCCCCTCTCATGTGCTCTCTCTCATTCTCTCTCTCTCAAATAAATAAATAAAATCTTAATAAAAAAAAATAAATAAAAAAAAATAAATGGACTGTCCATACTACCAGTGCTTGTGGTGATGCGTTCTCTGCTTTCGTTTCCTAATATCTCCACTGTAGAGGAAGTGTACCAGGTTTTCGCTTAGCTAATCTCTCTTGTGGGAAGCTTCCGATTTTGAACCCTGAGCTCAGGCTATGCACCGACTAGAGCACGAGTGAAGGAGACAACACACCTCATAATATTCAAGCTGCACATTCAAGCCTCTTGAGGTGCCTTTTCTCATAGGAGAGGTCAGTCCTTCCCCTCCCACCACCCAGAACCAGCCTTCCAGATGGAGAGTCCTCAGTGTGCGAGCAAATCCCATACCAGGAGGATGGGGAGAGCGGGGTGAGATGAGCCCCGGATAAGGACCAAGCAGATGACCAGCTCCTGTCGTTCGACTGCAGGGGCTCCAGGAAGAGCTAGCCCCAAGGTCCAAATTCTTTCTCCCATCTACCAGGCACCATGATCTGAAATTCTCCCCCTTGGAAATGAATTACTTTGCATTAAATATCATCTGCCGGGCATCCTGAGAGGAGTAAAACACCACTGTCACCTTTATGGGAGTGGGTTCATCAGGTTACTTCTCTGAGTGGCAGGAAATGCCCAGGGTTTCACAAGAAATATACAGTGTTTGTCTGGCAAAGCATGAACACCGACAGGCAGGACAGCCCCAAACAAAAACATGGCTGATACGCCCTTGCTGCACTCCCCAGCTACAAGGGCAGACAGACAGAGACGCCCCTTCCTTCCCATAAGACCATCCCCTCAACTAGGGAGAGTATGCTCTTCTAAAATACAGAAGGATAGGGGCAACTGGGTGGCTCCGTCATTAAGTGTCTGCCTTCAGCTCAGGTCATGATCCCAGGGTCCTGGGATGGAGCCCTGCATCGGGCTCCCTGCTCAGTGGGGAACCTGCTTCTCCCTCTCCTCCCCACTTGTGCTCTCTTGCTCTCTCTCAAATAAATAAAATCTTTAAAAAAATAAAAAACAGAATTTTTTAAAAAATAAAAATAAAATAATGACAACGTTGTGAAGAATTTTTAAAATCTCTAATTTACTGAACAATTATGTGGGCCAGGCACTTGGGAAAGTACTTTACAAAGTCTCATTTATTCCTTACCATCATGCCATGAGGTAGGTAGCTATGATTGCCTGTATTTTACAAATGAGCCAAGAACCGAGAGGCTAAAGGCTTGTGTGAGGTCACACAGCATGAATAGCCAAGCCAAGCTTGTATTCAAGACAGCAGGATGTTGTAGATTAAAGAAAACTGCACCAAAAATCAAGCGATTTGAGTTTGAAGTCCAACTTCACCAGTCAATAGCGATGTGAGCTTGCGTTCCTCCTCTGTAAGATGAAGAGCCAGATGATCTCCTCCCAGCTCTGACATCCTATGAATCTGCTGAGACATCATTTTCCATCCACCAGCCCTCCCAACCACCTAGACACTTTCTCCTGAACACAGTTTAATTAGCCCCTGTGTGCTCGAGCTCAAAGGAACAGACACCGCTTTCAGAGGGCAACCAGGTGTCATAATGGTTTTCTTTCATTGTTAATTAAACTGAAAAAAAGTTACTCTGGAGCTATCAAGATCAATGCCTGGGCATTCAAAGGGCTGACTGGAAGGAGAAATACCAACCTGCTGAGTGGCCGGGACAACTGGAAGACACGCTGCGGTGATATGACACTGTGTTGTTGTAACCAAGGCTTGGGCAGGCTTGCTGCCTCAGCTGTTCGATCAGCTGAGAACTATTCATGTTTCTCAATTCTCAGAGTTACTCAGAATTATTTTCCACAACGAGACATGACAGGTGGCCCTGGGTCCCTGCTTAGCACCCAAGACAGCCTTAATGACCGGTCCTTGCGGCAAACTACTTTTCAGAAGAGGAAGTGCCTTCCTTTATAACCGGGAGGAGTCTTCATCTGGGGCCTGCCTCTTCCTCATGCGTCTCATGTGTACTTTGATCACCCCCAGGCTCTCATTAATGAGCTCGACCTGGCTCTGGCCGTGGGGTCATAAATCTCGGCATTGCCACTCGATTTAGAACAAGACCTCGGCCAAGTCACCTCACGCCTCCCAGCCTCAACCTCCTCACCTGGAAAATGGAGACGATCATATGTTACAGGATTATTGAAAGTTTATATAGGAGTTTATTTAGATGGGAACATGTTTGGTACATGGTTCACATCCACTAGGCACTCAACACACATAAATTTCAAAGAAAATTTTAATCTGAATCCTAAATTGTACGTCAGAGCCTGGAAAGGGAAAGTTCAAGATTTTTATGTCACCCAGAGGAATTCTGCACCCTCAAAAGGAACTGGAGATTTAATCCCATTTATTTTGCAAGTCTTTATTGAGGGCCTAGTGTGTACCAGGCATTAGTGTAGGCACTAAGGATACAGCCATGAACAAGACACACAAGAACTTGCATCCATGGAATTTATTTAGTATAAGCTATTTGAAATTTTCAAAACTTTGAATCCATTTGGGGACAACAGTGTCATATGAAGCTATTAGGCCCTTAAGGAGTACCCAGTCTCTGGCCTCTAAGCTTGGCCTCAGCGGAGGGCAGCCACATGCTCTTGCAACAATTTCCTTGGTGGCCCTAATACAGAGTACATGCCTGGGCTAGAAGGACTGTGGCTCTGACCCAGTGTGACATTGCTGATGTCCTCAGGTGTCCCTGCTGGCCTAAGTGGACACACAGCCTCTCTCTCCCCAAGGATGTTCCTAAGGATGTGACTAGATAATTAATGTGAAAAGAGCTCCTTGTCCACACAAGCTCAGGGGAACACTGAACTGAGCCAATTCCAACAGGTTTCTTTGCTGCAGGCCTTCTCAGAGCCTTGAGAAAGCTAAGGTACTTGTGAATCTGAGTGGATGACAGTATGCAGCCTTTGACCAAAATGCTGCTGTAAGCATGGAATATGTCTTTATTCCAGAGTATATGGTAAATCTGGCCTTCCCCAGCCTGCAGTTTTGGACATGCTGGATTATTGGAAGGAAGTCAAGAGCCCCAAGTTCTGGTCTCAGTCTACTAATGACTTGTTCCATGACCTCTTGAAGGTCAAGTTACCTTCCCAGGTCTTAGTTTTCTCAACTAGAAAATGTGTTTATGCTGTCAAGGTGGGGCTGAAGAGGGATGAAGGCAAGGGAGGAGGCTGGACCACATCATCTCAAAGATCTCCTTCAGGAGGACGAGTCTATCACCTGCAAGGTCCCCAAGCTCCCCAGTGCACAAATAGGCTCATGGCTCTGTGTGCCGGCCCCTGTGTTCCAGTGGCCCCTCAATACTTGGGACTCCTGGGTTTGACTGGGATGCATTCTCTGTCCCAACAATCACTCCCACTCCTCCCCTTCAATCTTATTCGTTTTGGAAAGAATCACCCAGTAGCTTGTGTTAGCAGCCAGGTAGAGCATTAAAGATGCTCCAGGACAAGCAAGAGTCAGCCCAGTCCCATCTGAACCATTCTAGAAGACTGGGTGAAACTTATACAAATAGTATGAGTTAATGTTTTAACATGATCAACCACATACAAATATGTCATTCTTTCTCTTTCTCAAATATATATATATCATCCATCAAGAGATAGAAAAGAGAGTCTGGAGGAAATACAACAAAATATTAGCAGTGGCTCTCTCTGGGTCATGGACAATTGATGACTACTATTTTCTTATTTAAGCTTTTCTATATTTTCCGAATGTCCATCAATAAGCATGTATTAGGGGCACCTGGGCAGCTCTATCAGTTGAGTGTCAGACTCTTGATTTCGGCTCAGGTCATGATCTTGAGGCTGTGGGATCAAGCCCCATGACAGTCTTCCTGCTCAGCAGAGAGTCTGCTTGGGATTCTATCCATCTCCCTCTGCCCCCCCCCCACCCCTCTCACATGCTCTCTCAAATAAATAGATTAATCTTCAAAAAAAATAAGCATGTATTCTTTCTATGATAACATCAAAACTAACTCCTCCCCCGTTTGTAAAGAGTCATCTAGTACAGGCCTGGGAGTGAAAGAAACCATCAAGTGGATTTTGTCAGACTGCCCTAGCAAGAGTCCTCTGCATTTCTAACTCCCATTACCTTGGCTTGTTTCCCTGATTCCTAATCTTCGACACTAACGCCCAAGCACAGTTTTTAATAGCTCCCCAACTGAGTTCCTGGCATTTCCATGTGACCTTCCGCTATCAGCTTATGTAAGCCCCAAGGCCTTAGAGTGGCCACATATAGTTGTGTAGGTTCTCTACTGCACAACTCCAGGGGTTACAATTAACATAGATGCCAATGTGAATGGCACCTCCTGAGTTGTGCAGTGTCCAGTCCACACAACCATACGGGGCGACCCTGCCTGGTTTCCTGAACCATTATCATGATCCTCTAAACATTCTGCTGAGTAAAGTGCTACTCAGAAGATGAAAGTACTTGGGCTTGGGAAGCAGTACACCTAATATATCACACACAGCATGGGCTCCAAAATCAGACCGTCTGGTTTATACACTGGCTCTGCCATTTGGCAGTTGAATGACCTCAGACAAGTTATTTAACTTCTCTGTTAATACAGCTTCAGTTTCTTTACCTGTAAAGTGACATAACACTAGTACCTGCCCCTGGTGTTATTCCAAGGATTAAATGCACTTAAAATATAAAGCACCAGTCAATTTTCTGTCTCATGGTACTCAGTAAATGTTAACTATTAGAACTATGATCTCCTCTGAAGTCACACACGGAGACCTAGAGACAAGGTCTTCAATATTAGTTAAATCTTGCACTCTTATTTCACTATATGTAGGTGGGATGTGGGGTGGGAGGAGGCCAGCCAGGGTAGAAGTAAGTTTCCTGGGGCCAGAACTGGGTCATGGGTGCTCACCAAAATAGCACAGGGTTCAGAGAGCCAGAGGGCCAAGCTGAATCAGGGTTGGTTAGGGTTGCTGCTGAAGAACAGGCACTAACAGCAAAGTAGGAGACCAGATGGCCTTGAGGGCTGCAAATCCAAGATGGCAGCCCCAGATGGAAAAGACCCTGGGGGCGCCAGGGAAGAGTCATGGATCAGGGAGGAACTCCCGAATCATCCTTGTAACACCCTTGGGATGCTCGCACCTTGTAGAGACTAGATCTGTTGACAGGTCAGTGTTAATGCCTTTTCTTTCCAAAATAATTAGGTTTGGCTCCAGCTGTGAGTTTTGAAAACACCCACAATAACAGCGGTTTGAACAACATAAAAATTTCTCTCTCACTCAAGTCAAAGTGTAAAGGTAGAAATTCCAAGGCTGCTCTGTGGCTCTGCTCCTTCCAGCTCATACCTCCACCTTCTATGGGGTATGGCCTCATCCTGGTGGTCCAATTGGCATCCACATCTAGAGAGCAGGATGGAAGAGATGAAGAAGGAGAAGAGAGGGCACTGCCTGGTACCTGAGAGTCCCTGGAGCTGCCACACAGCCACTCCCCCTCTACCCAAGACTCAGTGGTAGCCACAGTTGGATGCAAAGAAGGTCAAGCAATGTCCTTATTCTGGCCAGTGTGTTAATTTCCTCTGGCTGCTGTAACTAATTGTTACAAACGTAATGGTTTAAAACAACACAAATTTATTATCTTACAGTTCTAGAGGTCAGAAGTCTGAAACAGATCACACTGGACTAAAATCAGCAGGACTGGATTCCTTTCCAGAGGCTCTCGGGGAGAATCCAAGTCTAGAGTTTTCTAGCTTCAAAATGTCACCCACATTCCTTAGGTCATGGCTCCCTTCCACCTTCAAAGCCAGGAGAGTCTTTCTCTCAATGACATCTCTCAGGTTCTGACTCTTTTGCCATCTTCTTCCCCCATTTAATAAAGGACTTTTATGATTACATTAGGCCCACCTGCCTCATCCAGGATAATCTCCTTATTTTAAGGCCATTTGATTAGAATCCTTAATTCAATCTGTAACCTTAATTCCCCCTGCCAGGTAACATAACATATTTATAGTTTCTGGGGAGTAGGATGTATAGACATCTTTGGGGGAGCATTATTCTGCTTACCACAGGCAACCAAATTCTATCATTCTACAAGAAAGGCAAAGGACAAGCCACACTCCCCAACCAGGCTGTGATCTCAGAGAGCAGGTGTCATGGCCCTTCAGCTCTGCCATGCTGATGGCATACAGATGTTCACTTAGAGGAGCCTTCTTGTCTGCCCAGCATCTCTGAGGGATCCCCGTCCCCCATGTGCAGTCCAGGTGGTTCAGGTAGGGCAGCCCCATCCTCTCAAGCTTCTGATGGTACCAATCAGAATTCTCCTGGATAGAGCAATTGCTTCAGGAAATGGGCATGTAAACGAAGCCAGGTCAATCATGTCATTCCTGGTACTTGGGCTGGAATTTTGGAAATGATGCTCTCCCTTATTTCTAGGATCACCAGCTCTGAGGTCAACAAAAGCTGGGAGGTGCCCCTGGATACCTTTGTCACTGAGACAAGACTGCCTGGTGTTGAACAAGCACAGAGGTGAGCAAGGATATGAAATGAAGAGAAAGACATAGAGTCACAGGGGATCTCAAGCCATGCCCATAGCCGAAGAGCCAGTCCTGGGCTTTTCATGCACATGGGTCAATAAATTCCCTCTGCTCTTTTATTCTTCCTCAAGTCTCTTTCACTTGAAGCCAGGTGCCTTGACTAATAGACTCAATAGACTAATAGACTCAAGAGACACCTGTCAGGGCAAGTCACAACTTCCTAGGGCCCTGGAGTGTCTCCTGAATCCCAGCTCTCAAATGCTCTGACTCGAAGTAAGGGATTAGGACCTGTGAGACCCTTCCAGCTTTTATATGCCTTAGCAGAATACTCTTACATCCTGGCCTCACTTGACCTAGCTCAGCCCAAAGGCATATACAATTTCCCCAAGTCACTTACTCTGCATGGGAAATGTCTGTGTAACCAGAGGCCCTTTCTGGCAACTCTACTTCTTATGCATCTGCTGGGAACACTAACAAATACTCCGGGTTAACTGGAGACCTCCATGGCTCTTGTTAAGGACATCCATATGGAGGCAGAGGATATAAGAGAGAAAGAAAGAACAGCTTTCTTCCTTTGAGTGGCAGCTGCAAGGGCCCGTGGTTATTTCCCTCTCTGCCACAGCCCCGTCCCTAGCACAGGTTTCCTGGCCTGAGTCCCTCTCTGCAGTCCAACTCGTGGCTCTGTTCCAGGGGAAAGACACTCCATAAAGTGTAACCTGAAGCAGGAATATTACCTTCAGGGAATCCAGCCATTGAGAAAGAAATTTTAGGAGAAATAACCATCCCCCAGCCATCCACTGTCTGGGGTGATGTCAGAATCAGAGACTTCGGCGTTGTCATAAAGAGCAACTGAACTAAAGAATTTTACAAAGCACCTGGGAAGTTGGAATATAAATGTTCCATTTCAAAGGTAGTGTGCCTGACTGGCTCATGAGAACAGCTGTGCTCGTCTCTTCCCAGACTTAACATTTACCAACACCCTTTATGTTTTCCCAGGTGGATGGGACCTTCCCTGCTATGCAGGGCGGGAGAGCCTCTAAGGCCCACCTGGATTCTGGTGTCTTTAAAGAAAGCAATAAATGAGAAATCAGCCTTATAATCTTGGAATTGTTCTCCCACATACCATCACCTTACACAACTACCCACTCTAAATCTAACCACAGCATATGAGGAGGCCTTCTTATTCCCATTTTACAAACCCAGGGAGGGTAGGTTAGTTGCTTACAACAAGGGACTTGCTTACAACAAGAACGTATATGCTCAAAAATAATCCAATCCCATTGGATTAATTAATAAATACATTTCCCCTTGGAAGTGAACACAAAACAAAAGGCCGTCAACATATGATGAGCGTCCATCCCTGCTCTCCATGGAATAGCCCACTTCCAATCATTTATCTTCTATATGATATATTTGTTCTGAGAACAGTCCTATGGTGCCACATAGTTTGAAGACCACTGGGTTGTAAAGAGTCCAGATCTTAGAGAAAGGGAGGGTCTGGGATTAAATTATGGCTCTGCTTCTAACTAGTTGTGAGACATTGGATAAGTCAAGCAACCAAGTAACCTTCAGTTTTCTCATACAAAAAATGGAGCTGGGAATACCCATCTCTTGAGGATTTTGTAAGGATTTCAGGTAATATTTGTAAAGCACCTAGCAATGAGCACACAGTAAATGTTCAACGTGTGATATTAGCAGTAGTTAGGCACTAAAATTGATTGATCTGGGACAGAGTGATGGGTTCGATGAGTGGGAGGATGGTGAGGGCAGAGAACACACTGAAGGAAGCCCTACAAGATGGTTCTCTTAGGGGATTGGATGGCTGGTGAGGTGGGCAGGGAGGTTACAGAGTAGAACACGGGCAGTAGAAGGAGAACCAAGAGCCATGGAAGATAAATGGGTCTATTATCAGTGTGCCAAGGACTCCATGGCCTGGAACCCAAGAGCTACCTGGAGACAGGATTCACTATAAGATCTCTCTTCCAGAAGGACCACTTGCCCAGATGCTGACCTAAGACCCTTGAGTTTACTTTCTATGCAAAGGGGCTGGGACTTAGGTCACTTGCTCACTTGCTCTTCCATCACCAGATGAATAGCGCCTCTGCCTCCTCCCTGCTCTTTCCCCCCATCACTCTCCAGGAGGCCAAGCAGAAACATTCCCCAGAGCTGCCTCTCCTTGCAAAGCTATGGGAAGGAGGCTCTTTAAAAAGCAAATATTCAGCCTCATAAACATGTCATAAATCCATAACCAGTTCTCTGTGTTCTTTGTGTTTTTATGTGATGCATCTACTATCATTCTACCCTTGACTTTGAACCCACATCTTCTGGGTCCAGGTTACTAAGAAGTGACTGTTCACAGGAGATTTTATTACTATTTATTACTTTTGTGTGGATGGGGCAGTTGCTTCTTTTTGATTTATCTCCAAGAAAAATACATTTTCTGATGCACTCAGACAAAATGTGATATTAGATAGATTTTTTCTTTTTCTGAAGAAGCTGCTTCCACTTCTGCTAAGATATTATCCAACCTGGATCTCCCAGAGTCTGATTTGCCTTAATGGTTTCAGAGTGGTGGCCACTGCACGGCAACCTATATCACTTCCTTCCCTCAGAATGTACGTGCCCAAGACAAGTACCATCTGATGCCTAGCAGGCCCCTTGCAAATTCTATCCATGAATATGCATGAGCCACAAAACAGGAGGGGAGCCAACTCTTGATTAACCAGCCTTCAACCAACCAGAGCTCTCAGTTACCCAAAACTTTATATTTGGCTTCAAAGGAAAAGACTAAGACCACTGAGGAAAGAAGCTAGGAAAGGCTGGTTAGCTTTACTCCCTGTGTTTGTTTGTTTGTTTTTTATTATTATGTTATGTTGATCACCATACATTACATCATTAGTTGTTTTTTTTTTTTAAGATTTTATTTATTTATCTGAGAATGAGAGAGAGAACACGAGAGGAGAGAGGGTCAGAAGCAGAAGCAGACTCCCCGCCGAGCAGGGAGCCTGATGCGGAACTCGATCCTGGGACTCCAGGATCATGACCTGAGCCGAAGGCAGTCGCTTAACCAACTGAGCCACCCAGGCGCCCTACATCATTAGTTTTTGATGTAGTGTTCCACGATTCATTGTTTGCATATAACACCCAGTGCTCCATGCAGAACGTGAAGACTGGTTAGCTTTAGAAACAAACACCTTCCAATGGCTGTTATTATAATAGCTAATCCTTACTAGGGGCTCATAAGACACCAGACACTATGCACGGTCTAATTTAATCCTCACAACAACCCTTGAAGGAAATACTGTTATCATCCCCATTTTACAGATCAGAAAACTGAGACACAGAGTGGTTAAGTAATTTGCCCAGTCACACAGACTGCACTTGCACCCAGGACTCTGACTCTAGGATCCATAAGCTTAACTTACACCATCCTATTCTAGAAAATCAATAAACTCAGATCCAACGTCTACACATTTGACTGAAACATCTAGAACTGAGAAGAGCATTTTCACCCCCTCTTTTTACAGTTGAGGAAATGGATGACCAAAGAAAGGAAAGGGTTGGCCTATGGGCACCTAGCCAGGACTGAGAGAGCCAGAATTTGAAGCAAATTCACCCCTCAGGACAGTGCCCAGAGACTGCATGTACAGAAAGATGGCACAGCCATGTTCCTCAATTTCCATATCAGCCTTTCCTACTATCTCTGAGGCTCATTAAAATAGGACAGTGAGACCTTAGCTTTTGGATAGATTTCCACAAGAAAATTTAGAGGGGAGTAATTAGCTACTTAATTAACTTTTTAATTTATCAGTCAAGGAGCAGGACCTAATTGAAGCTTCCTTTGGGTGACAGATTCAAGAAACCAACATAATAACTAGCATTCATTTAGCACACACAATGTGCCAAGCCTTACCCTGAGCAATTTACACATTTTCACTTAGCTCATCCTCACACAACTTGATAATGCAGTACTGATAAGATTATTCCCATTGCACAGGTGATAAGATAGAGGTGCAGAGAGATTACACTTGCTCACTTGCTAAATTTACCTAATATTTGTCTAACACTACTTCCATATCTATTTTCTTCTTTGTTGTCATAACAACCTGAGGTCTCTTGGCTTAAATACAGGGAGGTTGGCATCTCCTTGGTGGTTGTGAATGATTATGTGGCCTCATTATCTATGTGCCCGAGGGAGCAAAGGAGAGTGGGTGCATTTTTACACAGATCTCATCAAAGACTGTTTAATTCAGGATGAGGCCTCTCAGATGGTGCAACCAGTCTGTTTCCATGGGCAACAAGATGGATGGTCTGGGGCCAGCTTCCCTTGAGGTGATGTTGAAGAAATGCCACAGGGAGTTCACGTGTGACAAGTCCTGGGGACGTTAACAAGGAGAAAGCCACGTGGTTCTCAATACAGTCCCTTTTGGTACGGAGGGTGGCAAAGAGGTACAGCCATCAGGCCACTCCTCTCAAGGTCCAAAGCAGCAGGGAAACTTCCCAATCACATGTGCATGACAAGATCAGAGGCTGAGGTCCTCCTGTTTTTCTAGGTATTTTTGGTTTGGTTTGGTTTGGTTTGGTTTGGTTTGGTTTGGTTTGATTTGGTTTGGTTTGGTTTGGTTTGGTTTGGTTTTGCTTTGTTTTAGGCACTCAGTTCTGCTTACATTTAAAAGGGCACTGTGTTCTGGCAGGATTTACTTTTAAAATAAAAGGTGGGGAATAGATAAGAAATTAATAGGCCTCCCTCAGTACATGATGACCTGTCATAGTTTTGACACCCAACATTTGGAGAGTGGGGACTAGATGAAAAACAACACGGTAAGGCTTTCACTGACTCAAAAGGTTCAGAGGACTGGGTGTCTTGTCAGAAGCTATCAAACAGGGGCACCTGGGTGGCTCAGTCGTTAAGCATCTGCCTTCGGCTCAGGTCATGATCCCGGGGTCCTGGGATCGAGCCCCACATCAGGCTCCCTGCTCAGCGGGAAGCCTGCTTCTCCCTCTCCCACTCTCCCTGCTTATGTTTCCTCTCTCGATGTCTCTCTCTGTGAAATAAATAAAATCTTAAAAATAAATAAATAAAAAGAAGCTATCAAACAACTATAATGTATTCAATTTGGAGAGATCTGGCTTTCTACCTATTACTAAAGTTATCTTTTTCTACCCAACACTAAATCTTCCTGTTCCAGGACCCCACTAGGAGTCCTGGTGTAAGGCAGACCCCACCTACACTATAAAAGCCTAAAAGGCCAGACATTCATCATCCCAGCTTTCCTTGTGGTTAAGTCACCGACCCACGGGCTTTCAATCAGAAGCCGGTAATGCGAAGAAGTAGGGCCAGTGGAAAAGGCCTTCTGGTGAGGCCAGTAGCAGTAGCAGCAATGTCTGGTATCCAGGCCAGTGATGGTACCAGTGTTATGCTGGTAATGTCCTCTGTGCCGGGGGGAGGCGGGGAAGTCAGCCATGTCCTCACTAGGCTGCTCCTTAGGCATCATTTTGGCCTTGGTCCCAACCGCCATCTTGCCTCCCTTGTTCCAGCTCATTTCGTAAGCCTGGGTCTTCCTGGTGATTCTGTGCACTCCCCAACAGGCTTTCCATAGTTCTTTTTCTTCTTAAATCAGCCAGAGTTGGCTTCTGTTGTTTATGATGAAGAGCTGTGATGGACACACTAGTTGCATGACTTAGACAAGTTAATCTCCCTAACCCTCAGCTTCCCTGTCTGTAAAATGGGGATCATACTCTTACGTCTTCCCTTTATTATGTAATCACTGAACACCTACTAATCATTAGGCACTGTGTAAGCTCTTCTGCACTCATAGATTTACAGTCTGATGGGAAAGACGGACATTAACAAATTATCATGGAAATAATTTATTAGAATTGTGTAAGATTCTGTGAAAAATTCATAGCAGCATAATTCGTAACAGCCCAAACAAGCCAAATGTATATCAACTGATGATTGAAGAAACAAAATGTGGTATGTGCATACGAGGGAATATTATTCAGCTATAAAGAGAAGTGAAGTACAGAAACATGCTACCATATGTATGAACCTTGAAAACATTATACTAAGTGAAAGAAGGCACGCACAAAAGACCACAGACGGTATGATTCTATTCAGATGAAATGTCCAAAATCGGCAAATCTATAGAGATAGAAAGGAGATTAGTAGTCTTCAGGTGCTAGGAATGGGGAGGAGTATTTGGGAGTGACTGCTAAAGGTGACAGAGTTTCCTTCTGGGGTGATGAAAACGTTCTGGAACTAGATAGTAGCAATGGTCGCACCGACATGAGACTACACTAAGAACCACTGAACTGTACACTTGAAAAGGGTCCATTTTATGGTATGTGGCGTATATCTCTAAGAGGGCTCTCATTCCTATTCCATTCCTCATCACTGTTCGCTTTGTGCCCTGCCTTCTTTCTCTCTTAATGCTGATCATTTTTCTCAGTGCTGCTAAGAGAGCCTCTGGTATCCCTAGGTGCACACACTTCTGGTTTAGCAGACCCATCACAAGGACCCTCCCTCTCTCAGATCTAAGTCAATTCCAGAGAAGACTCTGATTGGCTCCACTTAGGTCACATGCCCAATGCCCATCTATGGACTAATCACTGTGCAGGACAGGGGGTGGGGGATAGGGACTATGATTGGCCCAGCCTGGTTACCTGGCAACCCCTATAGGAAGGTAAGTGGGCACGGTGAGTAACAGCCCCACTGGAACCATGCAGAAAGGGGGGAGTTTGCCCCAAAAGGAAAGTAGGATCTGTTACCAAAAGGGCGGGGGGGGGGGGGGATGAGATGGTGTGCTTGACAACCAATATCTATCCTGCTTCACCACGATTACTACGGAAACCAAGCTGTTCCAGGCATGCCAGTAAAAGTTCCATAGGAACATTTAATAAAAGACCTAAAGAATAAGTGGAAATTAGTCAAATAAAACCCAGTACCTGGGGAAGAATGCTACAGGTGAAGGGAATACATATGTTAATATACGTTAAAATGTATCATCAACTCTTAACCACTAAGTAATGAAGTGCTTACTCTAGGACCCAGGAATCCTGCCTCCCAGACAAGGTCTCTCTGTGCTCCGGAGAGATGTGGCTTAGAACACATTCTGCCTCAGGTCGCCTGCAGAAGCTCCCCACTGAGACCTGTCACTGTGGATGAGCAACACACCTGATTCATGAAGACTCTCCGGCTGTTTCGTATCACAAGCAAAATAAATACCATTTCATGCCTAGTGTTCCAACCCTCTTCCCACATAAAAGTTGCAAGGAGATATTTTAATAGTCCTCACTTTCATCTAGGTAAAACCGTGCCAAGGGACGATAACATCAGCTCAAGCACATTGCTTGAATCTTGGAACACTCTGCACAGCAGGTTTGTTCTGTTTTGTTTTGTTTTGATGTTAAGAGGTTGGGGGAGGGAGGTTGCAAGACTGGGCTGACACAGATGCATAAACTTTATGGGGCTGGGAGAGGACATAAAAGTCATCCAGCCACTCATCTTAAGGATGGGGAAATCAAGGAGTACTGGAAGACTTCAGTGATTTGGTCTAAACCACACAAATGCTCCTGTCCCCTAAGCTGCCCATTTCTAGCTCAGGCAGGACCTATTTGGTTGCAAAAGACAGAAGCCAGGGAAAGTCCACAGGCAGGGCTGGGACTTGGGGCTCCAATGATGTCATCAGGACATACCTCATTCTGTCCTTGAGGACAGAATGTCCCAGTCTGCCCAGACTGAGGGGGTTCCTAGGATGTGGGACTTGAAGTTTTAAACACAGGACAGTCTGGGATCAGTTGGTCACTCTAGTCTGTATCCTCAGCTGGTCATCCTCTGTGTTAACTCCATTCTCTCCAGCTCCTCTCATGGAAGCAAGAAGGCTGCCAGTATGTCCCACCCTCTCTGCAACTCAGGCAGAAAAGAGACTTCTAGCACCATGACATGAGTCCTGCAATTCACTCTGTTTGGGTCACATGCCCTGAACGCCTCACTATATCCAAGTGGATGACTGGCTAAGGTTGTGCTCAGCCCCTCCCAGACCTTCTAGAAAAATGGCTACAGAAGCCCACACACTGGTCATCATTTCATGGCTGTCATTTAATGCCCATGTGTGATGCCTGGAAATACATAACAAGTTATATTTATGTAAGATGATAGAGAGATTTAAAAAAAAAAAAACTATATAACAAGATGGTGCTGGTGGCCCAGTAAGAAATTGTTCCCAGAACCTCGATGTCAGATTGACACGAACTATCTTGACAAAGGCACTTTCTGCAAATCAGGAGTTTCAATGGGACCTCACCCTGGACAGGCAGAATCCCATCACCACAAATGTAAATGTATCTCTTAAGAAGAAACGGGGTGCCTAAAGATGGGGCTCCCCCAGCACATCCTCCAGCCTGAAACCTCCTGGTCCTCTTTGCGGAGAGTGTACCTTCGGTGCTGGTCATAGGAAGTTGTGACATTTTGAATATTTAGGGTGGGGCCAAGCCTCCAACCCTGCCCTGCGGAGACCTGCTTCACTTGGGCCACATGCCCACCTTATCACCTCCACACGCACACGTATTAAGTATCAAGGAGGGGTACTGTACCCCAACTTTCTGTACTGTTTAATCCTGCTGACAGATATCCTCCAGGTAATTGTGAAGGTGGGCCATGTGTTAGAAGGCTGATGCTTTAACATGGTGAGTGGAAGTCAGAAAGTCAGAAAAAGTGGGGGGTTCAACCTCCTCTTGATGCCTTACCAGTTGTGCTGGCTATTTCCCATTTGCCTTTCCAGACTCAACACTGTGCCCTTCTCTGACTTGCTCTGGGCTCCAGGAGGCTGCATCAGTGGGCATTCTTACCCTCTAGCTTCTGGTTGGGTTTATCAATGGGAGGGATGGGTGGGAGATGGAAGGGCAGGAAGAGAGTCAGGTCAGGGTATTTATTCCCCTTTGGCTCCTTTGTCCCAAGTCTTGGGACTTGGCCATATCCCTTACCAAAGGCCACTGCTCCTCTCTGGTGTCCCTCTCCTACAACCATGGCTCCTCAATCCAGGTTCCTATAACTACTCCCTCCACTTGCCCCTGGAGGCCTTGCAGTGGGCATATTCCTCCCCACCTCTGTCCCCACACTGCTCTACCATCCCTTGTTGGTTTCCCTGCCCACAACCATTATAAACTGTCCCTTTACTAAACTGTTCTCATGTACCCCATCTGAGTCTGTTCCTTGCAGGGATCCTGAGTGATATCCCAGCTATGAGACCTCAGGCAAATACCTTAGCTTCCAGAAACTTTAGTTCTCACAGCTGAGAATGAGGATGACTATACTTGCTTCTCATGGTCATTATGGGATGACATATGGAGCCCAACACCTTGCCTGACACAAGGCAGACACTCAGTCTAAGGACACAACTATCTCCTTCACTAGTCTGTGAGCTCCTCCCAGACCAGGGACCTCATTTTATTCATCTTTGAATCAACAGCACCTAGCACCGTACATGGCCCACTCCATGTACTCAATAAATGTTATTTCATAGAATGTCGATCTGTTTTTTGGCCCCTGTTCCTTCCCTTTGGTTCTGGAAGATAGATAAGAAAAATAAGGCAGCACTTGACTCAATTCTCTGACACTCCTACCAATCCCAGAAGCTTATAGTGGTGGTCTTCATGTTGTATCTTATATTTTTGCTATGTCGCAAATATAGTGATTTTGTCACACATGATCTGATCTGTGTGTTTTCTCTGGAAAAGTCTTGCTGAGGAAGGACACCACTTAAACATGTGATCCTGTACCATATTTGGAGACTGTACTGTGAAACAGCTCTCTGGATCCATTGGTCTCCCCAGCTTTAGGGGCTCCTAATGCTGCTTCAGCCTTTAAAACTGTTGAAAGCACAAGCCCACAGAGTGCCCATCAACAAGGAGAGACGCACTGGTTCCAACATGTCTCCAGTGCTGTAGGGTTTATGCAAGATGCTCACCTCATTTCTGAAAGGCTCTCTGCCCTCCATATGGTAGAGGAGGGTCTTCACAATCACGCTCTAACTTGCCTTCCAGTTTCGTTTCCTGTCTCCTTCCATGCAACCTCTGCTCCAGCAAGACTGAGTCAACACCTTTGCCCAAACACCCCGGGCTCTCACACTCCTGCACAGCTTTGCCCTCTGCCTGAATGTCATCCTCCCTTGTCCTTTCTACAGTGAAGTGAGGTTTGTCCTTCAGCTGTCTCCTCTCCTCTAGAACCTTCCATGACTTCTCCATAACAGAATAAGTTCCTTCCTCCTCTACACTCCTCTACTCTTTTGCACAGATATACCACACATTACATTTTAGCGCAATGGGTCTGTCTCCCCAATAGATGCTCATAATCTCTAGCATTTATTAAGCATCTACTACATACCTGCTGCTCCATGAACATCTCATTTTACCCTCATACTAGCTCTGCACTAGCTCCCTGAACTGTAAATGCCATGACTGAAGAGACCATCTGAGTATGTGGTTCGGGGTGTTGGTTTTTGGGGGCAGTTTTATTTGTTTGTTGGGTTTTTCCTTTTTTGCTTTGTTTTTCTTTTGTTTCGTGTATTTTGGAGAGTTTGTTTTTTGCATTTTTCCTTTCAGTCTTATACCTCCAATACCTAGCATTGGCACAATTGAAAGTGTTCAACAGGGCGCCTGGGTGGCTCAGTTGGTTAAGCGACTGCCTTCGGCTCAGGTCATGATCCTGGAGTCCCTGGATCGAGTCCCGCATCGGGCTCCCTGCTCGGCAGGGAGTCTGCTTCTCCCTCTGACCCTCCCCCCTCTCATGTGCTTGCTCTCTCTCATTCTCTCTCAAATAAATAAATAAAATCTTTAAAAAAAAAAAAAAAAAAAAAAAGAAAGTGTTCAACAAATACTAGTTGAATGAATGAAAGTTAGCTTTTTGTTTTTTTGGATTTTTTGGGGGGGCTTTTTTTTTTTTTTTTACTTATGGAGACACTCAAAAGCAGAGACTGGAATGAATTTACCCATGTTTCTCTCCCTGCGCTTAGCCTGTGTCTGGTGGGCAAGGGCCACGCCCCTTCATCTTTGTTTCACCAATGGCAGGACTTTGTTTAAGTACAAAATAAAAACTTGAAGAAGGAATAAATGATGGAATAAATATGATTACTGTATATCCCAAAGGATTATAACTTGATGAGAGGCATCTGAAAAAGAAGAGGTAGAGTAAAAGCTAAATTCTACCCCATCAACTTTCTCATTTAAACTATAAAAATGATGTTGTCATAAGTAATGCTAGGAGGAAAGTCTATTTGCCTAACTTTCTTAGGTAAAAGAGACTTTTAAAATAGCTTCCCTCTCTTATTTTGTATTATTTCTGGCTTGCCTTCTTCCTGGAAAGCTTCACATAAATTGAACATTTGTAGATCAAATTGATTTAAATATTGTAGGAACCCTTGCTTTTTCAAGAAACACCACCTACACAGCTTCTGGGAAAATTCAGACCACTTCAATAAAATGAATAAAATGATCATTTTATGCTTCAATAAAATGAAATCAGCTCCCAATTTGTATCACACAGGGGCCCAGCAGGTTACTAAACTCTGCTCAAATGGTTTAACTTAAGAGGTTTTAATGAAGGGATCAGTTACAGAGGTGCAGATAGAGTTATGGGAGCCCACAAGAGGCGAGGGCAGCAGGAAGCAGCTCCTACCTCTGGGTCTTGGGGGCAAGAGGAAGAAAGTGATTTTCAGAGTCCAGTCAGAGCTGAAATCAGGCCAGAGCAGCTGCCTGGCAGGAACTAAAGTCGTGGAAGGGCTAAGCCTACGGTGCGGAAGCAAAGAGGGAGGGAGGAGGAAATCTTTCTCTCTCTCTCTCTTTCTCTCTCTCTCTCTAATTTTTTGCCAGTAACTTTCATTGACCAAACTCAATCAGAAACCAGAGCGCAAGGAAGCCCAGGTGAGGGGGTCTAGGTGCATTCAAGGGAAGGGAAGGGGAGCGATGCTGGGAGTAACCTGCACGATTCACCCCTTTTGCATCTACTCAGCATCCATCTTGCCCCTCATTCAGATGAAGACTGATAAAAGTCTCGTCCCCAACATTCTGGAGACCCAAAGTCCCATAAACTGCTATGTCATGGTAAGGAGAGGTCAATACAGTCACACTTTCTCTTGGAACCTATATTGTAACATACCCTTCCCATGAGGCAGCAGAAAGCTAAACCCCAAAAAGAAAATTATAATCAATTAGAGAAGACATGCATAACACCACCAATCCAAACTTCACTTGCTGCTCATGGGATGAAAATCAGCAATCCCTCCACTACCACCATTCCACCTTTTCCCTCAGCACCTCCACTCATTGGAGTTTTGTTACCTGATAGGATGAGTCAACTCTTCAGTTCCTGGAGATCAGCCCTTAGTGACCCCGTACTGACTGGATTATCACAGGTTTCCACTAACCATTATTATTGTATATGGCTAAGAAGTGCTAAGAAGTGACCCAGTGAGCCTTCTGGGCTCTGGATATGGTTTCTCTTGCCTTCATTGGGTAGCAGTAACCTATTTCCCTTGATAATTAGGATCAGTCACTCCAGTCAATACAGTAACCTTCTGTCTGCTTGTTGGTTCCATGGCAAGAGGAGGCTCAAATGGCTAGGGACAGTTTCAGCTTCAACTTTAATGGAACCGTGTCTGTGCTCGCTGGTGGAAACCAGAACCTCCAAGCCCACCAACCCAAGATTTCAGGGATGGGAAGCCAAAGTGCTCCAGGTGGGGCTTGTTAGGTATAATGGATTAAAAAATGAGATGGGGCTAGTCCCACCTCCCCCCTTCTGGACATGGGGGAAACACTATATTTACTGCATTCTGTAAGATGGGAGCCCTGAACTTTTAGAACATTATTCCCCAGCAGTCTTTAGAAGGTCATTCTACAGTTCTGGCAAGCTTCTGAGTGATGGGTTACAGTCAAATCAGCTCATTTTGCCAGCAAGCACCCAGTGCTATACTTCTTTTGTCATAAAGTGAGTCCCTTGGTTATTTAGAGCATGGATACCAAGACAATCGAGGTCCCTCCAGACTACACAATAGCAGCGATGACAAAAACCAGTTGGCCATGTCTCCGGTCCTGAGTCTCACTTACATGAAAGAAGGATTTTCTTTCTGAGGTCTAGAAGTCGGCTTTCTCTGTCCTTATTCTCCCTGTTGCCCTAATGTAAACTTTGGGAGACAGAATCATTTCATGGAAAGAGCACAAGCTTTAGAATTAAAAGTCCTGGATTGAAATCCCAGCTCTGCCACTTGTAAGCTTGTGATTCTAACTATGCAGGTTCCTTGTGAATAACATAAGGATATTATATCTACCTTGTAGTGTTTGGGTGGGGGGTGAATTAAATAAGCCAATGTAGATAAAAGTCAGGCACACAACAGGTACTCAATAAATGTTATTCCCTTCGTCCTGCCTTCAAGCTAAATTCCACACCTGAAACATCAATTTTAGAAAATGTTTGTAAGAGAATGGGTACCTTAGGGAAATTTCTAAGATATCACCAGTTGAACTTTCTCGGGGTTCAGGCTTCCTGCCCTGATGAGGTTCATGCCATGGATTTATAAGAAAAATCTATAGATCTGGGCTTTTCAATTCCTCATCTTTTACTTTCACACATGGACAGCTCAACATTCTTCTCTGTCTCCATGTTTCTAAATCTGCCAGTTTTGTGCAAGCTGAAATCCCCTATCTGGGCTTGAGTCCAGTTTCCTCAGCAGATGATTTCTTTAGGTAAGTCCTAATACTTACAAATCATCCTCTCTGGTCTAATTCAATGGTTGGCCTGAGTGCACACATAAGCACATGAGACCACTGGGGCTTGGAGGGGTGATGGGCAGAGGAGACCGTGTGTTTTTACGTGACCCAGGCTCTGAATGCCTCTGAATTGCTAACAATTACTGTTAGCAAGCTACAGACATTGACCTTGGCTCTTCTAAGCACAAAGATTTTATTGGAAGACTATCGGGGTCCATAGCATCAGCAAGAGGCTAAAGAAACAGGCATGGGAAACTGAGGCAAGAACTGAGAGAGCCCAGAGGACCAGACAGCAAGGATCATAGCAAAGCTGCTACAGCAGGGCCAACCAGGGTCAGCACCTCTCCAAAGACACTGGCCAGGAATGCCCTCCCACCAGGAACCACCAAACCTCCTTCCATCACTTCTGCAGGAGAGTGTGTATGATTGGCCCAGCCCAGGTCACATGCCTGCCCCTGACTTTGACCACAGCAGGGAGAGAGAAGATCCGGTCCCTTTAGATCCTGCATTTGGAAGTCAGCACTACCTCTCACCAAGATACGTGAGGCATCCCCACCCTCCACCCCAAATCAGGGGGCTAGCAGAAGGTACAAACTGGATGGTAAAAATATATACATAAGAATATAGACATAAAACAAATTTTCATCACGCACCCGTTCACTTATTGGTTTGGGGCAATTTCATTCTTTGCTTCTTTGTTTAAAAGAAAGTTTGTTATAACTTATTTGTAGTGAGAACAGCACTACATATATATACACAACATTTTTTAAGGCATTTGAAAATGAAACATTTCATTTCACAGGACAGGACTGTGTGCTATAACCACTGGCAGGAAAAAAAAACAAAAAACCATCTTATTCAAGATGGATCAGATAGTGGAGGACAGAAAGAGAAGATCCCTTTTGAATGTTGTTCTAAATGGAGGTCCTCCCTCTTCCCTAGGCAGGCCTGGGCAATTAGAAAGAAGTCCCTCCCGCAACACAGGCAATCCCCCCAGGGCAGAGGAAACACAGAGTTCCTCCTGTTGGTGGCCCTAAAACCAGTGAAAGTGAGGTCTCACTCAGAACAGTCCTCAGCCTTCCACCCAACCATTTGTTTCTTCTTCCACCTAAAGTAGAATCTGACTCTTGATGTTGAGGTCATGAGTTCAAGCCCCACATTGGGGAGGGAGGGAGGGAGGGAGGGAGGGAGGGAGGGAAGGAAGGAAGGAAGGAAGGAAGGAAGGAAGGAAGGAAGGAAGGAAAAGGGAAGGGTGCAGAAAGCCCTCCTTAGCATTCCCCTTTCTTCATCACTTGGATGGGATCAATCACCATTTGCTTCATCACTTCCTATTCATCCTTTAGGACTGAGCTCAGGAGCAACTCCTGGCAGCCTCACCTGATGGTTCCAGGTTGGGTCACATGATTTATCCTTTCAGGTGTCCCAACAAACCCCATGCAAATCCCTATCACTGCACATGCCACATAATTTTAGGAATACATATTTGTATGTCTCTCTCTCTATAGCCTATACGCTCCCTGAGAGTAAATGTTCTAAGTTGTTTTAGAAGAGTACCAGGAGGGGCGCCTGGATGGCTCAGTCGTTAAGCGTCTGCCTTCGGCTCAGGTCATGATCCCAGGGTCCTGGGATCAAGCCCCGCATCGGGCTCCCTGCTCCGCGGGAAGCCTGCTTCTCCCTCTCCCGCTCCCCCTGCTTGTGTTCCCTCGCTCCCCCTGCTTGTGTTCCCTCTCTCGCTGTGTCTCTCTCTGTCAAATAAATAAATAAAATTAAAAAAAAAAAAAAAAAGAAGAGTACCAGGAACATAGCAAAGGCATGAGGTATCCCTGTTGAGACAAAGAATGAATGATATTCTATAATAAATTTTACAGCCTGTAAAATGATCAAAACCAGAACTAAAGATAACCACTCCTTTTGCTTGGTTGACAGAGGAGAGAAAAAAATCCAATTTATGCCCCATCTCTTCAATAAATACACAATTTGAAGACGTTTAGCAAAAAGCTTTTATACAATACCATTTTTAGCAAAGCAGATGTTTAAAAGACTGAATTATTTCTTAAATTACTATCAACAGTAAACCCTGGTTGAAAATATTATGTCCCTTAAGGGACTGGATTTCTCAGGCTGTAGTCAGAATGGGAAAGAAGATGAACATTCTGTACTTATTTTTAAATTACATTCTTCTTCCTGAAATGCATGTACTGTTGTTAAAAAAAAAAACCTCACGGGCTCATTATTGAATCATCTGAGACATACGGTAAAATGGTTTTCAGTTCATGGACCACAATTTCTAGGCTACAACTTAGAAATTCAGTTCCACATACACCGAGGCACTTTGATTCTTTGATACATGCCAGGCATACGGCATACTGTAGTGAGCAGAACACATCTATAGACTTTTGCTTTCTGTGGAAAAATGATGGGTATGACAGGCAGCCACCCAATAAGAAAGACAGGAGAGACTTGTGTTTTTCTATTTCCCAAAGAAAATTTGTAATCATTGTTAATGATCACCCTTCAATCAATGATGCCCAGAGAATCATACAACCATCTTTACAACAGGTATGTCTATCAACGGAAAACTGAACACCAAACAGGTTAAGTGACTTCTCCAGGATTTGATAATTCAGTAATTAACTCACATGAGGAAACACACTCCATGACTCATGAACCACTTCTCCAATCACCAGGGTTGATGAGTCAAAACATGCAGTGATTACAACAAGCTGTCAAAATGTAACAAGCCACTGATCTGCATTCAATCTGATGGTCAGGTAAGTACTTAGAAGGCACCTGATTTTTCAACTCTGCTGTTTCTCTAGGATCCTGGGTGACTTCGAGGAGTAGCCTCTTTAGGGGATCAAGTTGTTTTTCTTGTACCCTCTGGAACAAACTCACTGATGACAAGTCCTAATAAAATCTTGATCACTGGAGTGTGTAAATAAAAGGATTTGAATTTTACTTGAAAATTTACATTTCTCAGGGACATTGGTCAGTCCAGCAAGATTAATGGAACATTCCAACCCTGTTGGTTTGGTCTCAAGGTGCCTAATTCCCAGGCCTGCGACTAACTAGTTCTGTGTTCAAGTGAGTCTCTCTTTTACGGGACTTAACCTTCTCAAGGGTAAAAGGAGGGAACTGGATTAGGTAACCTCTGTAAAAGTTTGTTCTGATTTTTAAGCAGACCTGTGATTAAATGTTTAACATATCTGAGCCTTAGTCTCTTCATCTATAAAATGGGGATAAAAATACTTACCTTGCAAAGTTATATAAACATTAGTGATAATAAGTAAGTAACCCACAAGACACAATGTCTAGATGAATTTCAGTCCAAGCTATTTTTGTATATGAGAAATCTCAGAACTAAAACCTGTTACTCAACTATTCAAGATACCATTTGAAAGGTTATAGATAGGATGGTTTTAACCAATTTCAGGCACTGATATTGTATTTAAAACTTGACAGCCACAACAAATTTAATATCCTCATTCTAAAATGTGTTTTTATAAAAAGACACTAGAAGTCTGGGCTATTCATGTAAACTGTTGTGGTTTCATTCATTTCTCTATATTGTACAAAAGTTAGCAGCCTTGCCTCCAAATCCTACTTACTACTTATTGAAAGAAAAAAAAAGAATTTTCATTAAAATTGAACAACTGAGCTATGAAAGAACGAGGATTATAGCAAAATGCCCTTGACCCTCTCAAAAACAGAACCAGGCCCACATTTGAGGAATGCCAAATGATTCTCATTAAAGTAATGAGAATATTTTCAGTGACATGTGTCCAACCGACTTTAATTTAGTTGGCAGGACTCATTGCAGCCGGAGACCCAAAAATAACACACAGCCAACAATTCCTACTCAAACACACCTAACAGACGTAGTTCACACTCTTTCAAGGATGCCCCACCCTAGACAGACAGGGTGTAGGGTCATATGCAAATTGTTGTATCCTGTGACAACACTGACAGGCTGAATTTAATATCCTGAGTTCCTCTGGCTCCCCCTTCATAAAATTCGCCCTAACTGGGACAGGGTGAGCCAAAAGATTTGGTTGATCCCAGCCCCCACCCCACCCAACAAGCTAAAGTTATTTTTAACTTACAACTACTGCTGATAAGTATTTAAAAAAAAAAAAAAACCCTTTCAGAAAGAGAAACTATGAACAAACAAAATACCATTGCATTTTAGTGAGAAGTAGTCAGTCCCTCAGCCAAAACTATAAACGAATGTCATTTTGGGGTAGAAACAACACAGCACTTCGTATTTATCAAGTTTTCAATCCTTCCTACAAACAAATTCTCTAAACAGCCCTGTGAGGCAGTGAGCAGGCTAAAATTATGTTGGGTTTACCTTTGGAAATGTAGTCTTCTGAACAGAAAAAAGTCCATTTCCATAGTTCAAGTGCAATAAATAGGAACTAATAACATGCAAACTATCATTTCATTGTATAATGTGCTCCAACATAGGCCATTTTTCCCATCTGGAAATTAGTTGAGTGAGCTATGCTCCATGCCCTCAAAACTTAAAATTTGGTGGGTAGACATGAACGTAAGCAAGTAAAAGATGGAGGCTCAAATTTTGCCTAAAGGTAAGAATATTCTCTACCATTGGTGCTGGTCCCTTTATAAATACTTTATATATATCATTTCGATAAATCCTCACAATACCCTTTGAGGTGGATACTATCATTATTCCCATTTCACAAATGAGGAAACTGTGACACAGAGAGGTTAAGAAACTTGCCCAGGGTCACACAGCTATTTAAGTGGGGAACTATGATTTGAACCCAATCTGGCTCCAGTTAGGGTTGGAGACAGACCTGGGTACCAGCTTGGGTTTCACCACATACTACCTAACTTTTCAGACCCTCAGCTTCCTACTCTATAAAATAGGGAATAACCATACCCAGCTCACAGGCTTTTGTGAGGAGTATTAAATAGGATTACATTCGCAAAGTGCTTGACACAGGGTCTTTAGCATGGCTAGCACCTGTCATGAGGGGAACAAACATTTAAACCCTCAAAACATTTTTTGGGGGGCACCTGGGTGGCTCAGTTGGTTAAGCGACTGCCTTCGGCTCAGGTCATGATCCTGGAGTCCCAGGTTCGAGTCCCACATCGGGCTCCCTGCTCAGCGGGAGTCTGCTTCTCCCTCTTACCCTCCCCCTCTCATGCTCTCTCTCTCTCAAATAAATAAATAAAATATTTTTAAAAAATAAAAATAAAAACATTTTTTTTCCCTAAGATGCTACCTTTTAACCTCCCCTATTTGCCTCACCAACTGGTAAGGCGCCACCAATGGAGGGCTCAGCTAAGCAGGGTAGGATCCCTTCCTCCTCCCTACCTTGCATCCCAGAGTAGTTCAACCACATTTTTTGAGTTATTTATTGGTTGCGAGTCACGTAGCAAGCGCCCTAATAGGCACCATGGTGACTAAAGCACTAAGACACGGCCCTACCCACAAGGAGTTCGCAGCCCCATAGGGGAGAACACACATTTAAAAAAAAAAAAAATCAAATACCCAGCATATAATGTGGGCAATCTGTTGCATGAAGCTGTTCGGGAAAGACAATGGCTCAGTGTCCATGCAAAGGGACTCACCATCGTGGTGCTCGCATGGTGTGCCCTGCTCAAACCATGAGGCCATGCTGGTCCTCCCCAGTCTGTGCCTTGCGAAATTCCCGGAGCATCCTTCTGCCTCTGTATCTTCAGTCCGAAGCTTTGCCTTGGTGGTTCTCAATGCTCAGTCAGGATAAGGTCCCCACTCACAGAGACTTTGCCAAGTCAAGCCAGGATCTGATAAGAAGGTAACTGTTCTAGACATGGCCTAGCACATTCTTTATCCTGAGGGGCTCAGCATGCCAAGGCTTCCCAGGAGAAACCATGTGTTTGAAGAAGTGTCAAGTTAGATTTTTAGTGGTGAGGGAAATCTAAAGCAGTCACTGACACTTCAGAAGAAGGCTGGGTTAAGATATGATAGCCACAACCTTTTTTTTTTTTTTTTTTTTTGAGAGGGAAGATAGAGCTGAGGGACTAGAGACAAACACTGAGGTTTCCTGAGATTAGTTCTTATCCTCCCCCCAAAAAAGGTGATTTCCTATTTATGCTTGAATTTTAGAAGTCAAAAAAACTTTGACAAACTTTCAGCCACTCAACTCTTTGTAGCTACTGGCTATGTAACAAAAGACCACAACCATCTCCGGGGCATTCAACGATAAACACTGATTTCTTCCTCGTGGGGCAGCTGAGGTGTCTGCTCCATGTGCCCCATCCTGGGACCAAGGCTGGAGCAGTGGCTACCCAGGGCATATTCTTGCCATGGCATTCACAGAAACATAAGGGGACAAGACCAACCCACAAGCACACACACCATATCCTCTGCTCACCTCACATCCACCAGCACCCCACGGACCAAAGCAAGTCACACGGCCAAGTCCAATGTCAAGAATCAAAGAAGTATAGGGGCAGCTGGGTGGCTCAGTCAGTTAAGCGTCTGCCTTCAGTCCAGGTCATGATCCCAGGGTCCTGGGATAAAGCCCCACGTTAGGCTCCCTGCTCAGCAGGGGAGTCTGCTTCTCCCTCTCTGCTCCTCCCCCTGCTTGTGCTCTCTCTCTCTCTCTCTCAAATAAATAAATAATCTTAAAAAAAAAAACAGATAAGTACATATCACTAGGAGGCCATGGGTCATGTGGGGAGGAGAAAAGAACTAGTACTGATAATCCCATTTACAACACTCTAAATAATCCTGAAAGGGAGGGCGCCTGGGTGGCTCAGTTGGTTAAGCGACTGCCTTCGGCTCAGGTCATGATCCTGGAGTCCCTGGATCGAGTCCCGCATCGGGCTCCCTGCTCGGCGAGGAGCCTGCTTCTCCCTCTAACCCTCCCCCCTCTCATGTACTCTCTCTCTCTCTCATTCTCGCTATCTCAAATAAATAAATAAATCTTTAAAAAAAAAAAAAATCCTGAAAGGGAAATGTTAGGGGCTCTATTTCTTTTTCTTGATGGCTCAAAAAACTGAGCCTCCAGAATTTAAGTCATTCATCCAGGTCAGACAGCAGTATGATGCTCTAGCAGAATGAGAATTCAAATCTCCTGCCTTCTGTGGTTTCTAGAGTGATGTAGCTTACTGACATGTAACTAACAGACATCTATAATAATCACATCCCTTAATTATGCTCCCTTGCAGATCTCAGTTCTCTCCAACAAAGGCCAGACCCAACATTGTCCATCTGTTAGCAAGATCATAGTGTTTATCATTTGTGTAGGATCTTCTACAGTGTTTTTATAAGCTATTTTTACTATTACCACATTAATAAATTATTTATGGTGGGAAACCTGAATCAGAAAACTCTGGCTACTTGAAAACAGACTTTATTAAAAACATCTCCTTCCCCCTCCAACATGCACCCTCCCAAGGCACACCCACAATTATTTTGCCCTACTCTAAGCCTTAGAGATTGCACAGAGTCTGTGGAACAGAAGACACTTACAGATGGCTGCCGAGAAAGGAATATGGAGGGATCGAGTTTGAAACTAATTCCTGAGCATGCAATTTTAACTTGCAGCGACTGCTTCGTGCAGTCTAATCGCCCAATAGATCAGACGGTGAAGCATCACAGCTAGAAGTCATGAAGGGCAAGCAGCTATCCTGACGCCAGCAGCCTCCCACAGCCTCCCATTCACCTACTCAAATAGTGATTGAAGGTCTAACTTTTGGCCTGGCAAGGTGCTGGGATGCCCCTTGAACCAGACCGACCAGCTCTCAAGGGGCTGACATTCTGCAGAGAGGGATGGAGAGGGATGGATTGTTACAAATGAAAAGTAAAACTGAACAGGGTAACTTCAGATTGTACTAAGGACCGTGAAGAAGCCAGCCTTACCAAACTGGGGAAGTCACTGGCTTAACTCTTCTCTGGGGCCCTCTGTGCCCTCATCTGGAAGACCGTGCAGCTCCCCGCCCCCTGCCCCCGGCCCG
The DNA here is from genome assembly GCF_004348235.1 of Phoca vitulina. NCBI lineage: Eukaryota > Metazoa > Chordata > Mammalia > Carnivora > Phocidae > Phoca > Phoca vitulina. The sequence goes on along the minus strand of NW_022589721.1, from coordinate 18,711,126 downwards.
CTCGCCCCAGTTTAAAACGATTAGGTTAAGGAGCTAGTTGGTGAGGGTCTCGGCACCTGCGCCCGGGCCGGGCCTGCTCGCCGCACTTCCTTTAGTCCCCGTCGGTCGGGCGGAGGGGCATTCTGCGTCCCTCTCCCGGAACGCTCACCAAAGCTAAACAAAACTCCCGGCCTGCTATTTCCCGGAGAGGAATTAACAGCCCAGAGGATGCCGCCCGGCGGGAAGGAGGGGAGGGTATAGCGGGTCCTCAAAACAAAAGCCCAGCCCCCGGCGCCGGAGCGAGGCTCGGGCGCCTCTAACGTGCTCGGGGCGGTGCTGTGCGGGGCCCGGCGCCCCAGACGTGGGCGCTGCGCGCTCAGGGTGCCGAGAGTAGGTTGGGGGACTGTCCCTGCTCTCCACTCCCAGCCCGCAGGCATCAGACGCCGCCCGGCCTCCCTGTCCTTCTCCTTCCTTTGCCACCCTCGGACTCGGGCCTGGCAGCGGACCCATTAACGACAGTTCGGGGGCTGGGTGGGGTGGGGGCTGCCCCCCCTCCCCAGGCCGCCTCGCAGGGGTGGCCCTCTTCCGCCCCAGAGCCGGGTCGAGGAGGGGAGAGAGGCCAGGAGGCTGTCGTCCCACTCCCCAGCCCTGCTCCCGGCCGCTCTGTGCTCCCCCCACCCCCCCGTTCCCGAAGGGCCGTTGTGATTGCGGGACTCAATGTGACAGCTCGGGGCTGGGGGTGGGGGGGGGGTGTATCCTTCCTTCCCAGCCCCGCCCAGGAGTGACCCAGACGCCGCTCGGGCCTCCTTCCCGCACCTCGCCAGCCCCGGAGCGGCGGGAGGACCGGGCGCGTCTTGCCGAGCGCTGGGCCCCGCTCTCCCGGCGGCGGCAGCTGCGCCCGGGGGGGGCCGGGGAGCGGAGGGGCGGCGGGAGCCCCGGCCTGGCAGCACGGCTTCAAGTTTCCACCGGCGCGTGGTTGTGCAAGAGCCAGAGGAGCGGGAGCCGCGGGCGCCTCGGAAAACAAGCCGAGCCCATAAACAAAGCCACGTGGGCTCGGGCGGGAGGGGGGGCCGAGCTGAGAGCAGGCGGCTCTTCCGGCAACAAAGGGCCGGAGCCCGCGGCCCGGGATAAATAGTGCGGCCGCGACGGCGGCGCCGCAGTCCCGCCAGCCCCGCGCGCCCTGCGGCCCTCCCCAGCGCCGCGCCCTCGGCGAGCACAGGCGCTCGGCTCCGCAGCCCTCCCCGCCGCTGCCCTGAAGCCGCCCCCGGTCGCCGGCCCCGGCACCCCGAGCGGCACTTCCCCGAGGCCGCCAGCCGGTCCGGCCCGTCAGTCCGTCGAGTCCGTCGCGTCTTCCCCGGTGCCATGCCATTCCTCGGGCAGGACTGGCGGTCCCCGGGGCAGAGCTGGGTGAAGACGGCCGACGGCTGGAAGCGCTTCCTGGATGAGAAGAGCGGCAGCTTCGTGAGCGACCTCAGCAGGTGAGTGGATCCGCCGCCAACTTCCAGCACCGCGAAACAGACCTGGGCTAGTTTCGGGGGCGCCGGGCGGGTGAATCGGCGGCAGGAGGACTGGAACAGGGTGAGGAGGGGAGCCCCGGGCCGGGGGGTGGGGTGGGGAGTTGACAGGGTTTCTGCAGAGGTCGCCAGAGCCCGGGATTCGGAGAATTTAGTTTCTCTCGTTGTTCAAGGTCAGCGTCTCCGCCTCCGAGTGGGCACAACTCTACAGAACCCCGGTTCCTCTGGGAATCTGACGACAACCGCGGATCTTGTCCGCAAACGTTCAAACTTAAGCACACAACTTCAGGGGACCCCTGCCTTAAGGACACGAGGCGCGCAGTTTGCCCGTGCGGGGGCGCGGGCGAGTGGGCTGCGCGCCTGTCACCGCCGGGGCGGCGGGGCTCGGAGCGCCCAAGCGCTGTGGGCACAAGTCGGGTGACGCGATGGGTCCTGGGTCCAGCACCTCCAGGTTCTGCCCACGCGCAGGCGACCGCAGAGTGGGCAGGGAGGATGAGTAACCAGGAAGGGGAGGCCAGATGGGCCCCGGGGCACCGGCGCTTGCCGGGCGGACTTGAACCGGGGTGAAGACTTGCGGCGGCTGCAGAGCTGCGGAGGAGGGAAGGGGGGCGGGCATGGAACCCACAGCTTTGTGCTTCTGAAAGGACGAAGCATTAGCACCTGTTTCCTCAGGGGGGCCTTTCGGTCAGTTTCCTGGCCGCAATAATTTCAAGTGATGCCTATCGACTGCAGAAAGCCCACCTGGCTCAGGGGAGGTCCCACCTGAGCTCTGTCGGTCTGGTGGAAAAGCCGAGTTCCGCTCGATCGGGTGCTCCGCTTGGTTAATAACACAGGAGTGCTGTCTAATAAGTTAAGTGGTCAGGAATCTGTCAGTCCCGGCTCTCAACAGTCGACTTCCAGATCCCCGCCATATGGCACAGGTGAGAAGGGCAATGAAAGCGGGTCCAGGGCGCCTGGGTGGCTCAGTCGTTGAGCGTCTGCCTTTGGCTCAGGTCATGATCCTGGGGTCCTGGGATCGAGCCCCCGCATCGGGCTCCCTGCTCCGCGGGAAGCCTGCTTCTCCCTCTCCCACTCCCCCTGCTTGTGTTCCCTCTTTCGCTGTGTCCCTGTCAAATAAATAAAATCTGAAAGGAAGAAAGGAAGGAAAGAAGGTCCAGAGGGGATCAACGCGGCCCAGCCATCCTTGGGGGCCTTTTCTCGCAGCCTTTGGTTGAAACCGCTGGCACCAGAGCCCTTAAACTGATTTCGGTGAGGAGTTCTGTAACCGGATGGGATTCCCGCTGAGATTTACCAGTGACCTTTTTTTTTTTTTTTTTTTTTTTTTTTTGGCTGAGCCCCTGGCACTCAATTTTAAGAAAACTATCAAGAAAGTATGGTTATTTTGATAGCTTGACCTCCAGAGCACCCCCTCCCCTAGTTGTCTGTGGTTTGTAAAGCGTTAAAACTCCTTTAGTCTTCCAATGAAAAAACAAAAAACCAAAAAGCATTTAATCCTAGGGGTCTGTCAGGAGAGATAAGAGCATATATAACTCTTACGTTAAAGATCCTTTGAGGCAGTTCCAGTGGAGTTTGGGAAGCAAATAAGAAATCTCATTTATGGAAAATCAGATCATTTACTTATAGTAAAAAAAAAAAAGACCAACGGCTGTCACTAGACTCTTCCCTTTTAGGGATGCAAGTTACCAATTATGCCTAAATTATTCTTCCTAGACTAGAAGGCTTCTTCCTTCCTCCTTGTTCTAAGGAATGATGATCTGCTGGTTCGGTACTTTATTTCTGTACAACAGTTCAGATTCTCTCTGGGGAGGTGCAGCAATGATCTGCTGAATGGTGTCACAGTGGCTCACCCAGATACAATTATAGGATGCTCTTCAGTAGGATGCAGAGCATTGGGCTCAGCAGGGGAGGATTCAAAATACAGAGCCTCTGGTTCCTATAAATATTCACACTGTATCTGCTCCAGGAGATAAGCTGGTTTCATTCCCCTTTAGGAGCAAATAGTGGTGCCTCTCTGGCCATAGTATGGGAGACCTGAAGATGGTTTTAATTTACCACAGAAGTTTAACCTAGGCTGGATCAGGTAGCTTTACACCCCTCTGTCCCCTTCATGAGCCGCCTTTCTTCCCTCCCATTTCCTGCCTTCTGAGGTGGGGCACTGCCGTAGTTCTAACAAATGGTGATCAGGGGCGCCTGGGTGGCTCAGTTGGTTAAGCGACTGCCTTCAGCTCAGGTCATGATCCTGGAGTCCCTGGATCGAGTCCCGCATCAGGCTCCCTGCTCGGCAGGGAGTCTGCTTCTCCCTCTGACCCTCCCCCCTCTCATGTACTCACTCTCTCTCATTCTCTCTCTCTCAAATAAATAAATAAAATCTTAAAAAAAAAAAAATTGTGATCAGTATAGGGACCACCTGTGGCTCTTGGATGAGTCAGAGTTTAGGAATCATCTGGTAGCTCCTAGCAAAGCAGCTGGCTGTTTGTTTGTGGAGTATTTTTTTTTCCCTCCATCAATTGTAAACAATCTCTTCCTTACTTAGCATGAGAAGTCTGCCAACTTAAAAGCGGTTGGTCTTCTGAGACCTAGGTTTGTAGTCTCAAATATCCCCACTGTTTTTAGCCTTGGTGATGTTTCTCGTGATGTAAGGTTTGGGCTGAATGCCTGCCTACACAGGTGAAGCTGAATGCCTCTCCTGTTAGGAGAAAACAAAAGGCAGACCCTTTCAAAAGGGGGAGGAACAGGAACGGGTAATAAAACAGAGAACTACAGAGGCAGGGTACACTTCTCTAATTCCATGTACCATCCTGTGAGCTGCCTGAACAAGAGTAGGGAATGAAGGGTGCCTTTGGTGTGTCCCGACCTGGGGACAGTGTTTAGTGTTGACCACAGCATGTCTGCACAGCACCCTTTCTCTGGACTCTGCTGGCCACTGTCTCTGTGTTCTGAGCCCCGTCCCCCTCCAACAGCAGAACAGTACTAAGCCCATGCCAGCTAGGAGCCCCTTCTCACCAACAACCTCCTCCCCCCACTCCCGCCTCACCCACCCCCAGGATGAGTAATCTCAGCGATGTGAGCCTCAGGCCCCTCTTCTCCAAGTCTACAGTCCTGCAGCTGAAAACCCCAATGTTGCTTTCCAGTGTACCTAAGGCTGAACCAGGAAGCAGGAAGTTTACCTTGGTACCCTGGATGAGTAGTACAGGAGATAAAAATAATAGTTCAGATTTTTATGAGTGCTTACTATATGCCAGGAAGCCACTGCTCTATGAGCTTCATATATTAGGCTGTTTGTTTTACCAAAACAATCTGGGTGCTAGCCAAGGGAGTTTGACCATTTGGGTATGTATGGGAGCAAATTAGCATAGAAATCGCACTGGCCTTACTCTACTACTAAGCCCTTTGGGGCAGTGGCAGCTTTCTTAAATGCCCTGTTAATGCAAACAAAATGAGAAATAGGCCTCCTTTTTTCCCTTTCCTCCCTTTTTATCTCCTCTGCCCAAAAGGTCTTGATTTTGAAATCTTTCCACCTTTGCTAAAGTTGTCTTTCAATATCTTGGTATGTGTGTGTTGATAGTATAGGGCCGGGAGAAGTCTTTTTTTCTTATTCTAGGCCTGCGCCTATAGAAATCAAGATTAGTAAAAACTGACCACAAAATAGCAACTTTAGTGGCTATTATTGAATTTAATGAAGAAAGTAGCCTCTTTAAATAGTTTTGCTTTAAAAAAAAATTAAATGTCATGGTTCCTAAATGGCGGTGGCTTTTCTTGTTAAAATTTTCAGTTGTAATTTTCCATTGGCTTTGCATTTCCTTGAAATGGACATAATTGAACTCTCAAAATAAATTATTGCTTGACAGAAAACCTATAAGCAGGCAACACAAATAAATCTCATAGCCCTTCCTTCCAGGCCCTACCTCAGGAATCCAAAACCTAATAACCAAGAGAAAAGTGCAGGGTTTGTCTTTGGTTGAAGCTTTATCTACATTCGACAGTGGGAGAGCATCATCAACGATGTCAAATTCTTCTTAAACTAACTTTGGAAATGAGTCACTTGGGCTTAAAGCAGATCATTGTCATTTCTATAAGGAAGGCAGGTGCTCAAATTCCTTTGGGTAATGTTCTCAATTAGAAGAGAGTAAGATAAACTATAAATACTTAAAATTTTGGGGAATGGCCACAGTCTATGGCCCAGGCTCTGAAAACTTTCTGCTAAATCTCAAATGTGTGATTAAGAGAATAAAACCACTTCATTTTATGGTTCTCTACAGGTGGAATTTAGGCTCTTGGTTTTCATTCATGGTGCATGAGTGTGTTTTCTCTAAAAATAAGCCTTCATGTGGCCTCTTTACACACAAAAGGTTCTAACTTTGCTTTCTAAAGCTGTTCTCAGCTTTGGTATGTCATGGACCAGTCAAATGACCTTCCCTCTTTTTCCCTTCCGCTCAACTTTGATTGAAATTTCTTGTTGGCTCTAAGGACTCAGAGTTCAGCTCTCCCTTTGTTCTGCCCCTCTTTTCCTGCTGAGCTGGGAGCAGGTAACTGGCTGCTCAGTGCTTCTGTATGCTCTAGTCATGCAGGTAGACAAGCACCCGCTTCTGTGTGACACACAGCCTGGCCCCAAACATTCACCCTTGGCTTGCTTAAGAAACTGTCTCTAAGAGAGGGCATTTCTGCAGTAATCTCTGTGAAACCTAAAAATATCCTGTTTCCCCCAAATGAAAAGAAGGCTATAGATATTAGGAAACTCAGTAAATGGCCTTCCTAGGGCAGATTAACAAATGATTATCCATCAAGCTCCTCCCTATGGGTCCAGAAACACCGAGCATATTGGTGATGTCACGTGTAAGTGTTTATGTAGCAAGATACTTATTGAAGTGCTACTTGAGAAATGATTGCAGCAACAGGATACTGGAAATTGTTTTAAACCCTCTTTTCTCTCACTATTTACATAATGTCCATTGAATGGAGAAACGCAGGTGTGCCTCGTTTTACCCAACAGATGTATGTCAGAAGATCTAAAGCAAATCCCATTTTAAATTCAGCAAAGGAACTCAGAAAATTAAAGGACTCTGATATATTGGTGATAGAAGAAAAAGCCCCCAGTTTATGTTTTACCGATGGATATTATAAATCCTGCCTTGCTCATCCATACCCATGGGGTTTGGGGAAGCTACTCACTATTCCTGATATTTCTCTATCATCCCTTCTGCAGAAACTCTTCAGAGACTCTCTGTAAAGTTACATGGTGTAATAGCCTAGAACTCAGCCTACTGACGGAAGTATGCACCTGACCCAAGTTGAACCTGTGCATCCTTCAGTGACCTGTGGTTAGGGCCCTTCGGTCTTTCCAGCCCTTATAAATTTATGAACTGTGAATTCAGCTGGTTTCATTTAGGACCCGAAGTCTTTACCCCGCAGCATGATGCCTAGTGTTAGTCACAGAATTACATGAAACTTAAACAGTTAGCACTGTACGCTAAACATCTCCTAGAAATGGAGGGTATAAGTCCGATTTTTGGCAAATGTGATCATGTTTCAAAGGCATGATAGAAGCATGCTCGTTAAAAGCAGCTTGGGTACACTTTAAATGGGTGGATTGTATGGTATATGAATTCTATCTCCATAAAGCTGTTTTTTTGTGGGGGTGTTTGGGTTTTTTTTTTGGTTTTTTTGTTTGTTTGTTTTTTTAGAAAGCAGCTTAGGGTGGATGCTTTTGCAAAATGAAGGCATTGTGGACTACAGTGATACCAGTAATCTTCCCTCTCCCTCCCCACTGCAGTCATCCTTTTTGCTTAAAGTAATATTGTGGTGCCCGGCATTGCCCTTAGTTAAAGGGGGCAGGCTGTGTGTCCAACACAATGGCAAGCACTGTTGGAAATTCAAAAGAAGTAGAAGCCCCCATCCCTGCCTTCCGCAGAGCTGCGAGAATATTTCATCCCCAAAGAGGGAGGTCTGTGCCTGAACAGACTTCTTTTCAAGGGGGTTTACTGTTTTGTTTGGGAAGATGTATGTTTTATAACCCAGTAAGTTATTTATAGAAACAGCTCTTACTAAAGTATAGCTGTCACAGCTCATCCCCTCTTCTGTTGTTCTTAGTTACTGCAACAAGGAAGTATACAACAAGGAGAATCTTTTCAACAGCCTGAACTATGATGTTGCAGCCAAGAAGAGAAAGAAGGACATGCTGAATAGCAAAACCAAAACTCAGTGTAAGCCATTTGTTCTGAACTTGGAAGAAAGCTGTTTGAAGATCGTTAGGATGGGTTCTTGGTCGGGGGGGGGGGGGGGGGGGGGGGGGGGGTGGTAATTAGACCCCGAATGTGAGACATCTGCTTTAATGCTGACTGTCCTTGACAGCGGTTACTGGGATCTCTGCACTCCGACTGGCTGTGCGTTTTACAAGCAAGATTAATGTGTTCTTTATAGTCTTGTTTATAAGTCAGTTGGTAGTTGGGGTGTTTTTCTCCTGCTTGTCACTTACATCTGACATAGTTAATTTAGTTATTATACAGTGATATGGTCAGCTGAATCAGTTCCAGCATGTGTTTTTATTTGGCACTGGGCTTTGAGGCTTTGGAAATAGATTTGTTTCTCCCTCTTTCCTTGTACAAATACCATTACATTTCTAGATGCCATATGTAAGAGTATAAAGTTCTATTAATAAGCGGGAATTATAGATCTTTAGTTTAATCCACCTGTACAAGATGATTTCCTCATGTTACCTGCTTTATTTCTTTTTATGGCCTTGTATAAGTTGTAGGCTTGGCATTTAAAACAACCTTGTCCTTGGGTATTTGGTTTTTTTGGTTTTTTGTTTTTTTTTCAAGTTGGAGCTTTGGTCTACTAAGTCTGATGATCAAAGATTTGGAGCGCTTCAGACCAAGCGAGCTCTAACACCAGTCTACGCGCTGCAGAAGTCAGGCTTCGGCAGCTCGTGGGTTGTTAGTAGAGTCTTCGTCTTGTTTGTCAAAACGTTTGACACTTGGGAATACATAAAAAAGAAACAAGTTTAAAATTTGGGGCATGTTGCAAATTTTAAAGCTGTGTGGGGTTTTTGTTTTTTTTTCGTTTTTTTAATTAATTAATTAATTTATTTATTTATTTATTGCCTCTGTAGATTTCCACCAAGAAAAATGGATCTATGTTCACAAAGGAAGTACTAAAGAGGTGAGCATCCATCTGCTTATTAAAGAATATGCTTAGCTTTAGGCCCCTCCCGACAGGGTAGGGAGGGAAAGTGGGCCAGAATATTACTTCAAATCACGGCTGTCTTCTTGGCTGCAGCTGGTGGTGACTAGCGGCCTGCCACCCACCCAACCATCAGGGTTTAGGGCTACAGAGAGAGTGAGAAGCCGAAGTTGCTAGGTGGACTCCCCAGTCATTCAGTGAGACAAGTGTTTGGTGGTTAGCCCTTCTTTCCCCCTTCTTTTGTTCTGAGATCTCTTCAGACTCCAACTTTGTTAAGTTTTAGCCCTAGAAGGGCTAACCACTAAACACAGCAGAAGTTTTAGCGCCTGCGCAGGGGACAAGACACGGTAGTGAGTACATTTGCGTGGCACTTTATAAGACCCTTTTGTGTACATTTTCTTTCTGCACAGGCATCTGCTCAGATACCTAGAATACAACACAGTATGGCAGAATGATAGAATTGCTGTCACTGTCAGGGACCTTGGTGAATTTGTACATCCTTGTGTGGTTTGAGGCCCTGCCGGGGGTTCAGGAACATACCTGCAACCACCCAGATACTTGGAGCAGAGCTGGGACGGAGTCAGGGCTCTCTGCTCCCAGTTCCTTGTGTGTTCACAGGTAAAAGATCAAAACTTCTTTTTGCTTCCTCGTGAAGCCTTAAAAATGCTTCTGATGATCACAATGAGAAAAGCACTAGAGATACGAGGTAGCACGCAGAGCTGACACCAGGAAATGTAATTCCCCTCCCAGGGGATGTTATAGTGACCAGCTATCATCCTGTCACCCATCAGACATCCAACTCCTGACCTTCCCTTGATAAGCAGCTACTTATGATTTTCCCATTCAGCTTTGTGCAAGGGCTCAAATGGTAGAAATCATGAGGAGGAGGGGTGTTTAACACGTGAGTCATTGACTAAAGCAGCTCTTGGCTGCCCTGCCCATCGTTGTGGCTCGCAGGGGGTTCCCAGAAAGAGCTGCTCATGGCAGGAAAACCACAGATGGCCACAGGTCACCTGAGACAGGCATCCGGCTTGTCAGTAGAGTCCAGGGGGATTGTTCTGGAGAATGACCTCTGTGCCCCTGTCTTCATGTTCAGCGCCATGGATACTGCACTTTGGGGGAAGCTTTCAACAGGCTGGACTTCTCAACTGCTATTCTGGATTCCAGAAGATTTAACTACGTCGTACGGGTAAGTCTCTGTAGGTTTCGAGTCTCGGTTGAATTGTCTTTTCAGGTTGTCTTGAGGTAGCTTCCTGCCCTCCCCCCAAAATAACTTCTTAGGACGCTGGGAATTTTGAGGAAAGCAGAAAACAGATTTGTCAATTCCCCTCTCTCTAGATGTACTTCACGTCCTTACGTGGATCCCATTAGGATGTCCCTGACATTGGCTGTGACAGACAGCAGTGGCCATAATAATAGCTTGTGAGCCACTCCCAGCCCACGGACGAAGGGGAACACGCTGCAGGCAGCAAGGGCTCTGGCAGCAACATTAGTAAGAGCGAATTCATAGTAAGCAAGCCGGGAAAACACCATGGCTTGTTTTAAAAACCTTCTGTGCCTCGGGTTCTTCTCACTGTCCTCCTCCTTGTCCTGCCTCGGTGACCCCAAGGCAGTCGTGGTTTAGGCTACAAAACCAGATGAGTTCAGAGCACCCCAGGGCTTCTTGCCCATGACTCCCTTCCACCCCCATGGGATAACCTATTCGATCTTTGGTCTCGCGTTCACTAAAACTTGAAACTACCTGTTTGGACCACTTGCTTTCCATTTGAAACCCTATATTGCGGGGGGGGGGGGGGATTTTTTTTAATAATGAGCTTTAGCGAAATATTCATGATGAATGGAGTAAAGCAAATGAGTCTAACCATGCCCCTCAAGTCCATGATTCTTTTTAATCGGTTTATTATTGTTTCCCCCACTCTTAGCTGTCTTGTGCATTTCTGTCAGTGGTTCAACCGGGGAGGTCGTGGCTGTTTGGGTGTTGGTTGGTTGGGTTTTTATTTTCTTTCTCCCTGGTTGTTATGCTGCTCCGTGCCAGGTCACTGAGTCAGATGATTGCACAGCTCAGCCAGAGCGATGACATCAAGCCCCCTTGAGGCCTGGATCATTCACCTGTCTTCTGGGCAGATGCAGGCCTGGCCGTCCCAACGGACCTGATACCCAGGCCTCCTTGGAGGTCAGAAGCTCTGAGCTGAGCATGTGACCACATGAGCAGATCTGTCCGCTCTCAGCTGAGCCCTTATTGCCATCCAAAAGGGATGAACATGAGAGAGCTTCTGGATGAGATGTTCGTGTCATTCAGTGTGACTCTGCCCCTCCGGGGGGATCACTGTGGCCCGAAGCCCAGTTCAGGCTGGGTGGAGAGAGGCCTGGCAGGAGCTGGAAACTCTGTTGCTAAGAATATGAATAGTTTCCATGTTCTAGGTGTCAGGGGAGGACACCCAGTGCTGATGTCTTCGTTGCAAACAGATCAGCAAAACGGTCCGTTCTTAGCTGGTTCTCCTTCCTACCTGTTTTTCCTTTCACAAGAAATAAAGCAAAGGGACAAGATCACAGTAGCCAAAATCTATTTCCGCGTAATTATGTGCACTCACCTTTATCCTTTCATTAACCCTATGGAGTGTGGGGACTTGGATGATCTGTTTAAACAAAGGGGAGTACAGCAAGGTAAAACGACGTGCCCAAGGTCACAAAGCTACATAAGCCACAAAATCGGAATCCAAAACCTGGTCCGTCTTAGAGTCCACACTCTTAACTGCTATAGGGAGTCCTCTGCAAACAGAGGATGGAAACGTGCAATGGTCTGAGGTCAGGCGGTGTCTCCACTACTTTCAGGCTAGTTCAGCCTCCCTAAGGCTCCGCTGCCCCTTCTATGAGGATTCACAACAACCTCACAGGGTAGCTGTCCACCCGGTAATGTGTTTTCCGTGGAGATACTCTGCAAACCAGAATCTGTTATTCAGGGTCAGCTACAATATTTATTATTACCTACTAACCAAAATTATTATTGATTCTCCCTAATATGCCTTTTCAGGCCAGTTGATAAATGTTTTTCTCCTTAAAAAAAAAAAAAAAAAAAAAAGAAAATCTTGCACTTGATAAAGACCCAGCATAGAGAACTTGTATGTGATAGTATCTAATTGTAAACTGTGAGCACTTTTCCTTAAATAATCTTTAAGTCAGAGAAACTGCTCCATGCTTTCAGAGTTGTCAGGTTCAGCGGTAGTGGAAAAATGTTTCTATTTTGGAAAGAGCCATCTTTTTTTTTCCCCTTCACTGTTAGAGTCCTCTATAATTTGAGAAATAATGTTATTTTTATAAAGAGCTTAAAACATTTTAATGATAGGCACCGCGTTCTGAGGGTTTTCTACTAAGGAACTCTATGCACATCTCATATATACTTCTTATCCTAAAGCCAACTTTGCAAAGTAGCTTGCCAATATGTCCTCCCCATCTTACTACTTCCACCTAATGGTTTCTTAATACAGTGCTACAGTGATTCCTTAGTTCCAGTGAACCACTGAACCAGCTTTGAAAGCCTTAAAAAAAAAAAAAATTTAATTTCTTTAAAGCCAAGTACATTTTTAAAAAATGTGTTGTGTTCATGCTGGCTGTCATCTTCAGAAACAGACCATGCAGAGGGAATAAAAGAGATGGCTAACAGCGCTATCTTAAGATTTCATCATTTTTATCAGTAAGTATGAAAATTTTGTGGAATGTTTTGAATCAAAACTTTTGAATATAAACTGAAAAGGTTTTCATATGGTGTTTGTACCTTATTTCGATAGGCTTCAGGTTCTACTCACTGCCTTCACCCCCTTCCCTACACACCCCCAATGGCTTAAATACAATTTTAACTGTGGGTTTTAAAGAGGATTTAAAATCTTTAGAGGCAACAACTTACCCATTTTATGAAAGGTCGTTTTAAAAATTGGTTTACATTGTGCCTCTGGGCCAACACGTTTTGGAAATCCCCCTGGGGAGCTGGTGAGGATTCTAGGGGCTGGGCTGGTGGTGGGCTTGGCCCTTGGTCACCACGAGGAGGTGAGTGCTGATTAATGGAGCCAGGGCACAGAGAGGCCAGTGGGGAAAGTGGGTCTCCAGTAAACCGGGAGAGGGTTTTGGAGATCACACACCGACTCATGGCTCTCTGAAGTGAGCCTGCTAATGGCCCACTGGTTCTCATTTGAACTGGCTGCACGTTAGAATAGCCAGCAAAGCTTGTTGGTCTACAGAAGCCCACCTCTAAAGCATCTGATTTAATTAGTTGAAGGTGGTGCCCACACCTTGCTACTTAAATTTGTCCTTCAGGTGATCCCTGTGTTTTCAAGTTTGAAAACCAGCTCAAAAAACTACTGGGAGCCCAAAAGGCATATTTTGCATGTGGCGTTTTCAAACAAGATACAGCGAGGCACACAGGCAGGAGAGGATCTTAATGCTTTAATGCCAGAATGTCCTCTGACCTGGTCTCCCAGCTCTCTCTAAGGGCTGTCGATTTCCCCCTCCAGACCAGCAAGGTCCTGGGGAACCTTGAGGGCCACTTCCTGACTGGAACGAACGGACCCATAGGTGCTAGCAGATCAGAAAGGACAAGCAAAAGCTTGCAACCCCACTCTCTAGCCCTCTGCAGCAAAAAAGAACATCACAACCTAAACCCAGGCACATTCTTATTTTTTTCTGCATCACCACCCTAAGATCATTTGAATGTTTCCAGCAAGTTACTGCATTCCTACCACCCCTGAAAGTCTTTTCCAAAAACATGTTTTAGTTTAAGTTGACTGGCGGTTTGGCAAACAAAAGGCTGAAATATGGCACTGTGACTCAAATTCAAACCCAACGCCTTAAAATTAAGGGCGTGCTGTTGCCAACCCCCTGGTGGGTCATGATGTGCCTGAGAAGCCTGGCCCCTTCACTGGGTTCCTCTGCCACAGTGACCTTGGATTAATTTGGCACTGCACAGAGCCGGCGCCTTCCTCAGATGGAGGGTGGCCCCTGCCACCTGGGTCTTAAAACCAGGGGTTCTTTTTTTCCATTGGGACAGAGAAGCTGGGATGGAGGGAAGGCGGCCAGTCACCCCAGAGGCAACAAATCAAAAGAACAGAGCCGTTGTGAGCCTATTTGAAAAGGACTCGCAGAAATGGTTGGGAATTGTGAGAATCCACTGCAGGGCATTAACATTTGAGGGCACAGGGTGGGGTCCTTCAGTGACTGCGGATTAGGCTGCCAGTGATTTTTACAGGAGAAAGTCTGTGTCTCTTAGAATTCCTGGTTTTCAGTCCTAACAAGCACTCAGGCTTGCATTGCAGATCCTGTAATGTCTGGGTACCTACAGAAGTGGGGAGCTATCTGAAGAAGTAAGGGTGCCTGCAGAACCATGGGAATAATGGAGTGCATGCAGAAGTAGGAGGGTGCTCACGCAAGTGGGGAGCACCTGAGAAAATGAGGGATGGCCAGGAGCCCAGAACAATGGTGTCTTGGACCATGGACTCCTAAACAAACAATGTAAGCATGTACTCTCCATTTATGTGTGTTCATAAATTCATCTGTGAATCACCTACCTATAAAAGGTGCTAATAATGGTATCTGCCCCATCATGTTGCTCAGAGAATTAAAACTGAATTTAAATGCTTTCCAACAGCGCCTGGTTACGTGGTAAGCACTCGATAAGAATCACTTATTGCCATTAATATCCTCATCTTTCGGGTCCTGATTACAGGCATTAGAAAACACACAAGTAGAAAGATGATAGAAATAATAGAGATTAAAGATGAAATGGAGAGATTGATGTTTTATGGTTTTTCTGCCTGCTTTCCTCTCCCATCCCACTTTGGAGACCTCAGGATCAAATTTTTTTCTTCAGGACTCAGAATCTAAACCTATCCCACCATGGGCCCAGAAATATATTTTATACAAAAATTCTGTCTAGTTTCTAGGTTAAGTCAGGCGCTTACTATGCAGGGGGTGGGGGTATGAGAAATTGGACAGGTGAGCTGACTTTTAAATACCAATCAGCAGACTTTTTTCCCATTCAAGGAGGTAAGTTCCTAAGAGCATCTGGCACTGTATTCTAAGTGCTCCGGTTGAGGGTAAAACAGAGGGGTTTTTTTCCCAGTATCTGTAAGCTAGGATCGGAAAGCCCCTCAGGTCCACTGATGGAGGAGCTCCAATAGGAAGGAGTGGCAGCATCCTCCTGCTAGATCCCCAGAGATCACAGACTCCTTCAGGTGAATGCTTTCACATTCCTAAACAGGGATTTCTCCATGCAACCCGTAACATTTCCCTAGTGTTGCCAAAGCCACTTGAGAATCAACAAACACCTGGCCCTTGCTTGTCGGGAGCTTCTGGGCTACTCCGGGGGACAAGGTTCAACCACGGAGATGGCAAATGGGGTTTTGGTCCTGTCTAGGAGAGTGGATGAAGGGGGTATTGGAGACAGCTTCTTGGAAGAGGTAGAACCTGAGATTGAAGAACCAGCCTCCTTCCCTGAAGGATGGCCAGGATCTGGTGAGGTAGAGAGGCAAGTCGCAGGCTTTGCAGGGATGAGTGGCAGGAGCAGAAATCCGGACGTGGGAAAGAACGGGAGTGGAGGGGAGTGCAGGTGGGCCAGGGACCAAGGGCGATGTGACATCCAGCCTCATGGAATCCTAGGGTAGAGGTGACGACTGCTGGAGTAGACGGGAACCTCAGTTTAAGCAGGAATACTGAGGCAAACAGAACTGTTCCAATTGATGCAACAGGGAGCAGGGCACCATTACAAGTTCAAAAATATCTAGGACAGATAGAAGACAGGCGAGTTTCTCTCCGATGAGAATACAATTAATGTGTATAAACTTGGCCCTCCTTCTTAGGATTTTAACGCCCTCCGTTAGAGAGATGTTTCCCTTGCAAATAATATTTACCCAATCTTGACATGCCTGAAGATTATTAATGTTGCTGAAATGTTCCCTCTTCCAACCTGTCCGTGTTCAAGCTCAAAGTCAGGACAAAACTTTCCAGGTTTTTAATCTGTGTTCTCCCCTGAATAAATAAGGGTCTTGAAAGTCCATGGCACTCGGTACGAGCAGAGGTGACCAAGGGCTTCCTGCAGAAGACAACAGCTTCCTAGAGACCCCCAGCTTGGTGACTGAGCGCGTGAGAAATGGCAGGCTTCTTGCAGCTTCTTTCCTGCCTTTGATAACCCGGAGGCTCATTTCTCCATCAAGACCTGTAACTCAAACTTCAGGGCCCACTGTCCTAAGAGATGGAAGAATTTCGAGATAAATTATGTTCCTAACCACGTTCACTGCAAGCTAGAGTATGCTTTGAGCACCAGCCTATGGGTAACCTCCGTGTGGTTTTGTCTCAAGCGGGCAGGGCAGCTACTGCATCTGTGGATGCTTCTGAAGCCCTAATTTTAGTGTCCCTCTAGATCTCAGCTGCTTGCCTCCCTGGCAGGTGTCTGTCATATGTGTGCACTGTAAGTGATTTAACTGCTGAAACATCAGCGTGGGACCAGACCCCGTCTGACTCCCAGCCTGACAGTCCACAGACCATCTGCCATTGACCATGATGGTATCATCTGACTATTACGAGCCGCCTCCTCTGTAGAGGAGGGACTTGGGTATGCTCGTGCCCAGGTCCCTTGCAGTTACAACACGCATGGATTCTAAAAGACAGATGTATTAGAAAACAAATAACGGTCACCCGCCTACCATGTTGCCAGGCCGGGGGTGGAGTGAGAGGGAAGGAAACAAGCCTTGCTGTCTTGAGGTTCGGATCCCAATTAGACCGTCCTCGAATGAGGACACAAGATCATTGCAGAGATAGGTCAGTGGCACGATGAGACCGGACGGTTCCCGTAGAGGAGGGTCTGAGCAGGTGACCTCCGCACTGAGGCCTGAAGGGTGGGTTGGAGCCAGCTCAGGGAGACGGGGAGACGTGACAAGGGCAGAGGCTGGGGGGCGGGCCTAACCTGGCCCCGTGCAGGAAACCCAGGACGGGCTGTGCGGCTAGAGCAGAATGAGTCGGGGAAGCGCAGTGCAAAGTGACACTGGAGATGGGGCATAGGCCAGATCAGGGAGGACCTTGCCCCAGCCACGGAAAGGAGTTTAGATTCTTCTCGACGTGCAAAGGGAAGCCGCTTGAGGGTTTCAAGCAGAGCAGTGACCCGAGCTCATGTGTTTTGTAAAGTATGAATGCTCTGATGAACTGAAGGGGAGAGAAGAGAAGACCCCTGCTCTTTCGGCAGCAAAGAGAGAGAGAAGGGAAATCTCCCTTCTGCCCAGCCGTGGTCCACACGCCACTTCAAACTGTGGTGGTATCCGCTCTGAGGTTTGCTATGCGATATTGCTTGCAACTCGATTTTTCTCCTACTCAACGTCTCCAAAACCAGCATGAGCCAAAGCTGAAGGGCAGGATGCGGTTTCCGTATGCGGTGACCACCATCCCTTCCTCTGGTAGCCCAGAGCCATTCCTGTGACTGTACACCTAGTCACTGCAAATCGTGCCGGATACCCAGACTGCCCACGCGGCAGTGATGCCATGGAATTCGGGGGCAGCCTGAGAGCCCTCCTGCTCCTCGTTCTCCTCCTCTTGACCTCCCGCTCCCCCTTAAACACGGCTGCAAATTCCTGGCACCTGGGCTCAAATCTGCCCAGCAGAAAAGAAACACCTATTTCCCAACAAGACCTTTTCCTCTGCTCCCTTGTGGCTGGGGGCAAAGAATCCAGTTGGCTAAGTCCTCTTGGTAAATAAATGGCTAGCTAGGGTCCTGCTCCCCTAGGCACACAGCTCTCTTAACACAGAAGTGAAAGGAATCAATTCTGTGCTCTTTACCACTAGTTCCACATAATACTGCCTACCCGTTCAGGGCCTGCCGAGTTCTGCTGATGTGGAAAGTAGACCTAAATGGTTTACCAAAAGCAACTGCCCCATCCCAATCGTGTTATTAACACTTTCTGGGGATTATTTCTCCCTTCCTGGTTAAAGCTGATCACCTGTCACCATGTCATATTAATAGAGAATTTCTAGACTCTGTCTTCTAGAACATAGCAAATATTGCTACTAGTTTTAAAGTTTGGCCCTAGGTGTAAATTTAATTGACCCTGAAAAGCTGAAGTCCTTAAGTGATCAAAATACATGTTCTCTGTTAAGACACAAATGGGCACAAGTCTTGGCTCTACCACTTACTATTGCTGCTGTGACTTGAGGTACTTAATTTCGTTGAGCGACACTGTCCTCTTTTATCAAATGGAGAACCCAACTCATCGGCTCACCATGGAAGACTAAGCAAGATCAGATCGTACATGTGAAGTGCTTAGTGCAGTCACTGGTAGGTAGTAACCCCCCGTATTGTTAGCCAAATAAGACCTCGCAGTAGATGCAGCTATGTAAGACATAAAATGTATCAACATTAACTCTCATCAACAGGGAGCTATTAAATGGATCACAAACATAATAAAAATGACAGAAAGGAATATTAAAATTTGGAACCATTTAAGTATTTGATTGACAATGAATAAAATTGAAATACAGGGATTCTAAAGATCTTTAAGCCAGCTCTACTTTAGTAATTCACTATCCCCTCCCTAGCAGTAATATTACCTAGTAATAGTCTCTGTATTATGATAAAAACTAATGATAATAATTTGAGTATATTCTTTGTACCAGACACTGTTGTGAATGCTTTATGAACACAGTCAATCTTCATTGCAACTCTGAAGTGGATACTATTATTCACATTTTACAGATGGGGAAACTGAAGCAGGAAGTTTGGTTCTGAAACCCTCTTAAACTCTACACACACACACACACACACACACACATAAACTTTATGATATATCTATGATATATATTACATTTATATATATCAGAGATATAGATCAGAAGTTGGTAAACTAGGGCCCAAGGACCAAGTCTGGCCCCCCACCTGTTTTTGTAAATAAAGTTTTATTGGAACACAGCCACATCTACTCATTTACATATTGTCTAAGGCTGCTTTTGTACGACAACTGCTGAGTTAAGTAGTTGAGTACTTGTGACAAAGAGCATATGGCCCACAAAGCCCAAAATATTTACTATCTGGCCCTTCACAGAAAGTTTGCTAAATCTTGATATCAGCTGTAAACTTCACTAAAAGATTGGGGTCTGGAAGAGGATGAAATAATATCTTGTAATAATAATGCCTTGTATTTGGTATTTAGAGTGGCTTTTCACATATTTATATTTTTAATTCTCCTAACAACCCTGTGAAGTAGGTAGTCTGTATTTCCATTTTAGAAATGAAGAACCTGGGGTTTTGAGAGGTTAGCAGACTTACACCACAGACTAGACCATAAACTCCATGAGTCTAGGCATCGTGTGTCTTTATTGTCACATCCACGTCACCTACCACAATGCTAGGGCAGTGTGGGCACTCAGAAAATACTTGCCAATGGAAGAGAGTGGTAAAGGTCACCCGGCTAGAGAAGCTGGGTCTCCTATTCCCTAGGGTTTTTTCTCCCGACCCCACAACTCCCTGGCAGTGGAAGGAGGGACTTTCTCTTGAGATAGGGCTGAACATAGGGTGCCGGACATGTCCTTCTGCTGTCAACTGAGAAACTTGGGCTGCTGCATTCCTCCTCCTGCTTAGTCAAACGCCATCTCAGTCAGACCAAAGGGCTTTTTGTTTTCCCTCAAATGCATAGTCATAGCCTGGAGAGTTTTCCTCTCCTTGTGATTGGTGCATTTTTAGACAAGATTAACACTGACGCCTTCAAGAGATGGTAGTCACATGGAATCTGGGTTTTGGATGGATTTCAGGCAGAACGCTGCCCGCCCTCCCCCCACCCCATGATGAGTCACAGTGCACAGCCAACTGCCCTTCCGAGAGGGACTCAAGGCTTTTGTTTTCTTTCATCTTGCTTCATGCTGGTCATGTGAGGCGCAGGGTATTAATAGACCATCGGGTTGGCCTTCTGAATCTGGTTGTTGTTGGTCAGGGAGATAAACGAAAGGTCTGGCCAGTCCCCACCATTTGTCACTCCTCTCTTGACTGTCACATGCTGGTTGGTGACAGAGCTGAACCAGACAAGCAGAGGTCATCCAGTGTGGTCACCGCCCACCCATGGATGTAGCCTCTACAGATGAACAGACTTCTTGCCTCTTTTTGTGGGCACTAGGGCAGCTCCTGACTTCCAGCGCTGGATCACCAGTACTAATCTTAACAAACCAGCCTCAGCCTTTCTTCACCTCCTTCTCCCTGCGTGTGTGAGAGATACATAAGCCAGGCAGGGAGAGGTTTCGGAGTGTTTTATTTGTTTTTGTTTTTTGGTGGTTTTTTTGTTTTGTTTTGTTTTGTTTTTACTTAGAGTAAAATTTTACTTAGGGTAAAATTATGTTCAGGAAATTAAAAGTCTGTATGTGGTTTGACAGGCTCCTAAGGGCTCCAGGAGGACAGAAGTTTTAAACAAATGCCTTGGAATTGCTTAGGGCTTTGATCCAAGAGTTTCAGTTCTCCTCTGCAGCCCAGTGTTTGGAATGTCACTTTGCTAGTTCTCTCAGCCTTGATTCCAGAGCCCCAGCACAGTGTCACACTCGGTGTTTACTGACCTGAAGTGAAGTTGGGCCGGGGCCTGGCCAGCAGATGAAACTCCCTTGAAAAGTTTCCTAGGGGCAGAAATTCAAGCTCTGATGTAAAGGAGGGGTCTTGGTTCTAAGTCTTAGGCTAGCTAGTTTTAGTTGGGGGCCTGCTAGGCTCTGGTAAAATTATTTTCACTTTACATCAACCTCTTTTGTTTGATGACTTTATGAAAGCATGGAGTGTATTGGGGAGGTCTCTGCTGAGTCCTCCCACTGCTTGAAGTTGGTGAGACTTAGTCTCTTGAGCCTCACTTTGTTCATCTACTGAGTAGGTTGATCTACCTGATCTCTAAGATGCCCTTCCAGTCTTAAGTTTCATTTTTCAACAGTAGAATTTTTAATAGATTTTTTTTTAATATTGCCACATCTGTAAAGAATTTTGCTACCAAAGAAAAAGCAGACTAAGGATGCACCAAGTTAAATTACTACCTTTCTTTCTTCTTGTTTGGCGATAAATGGGGTAGTGGGATTAGGACACATGCCTTCAACAAACCAACCAACCAACAAACCAACCAGCCTTGATTTTCCACGTGATCAGTGCCAGGCACTGTGCCTTATGGACGGGCATTCCCTCATTCAAAGCTCTCAACAGTCTTGAGGACTCTGAGTATTATTAGTACAGATGAAGAAATGGGGGCACCAAGAAATTGAGTAACTTGCCCATAGTCACAGAGGATCCTAGTCTCTAAGTAGAAATATGTATGTATACTATACAACCCTGAATTCCTCTCTCCCTGTGATTGGCCTCTTTCTACAGGAAGATTAAGTGCAATGGGAGATTCTAATTAACAGACATTTTTACCGAACACTGCGTGAGCAGGAGATTTCTGGATAAGACTTGCCCCTTCCTTGGAAAGTACCCATCTTGCTGACCATGAGCTATAATGTGCCTTGAGAACAGTTGGTACCAGTGGGGAAGAAGTTCAAGTAGGGGTAGAAAGATTCCTGCTGGAGTGACTGTGTAGAACTCAAACATTTGCAGGTCATAGGCGACTTTGTTCCCTTCAGAGTCCCTTGGCTTCACTTGCTGAAGTAGGACAAGCAGAATGAATTCACCCTGGCTGAAGCCAAACTCTTTATATTCAAAAGAAAAAAAGCAATTAAATATTCAGCCTGATTCCTGGGTTTTGAATTACCCCCATTTGTCTTCCACTGTGAGCATCTGCTTTTTATTCCACTGTGGGCCCGCCTGCCTTCTGTCTCTCCCCGTTGGTCCGTATCTCCATGTCATGTGACTCAAAAGCGAAGATTAGAGGAGAAAAATGTCTCTGTGTTCTAAGCCTGGCAACTTCTATTTTTACCCACAGCTGTTGGAACTGATAGCAAAGTCACAGCTCACGTCCCTGAGTGGCATCGCCCAAAAGAACTTCATGAACATTTTGGAAAAAGTGGTACTGAAAGGTGAGCTTTACCCCCCACCCCGCCCTACCTCTCTCCCCTTTTTATAGAGATGGGGATGGACAGATGGATTTTCCAATAGAGCAGACACGTCATGAGACATGGATGGACATGAATAACTCCAGATGCGTTTCAGGGGTGCCAAATGCCAGTTCAGAAAGGGGTGTGCCACTCACGTTCAGGACGGAGGGGAGAGACCATCACCCTCCCATCCTTTTATCAGGAGCATCCATTTGCCCTGCTACACACCTCTCACACTTCTCAGTGTGGTCACATGTCCCAAGCTTGGCTACCAAGCCTCTGGATTCCAAATTCCTAGAAAATTGAGCTATGTACAAGGCAGAATAGATCCACAGACTATTTGATCTAAAAGGAACTTTAGGTCTTTGGCTCATCTGAGTCCTTGTGCATGCAGGGAAACTGAGGCCCCTAAGGAAGAGTAGTTTATCCATAATCCCACAAAGACTCAGGCAGACAGGATCACAACTCATGTTCCTAACTACTGACCACCTACACAGGACATCACTGCTGGGCCAAAGAAACTGCCTTCAGGTCGAGTGAGCCAATTGGTGCTGGTGAAACAATGAAGAGAGGAAGAGTCTTTGCCAGAAATTAGGGAGAAGAGAACAAAGAGGGACCTAGATAATGGAAACTCTCCCCAGTCACCTCAAGTGTAGAAGCTTGGTCAGGTGTCGGATAAATAAGAGCGAGAAAGAAAACCACATCCCCAGAGGCAGTTACCCACGTGACAGGAGCAGAACGAAGAAGAAGAAAGGCCCGAGTACAAAATATACCGTGTCCCTGTATCATAACTGCTCATGCTTTTTCTCTCCCCCACTTCAAGTCCTCGAAGACCAGCAGAACATCAGGCTAATCCGGGAACTGCTGCAGACTCTCTACACGTCCTTATGCACACTGGTGCAAAGAGTCGGCAAGTCGGTGCTGGTCGGGAACATCAACATGTGGGTGTACCGAATGGAGACGATTCTACACTGGCAACAGCAGCTGAACAATATCCAAATTACCAGGGTAAGCAGGAACGCGCCGGCCTCCTCCTAGCAGTAAAGACTTTGTTTGGTGCCTCCACCGAGAGGCTGGGCGGCCTCCCCAGGACTTTTTAAAACTTCTCTGGTGGTCAAAAAGCCTGGACTGTCCCGATCTGGATGCTCTCTCCTGGGCGCTGAGAGTGGGCTGGAAATTCCCAATAAAGAGGGGGTGGGAAGAAGTTGGCACAACAGGATCAAAGTATGTGAATTGCAACATGGTAGGAAAACCGGAAGCTTGGATTTGGGGGTGGGGGGGTGAGGGGAGTTCTCTCGTCTTTCCCATTTCCTCCTGAAGACCGTGTCCTTTACAGCTGTAGGAATGCTTCCTTGAATACAACAGAGCTCTGATGGCAGGGGCTTGGAAAGTTGGCCCCAACCTCTGCAAAGTCTAGTTCCAGTGATTAATCATTATGACAAGTAAGCCTTTGGTTAGAGACCGCGAACATACACGCAGGGAAAGAAGAGAGCGAGTCTCACTCAAAGTGGAAAAAAACCCAAAGAGGCCCTGTATTAGAGCTACACTTCTGTTGGTAGTGTCTTTTGACTTTGTGAACCTAACTTGGCCCTCAGCTCTTGTCCTTTTAATAGTGAGCAGGAGGACTGAGGCACACAAAAAATGTGAGAAAGACACTGCTGTAATCTCCTAAGGCTCGCTAATGGACAGGCACACTTAGACGGCTCACATAGCGCTCGCCTCGCTTATCGCTGACTGCGCTGTTCTAAGTGGTTCCGGGACCCAAGCTGATAAAGTTTGGGTCTGCCCCATCTCTTGAGAAGGTAACATGAAGAAGCCTCTTTGACCTCTTTTAAATACTTATTTTACTATATGAAGTTTTCAAAATGCAGCATCCTTGACTTGGCTGTTAATAACCTCTCTGTGCCTCTTAGTTTAACTCTGAAACAAAGGGAATAATGAGAAGCTTCAGAATTATGTGACTTCCTTAGAATCACTTTGGCTACAACTCACACACACACACACACACACACACACACACACACACACACAGCACAAGCCCAGAAAAGCTATCTCAGTTGTTTAAGAGCGTGTATTCTGAACATTTACCGAATTTATTCTAATAATTTACCCCATTCTCTTCTCTTAAGTGTAGACATAGTTTGACGACGTGAATTTGAGACCCAGATTCCCAGCTTATCTCTCACAGAAAACCCACTTAGACCTTCTACCTGATTTCTGGTATTCTGTGCAGCCTGGACGTAACACTTTCTTTTTTTGGTCCAAGCCCAGGAGAGAAGTATCCAGCCAGTGATCTAAATGAGCACATCCCATCTGTCCCAAGGGTCTCTTTCCTCCAGCAACTTCGGAACACTATTTAGGTGATCACACTTGGCCAGATCTTGTCTCTGCTGCCTGCATCCCAGGAGCCTCCCTGGCCACAGCCGCTCACGTACTTTGCACGCCCATGGGCTTGCTTACCTAGAACCCCCCCTTAACTGATCCACAAACACACCAGGGAGGAAGTAGCCCTTGTAGCTGCTATAACCCTTCAGAGACAGGAGTGGGGACCAGAGAAGCCAGCGGCTTAGGCCAGGACCCAGGACTCCTTATTCCTCACATGGCAGAGCTTTCTTAACATCAGTGGTTTCCAAACTTCTTTTCAATTCAGCTTTCTTCCAACTGTGTATTCAGTGATCCAGCTTTTTGCAAACCCTTTACATCCAATGCAGTCCCGTGCAGGACAGATCAAACACTAAAGTTCATCTCACCCTCCCCTCTGCTCCTGGCACTCCAGCCAGGCCAAGCTCTTCTCTGCCCCATGCCAAGCTTGGCCCTGCCTCCCCGGGCCATCCAGTCCACTGGAAATGCTCTCATCTCGCCTTCCTCAGAGGAGTGTTGCCATCTGAAATGATCTCCAATGTGATACCACTTCCCTATCTCCATCCACTGGCTTATGAGCGCCATGAAGAAAGACTACCATCTTGCTCCCTGCTCTGTTCCCTCCGCCTTGCACAGAGCAGAAGGAAATCAATAAATTTTAGATGAATGAATGAATGATGAATGAAGGGTAGTAATGCCTATCTCCTAGCCCCGGTGTAAGATTTAATAAGCTAACATATAGAAAGTGCTTGGGACAGTACCTGGCACGTAGTAAGTCTTTAAATGTGTCAGCTCTTATTATTACGAAGGGCTCGCTCTGCGGCAGACACTCTTCTAAGTCTTTCACATGTATTCATTAACTCATCCAGTGAATAACTATGAGTAGGGGTCTTTATAATAGCTGATTTCCCCTGGGCGCTATGCTAAGTACTTCTATGCATCATCTCGTCCACTCTGCCCAACAACACTATAAGATATGCTTTTACTCATTTTATAAATGAGAAAAATCAGGCTGAGTAGTTAAGAATCGTGTGGCTGGGGGCACCTGCGTGGCTCAGTCAGTTGAGCGTCCAACTCTTAGTTTCAGCTCAGGTCGTGATCTCAGGGTCGTGGGATCGAGCCCCGCATCGGGAGGCACGCTCAGCAGAGTCTGCTTGAGATTCCCTCTCTTCCTCTCCCTCTGCCCCTCCCCACTGGGCTCACTCACTCTCTCTAAAATAAATAAATCTTAAAAAAAAAAAAAAAAAGAATAGTGTGGCTGGTGCCTCGATGCAGGTAAGATGCAGGGGACTGAACCCAGGCCTGTCTGCAGAGGCTGCTCTTCTCCCCACTGCACTCTGCTCCCTGCTGCCCTCCTTCCCAGCCCTCCTCGCTCTGAGCCACATTATCTTGAGAGCAGTGACAGGAACCCATGGAGCCCTAAAGAGCTTGTCACACAAATGCCCAACTCTCCAGAGGAAAGAAAGATCGAGAGAGAGAGAGAGAAAAACAGGACTTAATTACTTCAGTCTGGACTATATTTCGGCAGCACATATACTAAAGCCTACTTTTTAACAGTTTGGACTAAAGGGAAGTATGTTATTCCACAAAAATGTTAAGGTGACATTTACAGTAATTGTTTTCTATTTGCCAAAGTTCTCGCAGTATCTTCCCGGCATATAATCTTGTTTTCCTTCAAAATTTCATATCTAATTTTATGGAGCCAATTTTTATTGGCAAAAATAATTAATAGAATAAAGAATGAAGGGGGAAAAATGAAGAGAACTGGTTCGGAGAGGGAGAAGTCAAATAGAATCACTGTGGGTAAGGCAGTGTTTGGGGTAAGGCTGTGTTTGAAGCCGAGAGAGGGCAGGGTAGCCATAGAAGGATTATAGCCAAATGCTTGATTGACTTATTGTTCTTTTATATGTTTATATTCCAAAAGAAGGCGGCATGCAAGCAGTTAACCATTTATCAGGAGTAAGGGCTCAGCATGGGGTCTGGGCAAGGATTTTGGAAAAGTTCAGGTTTGAAAATTTGAGCGTGAACTCTGCCAAGTGGACTTTAATAGGAGTTCATGTAATAATTGGCCTGGGAGTTTTAACCAAAAAAGTAGATGCTTTGAAGTGCTGGAAACAAAAAGAAAATTTCATGGCAGTTTTATTAGCTCATATGATCAGCAGCAGATGATAAACGACAAATAAGTGTAGAGCCTTCAGCGGTCCAGCAAAAGTCCTGAATTTTGCAAACAATTGAAAATTCAGCCCAGCAGCCTGAACAATTTAAACTGTCAAGTCATAGACACTTCTGATGAGTTAAGAATCAGCTGAAGCTGATTCAAATCTGAGATTGTTAGAGCTGGAAGGGACCATGAGAGCCTTCTAAGCCAATTCACTTTGGACATGGGAAAACTGAGACCCAGAGTTCCAAGGGCACCTGGGATCCAGATCTGCTGCTTGTCCATCCCATGTTCCTCCCATGCCACCTCCCATTCTTCTCCATAGTCCGGCTTCCCAAGGCCCCATGCCTCTTCCCACCTTCCCTCTATACACCTGTCCTGCTCTGCAGGGGACACAGGTGGGGATTGGTGAAACCACGCATCCCCCCGGAATCCTGTGCGTGTGGGCTCTGATGTGCCTTGAACAGAGTAGTTCCCTAAAAATGTGAGGATACCCATTGACAGGATTATTTTCCCCTGAGCTAAGGAAGGGCTTCTTCATCCTATATTTTTTCCTGTGACCCCCAGAGGTGACAGAGCACCAAGCTAAAAATGGCAGTAGTCCAAAATCAAGAGCTCACCCAGGTCTAGCATGAGAAGAACAAAGAACCCCAGTCTCAGGTGATTTGTGCTCACTTCTTACCCAAATGGCAGCATCAATTGCTGTTGAGGACCGATCAGTAAATACTAGTGAGGACCTCCCCTGCACAGATGGTTCCCAGAGCACTCTGTGCTTACTTCCTGGATAGCACTTAACATATTGTTCTATAATTATTTGCTTATGTTTCTGAGTCTCTTGCGAGCCTAATGAACCCGTTCCAGCCCCAGTGCCAGGCCTTAGTAGGCCCTCAAAAGAAGTTGTTTGTGCTGGGCTCGTCTGCAAGGGATATGAAATTAGACCCCACCTTCAAGGACCTAGGTGTGGGTGGGATAACATGAGCCCATCAAAATTTAAATAATAAATATAAAATTAAACAATTAAATACAAGTTGAGGGTTATAGCAGGAACAGCTCCTGATTAACTGTCAATGTATTATCCACAAATAATTTTTTTTAAATATTCCATGGAGCCCTAGGTTTGAATAGAGATGTTCTAATGGATGGGGGCACTTACGCCAAAAGTTTCTGGACCAGCCATTCCTAAAGGACACACATGCGCGCGCACACACACACAAATATACACAACAAGCACAGGGTCTTTTTGTTGTTGTTTTTTACCCACTTAATTATGAGGGTTTCAGTCATCCCTCAGATATTTTTTGGGTACCTACTATATGCTAAGCACTCTTCTATGGAAAAAGCACACAGCAATGAAAAAAGACAAAAAGTGCTGCCTCCCTGGAGCTTACGTTCCAGCAGGAATGTTCCATTCAAGCTTCCTTTTGGAAACAGTTTGCATTACATAACAAAAAGGGGCTGGTTCAAAAAGTCCCCAGAAGAGCTCATAGAATTCGAGGAAGATGCCTGGGGTACCCACAGAAAACAGAAAAGAAATTCCCTTTCAGAGAAAATAGGTATAAGCTGGATCTGAGGAAGAGCATCATTTGGATGGGCAGAGCGGCGAGGGGAGAGCGGGGGGCCCAGGCGCAGCGTGTTTGGGCACAGGCAAGAAAACCCGCCTGGAGGGATCCATGGCCAGGAGGGGTGATGGGAAAGCCCGCACAGGTGGCAGGCCGGGGCGCTCTGTCCAGGGCACGGGGCCCTTTAGGAAGGTAGCGAATCTGGTCACTGAGTGAACTGAGTGGAGCAGAGAAATCCAACATGTGCTGTTTGGAGAATCATTAAAAGTATAAAGCTTTGTGAAACTTAGGAAAATCCCTCTGGCACCATTCAGCTCGAGCTGTTCCAGGCTATTCCTGTGGGCCTCAGCCGCGGGTCCTGTTTCTGCCCTCGGGGTGGGGAGAATTGCAGCTTTGGATCTGGGATCAGTCAACCAGCTTGAGGGTGGAGGACAAGGGGACACCTGCATCCTCAGTGTCACCTGGTGATCTGCGGCCCACCCCCCACAACCTGCAACTTAACGTCATCCTTCTCCCCACAGCCTGCCTTCAAAGGCCTCACCTTCACTGACCTGCCTTTGTGCCTCCAACTGAACATCATGCAGAGGCTGAGTGACGGGCGTGACCTGGTCAGCCTCGGCCAGGTGGCCCCCGACCTGCACGTGCTCAGCGAGGACCGGCTGCTTTGGAAGAAGCTCTGCCAATACCATTTCTCCGAGCGGCAGGTCAGGGGGGCCCTCACGGGCAGTCCCTCCTCTCCCTTCTCTGTCCCCCACCCTCAAACTTCCTTGGCATTCTTCCTGAGCTCGAGGCATGGGTGCCCACCCTCCAGGGGGCTTCCCGGCTGACTAGAGAGCAACAATACGAGGAGTTTCTAAATAATGTATGTGATTCTAGTGGAAAAAACAACAACTTACATTCTTGACCTATATGCACACTTCACAACTTGCTTTAAAAAGTTCATAAAGCAACACCTGTCCTCCTCTTCTATAACAGAGTAACTTACAAAAGCAACTTATCTTTATATTTTATAGCTAAGGAACTTTTATAGATATGTTTCATTTTAGTCTAAGAACCCAGGGCGGGGTAGGTATCTTGATGCTCACTTTAAACAGATGAGGGGACTCAGTCCACAAACTAGGGAAATGGCTCTCAAGGGAAGGAGACTGGCCTTGAGTATGAATTTGAACTGGGGGCTTCGGACACCAGCTCTAGGCCTGTTTCCCCTCCTCATGCTGCCCCAGACTTTTTTTTTCCACCCTCTTTATATAGATGTGTGAGTTCAACAAGTTCTGTTCATGAAGCCACTAATATTTAGATATAAAATAGAGCCACTGTGCCAAGCAGGGACTGCATCTCCCTGGAAATAATCACTCAAGTCTACAGCAAAGAAAAGATTGAAGGTGTTTATTGAAATCACCTAAACTTTAAAGGACCATCCAAATACAACTTAGTAGAGGTCAACAATAAGATGTCACCAGCCCCCTGTTTCTTTTAAAGACTGGTAAAAGCTACCATTTCACTGGGTAGAGCTCAGAAGGACCTTCTTTCTATCTGGGCAATTTTTTCCCTGGCAAGTGCAGGGCATAGATGAACAAGTGGGAAGGAGAGGTGGGAACAGAACTTTTCAGAAGCACAAAACCACAAACCATCTTCTTGATGAACTCTCCTGCAGTCGTGTGCAATTATCTGTATTCGTTTGCAATTTAGATCCGCAAGCGATTAATTTTGTCTGACAAAGGACAGCTGGATTGGAAGAAGATGTATTTTAAACTTGTGCGATGTTACCCACGGAAAGAGCAGTACGGAGACACCCTTCAGCTTTGCAGACACTGTCACATTCTTTCCTGGAAGGTAGGTGTCTCGAGGTGGCTGCCACAGACCCCCTAGCCCAGCCCCTAAGAGCCAAAGGCACCAGCATTGCCATGCGAAAGCCCTTCCTACTTCTTTCCTGCACTTCCCTACTGCAGCTGAAGGTGTAGGAGACACTGATTCAGTCCCTGGGGAGAAAAACTTTGAGAGTCCTTAATTTCCTCCACCCCTATTTTTATATGTGTGTGTGTGTGTGTGTATATATATATATATTTTTTTTTTTTTGTACACCCACCCACCTGCAAATTCTCCCATTCTCTTTGCGTGTGGGTGTGCGTGCACACACACACACACACACACACACACAGTTCTTTAGTTTTTGCAGAACTTATGGCATTCTTTTTTTTTTTTTTTAAAGATTTTATTTATTTATTTGAGACAGAGAGAATGAGAGAGAGAGAGCACATGAGATGGGGGAGGGTCAGAGGGAGAAGCCGGCTCCCCGCCGAGCAGGGAGCCCGATGCGGGACTCGATCCAGGGACTCCAGGATCATGACCTGAGCCGAAGGCAGTCGCTTAACCAACTGAGCCACCCAGGCGCCCAACTTATGGCATTCTTGACAGAGGAATGTTGTTTTGAGCTTGGGCACAGCCTCATGGGGCTACAAGCCAACGCGATGCTTCTGAGAACTCAAACCTAAAACCATGATGTTCCTTTCCAGGGCACTGACCACCCGTGCACAGCCAATAACCCAGAGAGCTGCTCCGTTTCCCTTTCACCCCAGGACTTTATCAACTTGTTCAAGTTCTGAATCCCAGCATGGGACAACACTTCCGAAGGGTTCCCCAGCTGATCAGATGGTTGTGAATACAGAGCTTGGACAGTTCATTTGTAAATAGTGTACATTTGAAACGTTGGCTCAAAACTTCTGAGCTAAGTCACTGAGAGGACATTGGAAGGGGAGAGATGCAGTTGCCGGCGGGGAGTTGAAGAATACGGACTTCTCGTTAGAACTGGTATGGAAAAACGGAAATACTGTAAATAAACTTTTTTCTAACTATTTGCCGGCAAGACTGTAAGGGCAGGAATTCAGTTTCATCGGTGAAAATGGAATTCTCCTCATGTTCACTGAGACGCCTTGGTAGTTCCCTAGGGATGTGGAAGAAAAGGGCAGAACTCGAATACAAGATAGAACACTCTGTTTACAATGTGAAAATTTGCTTAAAGAAGGAGAAGACGACAACATAATGCGAATCCCTGCGCTTTGGTTTCAATTTGGGGGGGGGGGGTTGTTTTAAAAAGGCAAAGGAAGCACCACCCATCTTAAACCCACGAGGGCATAGGGCCTTATCTTGCAAATATTATCACACAATAAGTCTACCTCGGAAAGTATGCAGTGCTCCCTCCGCCAAAGTACATTGTCCGGTAGGCAGTGTCTGTTTTTCTTGGTTTTTCGTCACATGAAAGTGGTTTCAATAGGAAGGGATCCTGGAGGCAATCCTCCTCATGTTGCAGACTTCCTTTTTAGATGAATAGGCACTCTTCGGAGTTGCCTCTTTTCTAGAATAACTCCACAGCACATATGCCTTTTTTTTTTCCCCTTTCGTATTATAGCTGTGTTATAGCTCATTCGGGACAACATAAGACCGATTAAAAACAGTCCCAGAGGAAGTCCTACTGCAGAAAAGATAGAATGAGTCACCCAAAAGCTGTGAAGACTTTCTTATTCCTGTTTAACTTCTCGGCTTGTCTGGGCTTCCCAGAATATCTTCACAGATAAGCGTTATCTGTGGACTGGTCGAAGCCAGAGTGCTGATAAAGGCTTGTAAAACAGGTTTTACGTATCAGTTAAACGTTTTACTAGGGGCTGTCCCTCATGGCAGGTGATGGGCCGAGGAGCTTTCTTTTCTTTATGTCCAACATCAAAATTTACTCAGCCTAAGCTAGGATTTTTTGCGAGGATGACGAGATAAAGCCCGGAGTTCCAATCATAGGGAACAGAAGTACTGTGAGTTCATCCCTAAACTTGCTCCATACCCCTGGGGATCTTGCTAGGCAAATATCAGCAGATAACTGTGTGGAAGAAAGGAAATCTCAGGACTTAATGAGGTCATTGTCAAATATTCCTGGGATGGGGTAGGGGATGTTTTTGTTTTTTACTTTTTATAGAACTTTGCTTTTCTACAACAATGTACATATTTTGGCAGTTGTATTTGCTTTGTGCTTTTTTTCTTCTTTTGCAAATAAAGTTGCCACCCTGCATGCCCTTGGCAAATAAGTGAAGCAGAAATAGGAACTTGCTCACATTCACAGTGGAGAACAGTGTATCCTTAGGGGTTGAACCTTGGGGTGACCTGGGGAGGGGAAAGGTGGGTAAACATGTACAGAAACAAGGCCAGGTACCAGTCGGTGATGCAGAGCCCCTTCCTGCCCTCCCCTCAGTGCACAGCCCCAGTATCAGCATGCTGAAGAGAAGTCAACTCTCCGTCAACCCTCCTCACTGTGCCTACACACCAGGGTGTCTCCGTGTTTATTTTCACTACCCCCCACCCCCATCAGGAGAAAAAATTAAATTGCATTTAAATTCTCCCCACTGAGAAGAATTAAACATTAAAGAATGAGATCTTGTTGGGTAAGGTTGAGCTTCCGGAGCCCCTGTAATACCGAATGGGTTTTTTTGCTCTCCCCTCCCCCCTGAGTCAAAGTCACACTGAGGAATGCAGGGCCTAGATGGTGGAATAAAAAACAAGCGCTTCCAGAATTCAGACAACTTCTCTCAAATGTCTCCGCTTCCTGAAAGATGTGGGGCGGAGCTGGGTTGATTGTTACTCTGAGATCTCTGGAACCTTTGACTCTGTCATTTTTAGGTGTAGGTGTTCGTGGCCTTCCACATCTGTCCATCAACTCGTGACCTCTGCCCCTTCGTGACGATCAGGGAGGTGGGAACTCCCGGGCACCCTCGGGTTTGCAGTCCCAGAAGTGTTGCCTGCTTTAGGTCATCAGCTCAAAGCTGGCAAACCAGTCTCCTTTGGACTATCCGCAGTGCCCCCGACTGCCTCTCAGACCCCAGGCAGCGAGGCACATCTGTGCAAGATGACTCCTACCACAGGTGGTAGGGTGATGGCTTTCTGAGTTGTTTCCCTTGATGGTGCCTCTGGGCTCTCCCCATCTCTGTTGGCATTTTTGGAGGTGGTGTGGTGACAAAGTCAAGGAAAATTTTTAAGGAAAAAGAAGAAACCAACATTTGTGGTTCTCTTTCATTGGAAGAGGAGACAAAGAAAGGAAATGGCAGGTGGAGAGGGATGGGGGAAGGAATAGAAATGGCCTATCTTTGATGCTGTGGTTTGTGTGAAGGCAATGGAGAAGAACATGGCGGTGAGAGCATCTGTGTTGGTGCCACGTGGCAGCTATTAAGCATGGCCAGAGCCTCACATAAAAGTAAAGTGAGTGAAAAAGAGAATTCTCGTTCCCTGGGGACTAATCGTCTTTAGAATTTCTATTGGCAAACCCTCTGGGGACAACCTAACCTAAAAAACAAAAACAAAGGATCCCTGTCTCAAAACTGCGGGTCTAAAAGCCAGAGGGACAGGACAATGGAAAGTGCTGGAAGAGATAGAAGGCTCCCCTCTCGTTGCTGTACCTACCTAACCACCCCGGACCCCATAACATAGAATTTGACTTTGATGTCAACTAGGAAGTAATTTGGACTTGCAGAGAAGGAAGGAGGGTGCCCAGGGCAGTGTGAGTGAGCACAAGTCCACAGGGATGTTAGGTATGATCTGGTCCAACGTAAAGGTATATGAGCAGTGAGCCCGGAGTCTCTTGAGAGTAAGGCACAACATCTGGGGAAAGAATATGTGAGTGTTCACTTCATAGCAAGATCCGGAAAAAAGTCCAATGACATCTTCAAGTAGAGGGCATGATTACTTGATGCTCTTACTTTGAGTAGATGGATCGGTAGCATGGGAGGACGAGTGGCAAAACCACAAAGTAAAAACATCCCCAGGGTGTCAGCCATGAGATGACATTTGTTTAGTGATGATCAATTTTATACTGAAGTGGCCTAGAGGAGATAATTGGAGGTGGGCTGGGTTGATACTGCAAAACACTCAGGACAGCAGTGGGCTTTACTGGGTGATGGTGAAGGAAGGTCACAAGCAGGTACGGTGTTATTGTCATGATTCTCTGTAGATTCGAAAAGTGTTTTTCATGAGGAGCTTAAAATTTAACAGAGTCTCCTTTTTTGTGTTGTTTCTATGTGGGAGAAGAGAGGGAGCTTAAAATTTCATTTGTCTAAGCTTTACTGGGTGATGGTGAAGGAAGGTCACAAGCAGGTACAGTGTTATAGTCATGATTCTCTGTGGATTCGAAAAGTGTTTTTCATGAGGAGCTTAAAATTTAACAGTCTCCTTTTTTGTGTTGTTTCTATGTGGGAGAAGAGAGGGAGCTTAAAATTTCATTTGTGTGATTTGCAAGGTCAATCATTTCAAGACATGTTCAACCGTATATCGTTTGTAGCATTGAATACAATGTTTATCATAAAATACGCACCTGAGTTTATAGTTTTCTGCCAGGCTATAGGGCAATGATGTTTTGCTATGCACTCTATTTTATGTGTGTGAATTTTTTTAATTGTAATTTTATGTGTGAATTTTTTTTTAACTAAACTATATCAACATTTTCTATGTGGACATCTGGGTGTTTTTTGTTGTTTTTTTTTTTAATCTATTTCCAACTATCTGAGTCTGTGAACCATCCTTCTGACTGGATCCTGGCCTAAAATCCTATTAGTGTTTAAACAGACCTCAGAAACACCCCGAACCTCTAGACAAATGCAAAGACATGGCTCTTTGATATATCTTGGGCTCTTGATGTCTTCAGTAAACAAGATCATAATTCCTTTAAACTCCACATCTTCTTTAGATGCTTTCTTCTCTGTTTTGTTAGAGTGAACCCTTGTGGTTTCCCAAAGGAAGGAAACTCCCATCCCAGACTTCGGTGCTGGAAGGGAAGTTGAAGATGGTGGAGTCTGGCATTCCTTCTGCCTTTCAACATGAGGTAGGGGGTCCAGAATATTCAGGGGACATGTCTGAGCCCATCTGGTCCTCAGTGGTAGACCTGAGTATGAACCCGGGACTTTCTGAGGCCTTGACTCTGTGCCCCCCTACCCAGCATCTGTTGGTATTGTCTGGAGGCACGTGACACCTGACCCGACTTCTCAACATGTGGAAGGCAAGCATGAAGGTCCAGTGTTACGCATCCAGCCATTATCATTTCCAAATACTTTAAGTCCCTGGTTCTCCGTGGAGAAGTTAACATTTCTCCCCGGAGCCGCTTAACATTTTTACGAACCTCTGAACCTGTCGCGAGAGTACAGCATTCTAGTGAGTACAACCTGCTCACCATAGAGCAAGCAGCATGTTTTGACAAACTCACTTTTCCCTCGGTACTTAAATTTTAATTACAAAAGCGGTCCTTAAGACAGCTAGATAATGGCTGAGCAGCCAGCTTGCTTTCTAGAAACTGAGGTTCTGATGGTAACCAAGCAGGTATTTCCTCTCAGACCAAGAAGTACATTTAATCCATCCCCTTCATCTCCCCACCCTCCAGCACCTGCCATAAGATCTGGTGAGTTTCTATCGGGGGTGGGGGGGAGGCGGGGGAGAATCCTCCCACTCTCTGCTAAACTTCATCTTCACTCAGCAAAGACGGATTATTTTATTCCAAGAGGCAGCAAGGAGCGAGGGACCACAGATATTTGTGACTTTGTCTGCTGGACATTTTTCAAAGTGTCCCTGAACTCAGCAAACAAAGCTTCCTGAGTAATCTCCCAAAATTCAGGCCCTGCTCCATTTGTCCAAAAATGGATGGCTGCTCCAAATCTCTGAACTTCTTAAAACTCCATCTGCTACAACATTACTTCTGGAGTTTGAACATGACTTTTTCTGTCTTTGAGTATAGCAATGTTTGTTTAATTAACGATGCACAAGTCTGTTAAACAGAAGGCTCCAAGGATTGCTCTACGCTTGAGAACTCTTGGCACCATCTTTATTCTACCAAGTGCCAATAACCCTGGCTAGAGGGGGTGTATATGAAAGTCCATGTCCTAAGTTTAGAAGCTTTACTCCTTTTAATAAAAAATGCTATAGGGGATTGAACATGTAACTAAAAGTACAAGGTTAGTCTCATTACATGCAAAGATGTTTAATATTGTGTGAGCTAAGTCCTTCTGTATAAATTATTTGCACACTTTCCTTGCATGATGAATTGATTTTTTTATAGTTGTTTGTACCAGACGGTGGCATATTTTTGTAAAAATTTTTTGACACTGAATTGCAATAAATGTTTTTCCAACAACACACGGGTGCATTTTTGGTGTGTGCCAATTCAAGTTGGCTTTTTAGCATACTGAGTATGTTTATCTTTTGCCTCATGAGGCTTAGATTCCTTGTCCCAGAAACTTATCATTGTTATAAAATTTCTAGGAACATGTAGAAAAATAAGCTTGCTGCTGAGTGCCAAACTCAGTAAATAACACAGCACTCTGCTTAAATGGGATAGTTCCACTTACTGTATGTATACTAGAATGATTAGGGAATAATGAGCCGTGAAATCAGTATCAATGTATTCATCAATAGACATTTATTGAACAGCTATTATACACTGGACCCTGTGCAAGGCACTGGGAATAGGACAGTGAACAAGACAGACAGAATGCCTGCCTTTATGGAATTTAGATTCTAGTAGGAAAAACAAAGACAATCAAAGCAAGTAGGAAAACATTTAATTCATAATAAGTGCTATGGTAAGAATAAACAAGGGTCTGGGATGCAGAATAACAAGGGAACCTGCTGATGACAGGCTGAGCAGTAGGTCTCTCCAACAAAAGATAGTGAGGCTGAGACCCAAAATGTAAGAAAGAGCCAGCTGCAGAAAAGTGAGGTCTTGAGCATTCCAGAAAGAGGGAATGGCTTGAGCAAGGTTCAGATCATGGTCCTGCCACTTACTACACTGTGACCTTTGTCCCCTTAATTCCTCTAGGTCTCAATTTCCTAGACTCCAAAATGGTGATAATAAATCCATTACTTATGGTTGTGAGGGCTAAGCAAACTAATGTGAGTAAAAAAGCATGGAACCAGGCACACCACACGTGTTCCATAAATGTTAACAATCATGATTCCCCAAGCAACATTGCTCTGCATCTCTAGTTAGGTGTGATGTGCTCAGGTGACCGACATGGTAGCTGAATTAATAATACATTTACTCTGGAATGCACCCTGATCCTGCCACTAACTCTCCATTAGAAAAAGACATAAAAGGCATATTGGAGTAATCAGATTTTTTTTTTTTAATTTCCACCAGGAACACAAAAGCTCAACACTCACTAAATATCCCAAGCATTCTTTGCTCAGGCTGCTCTATCCACTAGAATATTCTTCCCCTGCCTCTGTCTGGTAAGCATCTATGGCTCCTTGTGACCAGCTCGTCCCTAAAGCCTCCTCCGACTGAGTAAATCTCACCTCCCATAACACTTTCCTGCATCTGATCTGGGGCTATGTCATCGTACCCAGCACAGTGCTGGGGCTGAATGAATTAATAACGCACACAAACCATAAGAGACTCTTAATCTCAGGAAACAAACTGAGGGTTGCTGGAGTGGAGGGGGGTGGGAGGGATGGGGGGGCTGGGTGATGGACATCGGGGAGGGTACGGGCTATGGTGAGCGCTGTGAATTGTGTAAGATTGATGAATCACAGACCTGTACCTCTGAAACAAATAATGCATTATCTGTTAATAAAAAAATTTTTTTTTTAAATAACACACACAGACATTCACAAAATGCTTTTGAAAGTCTCACTGATCACATGCTTACCCTCCACTTGAATAAGAATCAGTGTGAGTTTATGGGCATAGACAGAACTATTTATAGCTTCTTGGTTAAAAATTAATGGTAGTTGAAAAAGTAACAAATGTGAAGACCTAGTTTTCATTAAAGTTTAAGTTCAACTACATCTTTACAAGTCTAGTACTGTTTAATAAGCTCAAATTGAACAGACTAAAGTCTCTTTAAAAAAAAACAAATCCCTTTTATACACTTCATGAAAATTCCTTGGAACCCCTGGGTGGTGCAATCGGTTAAGCATTCGACTCTTGGTTTTGACTCAGGTCATGATCTTGGGGTTGTGAGATCGAGCCCTGGCATGGGGCTCTGAGCTCAGCTAGGAGTCTGCAAAAGTTTCTCTCTCCCTCTGCCCCTCCCCATGCTCACTCTCTTCTCTCTCTCTCAAATAAATAAATCTTTAAAAAAAAAAGAAAATTCCTTTAAACATGTTAAAGCTACAATTATAAATCTAACACATATGCTTTTTTTTTTATAAGCATTTCAAATACCTGCTCAGGTAAGCATCAACCCTAATAAACAAAACATTCCCAGGTAAATTAATAACTTATAAGTTAAGCATAAATATATCTCAAAAACTCTAGCATTGTTACGAGTAAAATTATTATACCTTTCCATTTAAAATCATATCTTACACTAATTACTTATTTTAAATGGAAATCATAAGGCTACTAGAGTAGGCAGAATAGTGACTCTCCAAAGATGTTCACATCCTAATCCCCAGATCCTGTGACTATGTTACATGGCAAGGGAGACTTTGCAGGTGTGATTAAGTGCTTTGAGATGGAGATTACTCCCAACTACCTGGGTGAGCCCAATCACAAGGGTCCTTAAAAGTGGAAGAGAAAGGCACGAGAGGACAGTGATGTCACGGACAACAGGCCCTCCCGCCATTGCTGGCTTTGAAGAGGGAGAAAGCAGGCCATGAGCCAAGGAAGGAGAGCACCATCTATAATCAGGAAAAGGCAAGGAAACGATTCTCTCCCAGAGCCTGCAGAAAGGCATGCAGCCCTGCCAACACCTTGAACTTAGCCCAGTGAGATAGAGGATCAGCGTTTCGAAGTCTCCCCAAGAAGCCATGTTTACAAAGCAGCAGTGTCCTGGCAGGGGGCAGTCATTCAGAAGTGTGAGCCCAACCCCCGCCTTCAAGAACGTCCATAGATCTGGTCAGCGGGGCTGGGAGGGGCAAGAGAATGTACATCAACTACAACACAAGATCCTTAGTTCCAAGCACCCTGACTGAGGTACAAAGTACCAGAGGAATTCAGAGAGGAAGGACTGAGTTCATGCTTGTGAAAAGGAAGAATGTGGGATAAGACAAGCCCACAACATACTCTTCCTGAATCAGTATAAACAAGGGCTCCTCTGGAATCTGGAAGCCAGGGACTGTGGCTTAAAAGCCAGAGACCAAGACTTACCACCCAAGCCTCTTTGGTGCTGTCTGTAGGTTTCTTGAAAAAGACGAAACAAAACACTGAAGGTTGGACAGGTTTCCCTTCTGAAGGGAACTGAAGAAGTGCTCTGTGTTTCCTGGGGTCCCAGGGCCTGAGCCTTGTCGTTGTTCTCAAAAATTAACAAAAGCTCAGTGAACCCCAGGTCCTTTCAATGAACTCTGTGATGATCAATTTTGAGCCAACTTGGCTAACCCATGGTACCCATTTGTTAGGTCAAACACCAATGCAGACGTTGCTGCGAAGGTAGTTTCTAGGTATGATTAACATTTAAATCAGTAGAGAGAACAGATTAGCCTCCGTAAAGTGGATGGGCCTTAGCCAATTGTTGAAGGTCTTCAGAGGAAAAGGCTGATGTGCCCCTAGAAAGAAGGAATTCTTCCTCCAGACTGCCTTTGGGCACAAGACTGCAACATCAGCTCTTCTCTGGGTGTCCAGTCTGTCAGCCTTCCTTACAAATTTTTTTTAAAGATTTTATTTATTTACTTAGAGAGAGAGAGCAAGACAGAGAGAGAGAGCACGAGCAGGGGGCAGAGGGAGAGAGAGAAGCACTCCCCGATGAGCAGAAGTCTGACGCGGCGCTCGATCCCAGGACCTCGAGATCATGACCTGAGCCGAAGGCAGACGCTTAACCAACTGAGCCACCCAGGCACCCCCAGTCTTCCTTACAAATTATAGACTTGCCAGCTCCACACCTGTGTGAGCCAGTTCCTTATAGATAGATAGATAGATAGATAGATAGATAGATAGATAGATAGATGATAGATAGATGATAGATGATAAAGAGATAGATAGATAGATAGATAGATAGATAGATAGATAGATAGATAGATAGATAGATAGATGATAGATAGATGATAGATAAAGAGATAGATGAAGATAGATGATAGATAGATGATAGATAAAGAGAGACTGTGTTTATCTATATATAGAGAGAGGGAAAGACAGAGCAAGAGAGAGAGATGCATCCGATTGGTTCTGTTTCTCTGGAGAACCCGGACTAGTACAAGCTCCTAGAAAGAGAACAAGGGCAAGGAAAGTCTGCAGGAAGGCTTCAGAGGGCAGGAGGGAAAGGGAGAAAACCCAGAGAGAGAGCGGAATCTAGTGGCTCTAAGGGGCTGTCAGCCAGCTACCACATCCTGAGAAATCATATTTGGCAGATGCTAGAAAATGCAGCAAAATAATCACTCTTACCCCACATAAAAGTGAGTTGGCTCCCCTTTCTTTGTACGTTTTAAACTGGCATTCAATTGTTTTAATTATATTTAGTTCTTTCTTTTTCTGTGTGTGTGAAAGAAATGTGAGCCTTTCTATATCCGCTTAGCACCCAGTTGACCTGTCAGCTATCTTTTTTCTCTAGTTTTTATTTAAATTCCAGTTAGTTAACATACAGTGTAATATTAGTTTTAGTGTACAATATAGTGATTCAACACTTCCATACATCCCCGGGTGCTCATCACAAGTGCCCTCCTTAATCCCCATCACCTGTTTCACCCATCGCCCCCACTCACCTTCCCTCGGGTCACCCTCAGTTTGTTCTCTGGAGTTAAGAGTCTGTTTCTTAGTTTGCCTCGCTCTCTCTCTCTCTCTCCCTCTTTTTTCCCCTTTACTTGTCTGTTTTGTTTCTTAAATTCCACGTATGAGTGAAATCATATGGTATTTGTCTTTCTCTGACTTATTTCATTTAGCATAATACTCTCTAGCTCCATCCATGTCGTTGCAAATGCTAAGATTTCATTCTTTTTATGACCAATATTCCATTGTATATGCAGACCATATCTTCTTTATTCATCAGTCAATGGACACCTGGGCTCTTTCCATCATGTGGCTACTGTAGATAATGCTGCTATGAACATCAGGTGCATTATCCCTCTGAATTAGTGTCTTTGGGTTCTTTGAAATATACCTACTAGTGTGATTGCTGGATCATAGGGTAGTCCTCTTTTTAACTTTTTGAGGAACCTCCATACTGTTTTCCACACTGGCTGCACCAGTTTGCATTCCCACCAATAACGCGCAGGGGGGTTCCCCTTTCTCCACATCCTCACCACCAACACCCATTGTTTCTTGTGTTATTGATTTTAGCCATTCTGACAGGTGTGAGGTGATAGTTTTGTCTTAATTTCAAAATTATTCCAAGAAGCCCCTACTTCCTTCAGAGAGGTAGCCCAGCATAGTGATTAAGAGCGAAGAATCTGAAGTCAATCTGCCTGCGTTCCAACTCTGTCCTGCCTCCTCCTTGTTATGTCAGACAGACTGCTCAACCTTCACATGCCTCAGTCCCCTTATATGTCAAATGGGATGGTAACAGTACCTGCATCATAGAACTGCTGTGAGGAGTACCTGAGTTGATGCATTTTAAGCAATTAATACATTTTGTGTGGTTACAGCGTGCTTAATGCATAGTAAGTTTTAAATAAACATTCATTATTATTATTCACTAAGGCCACTTTCCATTTTCTGTTTTTGCATTGTGCTCTAAGCAGAAAAACCATGTAGCCTTCACTGTCCATAAAGAGAAGCATAATTACCACAATTGTAGCCTTTGCTTATTGTTTAAATCAATGGTCTCCTATCATCCCATCAGTAAGCATTTTTAGCATAAACCCAATATGTGTATTTATTAAATATAGGCAGGGGCGCCCGGGTGGCTCAGTCAGTTGAGCGTCCGACTCTTGGTTTCAGCTGAGGTCATGATCTCATGGATCGTGGGATCGAGCCCCATGTTGGGCCCCGCACTCCGCAGGGAGTCTGCTTGAGATTCTCTGTCTCTGCCCCCTCCCCCCACCCCTGCTCACACTTGCTCTCTTGGTCTCTCTCTCAAATAAATAAATAAAATCTTTAAAAAAAAAAAGCATAGGCAGGCATTATTATCATTAATATTTCAAAGCATAATGAACACTCAGGAGGACAGTCAACATTAGTAATGATGGAAATAAACCCGTATTTCAAATAGTTGGGAGCATTTTGAACTTTTGAGTCAATTTTTGGTCAGCTCTCATTAGCTTGTCATTGTAGCAGAAACTGCAACCAGTGAAGAGACCCTCCTAGGAAGAGCCATGTTAGCGCTGACATTTTCCTGTTCCTTTATGTGCAAGTGTGGTATCTTCACTCTGCTGTGTCGCTACAAGAACCTTCTTAAAGCATTTGTGCATTTTGTGAGATTTAATTTAAAACCAGATTCCATAATCCATAAATCCGTGTAGCCAGGCAGACAATACACCAAAAATGAACGACTGAGGGTACCA
Source organism: Phoca vitulina (assembly GCF_004348235.1). NCBI lineage: Eukaryota > Metazoa > Chordata > Mammalia > Carnivora > Phocidae > Phoca > Phoca vitulina. The sequence goes on along the minus strand of NW_022589721.1, from coordinate 18,668,971 downwards.
CTGGCCTCCGCTTTGCATTGGGGTCAAGGTGCCTCGGGTACTGACTTGACACCTGATGTCTGACAGGTGGACAGAGAGGACCATTAGCAATCTGGATATTAAATATTTGTAAAGCTTCTGTGCTGGTTTTTCTCTGTTTGTCCCCAAAGACCCATGTCCAGCTCCGTGCCCCGGAGGACTGACTGGAAAGGGCTGCATCCCCCAGCCTCCATTGCCATTGGATTGGTGTGTGGTTGGGTTTGCCCAATGGGAGGTGCCAGCAGAGACCAGAGAGCAGAGAAAGAGAGAGTTTGGGGTCTTTCTTGCCCTCTCCCTCTTGGCTGGCCACTCATCTCTGACAGGGGCTGTCTCCTTCCTCCACATAAACCCTCCCAATGTCTCCAGCTATCATGGGTCTTCTCTCCAAGCCTGGGAGAAGCAATGCTCATTGTTGCTCACCTCTGGGGCCCTCCACATCCTTTGTGTCCCCTTAACCCAGCCCACACCTCTCCAAGTCGTCCCTTCATTCATGTCCCTTTGCTTCAATTCCATAAGGAGATTATTTCCCATCAGAAACCACAAATAATTGCTTTATTTCTTCCTCTTCAAGAAAGCAGTCAATGGCAATTTTCATTTTTTCCTTCCAGGACCTCACTTCAGAAACCACTGGTTTTATGTCAAAGATTTATCTATGTATTTTGGGGGGCGGGGGATGGGGCAGAGAGAATCTCCAGCAGACTCCCTGTCAAGTGCGGAGCCAGACGCAGGGCTCGATCCCAGGACCTTGAGATCACAACCAGAGCCCACACCAAGAGTCAGACGCTCAACCGACTAAGCCACCCAGGCATCCCTGAGACCACCAGTTTAAATAGCTATTCTGAACAGTAAGCCAAATCATTTTCCTGACCAGTGTGAATATAAGCCTTAGATTCCCCATTTCTTCTGTCACTCTCCAGGGAAAAGTTTTTGCTTGAGCCAATAAACACCTGCTGAAAAGGGGAGGACTCCCAGAATGAGCTCTGGATAGACAGCCACTCAGCAGCCCTGGCCTCTACCCAGGGGTCTGTCCCACCAGGCTGAAACTGTGGGAAGCCACTTTAGCTCTCTCAGTTTCCTCATCTATAACATGAAGGTATGTTGGATCAGCTAGTCTCTAGGTCCTTTTTAGCTCAAATATCCTTTTGTAATTTTAGGAAGTCATATAGTAGTTCAGAGGAAACTATGTTACTTGGTATTTTTGTTTTCTTTTTTGTTTTTCTTCTTCAACACCATCCCACCCTCCTCTCCAAAACAAGGACATACACTCCTCCATTGGTTAGAATGTTTCTTGAGTTAAAATCCTTTAAATTTCATAAACTCCTAAGTAGGGGTGCCTGGGTAGCACAGTTGGTTAAGCGTCTGACTCTTGGTTTCGGCTCAGGTCCTGATCTCAGGGTTGTGAGATTGAGGTCCACATCAGGGCTTGACATTCTCTTCCTCTCCCTCTCCTTCTGCCCTTCCCCCGGCTCGTGCTCACTCTCTCTCTCAAATAAAATAAATAAATCAAATCTTTAAAAATAAATAAATAAAAATAAACTTGTAAGTAATAAGAAAGCCCAGACATAATATCAATAATCAATTGAATCCTGTGCTTTCAAATCAGAGCTGATTCTTCAGCATTTACCATCATACTCTGGCCACACAGTTACTAAACCACAGAGCTACGATTTAAGCTTAAATCTGTCTCACCCTAAACCCAGTGTGCTTTTATGACACCACAGCCATCCTCCCTGCACAGCACCTAATACTGTGCCTTGGAGAAAGTCATTGTGAAATACGTATTTCCTGCGCCAGATACCCAGAGGTCTCCTGGATACATTTTCATTAGCCTTGCCATTCAAATGGGCTTGCTATTAGATGAACACTTGCCGACAAATAACTGAAAGAATTCTTGGCTTGTGCGAATAGCCCTGCCACTGGGAGATGGACTGGATTATACACAGAGCACTGCTTTGTTTCCATTCCTTCATATGTATGAGCACAACTCTCTCATCTCCTCTCCTAGTTAGGACTATCCCCCTTTCCAGGTCTGGCTTCACAACCAGGAAATGCCTTGACATGACTGTGATCTTAACTTGAGACAAAACAAAGGAGGGAAGAAAACCTTGAATTCAGGCAACCCTAAAACCATGAACTTCACAGACTTACAGACGTTAAACCTGACAGAGACCTGAAGAGGTGATATGGTCCAGCTTCTATCAACTTCTTATAAGCATACAGCCCACCCCCGCCCCCCATTTCACTGAGACAACTGAGACCTAGGAATGTTCGGTATCTGCCCCCAAAACAATACTCTGTAACTTAGTAATTACTATAATAGGATGTTGAATGGGGTTTCTCTGGTCCCAGAACTTTGCTTTTGTTTTTTCCTAGTTGATTGATTTTAACTAGTTTCACTAACATGGGTCACCTCATTTCCCAGCTCTGGGGACATCTGTGTCTTTCAAGTATTTCTAACATGTGCCATATTTCTTAGCTCAAAAAAAAACTGCCTGTGTATATAATTTGGAAAAACTTCCAATGACTCATTACCGAAGACATACAATTCACAAAGTCATAGCTTCAGGTATGAGGAGAAAAGAGGATGATACACATTAAATTTTATGGTCTGTTTCATAGAATCGTTTACTAAATAAGCATCTCCTAAGTCATCTCTAGAAGATTTTTTTAAGTTTAGAAACATCCCTAGTTTTGTTTTGGTTTTTGCCCCAGCTTTATCCAGATATAATTGACACATAACACTGTGTAAGTTTAAGGTGTACAACTTAACGATTTGATACACATGTATACTTGAAATGATTACCACAATAAGGCTACTTAACATTTCTACCAACTCAGATAATTACCATTTGTGCATGCGTGTGTGTGTGTGTGTGTGTGTGGTGAGAATATTTACGATCTCTAAGATTCTCTAAGATTATAAAATAGAGAATCTTTAAGATTCTCTTAGCAACTTTCAAATATAGAATATAGCACTGTTAACTACAGTCACCATGCTGTGCATTAGGTCTCCAAAACTGATTCAGCTTATAACTGGAGTGCATTAGGTCTCCAAAACTGATTCAGCTTATAACTGGATGTTTGTACCCTTTGATTAACAGCACCCCATCTTACCCCATACCTCTGGCAACCAGCATTCTAGTCTCTGTTTCTATGAGTTCAGCTTTTTTAGATTCCACATAGAAGTGAGATCAAACAGTATTTGTCTTTCTCTGCCTGACTTACTTCACTTCGTGTAATGCCCTCAAGTTTCACCCATGTTGTCACCAATGACAGGATCTCCTTTTTCATGTCTGAATAATATTCCACCATATGTCTATATTCCATAGGGGACACACACACACACACACATTTTCTTTATCCATTCATCTGCGAATGGACATTGAGGTTGCTTCCATGCCTTGGCTACTGTGAACAATGCTACAGTGAGGTCCCAGAACTTTGGCTAACACCCAATGCAGAGGACGAGTAGCACTGAGTATCCTGACATTCGAAGTCCAACAGGTGGAGCCAGCCACCTCACTGCAGGGCTTTTGGAAAGGCCAGAATCAACCCTCCTGAATTAATATAAAGGAAGGAGTAAGAGAGAGGAGTTCAGCCAGGAGTGGAGGGCAGTGTTCATGGAAAGAGCCTATCCCCTCCCTTAAGTCACAGCCAGGACTCCAGGAGAATCATTCATAAAGCCCAGGGGTTCCAGCCATATGGAATACTGGCATTTCATTCCCCCATGGTTGGCTGCTTGGGCAACAAGCCTGCAAATGTTGCCTGGCACTAAGGAAAAGAGCCCTGGAGAAGACAGGCCTGGGAGACAGAGGGGCAGAGAGGCGGCCTGCGCTGTACCCAGGGGCATGCAAGGGTGTGCGAGGTTCCCTCCAGTGGGCTGGACGCTAAGAAGGTAATGAGGCTTGAGCTCTTTCATGCATCTCATTGCAGTGGGGGCCTCAGGTAAGTGGACCCAGCAGCCACTGATGGGCGTGAGGACTGAAGCAAGGTCATGGCGAAGAGGTTTCGCTGGAACCAGATCTCCAAGCAGGGAAGTGTGTGGGGAGAGACTCCCAAAGGGGACTTGGAAGGACTTGCTCCCACAGCCCACAGGAAAGCCAGCTTTAGAACCTGCCCCCAAGGGAACTGACCACAGACCGGTTAGCTAGAGAAGCAGCCACAACCCACGGGGAGAGGATGGATACCTCCTCTTGCACTCAGGAAGAGCCTCTGCCTCCTCCCCGTTCCCGCCCTCCCACTGCCCCCCCACCACCACCTAAGCTCCAGGAAGAGGGAGGGCCGCAAGGAAACCAGGCGGCTCCCAGAGCCACCGCCTCCCCTTGCCCTGGGGTGGGGGGGGCAGAGAGGAGAGCTCAGATCTGAGAGATGCTATAAAATTAACCAGGCTGAGGCTCGCATACTGGAATGAGACTGCTAATAACCAGCAGGAGATGGAAAGCTGCAGGACTTGGCCTGAAGGTCACCAACGGAGCCGTTCCCATGAAGCCTCGGGAGGAGCCATATAATATCGTTGGGAGCCGCTACTGAAAAAGAAATCTTTTCATGGTGATACTGAGAACTGAGACTTCCCATTCAGCCAGTTCCAACTGACTCAACATTATTCACCTATTGTGCGCCTGGTACTAGGTCTAGTAAGTGAAAAAAGACAACTGGAGTCATATTTCAGGAACCCACATATTTAAGGAGGAGACTCACATATATGAACTGACAGTTTTAATATTCTACAATCAGGTATACATGAGGTTCAGCAGAGACACAATAATACTTATATCAAATAGAGTTTTCTATGTTTCATTTTCCTCACCTATAAGATGGGAATGACAATAGCACCTACCTCATAGGATGACTGGTTGGATTAAATGAGCTATTTTATGTAGAACAGTGCTTGGCACAGTAAAATGAACACTTGTTAGTGTTTAATACTGCAGTTATTATTGTTATCTTATGTTAAATAGCGAGGCACTGTTCCAAGCAAGCTAAATGCTTGCTTATCTCAACAATTCTATGAAATAGGTACTATTTATTATTCCCATTTTACGGAGGAGAGAACTGAGAGGCACAGGAAGGATAAGCAGCTTGCCCAACTACACACAGTAGAACTGGGATTCAAACCGAGGTTGTCTAAATCCAGAGCCTGCACTCACAGCTCAGGGGTCTCGAATGCCCAATTTTGCTGGGTACTTCCGGGAACGCAAAGGCTAAAATGGTTTTTTCCAAAACAGCGACCAATAAAATGTAGTCCTAAAATAACTTGCAACAAAGAGGTCTGGCTCTGCCTGAACTTTCTAAAAAACGTTCACATGAATTCTTCAATCCTATTTCAAATTAGAAAAGGCAAAAAGTCATTTGGGGGGCCCGGGGTACGCAGATACAATCTCCCCAGCTGGTATGACTGGGGCCCCCACCCTGGCATGTTGATCCTTCAAGCCTGCATCTGGCTCTTCTTGCAGAAAGCTGCATCCTGCCCCTCAGCCAGGTGCCTTGTTTGATTTGGATGCCATGCCCTCCAAAGGGGAATTTCAGGTCCTCGAAGTACGGCCTGGGCAAGCAATGCTTGCTCTTGGTGTTTATATAACCATCCCAACTCCAAAACAAGGGATGCTGGTACTCTAATTATAGGCTTTGCAGGCCTGTCACTGAGGAGAGAAAACAAGGATAATAGCTCCATCTGCCTGTGGAATCCAAGCTCTCTCTAAGAAGCCCAAGAAAGCTCCCAGAAAAGGATGCAGGAGGCCAGATCCCCTAGCACCACCATTCAAAACATCCATTTTTATTAAATAAACAGAATTTGGCTGCTTCTAAACTGAGCATGACTGTGGCCTTGCAAATGACATCATCACATCTGGGTAGCATTTTGATAAATTGAGAGCTCCTTTAAGTTCCCAACCACATAAACACCCCCCCCCCAACACGTTCTTTAATCAAGAACAGCAAGAGTTCAACTTGGGAAGCATAAAAAAGACACACTCATTAATCCATATCATGTATCAGGATTCCAGATATCAAAATCTTGCTTCTCTTTTACAAACCACTAAACTGTGAGTTGGTGTCCAGTATTCCCATGTGGAGTTGGCGGTCCCAGCTTTTAATTCTACTGCATTTCACCAATTCCAAGATGAACATCCTTTTCATTCTTAATATCTTTGAATTCAAGCTGCATCTTATAACCACTGGCATCTTAGATTCAATGAAGCACAGACTCATGACTAAAACTCATGTACCCCATCAATTCTACTCTTCAATCCCTCCCTGATGGTTCCCCTCCTTCTCCACTGCCTCCCCCAACTAGAGCTGTCAACATTGCTTGCCTGGAAGTCTGCAGAAGGTATTTATCATGCCCCCCCCATCTCCAGCTTGAACCCCTCCAACACATCCATCTTACTGCTTCTAGAACACATATCTAATCATATCTAATTGTTGGATCTGGGGGATAGGTAAATGAAGATTCTTTTCACTATTTTTTTTTTTCTATTTTTGGCAGGTATTGTGGTCTCAGGCTGCTATAACAAAATCCCCTGGACTGGGACCTTAAACAATAGAAATGCATTCTTCCACAGCTCTGGTGGCCGGGAAGTCCAAGATCAAGGTCTGGCGGCGTCCGGTTTCTGGTGAGAGCTCTCTTCCGGACTTGCAGAGAGCCTCCTTCTCCTTCTGGCCTCACACAGCAGAACCCTGATCTCACATCTGAACTTCCTCCCATCTCCAAACAGTCACCTTGGAGGTTAGTAATGGCTTCAACATGAATTTCAGGGGGACGCAATTCAGTCTACAGCAGTAGGTTTGAAAATATACATAATAGGGGCACCTCAGTGGCTCAGTCAGTTGAGCATCTGAGTCTTAATCTCAGGGTCATGAGTTCAAGCCCCATGTTGGGCTCCACGCTGGGCATGGAGCCTGCTTTAAAAAAAAAAAAAAAAAAGAAAATATACATAATAAAATATGTAACACATCAGTGAGGATGCCCCAGACTATTAACAAAGGTTACCTCTCCGTTGCAGGGGGCGGGGGGTAGGCTGATTTGGATGGACACAGAAGAGAGCCACGAAAGGGGACTTTCACTCCTCAACTGTTAAATGACTCTGGGTTGTTTGAAAGTTTGGCAAGAGTTGCTTTTGTCGTTTTTATAATAATTTTTCCAATCACTTCAAGGCATGTCTTGGTACTGGTCTAACACTGAAGCAGACTGAACCACAACATATAACTAAGTCTGTAGTCGTTTTGCTCTAAAAAATGGTCCAGATCTCAGGCACCTGTTTTTCACAATACTCTCTGGGGACACATTTTTTTAAAGATTTATTTACTTATTGAGAGGTGGGGGGCAGAGGGAGAGAATATCCAAGCAGACACCCGCTGAGCGTGGAGTCCGACACAGGGCTCGATCCCACAACCCATGAGATCAGCACCTGAGCCAAAACCAAAGTCGGGTGCTTAACTGACTGCGCCACCCAGGCACCTCTGTGGGGGCACATTTTAAAAAGAAAACAGATTCACAGTCCTCAGCCAGGCTTACTGAATGAGAATCTCCAAGGACAGAATCCCCAGATCTCTAAAATCTTAAAACATCCCTGAGAATGCTGATGTCGTCAGTCCAAGGACAGAAGTTTTGGGACCCCTGTTTTAGGGAAAAATACGAAAAAGTTTAGGTCAATTCATTCATGCTACTGTGATGTCAGCCTGTTTTTGGCTCTTATATTTATAGTAAATGATAGACTAACTTTAACATATCATTTGCTTTGAGAACTTGCTGCATCACACTGAGGAGTGAATTAGACATTAGAAACAGGTGCCCTGACATCATGTATCTACACTATAAAAATATGAGGAAAACCCAAAGAAGTTGGGTCGAAGGCTCTGCTAGAGAGAACTCACAAAAGAGAAGGCACAGGTAAGTGAGGGAACCACTCCAAACTTCCTGCTTTATCGTAAGTTCCAGATAAGGGGCAAACCGCTCAACCGGCACTGGCCTGGATATTTTCCATTTGCTGCTCGAGATCTGCTCTCCACCCTTCTCCCCACCCTTGTCCATCCTCTTTGTCGCCCGAGAGGATGATCCATGTGAACTGCATCATGGGTCCCCTGCCTGTAGCTCTGGTTCGATGAGGCCAGTGGAAGAAAGAGAGTTCTGGGTGGTGAGACAGGGTGAAGGGAGAGCCCTTATGCCCACTGACACCTTCCTGCCAGGCCATGGCGGCTGTCAGTGGACCCTCTCCTGTAGCTTTCTCCCTGGGTCTGGTCACGCCCTCCCTCCCCTCACTCCTTTAGGGCGTAGGGGCTGTAAAGTTTTCCTATTGCTGCTGTAACTACCTACCACCGACCTAGTGGCTTAAAGCAACATATTTATTATATTATAGTTTTGTAAGTCAGGAGTTTAAAATGGGTTGGCAGGGCTGCGTTCCTTCCGGAGGCCTTGGGGAGAATCCATTTCTTTGCCTTTTCCAGTGTCTAGGGGCTGCCCACATTCCTTGGATCTTGGCCTCACACAGTTCCCATCATCCAATGGTCTCTGACCATCCGGCCTCCCTCTTGTAAGGACTGCTTGGTCCCAGCCACCACGGTCTTTGGTCCACACCACCTCAACAGAATTTTTATCCTGTCTAGTCCACAGCAGCAAATCAGATCACATCACTCATCTATTTAGGACCCTTTGGTGGGTTTCCATTACACTTCAAATAAAACCCAATTTCTTACGAAGAGCGGATAAGACCCTCCATGGTCTGCCCCTGCCTATCCTTCTGGTCCCACCTCATCCCCCCTTCCTTGTTATGCTCCAGCCATACCCCTCCTCTTTGAGCCCCTCCAACTTGTTGAGCTCTTTCCCACTTCAAAGCCTTTGTCTGTATTGTTCCCCTTGCTAGGCTCTTCTTATCGCTGGGTCTTAAATGCCACCTACTCAAGGAAGCCCTCCTTTCCTACCCCAAGCAAAGTAGGATCTGACCTCCCCTTTCCTGTCCCAATCCCATTATTCTATATCTCAGCCCTCTGATGATTTCCTTGGTGGCACTTTATTACAATTTGTAATTATGCCATTACATTCTTTGGGTTTTAATGTATTCCCTACTAGATTGCAAATTCCACGAGCACAAGGCTTATGTCTAGTCTAATATTGTCTCCCTACGGAGTCTGACAAAGCAGGCCCTTAGTGTAATATTTGTTGTATGTGTATACGGCCATTTCTTAGACTCTAGGAGGCAATGCGTCATCAGGCCATGAGTGTAGACTTTACTGCAGGGTGGGCCAGTTCCCTTCACTTGTTTACCAACCCTCTAACCTGATCCGCTGTCCGATCACGTACCTCCAGCCCCACTAGAGCGCCATATGTACTACATGCACTGAGTAGAAATCCTCACCACCACTATTCATTTCGACTCACTAGCTACTTAGGAACACTAAGCACTGTGTGTCTTACATAGCAGAGATGAGTAGCATCACCTACTTAATACTGAAGAACAGCACTAGGATACTTATACGTGCAAATAACAGCAGGAATTCACTGTGATCCTTGTTATAGGCCAGGAACTGTGATAAGTCTGTTACACGCATCATCCCATTCATCTTCACAACAGCCCCACAATGCTGTGGCTCGCCAACAAAGAGCACAGGTTCTAGAATCATACTGATTTGGGTTCAAATGCCAGTTCTGCTACTCTTGTGAGGTTCCTTAACATCTCTGTGCTTCCGTTTCTTCACGGGTGAAATGGGGAGACCAGTTGTTACCGAATCTTAGCGTCATCAAGAGGAGTAAATGGGATCGTGTCTGTTCCCCTTGCTAGGCTCTTCTTATCGTTGGGTCTTAAATGCCACCTACTCAAGGAAGCCCTCCTTTCCTACCCCAAGCAAAGTAGGATCTGACCTCCTACTTTGACCTCCTGCTTCGCTCGGTGTGTGGCCCACAGAAAGCGTTCCATAAATGCCAGATGCTTCTTCTGAACTTGCTCTTCTGCAGGACACTTTATGGCCTGCAGCATCCAACTCTGCATCGAACACAGAGGGAGAACGAATGATCTGGGCTGAGCTCCTGCCCTTTGGGAGCACACAATCAGAGACAGCTGTGAGCACATACTTAGAATCCAGGAGAAGGCAGTGAATGTGTTCCTCCAAGTGGCTGCATTCATTTTATGGTGTAAAGCACAGTAACCCCATGTTCTCATTTCCTCTTTCACCAAAATAGCTATCTCCGCTCCCTGAAGAGGCCCTGGATTATTATAGTCCCTTGAATGCCCTGAAATTCTCAGGAGAGTAGGAATGTTTTTTCAAAGCAGACACAGCTTGGAGCTAGAAGACAAAAGGTTAAATTCTCTTAAGCTACGACAATGTAACTCATTTCCTGTTTTTCTCAACTGTCTAGACACAGATCTCATAAGCATTAGCCATGAATCCCACCATCACGTTAAAAATAGAAGGTTTAAATATGAAATGCTGTGGTGGGGGAAAGATTGTAGGTTTCTACCTTCATCCACAAAATGACTACTTTGAAACAGGACTTTTTGTCTTTGGCGTCAGCTTTCCCCTAAATCCCGTGACGCTGTATTTCAACGGCAGGAGTAGAGAACACTGCTTTTTCTACAGAATATATCTGCCCTTCAGTAAAGTGAACGCAATTTTCCCTCTAGGTTTGAAAAGCCATTTGAAGACGAACTTATGGAAGCTTCTCTTAACAAGGAATGTGGTCACATGTCAAAGTTTCCAGGTTATTGCAGAGACCAACGTTTCGTCCCAAATCAATTTGTGCAACAGAAAAGCCATACAGGTTAGACGTGCTTACTTTTTCTTATTATTATCTTCCCCTTCCATAAAGTTGTCTGACAAATGTTCTCTTCTGAAAATATATTTTTTTCTGGAAAACGCATTTTTTTTTAAACTCCTGTAATAATTCCTGGGCAGTGTTACACAAGTGTGGGGGATCTACCATGACAAGTCTCCCAAATTTATTGGACCACAGAGCCCTTTTATCATAAGGCTTTTAACACCTCCCCAAACAATATTCCATGGAATAGCAGTTTAGGAAACATGCACTGGATACCTCTATGATTCTTTATTTCTGGTTTCAGAATTACATAAGGTTAGACCTCTTCCCTAACAATCTCAGCTATCTGAATTATAACACTGGAAGTAAACTAGTACTATTGACTCTGCAATGTTGTGATGGACCTGTTGTTCTCTTTATTATTGGGAGATAGAAGCCTGTCTTAGAGACACACATGCATTTACTTTAGAAGGACTGTATTCATCGTGGCTTTTACCAATGGAACAGACACATATTGAAATAAATGTAGATGTGTGTGTGTTGGTATACGTACAAATATTTCCTTGTTCTGTCCACTAAAAGGACCAAGAAGCAATGAGCACACCCACTACCAAGATCTTGGTTTCAAAACCGATACTCTGATAAAAGGAACTAATGCTTTTCCGAAAAAAAGTTTGATCGCAGGGTTGGGGCAAGGAAAATACAAGATGAGCCGAGGGGATAAAGGAAAGTGCCAAAAAGTAAGAAGTACTCACGAATGATGGAGCATGTTGAAAGGATACAGGATACAACCTAATTAAGCTCCTAATAGGCAAAGCGGGGACAATTTGAGCAACAAAATAAATAATGATAGTATGAGATTATAACCATAAATTAAAATAAATATGCATAAGCCCCTCCTAATATAAATATATAAATGAGGGAGAAGGAACAACTCTTCCTGACAGAGAAATTACAATTAATAAATGGAGAAGGCGCAGAGGACATAGAAAATCCCCAATGAGCAAACATCACAGTAATTCCCCCACGCTCAACAGCTAACAGTTCCCATTCCCCCACGCTCAACAGCTAACAGTTCCAATCATATTCGTCCATTCCCATTCCCCCACGCTCAACAGCTAACAGTTCCAATCATATTCGTCCACTGAAATTAAGATAAACTAATTCCAAAGTATCCTTGAATGAGGAAATAAGTAACAAAAGCACAAAGGTAGCAGCGGAGAGGGAGGCAGGCAGGTGGGAAGAAGGAAAACATTCTGGCTAATTAATGGTTAAGAATATGCATGTACCCTACCCTCAGCTCTGCAATTTTCTAACAGTGACCTGGGCAACTTATTCTTTCTGACTCTTTCTTCTCAACTGAAAAAAAAAAAAAATGAGTTTTAATTAGTGTAGTGGGATGAAGAGTGTACCCCCCAAATTCACGTCCACTCACAAGTTCAGAATGTGACCTTTTTGGGAAATAGGGTCTTTGCAGATGTACATAAATTATGATAAGGTCATACTGGCTTAGGGAGGGCCCTAACTCCAATGACTGGTGTCCTAATAAGAAGAGAGGACCCACAGAGAAACAGAGAGAAGGCCGTGTGACAACAGAGAAAGAGATCCTAGTGATCCCACTGCAAGCCAAGGAACAAACACCAAGGATCACCAGAAACCACCGACTGCTAGGAAGAGGCAAGGAAGGATTTTTCCCTCGCGCCTTCAGAGGAAAGATGGCCCTGCTGACAGCTTGATTTCAGACGTCAAGCTTCCAGAACTGCGAGAGAATAACTTTCTGTTGTTATAAGCCATCGAGTTTGTGATCATTTGTTTTGGAAGCCCGAGGAAACTCACCGAGTAAGCAATACAGAAGGCGCTGTATATAAAGGGGCTAGCAGAGGGCCATTAATCATCTTTGAGCCACATCACAGCTCTGCTTTAGTCAGGAGGAAGGAGGAGGAAGGTCAGGCTTGATTACACTGTTTCTCAGCTTTGGATATTTTAGCACTAGTTGGCACACTCCCTGCCTTTTCCCTACCCACAACTACTCTGAGTCACTGCCCAGCTACCAGGAACTCTCAAATTCTGGAAAGCAGCCTCCACCGCTATCCATTTCAGGAGTGGGAGTGGGATTAAGACCCCTATCAAACAATAACACTACAGAGCAGTACATACAGATTTGAATTGATCCTTCCATCTCATCAGCTAAAAAATGTTCTCTGGACATGAGGTCACTGTTATGGAATTGTGCTCCCCAAAAAGATAGGTTGAAGCCCTAATCTCTCCAGTACCTCGAATGTGACCTTATGTGGAATTAGGGTCATTGCAGATATGATTAATTAATTTAAGATGGGATCCCAGTGGAGTAGGGTGGGTCCTTCACCCAATGACTGGTGTCCTTATACAAAGAAGAGGCAGAAACACACAGGGAGAGGACAAGGATGTGACTGTGGAGACAGAGATCAGAGTGATACATCTACAAGCCAAGGAATGTAACCATCAGAAGCTAGAAAATGCAAGAAAGGATTCTCTCCCACCAGTTTCAGAGGGAGCATGGCCTGATGATACCTTGATTTCAGAATTCTCGCTTCCAGAACTGTGAGAATACATTTTTGTTGTTTTTATTTTTAAGATGTATTTATTTATTTTAGAGAGAGAGAAAGAGAGAGTGCGTGAGCGGGGGGCAGGGAGGCTGAGGGAGAGAGAGAGAGAGAAAGAGAGAATCTCAAGCAGACTCCCTCCTGAGCACAGAGCCTGATGCAGGTCTCAACGCAGGGCTTGATCCCAGGACTCTGAGATCATGACCTGAGCTGAAATCAAGAGTTGGTCGCTTAACCAACTGAGGCACCCAGGCGCCCCTGTTGTTTTGAGCCAGTTTGTGGTGCTTTGTTTTGCAGGCCTGGGAAACATATATAATTGCTTTAACAAGGCTACGTTTTGACAGGTGGTGTCCCTGCTCTCCAAAAGTTCACATTATGAAATAAGTGGATACTGTCAGCCTAGGTACCCTTGTAAGTGTCTGTGGTGGTTATTCTTTATTTACACATACCCTTCTCCATTTTCTACCCTTCTCTGCGGCCTGCAGGGCTGATTCCTAAGGACTGCAGTATCCAGGCTCCCTTGTCCTTAGCTTCTGGTTGGGTTTGGCCATTGAGAGACAACTGGGAATTTGAGGGTAGAAGATATAAGGTTGGAGACTTCTTGCTCTCTCCCTGCCTCGGTGTCCTGGCAATGTCTTCATCTCTCTACCACTACAGCTCCCGTTGGGCACCGCTACCCATTCTCACCCAACATCTTCAGCTCTCTCTGAGCTCCATGACACATTGTCCTCCTTTTTCTCCTTCAGCCCTTGTGGTGAAAGAGCTTCCCTCTGCCACCAGTCCCTGAGAGCCTCAACATCCCTATTGGTTCTCTCTATCCCTGCCTACTATGGAATGCATGTTTGTATCCCCCGAAAATTCCTATGTTAAAGCTCTAACCCACAATGTGGTGGAATTTGGAGGTAGGGTACTTGGGAGGTAAATAGGTATAGATGAGGTCATGAGGGTGGGGTCCCCATGATGGGATGAGTGCCCTTTTAAGAAGAAGAGAGACCAGAGCTATCTTTCTCCATGTGAGGACAAAGAGAGAAGGCAGTCATCTACAAGCCAGGAAGAAAGCCCTAATCAAGAACCAGTTGGCCAACACCTTGATCTTGCACTTTCCAGCCTCCAGAACTGTGAGAAATAAATGTCTATTGTTTAAGCCACCCAGTCTATGGTATTTTTTTTTTATAGCCTCTCAACCTAAAACACTGTCCCACCTGGGTATATAATCCCTTCATTAAGTCCTCTTCAAAATCCCAGGTAAATATGCCTTAGATTTCCTTCCAAGACCCTGACTAACACAGTGGCCATGTTACAAAACCAAAGGCATATAAACCTGACCAAGGCTAAACTCTATAAGGGTGACTCAAAATTGCAGTTGTCCCTCCTGGACACTGGATTCTTAACTACAATAATTAATTAGTTTATGAACTGAAAGGGTCCATTCAAGTCCATCCAACCCAATAAACTACCTTTGACAATAACTGAAGAAGTACCTTAACTCTAGGTTCTAGGAAGACCACAAAATAATACACTAAAAATTATTGAACCCAACATTCTACAGAACACATGCCCAATTCTCCTCAAAATTGTCAAGGTCATAAAAAACAAAGAAAGATTAAGAAACTGTCAGAGACCAGAGGAGACTAGAGACATGACAACTGAATGCACTGTGGTATCCTAAATTGAACTGTAGAACAGAAAAAGGACATTCGTGGAGAAAAACTGGTGAAATCCAAATAAGGACTAGAGCTTAGTTAATTGTAATGCACCAATGTTGGTTTCTTGGTTTTGACAAAAGTACCACGATAATATCAGATGTTAACATCAGGATAAATTGAAAGTGGGTAAGGGTTATATGTGAACCCTACAATTTTTCTGTAAATCCAACATATTACAAAAGTAAAAACTTTATTTCAAAAAATGATTAGCCCTACATTATGGAGTAAGAACTATATGCAGGTCAAGGGACAGTTCATTTAAGCATAAATAATTTGTTTACAACAAGAAATATTACAAACTGGCTTCCTTATATAAATTTGATATGCCTCTCCAAGGATATTAAAAACCCTTCAAACAGAGCTGGGAGAAGTTGTGCTGAGAGAAGAGTCAATGCAAAAGATACTCCAGTCACATACGCATACCCACTCCATCAGGAAGAAATAAAACACCCAACCAAGAAACTACAAAACAAAGCATTACCTTAACTCCTACACAATTGCCATTGTTCAGCCCAAAAGAAGGTGCTATTGAATGTCTCAGTGGCTTGCAAAAGCAGTATCTCTTTTTACCCTACTTTCTGTGTTTCTTGAATGGAGCACTTAGGTTACTGAAATGGCAAAACCTTTGATTTCAACCAAAGTGGAATGCCCCTGAGGAGGCGCTAAGAAACAGCCCTCCAGAGGGCAGCTTCAGATGGAACACGGACTCCTTCAGATATCCCTTCAGATATCTAGATATAACCCTCGGTCTTTAAGGCCTCCTTCCTTTCGTGAGATGACGTGTCCATCTCATCAGGGATTAGCCCGTAGCAAAGAGCAGTGGACACAGAGGGTCTCTGGGGGTCATGGTAAGAATAAGCTCACATGGGCCCTGCACAGTCCCTCATGCCCCTCCAAACTCCTAGCAGAGTGAGGGCAGGCATACACATTTTTGTTAATGCTGCTAAAAGAAAATGAGAGTCCACACAGAAACACACAGAGCATGGACTTGTCTCTAATACACGTCTGGATTCCCTTGGCCTGGTTAGTGGG
Organism: Phoca vitulina; assembly: GCF_004348235.1. NCBI lineage: Eukaryota > Metazoa > Chordata > Mammalia > Carnivora > Phocidae > Phoca > Phoca vitulina. The sequence goes on along the minus strand of NW_022589721.1, from coordinate 18,652,886 downwards.
ACTATGGTAGGCACTCAATAATCACTTGCGTGGTGAATTAATTAGCTTGTCAATCAACAGCTGCCCCTAGGTATTGATGACATTTTAAGAAAAGGTGTTACTAGGTCCCCATCCAATAGTCTCAAGGTTTTATTCACATTTTTGTATTTTTACTCTGACCTCTCTACCTCATTCAAAAGTTCATTATATGTCCCCAAATCTACCTTACAAAGAATGTCTATAACTTCATCATTTTTCCATCTATAAAAAATAATAATATTTGATGATCTTTGACAAAGTTGCCAATACCACTTAATGGGAAAAGAAAAGTCTCTTCATAAATGGTGTTGGTGTTGCTGCTGGATCTCTACAAGCAGAAGAAGGAAGTTGGACCCTTATCTTATACCATATGCAAAAAGTAACTCAAAAAGGAATAAAGACTTAAATATAAGACCTGAACTATAAAACTCCTAGAAGAAAACAAAGGGGAAAAACTTTATGGCATTGGACTTAGCAATGACTTCTTGGATACAACTCTAAAAGCATAGGCCACAAAAGCAAAAATAGACAAATGGGACTACATCAAACTTAAATATGTTTGTGCATCAAAAGGCACAATCAACAGAGTGAAATGCAACCCAGGGAATAGAAAATATCTGCAAATCATTTATGTGATAAGGAGTTAATATCCAGAATATATAAAGAACTCTAACAATTCAACAATGAAAAAATCAAATAACCTGATTTTAAAATGAACAAAAGTCAGTGCTGAAAGCCTTCAGGGAGTAAAGAAAAAAAAAAAAAAAAAAAAGAAAGAAATAAAATGGACAAAGGACTTGAATAGACATAACTCCAAAGATGATACACCAATGGCAACAAACATATGAAAAGATACTCAACATCACTAATCATCTGGGAAATGTAAGACAAAACCACAATGAGATATCACCTCATATCCATTAAGATGGCCAATATTAAAAAACAAAACAAAACAAAAAAAGCAGAAAATAACAAGTGTTGGTAAGAATGGGAAAAACTAGAACTCTAGTACAGTGTTGGTGGGACTGTAAAATGGCATAACCACTATGGAAAACGGTATGGAGGTTCCCGAAAAGTTAAAAATAGAAATATCATGCAACCCAGAAATCCTACTTCTGGATATATATACAGAAGAACTGAAATCAGGGTCTCAAAGAGTTATTTGCAAATCCACATTCATAGCAGCACTATTCACAATAGCGAAGAAATCAAAGCAACCCAAATACTCATCAACAGATAAATGGATAATCAAAATGTGGTATATACATACAATGGACTATTATTCGGCCTTAAAAAAGGAAACCCTGTCAAGTGCTACAGATACGGATGAACCTCAAAGACATCATGCTACGTGAAATAAGCCAATCACAAAAAGACAAATACTACACACTTGCACTTATATGCGTTATCTAAAGTAGTCAAACTCAAAAACAATTAGTAAAATGGTGACCACCAGAGGCCAGGGGTGGGAGGTAAGTATTATTCTTCAATGGGTAAAGCATTTCTGTTCTGCAAGATAAAAAAGGTCTGCAGATCTGTTTCAAATCAATGTGAATATACCTAACACCATGGAATCAGACACTTAAAACAGGTTAAGATAATAAATTTTGTGTTATATAGAACACATGCATATGTAATTTTTTAATTCATTGATACTTGGCAGGGGAAGAGGCATATTTCCTACCCTACTGCTTTGTTTGGAGGCCATTGCAGAATCTTTGTCTCCCAAGGTCTTTTCTCACCTCATCTCCCGACCTCATGGCCACCTCCTTGTCCTGGTCCCTTGCTTCATGCGTTACCGCTCATTTATAGCCCTGAACCTGTCTCTTGTATTCACTGATCCTCTGGGCTTCACCCACCTCTCCCTTTCTTCCTTGCCCGCAAATCCTACAGAATTTGTTCTTTTTCTAAGTGCTCTGGGAAAGCCCTTAGAAGCTGCATATTAATAGCCAGTGATTAATTTATAAAGTCAAACCCTTAGCAATATTCTATACTCAAGATATTAATGCCAAGTTTAAAGAAATTGATAAAACATCTAATACAAAAATTTTCATATTATAAAAGCTTCAAAAATTATTCCAAACATCAAGTAGCATTTAAACCTCATTACATTAACAAACAATCTTATGATACTATCCTATACCACTGAGTATGTGGTAAAATTTTCATACAGTATTTGGTGGAAATACAAATTGGTATGAACCTTGAGAAAAGCAATTTGGCAGGGTACCTGGGTAGCTCAGTCAGTTAAGTGTCTGCCTTCAGCTCAGGTCATGATCTCAGGGTCCTGGGATCGAGCCCCACTTCCAGCTCTCTGCTCATTAGGGAGGTTGCTTCTCCCTCTCCCTCTGCCCCTTGCCCCTGCTCGTGCTCTCTCTCTCTCTCAGATAAATAAATAAAATCTTAAAAAAAAAAAAAGAAAAGCAATTTGGCAATATGTTTTGAAAACCATAAAAATGTCAATGCCCTTTGACCTATTAACCCCATTGCCAGGAATTTGCTCTAAAGAAATTACAGTATAAAAGAAAAAAAAAAAAAGGCTTATGTTAGATGTTTATTTCCAAGTTATTTCTGTACTACTGTGTGGACATTATCAAAACACACATCATCATTTTTCTCCCACCATCCCTTTAAAATGTATTCAGTTTGGGGAGGGCGGGGAGTAATAGGAAGAAGGAGGTTGTCCTTGATTCTAGATGAGAACTATCGCAGGACCCTGCCTGCTCTGGTCACGTTCCGGTAATGACATTCTAATGGTCACATCAAGTCACAAACATGGTCTTTTTTTTTTTAAAGATTTTATTTATTTATTTGACAGAGACAGAGAGTGAGCACAAGCAGGGGGAGCAGCAAGCAGAGGGAGAGGGAGAAGCAGGCTCTCCGCCAAGCAGGGAATCCGATGCGGGGCTCGATCCCAGGATGCTGGGATCATGACCAGAGCCAAAGACAGACACTTAAAGACTGAGCTACCCAGGCGCCCCACAAACGTGGTCTTAATAGAGTAATTCGATGTGTTATGATGTTCATCATGTTAAGCAACAATTCCGGTTTCATTCCAAAGATTTCTCCCACTTCTCAGCTAGAGCCATCCTGTTCAGTGAGAGCGGCGAGGGAAAGCGGGGGCTCATATGCAGTCAACTTCTCTCTCCCAGCACCCCTTCACATTTCCTCCTCAACTCACTAGCTGCTGTTTTGCATGCCATGTCAAAATGGATGGAAGGCAAAGAGGTAAGTGGTTATGTCTGGAAACACTCTAACTGGCTGGTGATGAACCAGGGAGAAGCAGTCCATCCCAGCGGTCACTGCCTCCTCGCCCTGGTCCCTAGCATGCCTCTCCACTCGGACTTCATCGTTGGAAGTCCTCACCCTCCCAGAGGATCCTCTTGGCCAGAACTTAACTGACTCCATTAAATGACAGATAAACAAACTGTGTGTGAGTATATAAGGGCATACTACTAAGATACAAAAGAGAATGAACTACTGACACATGCAACAACATGGATGGAGCTTAAGGATGTTATGCCCAGTGGAAAAAGTCAATCTCAAAAAGCCACATACTGCACGATGCCATTATATAACACCCTTGAAATGATAAGATTATAGTGATGGCGAATAATAGACTGGTGGTTGTGGGCAGTGGGGGTGGGTGTGTAGCTGTGGCATTACAGAGTTCTTTTTTTTTTTAAGATTTTATTTATTTATTTGACAGAGAGAGACACAGCAAGAGAGGGAACACAAGCAGGGGGAGTGGGAGAGGGAGAAGCAGGCTTCCCACTGAGCAGGGCACCCAATGCGGGGCTTGATCCCAGGACCCCGGGATCATGACCCAAGCTGAAGGCAGACGCTTAATGACTGAGCCACCCAGGCGCCCCCATTGGGGAGTTTCTTCATAGTAATGGAGCAGTTATGCACCCTGATTGCGGTGATGACTACACAAATCCACAAATCTATACATGTGATAAAATTACATAGTAACACACACACAAGTACATGTAAACATTAATGAAACCCAAATAAAGTCTGTAACTTAATATCATACCAATGTCAATGTCAATTCCCTAGTTTTGAAAATGTACTATGGTTACATAAGATGGTATCACTGGGGAAAGCAGGGTGAAGGGCACATGGGAACTCTCTATTTTTGCAACTTGAGAATCTTAAATAATTTTAAGTTTTTTTAAATGGCTCTGGCCCAGTTTTCTCTTCCCAGGGGGGCCCACCTTTGAGCCCCAGGAAACATTCTCTCATCCTTTGCCCCAACAGAGCCTGGGAGGGCAGGACCAAACCTCGCCCTCTGGGTTCTCTTTGCCCTCAACTGTAGAAAGTATATTTCAAGCTCTATGTGGTCCTAAGGAAGCCCCCATCATACACTTTCGAAGAAAGCCTTTCCCCTGGGGAGTGAGGGAGGAGTCACAGCACGCATGCACCCTCACTAAGCTGACTGCTTGCATATTCAGTCTGGCTGCAGAGGTCATGGGCTTGGACTACAGGTCAGTGAGAATTCCCCTGGCATAGTGGATGCTCTAGCCTCTGCCCAGACCTCCTCTCAGGACTGAGGCCCTCATTCCCACCCTGAGTCTCTCTGAAAACTGCTCTAAGTTGAAGAGAGCTATCTCACCCAAGGTCATGTCCCCTTCCCAGGGGCAATCTGCACCCAATGACTGGTCCACATAGAGGCATAAAGAGCCGGCCTCCTTGCTTCAACAGGGGACACCTCTGCAAGACCATCTCAGCTTCAGAGCTAGTGGAGGGGCAGCTGAGGCCTTTGCAGTGACCATATCAAAGAGCAAATACTCCCTCTGCCCAGTCCTGCTTCTTTTATTCCCCCACAGGCGTTGATCCCCAAGCACTGCCCAGTGAACCTCCTATACACAAATCTCCATCAGAGTCCTTCCTGGGGAACCTGACCTTTGACACTTGGTGAACTCCATATATGATGGTCAGCCTCACCCTCACTTTGGAATCTGCTATCTATTGAATTGGTGCCTGAGTCAAAAGTGAAAAAGGAAAAGCCCCACTTAACACCATAGGAATAACCAAAGAGACATTTATTAATAAATCATGGCAAACCAGCTCCATGAAATATTAAATAGCCAGTAAAAATTATGAACATTTTGCAGCAAAATACTCTGGAAAAATGACCACGTTCTAATATTAAGAGAATACAATGTTAATTCTGGACCTGGAGGGAAAAGGCACTAAAGGACATCTTGGGAATATCTGGAAAAATTTCAATATAGAATGTGTATTATATAATATCATTGCATCAATGTTAAATTTCCTAGACATAAAAATAATATTGTGATTATGCAGAAAAATGACTTTGTTCTTAGGAAATCCTGCTGTTGTATTTATAGCCAGTCTCTTGATATCTGCAACTTGCTTTCAAAGGGTTCAGCAAACAATTGTGACCAAGAGAGAGAAAGAGAGAGAACTCTTTTCCTGCAAAGAGCAAGAATACTCTCTGCAGTGATCTTAGTCCCATTCCTGTGCTAAATGCTCCCCCTTGTGTACCAAGAGAGCAGAATGCATTCATCAAAATGCACTTTAAATCTCCTCTGTGTAATGGGAAAGCAAGACCCTAAGACTTTTAGAGAAGGCAATCAAAGGATGGCACGTTTTAGTATACTCCTTCCCGACCTACAACCAACAGTGTAGTTCCTGTCCCCCAGCTTGCTCTCCATGGTGTCAAAATTGGAGTTTCACTTCTGGTGGAGGGAAGGCATAGTCAGCAAGGGGTGGGTAGGAGGGTACCTATAGTCTCGTCTGTGAAGGGCATGGGCTCCAGAATCAAATACTCCTGGGAATGAATCCCACTTTGTCCACTTCCTAGCTGAGTGACCTCTGTTGAGCATTAGCTTCCTTGTCTGTGAAGAAGGGGTGATAATAGCACTTATTATCAAAGGGTAACTGGGAGGACTAAATGAGATAATGCAGACCAAGACATAGCCTAGGGCATGGCTCACCACTTAAGAGTTAGAGTCCAGTGGGCGCCTGGGTGGCTCAGTTGGTTAAGCAACTGCCTTCGGCTCAGGTCATGGTCCTGGAGTCCTGGGATTGAATCCCACATCAGGCTCCCTACTCAGCAGGGAGTCTGCTTCTCCCTCTGACCCTCCTCCCTCTCATGCTTTCTGTCTCTCGTTCTCTCTCTCTCAAATAAATAAAATCTTTAAAAAGAAAAAAGAAGAGTTAGAGTCCAGTATACATTAATCATTATTATGATCTATTAACCTCTTCTCGAGGAGACTTCCAAGAGAGTTCCTTGGAAGTCCTACTGCCTTGTAGAGCATAGTTTGAAAAATACTGCCCTGGAGTATCTGACTTATAGACTTTAATCTTTGGTGAGAATCCATCCCATTTTTTTTTCCTAGAAAACTATGCTTACTAATATTATACTGAAAACAAGAAATAATTTTTTAAAAAACTCCCTTTCAGGGGTACTTGCACTAAATATTAGGACTATTTCAATAGTGATCTTTCCTCATAAGTGATTTCCAAGAAAATGGACATTTTGAGTTGTCCGCCAATTTTTTGCTTACTAATATTATACTGAAAACAAGAAATAATTTTTTTAAAAACTTCCTTTCGGAGGTACTTGCACTAAATATTAGGACTATTTCAATAGTGATCTTTCCTCATAAGTGATTTCCAAGAAAATGGACATTTTTGAGTTGTCCGCCAATTTTTCTGCTCACCATTATGCCTCCTCTGGGTCCTCTGCTTTTGACACTCTAATCATGGTCTCCTCCAAGGCAAGTCACTCTCATGTCCCATGTCAAGATGCCTGGAGAATCTCTTTCATGCTCCCCAAGGTCATGCACCCAACTGCCTACGCTTCCTCCTTCTGCCCTCTTCCTCTCGCTCTGTCTCTTCCTTTCAACAAATCCTCATGGAGCATCTATTCTCCATGAGAACAAGACACAGTTCTTGCTGGTCTTGGGTACAAAATTATTAAGACAATAGTTCCTGCCTTTTATGAGCTTATATTAGAGTTAGACTCTTGTAGGAAACCCAGACATGTAAAAAGACCCAGGGAGGCATTATAACAGATACTAAACATGGTCTAGCAGAAAACAACATCAGGAACCCACTGGGCTCAGGAGACCTGGATTAAAATCCTACATTTGCTACAGACTGGATTTGTGAGCTTGAACAAGTGAAATCACCTCTCTGGGCCTAGAGAGTATCATCTGTAAACTGCCTTAGGTTGGGTTCCCCCAAAGTCGACTTGAGACAGGGACTGGGGTAAAGGTAGTTTACCTGAGAGGGGGTCCTGGGAAGCACCAGCATGCGGGCGGGTGAGTCAGGAGAGGCAAGGAAGCAGGTTACTGAGCAGGTGCCAAGCAGGTGTGCCGTGTGGACAGCTGGGGACCAACCCTGCTTGGGATACCAGGAGACCTGCGGCACCTCCCTCAAGAGTTATACCCTCTGAGGAACAAGAAAGCTGAAGCATTCACCCTCCAGTCCCTGAGCATCAGCTGCTGAAGACAGCTCCAGGGCGGATTAACTCTTCCACGTGTCCAGCCAAGCACGTCAGACCAGGGAGAGCCTCTCATGGACACACAACGGCTTCACTTAAGTGAGGAAGAGTAAGGGGAGATGGGAACTATCAGGGAGGTGGGGATTGACAGCATCTGCTGCACCTTCTGGAAGAACTGTTTTGGCAGACATGAAAGCCTTGAGCAGAGTAGCTGGCAGAAGCATTAAATGCACCAGAATGTACAAGCAGGGTGAAATACCTCCTCAGTGACCCATCCCTGCAGGACAGAGTATGCTAACCATGTTGTTCTCTACTGGCTTCCTTTTCAGCCTTCAACTGGTACAAACCCTACCAAGTCCTTGGAGAGAAATCGCCCAGATCCATCCTTCCATGTCCATGGCACCCTCCCTAGTCCTGATCCCATCGGTTTGCATGTGGAGGCCCTTCCCCCTGGTCTCCCCCATTCCCCCTTTGCTGACCCCAACCTGCCAACCCCAGTCAAAGGACACTCTGCAAAGTGCTAGTCTTCCCACAGCCCTCCGCTGTTTAAGAGCTTGCCACCAGAGCCCCTTTTCTCCTACAAGATTAAGCCCTAAATCTCATCTTGTGGTTCGAGACAGGCCACCCCATTACTTCCCCAAGTTCTCACTTCTATGATCCACCCTGCTCTCAGAGAGCAATGCCCTAATTTTGCCTTTGGATTTATTTCAACATGCCTGCATCTTCATTCTGTGAGATAGTATTAATTCTGGAGTCAGACCCAGGTTCAAATCACGTTCCTCTATGTATTAACTGTGCTCCTTTGGCTGTTGCCCATGCCTGTTTCCTCATCTGAAAAACGGGGATAATACTAATTCCTACTCCATCGGGTTGTTGCAAGGATAATAATTTTATACACAGAAAGTAGCTTTGAGCAATGCCGGGTACAAAACAAGTACCCAATAAATGTGAGCTGTCATTACGGGTTCCCTCAAGGTGTAAAGATTCTTAAAACAAGAGGAATCTACTAAGAAGGGTTAGTCTCTTTGCATGAGCTCATGGGCCTCCTGAGCCTTTCTGCACCCAAAGTGCAGCTCAAAGCCCTATGCAGCACAGGAACACATCCTTTACCAGCACACAAACCACACCTCTGCTGCTCAGAGGTCTCACCTTCACTCCCAGCAGCAAAATCACAGGTTAGAGCTGTTGAACACGAGGCTAAGAGCAGTATAATAGAAGAACAACTGGGGGCATGTTTCCTCATTCCGCAGGCTCTCACCACGGGAACATGACGTCAAAGTTCTGTTAAGTGTGCCTCACACACCCTGACTTTTCCTGCTGTTGGTCAAAGCGATTTTCATGACAGAACGTGCCTGAAGCTGACCTGTTAAAAGTTGTGTGTGTTTAAAAAAAAAAAAAAAAGGTATGTGGGTAAATGTGTAAGTGATGGAAAGTGTGGTTTGTCTTTTTTTTATTTTAAATCTATTTCTAACAAGTAATATATTCACAGATATCACAACTCTTAAAAACAGAAAAGGGTACACAATGAAGTTTCCCTCCCTTCCCGACCCCAGCCACCTGGTTCTCCTCCCCAGAGGCAACCAAAATTACCAGTTTCTGTTGGATACTGGATATTCTTTTAGATATTCTGTCCAAACACAAGCCAATACATATGTATTCTTCTCTTTTAATACACACTGTTTCACATGCTTTTTAAACTTTACTAAATACCTGATACAAAAGAATATAACATAAGTTAACACAAAAGAATAAAAACATCACCACTCAGCTTAAGGAACAACCTGGCTCATTTATTTTCACAGCTTCATAATTTCCTCTACAGGTGGATTACAGTTCATCACATCAGGCCCCAGTGAATGGGCCTACATGGTTTCCAATCCTGTGTTGTTATCCCCATGCCACAGTGAATAACTTGTTTATCCGTATCTTACATACGTGCAGTAGATCTGGAAGACAAATTCCTATGTCAGGAATGACTAAGTCAAAGAGTATTTTTATAGGTCATTTTTAAAAATAAATATCTGGGTTACCCTCCATAGAGGTTGAGCCAAATTGGTTTGTTTTTAAGTTTCCAAGATGCCTAGAAGTCCAACAGGTGACAAAGTCATTTAAGTGACAGAACTAAGAGGATGGGAAAGCAAAAGGATCACTTTAAAATGACATTTAAAAAAGATATGGCACATATTATGCATGAAATGAGTGTTAACAATTTAAAACACTTTACCTTTCAGAGTATGAAAACTTCTCTCTCTCTCTCTCTCTCTCTCTCACACACACACACACACACACACACAATCTCAAAATAACCTTAAGTGAAACAACCAAGGCCCAGAGAGGTTAAGTGATTTCCCCAAGGTAACACAGCACGTGGTGAACAAAAAGCACAGCTGTAATGGTGACTAAGGACTGACACCTGATTTTTCTTGTATTCTGAGTGCAGAACTAGGCCTCCTCCACACCTGGCCTTAGAGATCACAACAGCTCTGCACCCTATGGACCTTGAGTGGGAAGTGACTCATCCATCACCCACGATTCTAGAAACAGTGCGTGCCAGCACAGTGTGACTGTATTAACATTTTGCCCCTCAATTTCTTTCCAACGTCTTCCCAGAAATTGCTCTAAAACTCCAGGTCCCCATGGAAACCTCAGGAAAGCCTGCCTATTGACTCTAAGCGAAATTCAGCTGACTGCTCGCTTGTTAACAAATGGGTGTTATTAAAAGCCTGGCCCCAGCAGACGCCTGCTGTAGCTCACGGCCAAAGCCACGCTCTCCATGGCTGAGAAGGTAAGAGATAGTCCGTTCGGTGCCAGGCTATGTGGTCAGCTTGGAGGAAAGGGGGACATCCCCTGAGCCCCACCGTCACAGTCCAACACAGGACAAGGTGTTTTCCGGGTACGTTTGTGGAGTGGGGAGCCCACTGAGAGTGTGGGTGATGCTAATAAAATCACCTCGCGACGATCCTGGCCACCTGCAGAAGTCATCTGTGATGTGCCCTCTAGAGCGAGAGGTGAAAGAGCGGAGGCCTGTGAGTCTGTGGAAGAAAGCTGCGTGGGCAAGGCCAGCACGATCTAAAACGGAACAGAACCTCATCGGAGCGAGGAATCCAAGGGGCAAGAATTGAACAGCATTTTCCCGGCATTATCCAGAGATCCAGTGGTTGGGAGACTTGATCTTCCAGACTCTGCTGGCGACAGAATTGTTCCTTCATGAAACAGTCGAGGAATACTTGCTGAGTCCCTACAGGGCCAGACACTGCTAGCCTAAGGCGGAGCCAGCGCCCTTGGTCTGGTGAAGGGAGACAGCAAACAGGCTCTTAAATAAATCCATACACAAGGTCATTTCCATTAGTGACAACTGCTATGAAGGAAAGAAGTGACGAAGTGACATGACCTCGCCTGGTCGGGCAGCTTGGATTAGCGGACTTGAAGCTGAGACCTAAATGTCAGGGAGCGGTCAGCCCAGAGAAGATACGGGAAGCGAGGGGCAAGCCAGAGAAAGCAGAATGCGAGGTCCCTCAGGAAGGAATGGGCTCGGCCTGGTTCACAACAGAATCTGCATGGGGCTGGCAGGAAGGGGTATGGACCGGGAGTCGTGGAGCTGGAACCACAGGGGCGGCCACAGTCCAGACCACACAGGGCCTTGATGGCCTCGGAAAGATTTTGTCTTAAGTTCATGTTGAAGCCACCATAGAGTAGCAGGGACGGGGGTTTGTTGTTTTAAAGCAGGGGACTGAGGTGCTCTGGTCTGTATTTTTTTTTTTTTTAATGTTTTATTTATTTATTCATGAGAGTCAGAGAGAGAGAGAGAGAGAGAGGCAGAGGCAGAGGGAGAAGCAGGCTCCCCGCCTAGCAGGGAGCCCGATGCGGGACTCGATCCCAGGACCCCGGGATCATGACCTGAGCCGAAGGCAGACGCTTAACCATCTGAGCCACCCAGGCACCCTGGTCTGTATTTTTAAAAGACCACTCTGGCTGCTTTGTGGAGATATAGACTGCAAGGCGGGAAGGAGACAAGAAAAAAAGCAGGGAGTCTTATTAGGGCTAGTGCTCAAGGATGAAATATCCCTGCAGGCCATCCAGCATTCTTTCCTCCATGTGGATGCTCAAGAAAGACAGTACGGGGGGCGCCTGGGTGGCTCAGTCGGTTAAGCGTCTGCCTTCGGCTCAGGTCATGATCTCAGAATCCTGGGATCGAGCCCCAAATCAGGCTCCCTGCTCAGCAGGGAGTCTTCTTGTCCCTCTGCTTCTGTCCCTCAACCCTGCTCGTGCACTCTCTCTCTCGCTCTGCTCTCTCCCAAATAAATAAAATCTGAAAGAAAAGAAGAGAGAGAAGAGAGAGAAGAGAAGAGAAGAGAAGAGAAGAGAAGAGAAGAGAGCAAACGTCCCATGGGACGGATCTAGTCATAGGGAATAACCCCCAGAGCAAGAGCTGAGTGGTGTCAGCCCTGCGGGCGAGGACAGCAGGCCTGGAGGACAGGTCTCTGGTATCATCAGAGCTCTTTGGAGGAGTAGAAATGGTTAATCTCTTCATAAAGGAAGAATTGCACGAGGGACAGGGACACAGCAGTCTCTCCTTGACCCCCTTTCCCCTTAGCTCCCCCATTTCTCTGCTCCCTTTACTATAGGACTCTGCCTCCTTCCTCCCGTTCTCTCCTGAATCCATTCGACCACTTCCATCCCCGTTGCTCTGAAGACCTGCATGTTGCCAAAGCCAACAGTCACCTCGGTCCTCAGCTTACTCTACTGATCAGCAACATCTATCTGATCCCTCTCTCCGTCTGGAATCACTTCTCCCCTGGGCTTTCCTGGTTTTCTCTTTGTCCCCCAACCCCCACTCCTGCCCCCGCCCATCCTCTCTGTCCCTTTCTGGTACCTTCCCAACTCTCCTGAACCCTAAATGTAAAAGCCCCCAGGGCTAGGTCCCCAGACCTCTTCCCCATCTACACCCAGCATCCCCGTAATCTCCTAGAGCCCTGTGCCTTCAAACAGTAGCTGATGTCCCCCATTGTATATTCCCTGCCTGAACCTCATCCCTGAATCCCAGACTCCTTTATCCAACTCCTATTTGACATCTTATCTAAGACATGCAACTGGCATCTCAGATTTAACATGTCCAGAATGAAACTCCTGCTCTTCCTCCCCCAAAAGGCACCACCCACAATCTTTCCCCAACTCAATAAATAGCAATCACCTTTTTACACATCGTACATGTTCACTGTCCGTCCACTCCACCAGAATGTAGGCTCTATGAGCACAGGGGCTTTGTTTTCTCCACTGCTCAATCACTGGGGCAGGAACAGTGCTTGGCGCAGAGTAGGAGCTATCTGTCGGACGGATGAAACACCTCCTCCAGGAAGCCTCCCCACCCCTTTAACCAGATCTTCCTTCCACCTCACAGAGTTGTTACCTCTCCTTGATAGCAGGGTGCACAGTGCCATTGTGTGGTCATTTGCATGATTCTTTGATTGACGTCAGTCTCTACCGTCAGCCCGTAACCCACAGGAGGGCAGGTGCTACTCTGGTTTGTTACCAGCATCTAACCTGGAGCCTGGCACAGAGCAGCCCTTCTGTAAGTAAAACTAGTAATATTTTAAAATGAATAAATAGACAATACAAGCTATGGGTCCTTGCTCCAGAAAAATGTGCTCATATCACCATACACAATGTGTGCTGGGACTGCAGGTTAGGAATTCTTGGTCTTAAACCTTTCAGGCTGCCCTAACAAAATACCACAGACTGAGTGGCTTAAAAACAACAGGAAGTTATTGCTCACAGTTCTCGATGCTGAAAGTCCAGTCAGGGCACCCACATGGCCAGCTGAGGTCGTGGGCTGCACACTTATCATTGTGTCCTCACATGGGAAGGGGCTAGGGAGACTTCTGGGATCTCTTTCAGGACAGTGCTAACCCCATCCATGAGGGCGCCACCCTCAGCAACTAATCACCTGCCAAAGGCCCCCACCTCCTAATACCATCACCTCTGTGGGTTAGGATTTCGACATATGGATTTGGGAGAGGGAGAGGGACACAAACACTCAGACCACAGCACCCTTGCTCTATTACAACAGGCTAAACCTACACTGTGGTTTCTACAAGCATGAAACACAGGGATATCGTCCCCTCCGTGTTCTTCAGCCGTGGCACACACGGAAGTAGATCTCTTGACAGAATTTTCTAATTAGTTGGAGATACGTGTGAATGCTCTCGGAACTGGCACAGACAATGTGTCAACAAGACTGGGAGGGAGCACAGTGAGACAAAGGGCAAAAGAAGACCCAAAGAGAAGCCCTCCCACAGAGCATTCTTGTCATTTCTTCACCAAGAGCAAAATGACTCTGGTGAGGTCAGTCGTGTGTCCCACAACCAAATTCAATCCCATCAACCGGCTACAGCCCTTAGGCGCACAGCCACACACCATTTCATTGATTTTATAATTAACACCGCTAACAGAAGCGCATCTAGAGAACCTCATAAACATACATCCATTCCTTCAGCAAATGTTTATTGAGCATCCTCCATGCACCTCACACTGCAAGAGAATGTCCTGTGGGGGACGACTCAGCCCCTTTTGTCCCTGCGAGCATCGGATGCTGGACTGTAATTGCTCCAGCACTCGGCCTGGATACTCACTGCCATTGTAACTGGACAGCCTCTTTACCTCAGTGTTCTGTGAAGGTGACAGAAGGACTTGTTGCAGAGACTGTCATTAACCTCCACCATGTACACCTGCACCAACACCGCAGGCAGCAGGTGCCGATGTGAGTCTCCAGCAAGCCCTCACTAGAGAGCTGATGGTCACCCTGAACAGGGCAGCTAAGTGAGTAATTCTGGTTCAGGCTGGACTTTCCTTTCTGTTCCTCGGGATCTTCATATATTTCCCCATTTTCTGGTTCTATACCTTCTGTACTACAATAGTCACTTCCTTCCTCCAAGGCCTTTTTAAATAATTACAGGACAGTTCTTCAGTTGGGCTTACATGTTTGTTCAAAGTGTAATCTTTTAGGTGCCAATTTTTTATCAGAAGATTTCTGTAGACCAGGTTCGGCCAAGGCTAGCTTTCTGCTTACTTGCTAATGAGAGTGATGTGGCAGCCGCTGTCCCTTAAACCTGAGCACTCTGCATCTACCTTCTTTTGTACAGTTCTGCCTTGCTCATCATGGCCTAACTCTGCAAGTGGAAGGCATGCAATAGACATGGGGTGGATGGATGATGGAAGAGGGAAGATGGGGAGAAGGAGGGAGGGACAGAAGTAGGAAAATTACCTCCTTGTAACTTCTACCTCTGTTCTCCAAAATTTATTCAAGGCAAATGAGTACGGCTTCCTCTTCCCTTAATGGTATGTAGCTGGTATGTCCCAGGCTTCCAGCCACTAGTAAGTACAAACCTATCACATTTATAGTAATCCCAAATCTTGATGATTTAAGCACACCTTCACCAAGTCCAGCTTTTTAGAAAAGCATTCTCCACCAAAAGTTTCTGCGAAGCATGAGGGGCGCTCATTACTACAAGCTGACCGTACTCAAGTTCCCACCAGCTTGCGCGTCCCGTAGAAGGTCATTTTCTACTTTAAAGTCGTGATGAAACGGGTTCACAGAGAATCAGAGCCACAGCCTTCAGGCTTCATCACGCTCCTGCTCTGTTGCTCTGAGTCAACCACTCCACCACCAAAACTCCAACCTTTGTCAGAATGCCGATCTCCACCACCAAAACTCCAACCTTTGTCAGAATGCCGATCTCCACCACCAAAACTCCAACCTTTGTCAGAATGCCGATCTCCTCCTCCTGCCCAAGACCAGCTCCCTCCAAGGTTCCCACAGAGCCATGCTGAGCCCTGACTGACAGTTCCTTCCTTTCATTCCCAGAAGACGGGGCTTTCACGAAGGCGGAGGAGGTGAGGCCAGAGTGCACTGCGAAGGGGGAGCAACGGGGAGGCACCTCACACTGTAACTGCCACCTGCAGTCCCTCTAATCTCCAGTCATCGATCGGCCTGAACCACTTGGCCACATGTCTCCCCAACTCAGGTGTCATTTTCTCTCAGGAACGTGTTTTTCTCTCATCTAGCAAGGATTGCTTTCAGGACTCCTAGGCCATCAGATAGGCCTGCACATGTATGAACCATAAATGAAAACAGGGCTCATTTGGCATCTTTCCCACAAGGCTCCTAACCTCATGCAAAACAAGAGGTATTAATGGGCATAATGGGCATCTGTTTTTCAGTGTTCCTGAACATTCTGTGAAGGGCAATAATTCCACCAACATTGCAGGACACCGAGGGGGTGGCTTGCACAAGCACACAGAGGATTTGACTCCACACGGAATATCACAATTTCTGACCCAGTCCAAAAATACCCTGTCACAAGAGCCTGAATGGGCACTATTATTATTTAGGGAGGGCCAAGCTGCTAAGTCAAGACTCACCCAATAATTCTGTGACTTAAAGAAATACACAAGGTTGTCTCTGAGGATCAGTTCCACATATAAGACTCGGCTCCATAGGGTCATTCGGGAGTCCAGGCTGATGGTGGCTCTGCTATCTTCAGTGGGCAGCTTCCGAGGTCATTCTAGTCCTCAACCGCTCCATCAGTAGGCAAGGGGGTGTAAAGGACTGGGTAGGCTGTGTTTCACCGTCAGCCCCTTACATTCCAACGGTGAGAACCTGGTCACATGGTCACACCTCGCTGCAAAGGAGGCTGGGAACTGTAGTCCCTGGCAGAACAGCCACACGTCAGCTACAACTCTTACTCTAGAACAAGGGACAGCAAATTATAGCCTCACGGTCAAACCCTCGAGTCCCCGGATTTTATAAACAAAGTTTTCCCGGAGCACAGCCATACATTCATGCAGAGTTGGGCAGTTATGGCAAAGACCTTATGGCATGCAAAGCCTAAAGTATTTACTATCTGGCCCTTTATAGAGAACATTTGCGATTCCCTTTTTTAGGAAAAAAAAAAGCATGCATTCGATGGGACAACTGGCAGTCTATACTTTCAAAATTTATCTCGGAAACTGTTAGAAAGACACATAGACAAAAATGTTCCTTTAAGCAGTTTTGTCATACCAAAAGACTAAAAACAACTTAAAAAGGACTGTGAAATTATGGACCATGCATACCACAGAATACAATGTAACCCTTAAAAAGAATGAGGAAGTTCAACATGTACTGATTAGAAAATATCCAAGTATTTTAACTTTAAAAAGTAAAATGCAGAACAATGTTTAGAATGTTACCACTTGTGGGGGTGAAAAAAAAAACAGAACTTAATATATAATACCTATATACTAACATGGGCATAAAAATTCCTGGAAGGACATAAAAGAAACTGAAGACAGATTGTTTCTGGATAGAGAAATCAAAAAATGGAAGGACGGAGGACTTTTCACCATATACTTTTATATATTCTGAATTTGCATACTCTGCATGTACCACCTATTTTTAAAATAATTGAAAATTAAACTCAAAAAACCATATACACAAAACAGTTTGCCTTTACTTTCATTGCTAACCAACCCCTCTTCTGAAAGACATAACCCTTCTTACAAGCCATGGTAGTATCTCCCATCAGATAGTCAGTTCTACTGACCTGGGAACCATTTTACATTGTGGAATTTGCTTCCCCACTCCGTCCTGTGTCAGATTCTCAGAGATACCTCATTTCTCTTATTTTCATAGTCAACTTACAAATTCTATTTTATTTTATTTATTTATTTTTTTTACAAATTCTATTTTAGTCCCCTGCTTTTCTTGAAAGTTCCTCTTTCCAAACAGACAGCATTTATCAGTATTTATTCAGTTCTCTCACACATGTTGAGTATAAAGAGAAGCAACTCTGACCTCAGAGAAAAATTAAGCATAGAAAGACAGAAGTACAGTTCCTGATAAACAACTTTCAAGAAAAATCTTGCAAGGGAACCTACCTTTCAGTTAAAACTGACGGGAATCCAACTCACACAAGCTGAAGAGAAAAAGGAATCCACTGGTTTATGTAACTGGGAAGTTCCAAAGTTGCTGCTGGCTTGAAGCAACAGAAAGATCCAGGCACTCAGAAATGCCTTCAGGGTTTTTGCTCTGCTCTCAGCTCTGCCAGGCGGCATTCTGCAATGGGCCCTTCAGTGGCAGTCAGGATGCCCACCATGAGCCCCAAACTCCCAGGCCCCTAGTTTAGCATTCCTCATGGAGAGATTTTTTTTTTCTCCTTAAATGTCAATACAGCAAATCCAGAGGACTTTGTGACAGGTCATTCTTAGACTTGTCCAGGGGCTGGCTCCAAGCCTGGCCCAGCTTAGGCCAAACGCCTTTCCATACAGGCCACCAGGACTATACGAAATGTGCAAAGAAGAGGTTTCCAGAAGGAGCTACAGGAGTGGGGAGTGGCAGGTAGAAAAAAACAACAAATGTCCTCTTTTGCTTCTAACTCAAGATTGTGACCACTGGACATTTTAACAGGCTTAAAACTTTAAACCTTGCTCCCTACACTGGCAAGAAGGGGTTTTCAATTTCAAGACAAGTTGGCTGCAAAGTTCAAACTTACACACACACACTGTCTGATTCGTCTGTACTAGACACAATTATGAATACCAGATTGGAAACCTGCTCATAAATTGGCAAAAAAAGAAAAAAAAAAAAAAAGACTCTCCAAAAATGCAGTTTGTAAATCAGATTACAATCTTTTGGTCCCTCTGAAACTTTCTGCTCAAGACAAAGCATTTCCGTACTACAGCCTGCCAAAATTTATCTTCTTCATTTTAGCCACATGCTTTTTAAATGACCATCTAAAAGTCAACAAAGATATGCAAGTATGAGTTCTATAATTAGTTCTAAATTATAAAATAACTTAAGAGGTGGTGTTAGTGTTCCTCTTACCAAAGGTTCATTCACTTTCTCCCAGAAGCCTCCTGGTCAGCTGAACCAAACGGATATATGACATTTCCCTTGATTCTTGAGTAATGACTGCAGGTGTCCCTCCATAGCACAAGGCAGAGTATCTACATTAAATGAAAGTTTCTCAATAAGCTGAAAACTCACTAAGATCAAAAGCCTGGACATCCTTGCTTTCAGAAATTGCTGTTACAGGAGAATCATGAAGACATGCGTGAGAGTTAACGCTGTATATGCCGGTTTCATGCCAAACATCTTTTATTTGGAATTATATGACGAAAGCCAAATTTCCAAAACATCTTCAAGAAGGAAGATCGATACATGTATTTTAAAGTAATGGTTCCCATCTACAAGTAAGATATTCTTGGGTATCTCAGATCATCAAGGGTGACACAAAATCTTCAAAACAAAATTACTTTTAAATCAATTTTATTTAAAAAACATATATAAATAGGCCAAATAACACTCAAGCCTGAGAGGGCTGCAATCTTTTCTTAAGAACATAATAGTCCAGAAAGACTAATACTTATTGCTGATTCAGCTCACAGTACCAGCCCTCTTCAAGCAGCAGTACAATCACCAGCACACATTTTATGGGCAACTTTGAGGCGCATGAGGGAGTCACAGAGCAATGAGCTACAGTCTTGCCCTCAAGGAGCTTACAGTGTAGCTGGAGAAAAACAAAACATCCAGAACAAAGTCCACACATTTATCATAACAAAAGCAATTACTGGCATAAGTTATCACATGTTTTAACAAATGAGTGTTGGAATATCTTAGCAAATATACACTACATCAAGTTTCAACCTAACATATCCAAAAAAAAATCGTGGTTTTTTTTTTTTAATTTTTTTTGTTCACTCATGTTTCAACTCAACTGAATTAAAAGAGGAAAATATAATTCCAAGCCAAATGTACCATAGTGTTTGCTGTCCCCAATGAAGGGATGAACTGTTCATGTCCTAGAATTTCTCCATGGTTCTACATCCAGATGTCAAATTCAGTAGTTCTGACTGCCAAACCGATGTACGAATTCAGACAGGGAGTAGACAGCTCCCCATCCTACCTCAGGATCCATACTGATAAAATCATTCAGGTTCATTTTGGAATCTAAAAAATTCATGAAAGAAATGTCCATTGAAAACACAATAAAACAACCCAGAGACCAAAAGTAGGGAAAAGTGTTCAAGTGGAGAAGGGTTCAATATCACTTCTGCAGTATTCTTGTCTCACACATGGAACTCAATCTAATCATGACAAAACATCACACAAACCCAAACTGGGGGGACACTCTACAAAATAACTGACCGGTACTCTTCAAAACTGTAAAAGTTATAAAAGGAAAGGGAAAAAAAAGAAATTGTCAGAGATTGCAGGGGACTGAGGAGACAGGACAACTAAATGTAATGTCATGGGGTAGATTCTGGACCAGAGAAAAGAAATTAGTGGGAAGACTTGCAAAAGTTAAGTAAGGTCCGTAACAGTACTGGATCAATATATATATTTTTTAATATTTATTTATTTATTTGACACAGAGCACAAGCAGGGGGAGCAGGAGAGGGAGAAGCAGACTCCCCGCCAAGCAGGGAGCCCGATGCGGGACTCGATCCCAGGACCCTGGGATCATGACCTGAGCCGAAGGCAGACGCTTAACTGATTGAGCCTCCCAGGTGCCCTGGATCAATATATTTATATCAAGTACATCATTTTCTTGGTTTCAATAATTACACTATGGTTATATAAAATTCAACATTAGTGGAATCCGAGTAAAAGGTATATGGGAATGCTCAATAGTGTTTTAGCAAATTTCTCAGAAGTCTAAAATTATTTCAAAATAAAAACTTAAAAATGCATGAAGGAGGGCACTTGATGGAATGAGCACTGGGTATTATATGCAACTGATGAATCACTCAACTACCTCTGAACCTAATAATACATTATATGTTAATTAATTGATTTTAAATAAAATTTTTAAAAACAAAAAAAAAGCATGAATAATCAAACTGCCAATTTATTGGATTCAACTGCCAATTACAGGAAATTCAGAGGCTACAAAAGAGATACAATCAGCAAAATCCAGACTGCTTCTCCCAGACCCAGCTTCTTCAACAAATACAGAAGAAAAAAAGAGTTGGGCAAGGAATCTATATATTAAAAAAGACTCTTAGGAGACATAACCAAACACAATGTAGGGCTTTCATTTGGACACTGATTCAAAAAAACAAACTGTACAAAAAAAAAGATGATATGGGGGCGCCTGGCTGGCTCAGTCGGTAGAGCATGTGGCTCTTGATCTCGGGGTCATGAGTTCGAGCCCCATGCTGGGTGTAGAGATTACTTAAAAATAAAATCTTTAAAAAAAAAAAAAGGATGATGACTTTATGACTTTTTTTCTTTTTTTAAGATTTTATTTATTTATTTGACAGAGAGAGACACAGTGAAAGCAGGAACACAAGCAGGGAGAGTGGGAGAGGGAGAAGCAGGCTTCCCGCGGAGCAAGGAGCCCGATGTGGGGCTCGATCCCAGGACGCTGGGATCATGACCTGAGCCGAAGGCAGACGCTTAACAACTGAGCCACCCAGGTGCCCCGACTTTATGACTTTATAACTGTGAATGTGAACACTGGCTAGAGAGCTATATGATGATTTTAAAGAATTACTGTTAACTTTCTTAGATGTAATAATGGTACAATGGTCATATTTAAAAAAAAAAAAAAAAAGAAAGCCTTATATTTTAGAGATCCATACTGAAATATTTAGAGTTGAAATGACATAGTATCTGGGATTGGCTTCAAAATAATACAAGGGGCGCCTAGGTGGCTCAGTCGTTAAGTGTCTGCCTTCGGCTCGGGTCATGATCCCAGGGTCCTGGGATCAAGCCCCGCATCGGGCTCCCTGCTCAGCTGGAAGCCTACTTCTCCCTCTCCCACTCCCCCTGCTTGTGTTCCCTCTCTCGTTGTGTCTCTCTGTCAAATAAATAAATAAAATCTTTAAAAATAATAATAATAATAATACGAGAAGGGGGAAAGTGGATGGGATACAAATGAATTGACTGGCCATGAACTGATAACTGTTGAAAGTCTGACATACTATTTTGTCTAGTTTGGTATATGATTTAAATTCTCCACACTAAAAAAAATTTTTAAGTATGTACATATTGCTGTATCTGCCCATCAAAAAATTGTTACAGAAACTGCACTTCCACCATAAACCTATAGAAAACCGTGCAAATATATTTAGCAACTCTTTCCAGACGTTGGGACAATAAGCAGCACACACCTGGGATTCCTAAGAAAGTAGAAACAAATAAGGGAAGCCCTTGGATCCCTCCAGCTTACTGGCCTCGGGGGCAGTGTCCAGAGCCCAGCACACAGAGGGGAACACACCTAGCGTGGCAGTCTTCCTGAGGTGAGAAGACAAACATCTAAGTTCGAGAGGGCCCGGGCAGCTGGACCTAGGGGGCAGAGTACAGGAGAGGGGGGTGCAGAGCGGAACCCCCACACCTCTCCCCACCCACCCTGACCACAACACACACCCAAGTCTTTGGCTGGGACTGACCTCCCGGGGCCAGGACAGAAGCACCAGAATGTAGTCGATCTAATAACTGCCAGAACTTCCACAGTCCCCCCAGCCAAGGGAGAGAGAACTTGTAAGGCACGAGCATTTGGTAGAGTCCTTAGAAGGGCTGCACCAGAGCACTGCGGCTAAATTAACACTAGATGAAAGGCTGCTCTGGACCTGCACTAAAAAAGCTTAAAAACAAGCCCTGAAAGGACCCAGCTGACTCCCAGTAATTTAACTGCATGCCAACACTGTTTTTAAAAAGCACCTCAAGACCCAGCAACTGACAACATAAATTCAAAGTCCAGCCTCCAACCAAATTTTACAAATCACACAAAGAAACAGGAAAATATGACCCCAAACCAGGGGAAATTTCAATCAACAGAAATGGACTAAAATGACAGAAATAATGGAACTAGCAGACAAGGAGCAGCTATTATAAACATGCCCCATATGTTCAAAAGGGTAGAGAAAAACATGAGCATGATGAAGAGAGAGAGAAATGAAAGACATTAAATCAGTCCAAAATGGAATTTCTAGACATAAAAAAATAAAATATATAAAATTTTAAAAAATGTGCTGGATGAGATTAACAACAAATTAGTGAATGCAGAAGACAAGAGCAATGAATTTACAGACAAGATAAAAGAATTATTCAGGGCGCCTGGGTGGCTCAGTCATTAAGCGTCTGCCTTCGGCTCAGGTCATGATCCCAGGGTCCTGGGATCAAGCCCCACATCGGGCTCCCTGCTCCGCGGGAAGCCTGCTTCTCCCTCTCCCACTCCCCTGCTTGTGTTCCCTCTCTCGCTGTCTCTCTCTCTGTCAAATAAATAAATACAATCTTAAAAAAAAAAAAAAAATTATTCAAAATTAAGCATGTACAGAAAAAGTCTGAAAAAAAAGAACATCACTGACCTACAGGAATAATATCAAGCCATCTAACACATGTGTAGCTGAAGGACAAGAATTTAAAAGAGGGTCGGTGGTCAGAAAAAAATGTGCAAGGAAATAATGGCCAAAAGTTTTCAAATTTGATGAAAACTATAAATCCACCAATCTCAGGATCTTAACAAGCCTCAAGTGGAATAAACCTAAAGGAAACTACACTACAATCCATCCTAATCAAAATGCTAAGAACTAGTGACAAAGAAAAAAACGTTTAAAAATATTGAGAGCGGAAAGCATTCGGAGAAACAAGTACAAGATCAGAGCCCACCCAAGCAGAAAACGAGAGACGTCTTTAAACAGCTGAAAGCAGAAACATGTAAGCCTAGCTTACGTGACCGTGACCCCACAACTGTATCTTTCAAAAATGCAGATAAGCACAGAGAATGTAGAAAACTAGAAACAGAGTTGCTAACACCCTTCTAACAAAAAAGCTAGGTAATCAGCAAACACAGAACTTTTGTTGAAGTCATCAGAGAGCTGGGAATGCTGGATTACCCCGTAACCGGAAATAAAGGGAAGACAGGCACCTGTCAGGAAGAGGGGGTGGCAGCTCCTACTGACCTGGGGGGGTGGATGCCACACTCTACACAGGCCAGTAAAAGTCTGCAAAAATTTTTAACAAACTGCTTTTAAAAGAAATCTCAGCTTTTGAAATACAATATTTGTTTTCTAAGGCACCCCCCCTTTTCTGTTTTGTTAAGACTTTTTAATGTAATTAAGTAAAAACTGATTACTATCTGTAGCCATTCATTATGTAAAAAGATCAATGTATTAAACACAAAATATAAAGAAAATTTTTTTTAGAGATCAAGGTATAATAAATAAACATCTGTCTCTTCTAATCTCCCCCATGAGGCACTATAACATTTCTGTTTACCTAACACTGATCCTCCAGCTTGGCTCAAATTAGCCAGTGTTACTAGACATTAGGAAGCAAGAAGATCGGAGGTATATGCAGACAAGAGGCAGGAAAGGACTCAGAAAGAGGGGGAAATTTGGTGTGCTCTATAATTCAGCCCAAGACTTAGGAAGTGTCTTTAAAAACTGAGCCATCAGTGGCTAGTGCTGGAACTGACTCTTCTGGGCAAGGTGATACGACTATAAATTTCAGTTTCCTTCTCATCGGGGAAAAAAAAAAAATAGTTCCTTTCTTTAAAATACACTAAATGCTGGGCGCCTGGGTGGCTCAGTTGGTTAAGCGACTGCCTTCAGCTCAGGTCATGATCCTGGAGTCCCGGGATCGAGTCCCGCATCGGACTCCCTGCTCAGCAGGGAGTCTGCTTCTCCCTCTGACCCTCCCCCCTCTCATGTGCTCTCTCTCTCATTCTCTCTGTCAAATAAATAAATAAAATCTTTAAAAAAATAAAAATAAAATACACTAAATGCTGAACTGAAAAGAGTGGTCTTGCAGACATATGGCCACCAAAATTATTAATCATATAATCCTAATGGTCAACATATCAAATGTACTAAATTCAAGCCCTAAGAGTCAATCCCACCACTGAATGCAGGGGATGGAGGGAAGTGCTATTAAAGTACCTGAAACAGGCATTAGGGTTCAATATTTTTCTTGAACCATTTTTTTCTTTTTTTAACCTTTTTTATTTTTTTATAAAACACTACTAATTAGCTAAAAGTAATTCTCACTTATCCTAACTTCAAATATATTCCTTTGATAAACACAGCATTTGAAGTACTGAGTTTACCACGAGAGAACATTACAGTGTCATTAAATTATGACATGGGAGACCCATATGTTCACTCCACACTTCAGAGCAGATTCCTTTTAGTTTCGATCTAAGTTCAGGAGGTCCCTGATTAACTAAACCACACACAAGGCAGAAACCACCACCACCATGCCCCCTCCTCATCCTGCCTAGCTGTGCATCCGAAGCAAAGGGCTTAATCTTCATGCACCTCACTTTACACATCTATCAAATGTGGAAAATAACGCTTGCCTGAGCTGTGGTAAAAATTCTATTAAACTACTATGTAAAGCGGCTGGCACCAAAGCCTGGCACAAAATAGCATCTACTGGGCATTAGTCATCAAAACCAAAAGGAATGACTCAAAGAGGATCCGGGCTGACAGGCTGGTGTTTACTGAGTGCTTACTATGTGCTAGGCTCTGTGCTGGGTGCTCATGTCTGAAAGAGAAATGGTGGGTGGCTGAAGGCACACTGTCCCAGGCCACACCCTATACGGCAGGTTGCCTGAGACTAAAAGGAAGATCTATGACACCCCCTCCTAACCTAGGAGCTGTCCCCAATGCTAACGCTGAGGCTAGCAAGCAGGCTGGCAGACCCAAAAGCAACTCCAATATAAATGTTTAAAATCATGAGAGACAGTTTTTCAGAGAGAGCCTCAAAAATCAGTTTGAATCCTCTTTCAGTTTTCAAATACACCAAATATATTTATTTTCTTCCTTGCTCAACTCTGAATGTCACTGTCCTATTTTTCTGGTATGTTGTATAGCTTACAGAGCACTTTCACACAGAAGGTCCCATCCCCACGACGGGATGACCTCACCAAGAAATGGCAAACATTGAGAATTACTTACAATCATCAATAACGTTTCAAGCTCGTGTGAATGCCAAACAATAGTAATAGGGTGAAGAACTCTTTATCTACTTAAATCTCAGAAATTAATTGGACTGATGCCTAAAAGCACATAAATGTGATGAGTGGTACAATAAAACCTGCTAGATCTCACTTCCTTCTAATGCAGATTTTATCACACAGCCAGGGAAATGACATTTCACATATCGCAAGGATGCCCTAGGGACTTTCACCCTCACACGAAACCCCACCATGGCAAGGTGCTACTTGTCCCACTGTTAAATGACCCAAGTGCGCAGACCTCCTGAGGCCGTGTCCCAGCAGGAGGTACAACACCCCGGCAGTGTGCAAGGCGGCGTGCAGCTCTCGTGGTTCTGCTCCTGAACACCTCCCCTCCCTGCGAGCTCTTACGCTTTCCAGTCCTGTTCTCTGTGCCTCAATTTCTGAACCTAATAAATACGCACATCTGTGCTCCCTCTTACCTTCTTACGACTCAGGGAGTTTCATACAAAGAATAACACACACTTCTTGTCCCTGGTTAAGAGGCAATGCTGATCTGCACGGTGATCAGAAACCTCTATGAGAAGGCATCTTTGGCTCACCTCCAGTTTCAATGCAGGGATATGATGGAGGAGGTTCTCTCCAGTTCCCACTGGAATCTTTCATGTGAGATCGGTCAGAAGCAAAGTTCTTCAAATACGAATCTGCACGGATCACTCTAAATTTCCTGCAGATAAGGCAACATTCATTTACATTAGGAAGGTTTCATAGTAAAATTCCCACTCAATTTTTATACAGACTCATTTTCTATGACATACACAAAAGTACCCAGGCATTTTTGTACTATTAGTAATACACAAATATCTATGCAGCTGTCACCTGTTAAAGAAACCTTGAGAAAGGATCAGCTGAAATCCAAAGCTACACAGGCACAGAAATATATCCAGGTGCCTTTATTTACTCAATTGTGTTTCAGGCATAAAGGGCATAATGTTCAGGTCCTGCCATCACAGACCCCTCAATTTTCTCATCATTAAGGTCACAACCCACACACCCACCCACCCACCCACATATACATGTATGACAGAAATCCCCAAAATGGCTTTCAGAAAACATTTGGGATCTCATCACACACATTTTTTTTTTTTAATTTTTTTTTTTTTAGGATTTTATTTATTTATTTGAGAGAGAGAGAATGAGAGAGACAGCACATGAGAGGGGGGAGGGTCACAGGGAGAAGCAGACTCCCCGCCAAGCAGGGAGCCCGATGTGGGACTCGATCCAGGGACTCCAGGATCATGACCTGAGCCGAAGGCAGTCGCTTAACCAACTGAGCCACCCAGGCGCCCCACACACATTTTTAAAAGAATGCCAACTTTTATATGTTGGACAACTCTTTTTTTTTTTTTTTTTTTAAGATTTTATTTATTTATTCATGAGAGACAGAGAGAGAGAGGTGCAGAGGGAGAAGCAGGCTCCCAAGGAGCAGAGAGCCCGATGCGGGACTCGATCCCAGGACTCTGGGATCATGACCTGAGCCGAAGGCAGACGCTTAACCATCTGAGCCACCCAGGCGCCCTATGTTGGACAACTCTTAAAACTTCAAAATATTTTGAATCTTCTGTATAGGACATCATTTTTAGATATCAACTCAATGGTGATGCCAAATCAAGTGATCTTTGCAAAACAAATGGCAAAAAAATAGAAAATCACATACACACACACACACACTCATACAAACTCTCTGTATAACTGTCAAGGTCTAACTTCAGAAATAGGTAAATCCATCCTGAATCTCCTCACCTTCTAAACTGTGGATGGATGTCCTCGTCAGACTTAAAGGCATCTTCCACGTAAGTGTCAAATGGACAGGGAAATGGCAGCACAGTGTCAAGATCATAAATGAAGCTCTGTCCTCCACTTGAAACATGAAGCAGGACAACATGGTAATCCTAGAAGTAAAAGTTGCTGAGGTTAACCAAGTTACTTCATGATGGTGAATTCCAAGGTCACAGTAATAACTCATATATAATCATTAACAATGAATACAAGACTAATACAACCCTTCTTAAAATAGCAAAATAAAACAAAGCAAACACAAAACCCCCAAAAAAGACTAAGTGTCCAGTGACAGGGAACACTTAAATAAGTAGTGGAAATGTTCATATACATTAAATGTATACCCTTTGACCTAGCAATTTTACCTCTAGGAACCCATCCTACAGAAAAAAATGGCCATACGCATGTAAAGGTATATACATACAAAGAAAATCTCTGCAGCACTGGTTACAATAGTGAAAATTCAGAAACAACCAAAAGCCCACCATGAGAGAAATAAACCACAATGCAGCCACCAAAAAAAAAAAAAAAAGAAAAAAAACTTAGGTAAATTTATGCAGAAAATGGAAAAACGGATTTGTTACATAGTTGGATGGGAAAAGTAAATTGCAAAATATGTACTATATATTATTTTTTTAAAAGCTATGTGTATACAAAGACACACATGTGCATTCTAAAGTACACATGCATGCATATGAATACAGAGGAAAAGGTGCAAGGATACCCTCCAAGTATTAACAAAGGGGATTGCTTGGGCGAGCCTGCAATGTGAAAGAAGAACTTTAAAGTGTTGTTGCTGTTAAATAGGCCAACCCCAGTCTGTAGCCATTAAGGAGAAAAGATGAAGACAGTGTCCCCTGTGCGGCTCGGCTGGGACGCACCACTCAGTCCCCGACCCTGGGCACTGCCCAACACCAGCTAATGGCTAGAAGGGACCGGAAGGAAGTTATGAAGGGGCATGAGGGCAGTCAGATGCTCTGAGTCCCTCGGAAGAAAGGCGCTCTCACAGAGAACAGGACTGAGAGATAAAAGGCTCACATTAGTACCGCATTAGTCCCACCACCTTATACTTCTAGTACTTCAGAGCTTACAGAGCACTTTCTCAAACATTGTTTCATCGACCCTACGATGGGAGGAAGGTGATTAATTAAGACTGGAGATGCTCTGCCATCAAAGCCTAAAGAGCTTCTTTTGGCTCCAGTGCTATCTTCGTAAGGCAGAAATAGCATCAGAAATGGATGGTTATGCCCTGCACTCCCCTTAATGCATGCTACCCTCCAGATAAATAAAGTGAGAGCGGCCCCCCTTCCACTGGGTGCGTCCGTGTTATTCCCATCCTTCCGCAGCAAGCTTTCCACCTCTCCCCCCGCAACCATCCCTTGCGTGCTGGCTCTCTCCAGGAGTCTCCAGTCTCTGCCTCATCCAAAACCTGTTTCTCTCTTGACATCATCTCCCTCCTATTCCAGCGGCTTTGAAGTGCATACTCTCTATTGTCTGTGAGAAACTGTGTAACTGAAGTAAAGATGCAAAGATGAGAAAGGAAAGTCCTGACCCTCGAGGAGCTTGCGGAGCAGAGAGTGGGGACCAGTCAAGTGCTGCGGACAGCGTGAGGGTGACAAAGAGCAGGAGGCTACAGGTGAGGGCCTTCAGGTCAAACCTTGGCCCCTCCCCTTCCACAGACTGCTGCTGGGACAATTAAGGAGATTACTTACGTAAACACTTTTTAAAAGCCAAGCCAGAAATGGAGGGGAGTGGGGCCCAAAAGCCAAGGAACATGTCACTGAGGAAAGGCTGCCACGGCTGAGTCCTGCCTGAGGGGAGTGTGTTCCGGGAAGAAAGCACAACTTGTGGAAAACGCGTAAGTAATGAATATCCACAACCTCCCGGTTAGTTTGGGTCCATACCCCCACATCCCAGATGGCTGGTGAACTGGAGAGGGAAAGCAGGCCTCAACTCCAAGTCGCCTTTATAGCACAGATGTGGAGTCAAGGAATACAGATCAAGCGGCAGCCTCACTCTCTGAGTTGGGTTCAGCACCTACCCAGATGCCTGGACGAGACCAAGTTGGGCTAGGGGGAGGGAAACCCACCTAGAAGGCGATCAGCTTCTTGGGACTAGGTGTCTCTACCCATCGGGGTACTGATTTCCTACAACAGGACAGCAGTGAGGCAAAGATACATTTGCCAGAGGGTGTGGGGGGACTTCTCGTAACAGGAATCTCATTCTGGGGTGCCATGAGATGCTGTATAAGGGGGACATGACTACAGGTCCTTTCCCTGCAAGTTTCTCTAAAACGAGAAGAAAGACCATGACGCAAAGTCAGCTGAGTGGTTCAGCCAACAGGGATGACTTCTAGGGCACATGGACAGTCTGCAACAAGGGTTATGTAGCTATTGTTGCTAACAAGAAAAGCTTGAGCACCAGTACCAGACACTGTACCAGGTACCAGAATAATGCCTCCCACGCATTATGTCACTTAAGACTCGCAACTGGCCAGAGGAGGACACTGAAGATAAGAAGACAAATAACATGTCCAGTTCATAAAGCCACCAATGGGAGGACTGGGACTTAACTCCAAAACTGGGTTTGGGCTTTAATATTAGCACAGCAAATCACCTGCTGGTAAAGGAGGCAAGAATGTGAGCTCTGTGAGGCCAGGGATTTTAGTCTATTTAAATATAGGTTAAATAAATGGATGAAACCAATTCAAATGATACCTTATTTTAAACAAGTATCAGAAATAGATGCTGGTTACAGTATCATGAATGGAGTTTTTCTTTAAATTTATCTTCATGTTATTAGCATAAACAATTCTTCAGAGGGACAGGTTAAGGCGACACCTAGATGTGTACTAGAAAGGACCCCAGGCTGAGACCCAGTCCTGCCATTGATCAGCTAGATAACTTCGAGCTTCTCACTCTTCTTCGGGGCTTGTTTCTTCACCTGAAAAATGGAAGGGCTGCAGTAGATCCAGGTTTTTCCAATGCTAGTCATGGTCACTCACAAGTGTGCTAAGAACACTAACTCCTGAACCTTCTCTAAATCAACTAAATCAGAAACCTCTACTTTTAACATGATATCCAGATAATTCTAATGTGCAGCTGGACTAGATATTGCTGAAGTTCCTTCCAGTGTTAAATGGATAACAGCCTAGGAGATCACAAATATATCTGCCACATCAGCTATTTAAAATCTTTCCTATATGGGGCACCTGGCTGGATCAGTCGGTAGAGCATGTAAAGCTTGATTCTGGGGTCATGAGTTCGAACCCCACATTGGGTGTAGAGCTCACTAAAAAAAATAATAATTAAGAAAATAAAATCTTTCCTGTAATAATAAAATTAAATGAAAACGTGCCTGTAAGTACTACCCTAGACAAACTAACATCTATTCCCAAGAGGTCAATTATCAATAATTATCATAGCCTTTCTCTACTGCTCTAACCACTTCTGCTTTAACAAAACATAGAGACCACTCAGGAATTACAAGTACTAATGCACCAGAAGCTCTCTGAATTGATCATCTTACCCAGATCACAGGTCCATCTCCAGGTCTTGCCTGTTGTTTCCAGATAGGTATCTACAAAATATAATCAATTTCATAAGGCACAACTTCAGTTATACCACTACTACATTCTTTAAAACAATACAAAAATATAAAATATTTCTAAGCAACCAACAATCAAGGTGAATGAAGAAGAAATCTAAATCCTTCCAAGTGTTCTTAACAATGAAAACGCAAAAATTATCTGATGTTCTTTGGAGAGTAGAAAGAGACCTCAACAGGGAGTCAGAAGGCCCGGAAGATTCAAGTCTTGCTTTCCTACATTATTTGTGGGACCTCCCTGAGCCTCTATTTCTTAATCTATAAAATGGAGATAGTTGTCTGAAGCCTGCCTACTTTACCGTGTTTCCATTAGCATCAAATGAAATGATGCTTACAAAAGTGCTTCCCAGGGTGCCAGGCTGGCTCATTTGGTAGCATGTGTGACTCTTGACCTTGGGGTTGTGAGTTCAAGCCCCACACTGGATGTAGGGATTACTTAAAAATATAAATCTTTAAATATTTTTTTAAAGTGCTTTACAAAATATTAAGGGCTTACTTTTTTTTAAAGGCTTGCTTTTTTAATACTTCATGTAAATTTACCATAATTTTATTTAAACTCCAGAGACAAAAACATCTTTACTTCAAACCTGAGAGTATGTGGCTCTAGCCTAAGCAATTTAAAAACCTCTAACTTAATACCTAAAGAGAAGGGACTTAATCTGTGTATACCGTCATCTATTTCTTGACCTACAAATAAGGGACTAAACTTTTCTAACTCAACTGTGCCCTGAAAGGAAAAAAAAAAAAAAACTCATTCAAAAATAAACTTTAAAATGTTGCTGTATTTTATAAAGCACATTTTGGGACAGTGCTGACCCCATACTATATTTAGTTCCTATTGTCACCATAAATCTCTTGTTCTCTTTCTGCAACCACTCACCAACTTACCATCTTCCTCTCATTAGATATGAAGACAGCATAACACTCTTCTAAAGGATACTGGTCATGGTTTTTGATGTATTCACAGAGCTTCCAAATATTTTCTTCACTGAAATAAAGTAATAGTTTAATCAGCACAATTAAGCAATAGTGCTCTGTGTCTTTCAAATTTGAACAGAAGAGTGATGAAGACATAAAAAAGTTGGAAGAGATTTTAAACACCACCTCATCGAATAACTGACTGATGTTTGACCCTCTTCTAAAACATCCCCAACAAGGTGTGACCCAATTTATACCGTGTGCCGACCTCTCTCCAAACAGAATGCTCGCTACCTGCCCCAGCAGTGCTTGCACATGGAGGCATTTTATAACTGATAAGATGCTACATCAATACTCCCTAAGTTTTGGATCCAGGGACTTGAGATACAGCTGGAATTCCAACTCAGCCACTTATGAGGTAAGAAGCTTTGAACATCCTGACCTGAGTATCTGTTTTTCTCATGCGTAAAATGGGGATAATCATATACTTGACAAATCAATGGGGATAATCAATGCGTAAAATGGGGATAATCAAATACTTGACAAATCTTAGTTAATATTGGTTCACTGCTCCCCTTAGGAATGGGGCAGGATGAGTGTGTTGGGGAGGAGGGCTTCTGGCTGGAAAAGACCGGGGAGCAGTTACACGATATGCCTATGCGAGGAATTCTTTTGGAGGGAGACTCTAAGTGGGATTCCCTGCATCCCTCTGGTACAAAAGAGGTTCTGACTTTTAGGAAGTCCTTTCTCATACTGAACTGAAATCCATCTTCCTATACTTCTACCCCAGATGAATCTCCTTTTCTCTATGACATGCCTCTAGATATTTAAAGCAGTAGTCGGAATCACCTAAGTAAAGCAATGCCCAGTGCAGCAAACCAAGCCACACTGGTAGCCACAGGCACACTCCCACACAGGCAAAATCAATCACTGCTGGCAGTATTCACAGCTCAGCCTCTGGATTCTTATCTTTTTCTAAAGAGCCACACCTCACCTTTGTTCAAAATGAGCTGCATCAGCACTCTGTTCGTACTCGTGACTCAATCTGTCAAAGCCTAATTTCCAAACATGGAACCTGGATGTTCTAAGACCAAGTTTTCAGAAGACATTTTTCTGTCCAGCCTGTAGACATTCTGGAGTTGATCAAAGACATCTTCAAGAGCTTATGATGTAAAAGCACTATGCTAAGTGCTTGGAGGATGTAATGATAAATTAGAGCTCACAGACAGTGAGAGGAGACATACAGATCCATAAATAAGCATCAGAGAAGGCCATAAAAGATGCATAGAAGAGTCATTAATTTTGAGGGACACAGGAGGATGGAGGAGGTATAGGTCAGTGGCTTCTCATTGTTTGTTCCCCTCCTCCAGTCCCAAGGAGGAGCAGAGTTAACACGAAGAGTTTGAGAATCCGAGTGTACCACAAATACTGTTGGCAAGCTGAGTACATATGTGGATGGACAAACTTTGTCTATTATTTTTCAAGTATGTGTGAATGTTACAAAGAGAAAAAAAACTTAAACATAGGCGTCACTGAATCTGTAGTCCTTTTTTATCAATTTTTTACAACTACAATTAATATCATATAGGAGGATCTCAAGAAACATTTGATGTTTAAAAAAGGGGGGCCTTGGGGCACCTGGGTGACTCAGTCAGTTAAGCATCCAAATCTTGATCTCAGCTCAGGTCTTGATCTCAGGATCGTGAGTTCAAGCCCTGTGTTGGGCTCCACGCTGGGCATGGAGCCTACTTAAAAGGGGGGGTGGGGGGCGCTTATACTTGGAAATGCTGGGAGTTACTGTTGGGATAGGAAGACCCTCAGATTTGGTGTGAGTCCTAGCACCTCTTTAAAAAAGAGGGGGATTGGGCGCCTGGGTGGCTCAGTTGGTTAAGCGACTGCCTTCGGCTCAGGTCATGATCCTGGAGTCCCAGGATCGAGTCCCGCAGCGGGCTCCCTGCTCAGCAGGGAGTCTGCTTCTCCCTCTGACCCTCCCCCCTCTCATGCTCTCTCTATCTCATTCTCTCTCTCAAATAAATAAATAAAATCTTAAAAAAAAAAAAAAGAGGGGGATTGTAATAATAATGTTCCAACCTACTGGTTGATTATTTTGTAGCAGAAAGACTAACAAAGCAGCATTAAGGTCAAGATTCTGCAAGGGTTACTGGTGATGGGCTGAGGTCAGAGAAGCATGCAGAAGGGAAGGATCCCTGACACATAGCAGGTGCTCAACTGTTCAAAGAATACAAACAATTACAATTGAATTAGACATGCTCTGCAAACCACCTAGTGCCACACAAATACCAGTTACCACTATTATCTTTCAGCTAGATCTGAACAGATAAATAACATCCGACTAAAGAAGCAGAAAAGAGGCATTTATTTCAAGTTATAAGAACCTGCAGGAGCAAGCGTAGTAAGGTGCACGTACCTGATAGATTAAGACAGGGCAGAACACTGGTTCTCAACTAGAGGAGATTTTGCCCCCCAGGGAACATTTGGCACTATCTGGTGACGTTTTTGGTTGTCACAAATTGGGTGAGGATGCTACAGGCATCTAGTGAGTAGAGGCAAGGGATGCTGCTACATGCCCTACAATACACAGGACAGCCTCCCACATTAGCATGCTCAAAATGTCAATAAAGCCATGGCTGGAGAAGCCCTGGGTTAGAACAGAAGGCAGGTTCAGAATGAGATTGGAGAAACACATGGTGACCAGATCTGAAAGGACCTGCTATGCTCAGGAGACAGACTTCACTGTCTGTGACTGTATTCCTGAAAATGTGATAAATGGACGAGCCTAAGACTCCTCCACTGCACTGTTCACACATCCAGACTCTGTGGAATGGGACCCTAAGATCTGCATGCTTTACAAGCTCCCAGGTGATTCTAGGGTTCATTTGAATTTAGAACGGCTTTCAGCAGTGTGAAGCCAGCTAAGGTTCAGGACCTGAGGGGATAGGAGAGATCTGGGCAGAGGCCTGTAAGGAAGGACTGGAACAGGCCACTGACAGCCAAGGAGGGCCTGGCCCATGGCTGAAGGAACTTAAAGGAGACCATCTATTGAAGAGATGTCTATTCCCTACCATGCTTCCACCAGATGACTCCACTCTAGCTGTCCCAGCTACCTTGTTCCTAGAATACTCCTGCACACTTCCTTCTCAGAGCCTTTGCACCACTGCTCCCCTGCCTAGAATGATCTTCCTCCAGTATCCACAAGGCTCCCACCCTTTTTTATTCAGATCTCTGCTCAAATACCACTTTATCAACAATGCCTTCCTTAAATATCCATCATGAAAAAATGAGTCACCATCCCTTACCTTGCTTTATTTTCTCATAACACTTAACACCAAACATGGTTTACTTGGTTTTGCCTGTTTTCCCTGAACCAAAACATATGAACCATGAGATCTTATAGGGAATTTGTGTACCCTGTGTTGTATCCCAAAGTGCCTACAATTGTGCACCCACAGTCCAAGTGCCTCATAAACATTTATCGAATGAATAAATAAAACAATGAATGGACATTAGGGACAATAACTAAGGGGATTTACGTGAGAAGTAAGAGAAATAAAGTGCAGTCATTAAGAATCATGGACTCCTATACTACAGAAGTTCCAATTTCAGCACCACCTCTTGCTAGATGTGTGATCTTAAACGCAGCCTCTCTGTGGCTCCCTCTTTTCACTAATAAAATGAAGTAAATGATAGAACCTATCTCCGAGCCATGGATGGAAACACTCGGCACTTGCCCTGACAGGCAGTCAGAGCTGAACAAATGTTAAATTCTTGGTGACACTGGTTTGATGACCAGCTAAAGGAGGAAGTTTTAGATGGGCCTGAAGTTTCTTTTGCAACTGGAGGTTTGGGGAAGAAGTCATTACTCGGGTGTGGGAGTGAAAAAGACCAAGGTTCCAGGAGGGGTGATTTGGCCACACAGGTGGCCTGGGACAGAGGTATAGTGTGTAGACTTCAGAGCCAAACTCTCTACAGGTAAATCCCCATTTCTTCATTCACAAGATATGTGGCCTTAAGGCAAATTAGTTGCACCCCTCTGTGCCTCAGTGTTCTCATCTTTAAAAACGGGGATAACAAAAATACCTACCTCCTAGGGTAATTGTGGGGCTCAAATGAATTCGTTTACACAAGCGAATCAAAACAATGTTTGGCATACAGCAAGTGCTATGTAAATGTAATGGGCATGATAATGACAACATGGTGGTTCATGATGGTTTCTGGTACAAGAAGGCCTGAAATGGATTCCTGGTCGCTATTAGCTGATGACCTTGGGAAAGTTATTTGCAAAATCTCCGTTCCTCCATTCTCTTTCAAAATTAAAATGAGTGTGAAACCACAAAGGCTTCAGCAGAGTAATTTGCAAAGGTTCTCCGCGCTCCACCCTCCGCCTCCAACTCCCCTTCCCGGCCCCCAAGCACCGAGATCTGCTGAGAAATGTCCAAGCGAAAAGCGCCGGGCATTAGTAATGCACCACCGACCCTACCATCCCTGGGAGTTCCGCCCCTCCCCCCCTCTCCAAATGCCTACGCTCCACTCAGGAGACGAGGGCTGCCATTCCCGCTCCCTCATCCCACAAGCGGGAAAACCCGCCAGTGGAGGCCCAGAGCGCCCCCAGGGAGGGGCTGAGAAGAGGCGGGGCCCGGCTGCGACGCCGAGACCCAAGGAGCCAGGGAGACGCCGGGGGCTGCACCCGCGCCCCTCACCAGTAGCAGCTGTTGTAGACACAGGCGTCCCGCGGGGGGCTGGCCGGCTGGTAGCGGGCGGCTGCAGCGGCGGGGGCATCCCCCTCCATGGCGCGCTGGCTTGGGCCTGAGGCGAAGCGACTGCACCAGCCCCGCGGCCAGGCTTCGGGGGAGGAGCCGGCGCTGGGCGGGCCGCGCGGGTTCTCGGGGCGGAGCCCGGGCAGCTGGTGCAGTTCCCGGGTGCTGGAGCCAGGAACCGGGTAGGCGGAGTCTGGGCGGAGCGAACGACGCAGGTTCCGGGCGCGCGGAGCCCACGAGGGCGGCGCAAGTTCCGGCTGGATGGAGCCC
Source organism: Phoca vitulina (assembly GCF_004348235.1). Taxonomy (NCBI): domain Eukaryota; kingdom Metazoa; phylum Chordata; class Mammalia; order Carnivora; family Phocidae; genus Phoca; species Phoca vitulina. The sequence continues at coordinate 18,616,038 of NW_022589721.1, read as the reverse complement.
GGGCTGCGCGGATTTTGCAGATTCCGGTGGGCGGAGCCCGGGCGGGAAGCGCCGTGCAGGTTCCGGAGCCAGGGCGAAGTGGGCGGATGGTGTGGGGGGGGGCGGTGAGCGTCGTGGGATTCCAGTGGGCGGAGCCTTGGACGAGGGGGATTGCGTAATTCCGGGTAGACGGGACCCAGGCAGGTGGGTGGAGCCATGGCGGGGCGGTGCTGGCGGAGCTCGAGTCCGCTAGGGCGGGGCCGGGCATGCTCTGGGTGGCGGTAAGAGCGAGGATGGGGTTAGGGTGGGGAAGACAGCGGTCACCCGCAGGTGGCTTGAAGGAGTCCCGGGAGGGCGTGGAATTGGTAAACCGCCCGACCCTGAACGGCGCTTCGGGAGTCTCCCGGAGGCGTCTGAGACCCTCTTCAAAGCCAGGGCTGGGGTTGCTGGCTGTGGAGGAACCAGACGGGACGCGGAAGACTCGACTTGTGCAAGTGAAATGAGGGAATCTTGTATGTGAAAAAAGAAGCTTTAGCAGTTTTATCCTAGAGGCCCCTAGAACCCAGGGCAAGGGGGGAGTTAATTCCAAATACGTCCGCATCGGACGGTTTTATAGAGGGATAGCAACCCCAAATCTCACCATGTTGTAACATGTCTTTAATAGAATTATGTGTGTTGACTCAGAAAGATACAGTGATTCCTTGATAGAGTAAGTTTTTTTTTAAGATTTTATTTATTTATTCATAAGAGAGAGAGAGGTAGAGGGAGAAGCAGGCTCCCCGCTGAGCAGGGAGCCAGATGCAGGACTGGATCCCAGGACCCTGGGATCATGACCTGAGCCGAAGGCAGATGCTTAACGACTGAGCCACCCAGGCGCCCTTGATAGAGTAAGTTTTAAAAAAGTTGAAAAAGAGTCCCCATGGCATCCGTTTTGTGTTAATCATATATTTGCCAGCAGTCTGGAAGGAACCAAATTATTAAAACTGTTTATCTCTGATGAATGGTATGAAGGACTTTCACTTTATACTTATTAGCCTTCTGAATTGTCTTATATTTGTAATGAACATATATAACTGATAGGGGTACTTCCCATTATAAAAACTGAAATTCTTAGTTGGTTTATAGGCCATCTGCAGTCAGGAGTTCGAAAGCCTCTACATAAATCCTAAAGACTTCAAACATAAGTCCTTGTGTCAGTTATCAATGTATTGCCTCTCGGCTCTGACACACACTTCAATATAGGCTCTATGATAAATAACAGAATTCCTTTAAGCATTTCTCCTTCAAAGTGGGCACCAAGTTAAGCCTTCTCAGTAAAGTGTGCTGGAAGAAAAAGCTTCCTGCAGTTTCTGGGGTGGTACAAGAGTTGGGAGTCTGGTCCTGAGAACAGCCAGTGGGGTCTGCTCCAGCCACAGGCTCAAACCCAATTCCTCTGTGACCTTACAGCTTTTGTTTGGCAATAACCTTCCTGCAGCCCTCTTAACCCAGAAACCAGAGTCTTGCGAGGCCAGCAGGCAGCCACCTGCCCATACTTCTTTGGCAAGCCCTTCAATGGCAGGCAGTTACCTGTGGCCAGCAGGGTCACACACACTGAGCAGTCATTCCCTCACCAAGCCTTCCCCTCCTCCCCCAACCCCGCCATTCTCCCCTTGGCATTCCGAGAGCCTTCTACTCCAGCTGGCTCCTAGACTACTAAGGCATCCCCATGCCACTGGTTGGTGATTGCTCCCCTCTGCCCCCTTCTCTACCTTGCTTAAGGGAAGTTGAATGTCAAGAATTAGCTCTGATAAAAGTGTAACCAAAAGATACACCTAGGGCTGAGGACAAGTACTCAAGGATAAATTTGAAAGGAGTTTGCACCTGGTTGGAGAAGGCATGAGTTGCCTACCCGATCCCAGAGAAGTTCACTGGTTTACCCAGTCTAGAGGTGGTCTGAAGTTGCTGGGCAAACAACAGAGACAGGGGTAGAGGAGAGCCAGCAGTCTCTGCCATTATGTACTTTCTTTATGCTTCTTTATGCTTCAAACTTTCTCATAAGTAGGAATTTTTTTAACAAACAAAAATAGATTGTATTTTTTACATTCATGTGATTTCATAGTAGAGACTATAAAAAGGGATATGGTTTCAGAGGAATAAGGTTCTAATGCTTAGAAACAGATTCTGACCTATAAACTCCAAAGATCTGGTTGAGGAAGAAATAAGAGTGCACTCAAAGAACCCCAAACCCAATGAAATCAGGATGTTAAAGGATTGGGGTTTACAGAAAGGGCACAGAACAAAGAAAGTATAAAAGAGGACCACAGATGTGAAAGGGGAGATCAAGAAAGAAGTAGGCAGCACATAATACACAGAGGTTTAACCACGAAAGGATTTTTTTTTTTAATTGGGGGAGGAGGTATTTTTAATGCTCAGTGTTAAGAGCTAGAAGAAAAAAGAAAGAGATAATCCCATCGCTTGGGACCATATGATATGTGGTAAGGGACTATATAAGTGAAAGAAACAAATACCCGTTGTCTATTTTGATTGTGTTTTCTCTTTTCTCTATCAAAGAAAATGATCCTCAGGCTGTAAAGAATAAGGGAAACAGCAGGGAGAGGGAATTAAAGCCAAAATAGGTGCAGTGCTAGAAAGCACCAATTTTCCTTAAACGGGTTAAAAATCTTCAGACCCAGATGAGTTATATCCCAACATACTGAAAGTGCTGCAGATTATGACCCCAAAGCCTTTATTATGGATCTTTGAGAAAATATGTTGGAGGAGATGACTTAAGACTAAATATGAATACTTGCTGTCTTGAGTTTCATAAAAAGGAAAAATATGTATTCCAGACACTATACTCTGTGAACTTGATGCCTATTCCCAGGATGATTTGTGGCCATGAAGAAAGGTGATTATTTAGGGACCTTTAGTGGTTTACCAAACCCATTTCATGCCGCATGGACCTCATTTCATGTTGTTGGAAGAATTAATTGATCATTAGAATAGAATTATAGCACAAGCACTATAATTTGATTCCAACAAAGCAGCTGGCCCGGTATTAGTCATGACTCGTTCAGTTAGAAGTCAAGGCAGAAAGGCTGTTTATTAGCTCGTTTAATGGGAAGGACGCTGAAGTGGCTCTCAGAATCAAAAGATGAGCTGCAGAACCCGGGATCTCAAGGGACCAGAAGCAGAACCCACTTCCCCAGGCCTTCTTTCTCCCCAGCTCTCAGACTGCTTCTCAATGCTTGGCTTCATCCAGAGATGACTTCACTTCCTGCTGTGGGGAGGATGGCCGTTGGCAGCCCCATATTCATATTTTCCAGGCTTGGCAACCCCAGTGGAAAGAGAAAACTCCCTTTTCTCATAGCAATCACATAGAGCAACTTGTACCTTTATTTTTTATGTTTCTGTACTGCCTTTTTTACACTTACAGTTGACCCTTGAACAGCACAGGTTTGAACTGCATGGGTCTACTTACACACATTTTTTTTACAGTACAGTACTGTAAATGCATTTTCTCTTCTGGTTTTCTTAATAACATTTTCTTTTCTCTAGCTTATTTTATTGTAAGAATATGGTGTGTGGTATATAATACATACAACGTACAAAATAAGTGTTAATTGACTGTTAATGTTATCAGTAAGGTGTCCGGTCAATACTAGGCTATTAGTAGTTATATTTTGGGGGAGTCAAAAATTATATGCAGGTTTTTGACAGCACGGGTATTAGCGTCCCTAAGCTCCATGTTATTCAAGGGTCAACTGTATTACTTTCTTTTTTTTTTTTTTTTTTTTAAAGATTTTATTTATTTATTTGAGAGAGAGAGAGAGCACATGAGAGGGGGGGAGGGTCAGAGGGAGAAGCAGACTCCCTGCTGAGCAGGGAGCCCGACGCGGGACTCGATCCCGGGACTCCAGGATCAGGACCTGAGCCGAAGGCAGTTGCTTAACCAACTGAGCCACCCAGGCACCCTCAACTGTATTACTTTCTAATAACAAATTTTTTAAATAAAAAAATTCTTAAAAAATCAAATTTATCAACACTAATATAAAGAGCTGCATGGACAGACTATGGTTCACTTAACTTTTCCCCTACTTTTGTATATTTAGTTTTCAGATCCTACTATTATAAATAAAGCTGCAGTTAACATTTTGTATGTAAATCTTGGTCCATGCTGCTGATTATTATGTTAGGGTAGAGTCCTAGAAGTGGAATTCCTGAGCCAATTGTTTTAAATATTTTCCAGGTCTCTTGATACTTGTTGCTATATTGCTTTTAAGAAATGGGCCTAGGGGTGCCTGGGTGGCTCAGTCGTTAAGCGTCTGCCTTTGGCTCAGGTCATGATCCTAGGGTCCTGGGATCGAGCCCTGCATCGGGCTCCCTACTTGGCGGGAAGCCTGCTTCTCCCTCTCCCACTCCCCCTGCTTGTATTCCCTCTCTCGCTGTCTCTCTCTCTGTCAAATAAATAAATAAAATCTTTAAAAAAAAAAAAAAAGAAATGGGCCTATACCTCAATATCACATTGTTATTATTAAAAAACAAAAACTAGGCAAAAAAAAACCCACTCTAGCGTTCCCATTATTATTTTAATTTGCATTTGTCTGATTACTACTTTCCTGTGTTAAAAGGATAACTTCTTTTTTAAAAAGATTTATTTATTAATTTATTTGAGAGAGAGAGAGAAAGAGCATGGGGGGGGAGGAGGAGGGCGGAGGGAGCATGGAGCCTGATGTGGGGCTCAATGCCAGGACCCTGAGATCATGACCGGAGCTGAAATCAAGAGTCGGATGCTCAACAGACTGAGCCCCCCAGGGGCCCCTAAAGGGATAATTTCAATATAAAGTGCTAAGATAGCAATATACAATGGGAGCTGTTTTGGGGGGGCACCTTGCCATTAGAGGTGAGAAGCTGGGCTGGGTTGGAATGTAATAATGTTATTACTCATCTTACTTAGAACGGGGTGGGCCCTCTGTGTGGGAGACCCTGTATCTGTGGTATTAGACTCAGGGCTGTGTACCATACCTTACATGGAAAAACTGAGAAATTGAAGTATATTCAGGGGAGGCTGATAAAGAGAGAAAGTCTGAAAACCACATTACAAAATTATGGCATCTCTTCCCAGCTCACTTCCTGTGCCCACATACCCTCTCTCCCAACCCTCCATCCTGATCTGAGAGGGGTATCTATCTCACATGCCCCCCAACATTCTTTTTGTCAATGTCCATTCTAGGAAACCATCGGTAAAATTTTCCCTCTGACCTGAAGCCTCTCTACCAGGCAGAATTCTTGGTTGCAAACAACTGAAACCATCTCTGGCTAACTTAAACAGGAAATCAAATTTACTGGACGGAGAGGAAGGAGGAAGGTTGGGCAGGGCTTGGAGGAGAGGAAGCACAGCCAGGTCACACTGATCTAATTCTCCAAAATTCCAAGAATCAGCTGGCTAGAATTTCACCATCGATGCCACCCACTACCTCTGTACCATCTGCTGCTGCCTCCATGAATAACCTCTGCCCCTACATCTGTGGGTCACTCCTTCAAGAGGCAATGAATGTCTGAGGTGGGAGCAGCCCACTGACTGAGTCCTGGTTACCATGTTAACAGGGAAATAAAGTCTGGCCCTGTAGGATTCCCATCAAAGGAGGTAGGACCCTGCTTAACCCAAACCCAGTCAAAAAGAAAATCTCTCAAATAGGAGAGGTGTCTGTTTAAATTCAGAGTAGTTAAAAAACGGCAAATGGCAACTATGACCTCCCCCAACTTCCATGTGATTAATGGGTTTTTTTCTTTTGACAGAGATCCATGAGATTAGCTATTGTATTTAAGTAAGGTCACATTTACAACATTCCTGAAAGAAATCCCTGTCCAAGTTGATGTTTACTTTCTATACTTGTTACCAAAGAACAGAAAGGGACCCACCTATAACCTCATTCAAATGAGGTAATGGAATTACGCTTAGCTCTTAGCTCAGCCCTCTTTTCTGTCACACCTGAGGTAAAAACACTTGATCCTCTGTAAGCAGTCTGGGGCTATGGGAAAGAACCTCAGTTTCCTCTGCTCCTTTTTTCCTAAATCAAGTAATTCCTATCTACAATAGCTACAACTAAAAGGAAAGAAATACCTGCCAAAGACCAATTCCACACCAACCCATAAGTTTCCTAAGGCTGCTGTAACAAATTACTACAAACTAAGCGACTTTAAAAATAAAAAAGAAAGAAAGAAAACCCAGGAATTTATTCTCAGGAGGCCAGAAGTCTGAAATCGAGGTGTCAGCAGGGTTGGTTCCTTCCAGAGGCTCTGAGGGAATCTGTTCTGTATCTCTCTCCTAGCTTCTGGAGGTTGCCAGCAATCCTTGGCATTCATTGGCTTAGAGACGCATCATTCCAATTTCTGCCTCCATCTTCACATTCCCTTCTTCTCTGTATCTCTTTATGTGTCAAACACCCCTCTCCTTTCTCTTATATGGACACTAGTCATTGTGTTTAGGGTCTACCATAAATCCAGGATGATCTCATTTCAAAGTCTTTAATTACACCTGCAAAGACCCTGTTTCCAAATAAGGTCACATTTACAGGTGTCAGAGTTTAGGACTTGGACATATCCCGTCAGGATACACAATTCAACCCACCATATCAACCAAAGGCTGAAGCCAGTGTGGTTATTCTTAATATTGTTGGAGAGAGAATAAAGGAATAAAGAAAACCCTTTGGCTGTCTCTGTCCCTTGGTGTTCTAAAATTTCTTTGTCTTTACTTATTTTAAAAGAACTAAAATGACTGCTATAACTTCTGTGGAGGTCAATCTGGTAATATCTAACAAAATCACAAATGCATATGCCTTTTGGGTAGAAGTTCTTTTTATAATTTTTTTGAAGTATAACATGCATAAAGAAAAGTGTACATATCATAAGGGTAGACTATGCTAACCTAAATATTGTTCTTTCCTTTTCCACTTATATTAGGTAAACAATCACTTTAAAGCTTTTTTTTCCTACTGTAAACATGACATATTTAATGCAAAAAAAAATCAGAAAAATTGAGACAAGTACAAAGAAATGACACAACAACCATAGTATTACCAGCTAGAAATTAACCATCAACATTTTGTTATAGTTTAGTCTGGGTTTTTTCCAATATGAGTATACACATGTATTTTTTTAAAACAAAGATGGAATGGTATGATACTTATTTCTTTGTAGTTTCTTAACAAGTTATGATGCATTGGGCCCAATTTTTTATATAATTAAATTAACACAGTTACATCATAATTTTTAATGACTGTATAGCATCCTTCTTTTAAGATTTTATTTTTTTAAGTCATCTCTACACCCAACATGGGGCTCGAACTGAGATCAAGAGTTGCATGCTCCATCGCCTGAGCCAGCCAGGCACCCCTGTATGGCATCCTTCTTAAGTGAAGCCTCACTGAGGAACATTCAAGTTGTTTTCAGTTTTTTGATATTACAAATACCACTGCGGTAATAGAATACTGCATACATGCTTGAAAACTTTTTAAAAGGCCAAATTTGAAGTACAGACACATATAATAACTTGTGTATCTTAAATGTGTATCGAAAAGAATTCCTGACATTCCCTCCAAACTTGCTATGGCCATAACCTTCTCCATCCCAGTTAAATGCAGCATCCCTTTCCATTAGCTCAAGCAAAAAAAAAAAAAAAGTAAAATAAAATAGAGTCATCCTTGATGCTCTCTTTCTTTCACACTTAATCCAAATAATCAGCAAATTCACTTGGCTCTTTCTTCCAAATACATCCAGAATTCAACCATTTATTTCCTCCAGTGCTCTAACACTGGCCCATGTCACCATCATCTATTGCCTGAACAACAGCAGTGGCCTCCTAACTAGGGTTGCCAAATTTAGCAAATAAAAATACAAAGACACCCAGTTGAAATCGAAGTTAAGATAAACAAGATTATTTTTTAGTATATATAAACCCAAATACTGCATTCTCCATGCAGCAGCCAGAGGGATTCTTTGAAGAAGTCACCCAGAAAGAGTCACTCGTCTATTCAAAACCCTGTGCTGTCTTTTCACCTCAGTTGTAATAAAAAGTAGTCAGAATGGCTGAAATTAACAAGCCAGGAAACAACATGTTGAGGAGAAAGGGCAAGAATCCTACAGTGTTGGCAGGAATGCAAGCTGGTGCAGCCCCTCTGGAAAACAGTGTGGTGGTTCCCCAAAAAGTTAAAAATAGAGCTACCCTACAACCCAGCAATTGCACTCCTAGGTATTTAACCAAAGGATACAAACATAGTGATTCGAAGGGGCACCTGCACCCCAATGTTTATAGCAGCAATGTCCACAATAGCCAAATATGGAAAGAGCCGAGATGCCCATATACATATAAAATGAATAATGAATATTATTCAGCCATCGAAAAGAATGAAATCTGGGGCGCCTGGGTGGCTCAGTTGGTTAAGCATCTGCCTTCGGCTCAGGTCATGATCCCAGGGTCCTGGGATCGAGCTCCGCATCCCTCTCCCTGCTCAGCAGGGAGCCTGCTTCTCCCTTGAGCTCTGCCTCTCCCCAACTTGGGCTCTCTCTGTCTCTCTCTAATGAATAAATAAAATCTTAAAAAAAAAAGAAAGAAAAGAATGAAATCTTAACCATTTGTAACGGTCTGGATGGAAATAGGATTATGCTAAGCCAAATAAGTAAATCAGAGAAAGACAATTATATGATCTCACTCATATGTAGAATTTAAGAAACAAAACAGAGGATCATAGGGGAAGGGAAAGAAAAATAAGAGGAAATCAGAGAGGGAGACAAAACATCAGAGACTCTTAACTCTAGGAAACAGGGTTGCTGGAAGGAAGGTGGGTAGGGGGATGGGGTAACTGGGTGATGGGCATTAAGGAGGGTACTTGGTAATGAGCACCGAGTGTGATATGCAACTAATGAATCAGTAAACTCTACCTCTGAAACTAATAATACACTATATGTTAATTAATTGAATTTAAATTTTTTTAAAAAGCAGAAAACCTTAAAGCTGGGGCCCACAGCCCTGCAGGATCTACTCCTATAAGCTCTTTCCTTGTTGGTCTCATTAGCCTCCCTGTCCTCCCCTTCCCTCTGCTTGCTTCTTTCTTATCCCAAATATACCTAACATCTTTAGGTCTTCGCTTACATTTATCTGAGAGACCTTCCCTAATCATCCTGTTTAAAATTGCAGGCTTCCCTCTCCCCTTCCCTACTTTATATTTCTCTTCAACACTTATGATAATAAACATTTCTTTCATTTATTGTCTTTTTCCTTCCACCAGAATTTAAGTTCCATAAGGGCACTTTGTTCTTATTCACTGCTGTATCCCCAGTGTTGAGAATATTGCCTGGCACATAATAGATGCTCAATAAATATTTAATAAATGTCGAATTAAGGAAATGTAGTTATCCAAATCAATAAAGCTTATTTCAGTTTCACTAGAACTCCTCCCACATTCTGATCATTCAGCATGTTATCTATTTCAAAGTAGTCAAGTAACTGCTGTATCTTAGAGAAGCCATTTCCTGTAATTCTTTAATAGCAAACACTTACTGAGCTCTTACTATGTGCAGACACGGTTCTAAGGTATAATATCTTGGAGCCGTAGGTATTCGGATTATTATTATTATTACATTAATTTACAGATGAGGAAATTAAGACCGGGTAAGGTGAGTAATTTGCTCAGGATCGTATACACGGGTACTGCAGCGATGGGTACAGAACCCTTAACTATAGTACTCTGCAGGGTCACTTTTAGGTCCCTTTCTGTTTTCTTTTGATAGGTAAATTGTTTTGGTTAAGCTATCCGTGAAAAGCTCTTAAGGATCAAAGTCAAAACCTGCCTAAAGCCAAGTGTTTTATCCCGCTCTAGTCAAGGACTCAGCATTTTGCATTTGAATCCTGCGTGGCGGGAAGCTGAAGGCAGGTGACGGGCGGGGCTGGGAGGAGGCGCCAGGCCCCCGCCAGCCAATCAGAGCAGGCAGGAGCCTCCCTGCCCCCCCACCCCCGACAGCCACGCGCCAAAATTCCAAACGGGACCTCTCTCCGCTACCCATCGTCTCCCTCCGCCGAGTTCAGCGAGCCGGAACTATATAAGAAAAAGAAGTCAGCGTTCTCCCGCCACTGTCCGCTCAGGTCCTGGTCACTGTCGATGCAGGTCCACGTCAACTTCAACCCGAAGTCCTTCGCCCGGCAGAAGGGCGAAAAGTTTCGAGCCGGCCGTTGTAGGGACGCGGCGTGGGCGGGCCAGGCGGCGGAGGGATTCCGGGTGCGCGCGCTGCGGCTGCTGGCGCGGAGCTAGTGGCGCCAGAATTCGGAGCGCGGAAGAGCCTGAGCGGCTGTCGGTCGTACTCGAGCCCGTCTCCCGCCGCGGACGCCGGGCGAGGAGACAGGGAACATGGTGGTCCTCCGCAGCAGCCTGGAGCTGCATAGCCACTCCGCCTCCTCGGCCACGGACCCTCTGGACCTGTCCAACGAGTTCCTCAGCCTGGAGCAGATCGGCCGGAGGCGGCTCCGCTCGGCCCGTGTCGCTGAGCAGTCCGCCGTCACCGTGGCCGCCGCGGGCGTGAGTACCGGCCTGGGGCGGGCCCCTCGGGCCGGGCCTGCGGGACTGCCCGCGGCGGGTTGGCCGGGTGGGGCCTGAGGGTGGGCGGCGCGGTCCGGGTGACAGTTGGTGGGGGGTGGGGGAAGGTTGGGAGGAGTGTTGTCGAGGACAAGTAAGATGGAAGGCTTCCTAAGATCGGAGCCCAAAGGGGTGTGGGTCGGGGCAAGAGATCAGGCAGTCTGGAAGAGGGCTAGGCAGTTCGTTACTACCTCATTTCACGCAAGAGCAAACCGAAGCCCTCTGGAATCTTGGTTTGTTGGGCTGCCCCACCGCCATCTCACACACCTCCCTATCTCCCAGGCTCCTGCCCTAGGTTCGCATCTGTCGAGAGCAGCCCACGTTTACTGACTCCCTACTGGATGCAAGATAGATGTTTTGGGGGCCACGGGAATAGAAAGATTGTAATTCAGGTTCCCTGACCTTCATTTGCGATCCAGAGAGGTTCGGTAATAAGAGCGCCGTGAATAATACCAGGTTGCATAATGTGGAGAGATGGAGACCAACATTTCACGTACACCTTCTTCACTTAAGCCTCGTTAATAGCTCCATGAGAATGGATAGTTATGATATCTATGTTACAGACGAAAAAATGGACTCAAAGTAGCCAGTGAGGGCTAGATCTAAAATTGGAACTTGGATCCTCTGCCTCCAAAACCTTTCCCTTTCTCTTATGTCATGCTTTAGTTATAAACAATGTCTATAGGGGAAGTTTCCAAGGGGGTGGAGCAGTAAAGTCTTGAAAGAATTGCTTCTCTTTCTAGGTCTGAAGTACAGATTGGATTTTTTGATTGTACAGTTAAGGCCGGGAGGTTGGCGGGGGGGTAGTCCCTCCACCTCCCTACCGCAGCTGCTGAAAGAGGCACAGGTGGAGGAGACAGCGTTAACAAAAGGCTGGAGAAGTTGAAGCAACACTAGAAAAGTTAAGGCAGCAGGAAGTAGTCTAGTTCTCTTTGAGGAGGGTAGGCATGGGGCTGAGAAAAATAGGACCGGAGAGAGGGTTAGGAAGTGGGAAGTCAGAATGAGAGGCCAAGGGGGAGAGAGTGACAAAACAGTTCAGGGAGTGATCACTATATGAAATTAGTTGTATGTATCTTTTGTAGGCACCCTGTACTAGTTGCTCTTCTACTGAAGGGAGTGAAAAAGTCTGTTTAATCTCTGCAATTGTGATTCTGAATTGAAAAAAATAATAATTTCCTGACTTTCAGGATCACATGTTGAGATTGAGATCTGAGGAGGCCAGACACTTCTGCACTGAACTCAGGTCCCTTGACTTACTAACAACCTATGTTCAGAAAATCTAATTATGTCAATAAATATTTATTGAATATTATCTTCTGGACAGTGCTAGATCCTATGACTATAATGATGTATTGAGCACTGATTAAGTAACATAGGCGCTTAAAACAACTCTTAGTTTTGAATCTCAGCTCACCAATAATCTGCAATTGTTAAAAGAGGTAATACCACATGTGTAGTGAGGATTAAATGTGATCATGCATGTAAGGAGATGACCTGAACACTTGGCATATAGTTAGGACTCAGTCATTGTCAGCAGTTAAGACCACAGTCAATTTTAATGCCCAGTTGCATCTTTCCATTTCTTCAGGCCAAAAACCTGAGAGTCGTCCTGACTCCTCTCTCATTTCATATTAGCAAATTCTGTTGGCTCTACCTTTTTTTTTTTTTTTTTAAGATTTATTTATTTATTTATTTATTTATTTGACAGAGAGAGAGAGAGAGCGCACAAGTAGGCAGAGCAGCAGGCAGAGGGAGAAGCAGGCTCTCCACTGAGCAGGGAGCCTGACACGGGGCTCGATCCCAGGACCCTGGGATCATGACCTGAGCGGAAGGCAGCCACTTAACCAACTGAGCCACCCAGGCGCCCCTGTTGGCTCTACTTTCAAAGTATATTTGGAATCTGACCACTTCTCAGATCCTCCATTGTTGCCATGCTGGTCTAAGCCATAATCTCTTCCCTAGGTTGTTAAAACGGATTCTTGACGGGCCTCCTGGTTTTCCACCCTTCTATATAATGATCCCCTTCCACAACCGTCAGTTTTCAGTATAGCTTACAGAGTGATCTTTATAAAAGTCAGGAACAATTGATCACTCCTCTGCTCAAAAATCTCTGAGTAAAAGTTGAAAAGTTTGGGAGTAGCCCTACGCCCCTTTCTCTTTATGATGACATCCTCTTCCATTTTCCCTTTTGCAAAACCTAGTCTATTCCAGCTGTATTGGTCTAGCTGCTGCTTGGATACCAGGGCCTTTGTACTTGTTCTCCCCTCTGTTGGGAATACTCTTCCCCTGAATATCTGCATGATTCATTCCTATTTACCTTTTACATTTTAAATTTTTTTAAAAAGATTTTATTTATTTGACAGAGAGAGAGACAGTGAGAGAGGGAACACAAACAGGGGGAGTGGGAGAAGAAGAAGCAGGCTCTCCGACGAGCAGGGAGCCCTATGTGGGGCTCGATCCAAGGACCCTGGGACCATGGCCTGAGCCGAAGGCAGACGCTTAACGACTGAGCCACCCAGGCGCCCCTACATTTTTAATTTTTATAAAATCTCAGAACTCATAGTATTTAACATTTTCCAAGAATTTCATAATTATTAATCCTCCTAATCTTATGAGGTAGATATGATCATCTTTGTTTTGCAGGTGAGGGAACTGAGACATGGAGACCTAAATAACGTGCTTAAATTTACCTTTATAATAAGTGATAGAGCTCCAGGTTCTACCTAGGAGAACCTAGGAATCTGTCTCTTTCAAGTCTGCTAAAACTTCACCTTTTCAGTGATGCTTACCCTAACCACCTTATTTAAAATTACAGATCACTCTCATTAACATGCCTCTTTACTCTGCTTTGTGCTTCCTTATTACTTACCACCTTCTTACATGTTCTATTAAATTCCTACTTTTTAAATATTTTCTCTCTCCCTAAGTCAGAATGTAACTCTCTATTCTGGATTTTGACCTTTTGTTCGGTATTGTATTTCTAGGACCTAGAATAGAGCCTAGAGTTTAATAGGTGCATAATAAATATTCGTTGTTAACTATCCTTGCGCTAAAGGGACTTAGTCTAGCAGAGAACTAATATATCAAAATACTGAGACTATTTGCCATTCTTGCCATATCAGGGGTATGTGGTGGCTGAACAGTTAGCACTAAGATGGATTTTGTAGGGTGAAAGGGATTTTTTTTTCCCCCAGGCTAGGATTTCCAGTAGGGATTATAACTTTTTGAGACATAGTACTTCTGTCTTCTATAAATTCTCCATAGACCAGATTATAATCAAAGGGTTACTTAGCATTGGATTGGATCAAAAGAAACGGATAGCCCTGAGGGGTAATGTATTCATGCTGTCAAAGCCCACCAATACCAAAAATGTAACATACCTTTGTGATTGGAATATTTTCTAATTTGGGGACTTACATTCAATACATTTGATTTAATTACAGCTTGCCTTTTTTTTTTTTAATTTTTTTATTGTTATATTAATCCCCATACATTACATCATTAGTTTTAGATATAGTGTTCCATGATTCATTGTTTGTGCATAACACCCAGTGCTCCATGCAGAACGTGCCCTCCTCAATACCCATCACCAGGCTAACCCATCCTCCCAACCCCCTCCCCTCTAGAACCCTCAGTTTGTTTTTCAGAGTCCATTGTCTCTCATGGTTCTTCTACAGCTTGCTTTTTACATCAGTCATGCACTTCAGAAACTTAACTCCTGATCACCCTGATTGTATTTAGGTATTCTTATCTCCTCAGCTGTATATTTATTGACAGATAATTTTTTAGGGTAAGTTACTTTTAAAGATGGTTAAGTTTATTCATATTAATTTGTTAACTTGGATTTTTCTTTATCTCATCTGGGAAGCTGACCTTATATTCAATTTCTGAAGGTACTTATAGTCACCTATTTATTAACCTCTTTCTACCTTTACATTTTGAATATGTTCTCAATCAGCTGGGCTTTAGGATTTGCTTGTTTTTGGTTTTTGGTTTTTCCTCCTAACTTGTATGGGTTCCCTGAAGTTTTGTTTTAAATTTGTTTTTTGTTTGTTTGTTTCTTAAACTTTTATTTTCATCCTAATTGGATCACAAGATCTAGCATTTTCATCCATTCAGATGCCTCTTCTGTGGTTCTTTTTCTTCGAGAGTCAGACTAGCCATTGCCTATTTCTGTGCTGTTCTTTGATTCATTAAATTTAGGGTTGTTCTCATGCTAATAGTAGGGAATAGTATCTCATGGATAGTAGTGGGATGATGAGTGTACATTACTTCTACGTTGTGTTTACATACATTTTTACTTTTCTATATGTTAGGTAAAATAAAATATGCTGTGGTATGTAGAAGGTACTTTTTTAAGTTGTCTATTTTAAAAGTTTGAAAAGTACTGTAAATAACACTGAAATGTACAACATATGGGAGATTCTTTAAAACTTGGTGTGTAACACAACACAGAAAAATGAAAAGTGTCCAACTTAGTAAATTATCACAAAGCATAAATAGGGATATTTTGACATATTGCTGTGACTGTTGCATCCGAAGTTGAGTGACATGGCTGCTCTGAATTCAAGTGTGTACTTGTTTTGATGTAATAATAAGTAGTCCATTTTTGTCAGTTTGTGTTAAAGACCGGCCGTTGATTTTATGCTTAGAAGTTGCAACTTTTCGAACAGGGATCTGACGAAATAGTGTTTAAGATGGATTATAGTCAACAAATGTAGAGCTTGGAAGACCAGTTAAAAGATTATAATATTGATAGCTACCAATTATATAGCACTTGCTGTGTACCAGGCATGGTACCTAATGTACACATAACACATTTGCCTTATTAAGTAACTATTATTTTTTTTTAAGATTTTATTTATTTATTTGACAGAGAGAGAGAGTTAGCGAGAGCAGGAACACAAGCAGGGGGAGTGGGAGAGGGAGAAGCAGGCTTCCCGCTGAGCAGGGAGCCTGATGTGGGGCTCAATCCCTGGAACCTGGGATCATGACCTGAGCTGAAGGCAGATTCTTAATGACTGAGCCACCCAGGCGCCCCTTAAGTAACTATTATTATTATCCTCACTGCAGATATGGAAGTCAAGGCACAGAGACCTTATGTAACTTGGACAGGATTGTACAGCTCTAAGTGACATGCCAAGAATCAATCCAAGGCAGTCTGTCGTTAAGAGTTTGGGCTCTTAATTGGTACACTGTTATCTCAATAGACCAAAGTAGAGAAAACTAGAGGCTAACTTAAGGTGATTCTAGAAGGAACAGAGAAAAAATGCCAAATAATATTGCAAGGGGTCTGAGAGTTGTTTAGATACAAGAGAGGGAAGGCAGTGTTGTTTCCAGCTAAAGAGGTGAGCAGTAGACCATTAGGAATATGCCAGAGTTTGGTGAGAGGTTAGGACTATATATCTTTGGGAGTCACCTATATAAAAGTGGTAGGTGAATTCTTGAAGGTGAATAGAAAACATAACAGAACACAAATATATTTAAGAAGATCAGAGGTAGGGGTGCCTGGGTGGCTCAGGCGTTAAGCATCTGCCTTTGGCTCAGGTCATGATCCCTGGGTCCTGGGATCAAGCCCTGCATCAGTCTCCCTGCTCCAAGGGAAGCCTGCTTCTCCCTCTCCCACTCCCCCTGCTTGTGTTCTCTCTCTCGCTGTGTCTCTCTCTGTCAAATAAATAAAATCTTTAAACAAAAAGAAAAAAAAAGATCTGATGTAATGGCGATATTTTAAGGATGAATTATGTTTTTTAAAAAGTATCATGTGAGTATTTGAAAGGAAAATGCATATCTCACATCACTATGCCCAGTATGCTTGCATCAACACTGAGCTGTGTGCAAGCCTTAGTAAGTATGACATGGTGGTTTTCTCCTTTTTATACAAAACTCTACCATGTTATCACATGAGTTAAATAAGTTTTGAGGAGTTGTTTTAAAACACTACTTCCAAATAAAATGCCCAAACCAAAAAAAAAAAAAAAAAAAGGTATCAAAGTATCATGTGAACCAAAGGATCAAAGCATTTAAAGAAGGGAGTGATCAGCTGCATAGCAATCAATGAGGTAGAGCAGAGGCCATTGGATTTCACTTTTGGGAGATAGTTTTGGGGCTATTGTAAGAGCTGTAGAGGTACAAATCAAATTGCTGAAGCTTGTGGAATAGATCCATGGTGAAGACTTGACCTCACCTATGTTTAAAGATGAAGCTAAGGAGAGATATCACAGCTTATACTGGGTTAGAATATTCTGATCAAGTTTTCAAGGAACCCTATGTCTGGATGCATATTGTGATTTAAAATATCCTGTTTACACCTCATATGTTGGATTGATACTTGAATTGATTCAACCAGCTGACCCACATACATATTTTTTTTAATGAATTTAAAGCTTCATTAAAATAAAGCTTGATAAGCTTGGTTTTTTGTGGGAAAACAATGTATTAGTATATTTCTATTATATAATTGTGTCTACTTTGCGGAAAAGCTTTTGTACTCTAGTTGCTTCTTGTCTACTAACTTACTGATTCTGAAAGATTATAAGAGACTTAAAAATCTAACAAAATATATTTTTTCCTCTTTTAAAACTCCACTTTTGAAGAACTGTCAGTGCTCTCAATATTTAAGTAGATTTTAGCAAAAGAATAAATGAGGACACTACATCTCCAGGTTTAGTTTTCAGATTAAGTATGTTTTCTCTTTTGTTTTTTACTTCTTAGGAAAATTCTTTCTAGTAATGCACGTTGAAAAAATGTAAAAAATAGAAAGTGAAAGTCCTCATTTCTGTCATCCAGTGTTAATTACTGTTACCAGTTGACATTTAACTTAACCTCTTGAGAATTATTTTGAAAAGCTATATTAAGGGGCGCCTGGGTGGCTCAGTCGGTTAAGCGACTGCCTTCGGCTCAGGTCATGGTCTCAGGGTCCTGGGATCAAGCCCCGCATCAGGCTCCCTGCTCGGCGGGAAGCCTGCTTCTCCCTTTCCCACTCCCCCTGCTTGTGTACCCTCTCTCGCTGTCTGTCAAATAAATAAATAAAATCTTTAAAAAAAAAAAAAAAAGAAAAGCTATATTAAAATGTGACGTTGTTTTAATAACTGTGCTAGTTTCCTTACGAAATCAGATGTATACAGGATAATTCATCTAGAGGTATTATAACACAAAAAAATTACAGATAATTTAAATATACATTAAGCAATTTATTAAATTGATTCATGTAATAACTGGAATACTAGCCATTCATTTTATTTATTTATTTTTATTTTTTAATTTATTAAATTAATAATAAACTTAATTTATTCTTAAAGCCGAAGGCAGATGCTTAACGACTGAGCCATCCACGCGCCCCTCATTTTATTTTTAAAAACAATTCATTTACTTATTTTGAGAGAGTGAGTGAGCAGGGGGAGGGGCAGAGGGAGAGAGAGAGAGAATCCCAAGCAGACTCCCTGCTGAGTGTAGAGCCCAAGGGGGGTGGGGCTTGATCCCACAACCCTGAGATCATGACCTGAGCCTAAACCAAGAGTCAGCCACTTAACCGACTGAGCCACCTAGACACCCCTAGTCATTCATTTTAAAAGATTTTTAGAAGATTTGATGGCATGGGGAAATGTTTTGTATTACTAGAAAAAAGTTACAAAACATAAATAATATCCCAATTTAAAAGTCATGGGAATATGATTGCATAGGAAAAGAATAGTTTATGTACCAAAAGGTCAACAGTGGTTATCATGGGTAGCTGGAGTTAAGAGTGACATTTTCATCTTTGTGCATTTCTTCATTTTTCCAATTATAATGGGCATGTATTGCTTTTATTTTTATATTGCATTTATAAGAAATATTTTTGAAAGTTGTTATTTTAAAACTTCCCAGTGTGTACCTCTATATAGGTGATTCCCAACAAACCTGTTTTGTTTTGTTTTTTGTCCACACAGTTAAGGAAAGCTTTTCTTGATGCTAGTACTAATTTAGAGAGTATGAACGAAGCCACTCACTCTGCAAATCAAAGATTCACTCATACCACTTATATAATTAAATCTTCCAAGATTTTCCAGGGAATTTTTTTTCCCGGTAGTTAGCACCCCCCTTTTTTTCCCTTGTAGACAAACCTTTTTTATTATCCCCAGGAATATGGTGACATTTACTTTCTTTTTTTATTGTAATAATTAATTGTAGATAATATAAAATGTACCATGTTAACCATTTTTAAGTGTACAGTTCTATAGCATTAAGTACATTCATTTTGTTCTGCAACCATCATCACTGTCCATCTCCAGAATTTTTATGTTCCAAAACTGAAACTCTGTACCCATTAAATAATTCCCCATTTTTCCCTCCTCCTAGCACCTAACAACTACCTTTCTTTCTGTCTTTATGAATTTGACTACCCTCGACCCTCATATAAGAGGAAACATACAATATTTGTCCTTTTATAACTGGCTTATTTCACTTAGCATAATGTCTTCAGTTTCATATTTGTTGTATTAGTGTGTTAAAATTTACTTCCTTTTTAAGGCTGGGTAATATTCTACTGTAAGTACCACAGTTTTTTAATCCATTCATCTATCGATGAATATTGGGATTGCATCTGCCTTTGGCCATTTTAAATAATGCTGCTATGAATAGGAGTATACAAATGTCTGCTTTCATTTCTTTTGAGTATATACCCAAAAGTAGGATTGCTGGATCATACGGTAATTCTGTTTAATTTTTTGAGGAATTGCTATATCATTTTCCATAGTGGCTGTACCATTTTGCATTCCCACCAGCAATGTACAAGGGTTCCAGTTTCTCCACACCCTTGCCAACGCTTATTTTCTCTTTTTTATAATAGCCATCCTAACAATGTGAAGTGACATCTCATTTGTGGGTTTGATTTTGTATTTCTCTATGACTAGTTATGTTGGGCATCTTTTCGTGTGTTTATTGGTCATTTGTATATATTATTTGAAGAAGTGTCTATTCAAGTCTTCTGCCCATTTTTTGTTGCTAAAATGTAGGAGTTCTTTATATATTATGGATATCAATCCTTTGTCAGATATATGATTTGTAAATATCTTCTATTCCATGGGTTTCCATTTCACTCTGTGAAGTGTCCCTGGCACAAAAGTTTATAATTTTGATAAAGTCCAGCTTATCTATTTTTTCTTTCATTATCTGTGCTTTCAGTATCATATCTAAGAAATCTTTGCCAAATCCAATGTAATGAAAGTTTTCCCCTATGTTTTCTTCTAAGAGTGTCTAAATTTTTAGCTCTGTATTCTCTGGTACATTTTTAAGGTTTTCCTTAGAACGATTTTGCTATCTAAGGTTTACCCCATCCCCATTGGTTTAAATAGTTAGAAAAGAGATCATTTCAGTCATCCTTTAGTGTTGACATTAAAAAATAAAACTATTGCATCAGTCTTTTTATCCCCTGGAATTTAAAAACCATAGTTATTTGATACCTGTCTTGGAACATTAAAAACATAATACATAAACATGCTCCTTTAGCAGTGAGAAATTTTATCTTGGTTCTTTTTTTTCCTCTTTTACTTTGTATTTCCAATTCATGTAAACCTCAGCATTTTATCTTGATATATTTTTATACTTAAAAGTAATTTATTAAGTATCCTTTCATACTTGTAAAACAAAATTTGAATTTTTTACACTTTCTGTGATCACAAGGCTCTAAGAAAATATAATATTCAATTGATGCAAACAACAAAAGCATACTTATTTTGATTAAAAATGCTGAAACAGTAAGATTTCATTGGGATTTCATGTGATTGAAATCCCCCACCCCCACCCAATTAGTTCATATATCTGTGGAAGAATCTTATTGCTGAAGACAGTGTTTGGCATCAGTTCCATTGTTTTATAAATGTAAGCACCGAGAAACATTGTTCATATAAATAAGTAGACAGTAATGAAAGGAGTTTAGCAGTGCCACTCAGTTTTTCTGGCTTATATGCCAAAAAACACTTGCCAAAATTATTTTTCATGGTCTCTTAGCTTGATTAGGTCTCCTTTCAATTTTGTTGAAAGCAGAGAATTAGAAACCACCTCACAAAGGAAAGGATTTGTTGCCTAGCTTTGTCATTCAGTTTCTTAACACCTAACACTAGTGTTTTTCTTTGTTTGGCTTTAGGAACGTTTTTAAAGCCTTGAGTCAGTCCACAATAGTAAGATTCAGAATGGGTGAGAGAGGTGACTTTCTTTTGTAAAATAAGAGAAAGGTAAATGAACGAGGATGCCTTCTCAGGCAGATCAGTTTTAAGAAAAAGTACATAGGGAAGTTAAAGAATCTGGAAATAGATTCCCATAAAATTTTTCTTGGAAAGTCTTGTTATACTACACCTATCTAAGATGTAGGTGTTCATTTTAAAAATAATACACCTACCTAAAAGTGTAGATACTCCTTTTTCAAAGATCCTTACATATAGGTACACTGATAAAAGTGATTAACAAACCATACATATCACTAATATTTTATGAAATACCTCTCTAATTCTTAACACAAATCCTTGTGGATTAAATATCCTTATTTTACTTGTGAACCAGTGAAATATTCTGCTCAAAGCAAAATTAAATGACAAAATGTCCTGATAACACAAAATGAAATGAATGTATAAAGCCAGACTAAGTTAGGGGGAGGGTATACTAATGTGGCAGGTTTTTAAAAATACTCCCTGTTTTTCAAAAATTATCAATTTTCAGAGTAGTTTGGCATGTAATTAGAGAGTTGTTAGGTACTTTTACCTTCTCTTTTTATGTGAAAGTAGCCTTTATATGATTTCAGAGAGATGTGTATGAACTTTTAGATACTTTATGACAGAACCTCTGTAGCTTGTAAAGAAGCCACTAGAGAAACTCTAGTCTGTTGAGCAATAATAAAGTCACATAGGGCACTGTGGTTTTTACAGATTAACATACATAAACAACCTTTGAATTCAAGTGTTGCATCATCTGGGTGAAACTGTGAAATAGATGGTAGTAACTCCTTTGTATCATCCAAGCCCAAATTACAATTCTGATGGTCCAGTTATTTTAAAGTTGCTGCCAGTGGTTGCATGGCAGGCAATGGTTTGTGTATTTTTCTAATTTCTGTAGCCTTAAAATAAAGGAATATTTAGTATTATGAACTATTACAAGTTTTTGTCATTGGTGGAAAACTTTACTAGACCACTTGCTATGAAATAGAGCTATAAAACATCAATAAATCTTATATTAGCCATTTCATAGACATTGCTGATAATGTGTGTATCATAAAATGATTATTTAGTTTAAATACTGTTGTAGTTTCTTGGGGAGATACAGAATGATGCTGCCCAAAAAGCAGTTGTTACAAACTTGTAATCAAAGAAAACTCTCAGGAGGAGTTTAACTTGGGGATTTTAACTGAAGAAAAACTTAAATCACTTTTTCATTTTTCTTAAAGGATGGGTCTTCAGTTAAAGAAGTTGAAACCTACCACCGGACACGTGCTTTAAGGTCTTTGAGAAAAAATGCACAGAATTCTTCAGATTCTAGTTTTGATAAGAATATGGAAATAACAGAGAAACATGCTAATGGAAGGCATTTTACAAGGTAAAACAAGATGGTTGAATGCTAATTTAAAATAGTTTTAAAGTAATTTAGGATTTGCATTTAATTTTTAAGTGTATTCTTGCACAATCATCAAGATTCCAGGGTCGCAAAATGTAATTTGAAATGAAATTGCCACAAATAAACATCATTGAATTAAAATTTTAATATGTATCCAGTTTTTATTTTCTTGTTCAAAGACAATATTTGTGGCATGTGTGAGTGCAGCTGACAAAGTTGCTTGGTAACTACTTGAGTGTGTGACTTTGTGATTTTAACTTGCTTGTGATACGTGGTTCTGCTTCATACTTAATACAAAGCCTTTATTCAAAATAGTAGTTATTTTTCTCGTCATTTTTGAGTATTCTCATTATCAAGTATTTCATCAATTCTGAGTCATTTATGAATTTGTGTGTTGGTGCACTTCTAAAAGCAGTCTTCACATAGGAAGTGGAACATGATTTTTTTTTTACTTGTCTAAGGGGACTAGATGATTTATACATATTTAAATTTCATTTCTCAAGAACCCTGAGAATTCCACTTTAATACTCCAGGAATTATTTTTAGTGAATTAGGTAGTTAGATAACTCGGGGAACTTGGATTTCTTTGGTTTGGGGCAGATTTAAATCTAATTAGCAAAAAACCTTGACTTTTCCACCCACTTTGGTGGGCCTGACATAAATGCAGGGGGTGCCAATTAGAATAAAATTTCTTTGATGAAATAATTGCTCTATACATTAATTCTTCTCATAAAGAAATTTCTCATAGTAACTTACAAGACTAGAACCCTCCTCTTTTTTTTTTAAAGACTTATTTAAGTAATCTCTACACCCATTGTGGGGCTCAAACTCATGACCCCGAGATCAAGAGTCACACGCTCCACTGTCCAAGCCAGCCAAAAACCCCTAGGGCCCTCCTATTCTTAAGTAGACTTTGATTATTTTGTGTAGCAGGTTTTCCAGATAAGTGACATCATGCCCTTTTAAGTTTGTTTTTTGTTATTTAAATAGTCTTTCATTATATATTTTAAAATTTGCATCATTTCATCCATTATTTATGGTGTGTTTACTGCTGTATTTCATGGGATCCAAGATAGCAGCAATTGAAACACTCATTGTTTTATGAGACAGTAAAAAGAAAACGCTGAAAGTTAAACTAAGACATTCCATCAGTTTTAAAACATCCCAATATCAGAGATGTTAAGATGGAGGGAAATGTACAACTTACAGAATTGATGAAATATAATTTAAGCTACCCCAGTATTTCTGAAACTTGAAGTCTTTTTGGGGTGGGGAAAGTGGCCTATGGATTCTCTGTGAGAATTTTAAACTTTATTTCTTTTTTTTTTTTTTTTTTTTTTTTTAAAGATTTTATTTATTTATTTGAGAGAGAGAATGAGATACAGAGAGCATGAGAGGGGGGAGGGTCAGAGGGAGAAGCAGACTCCCCGCTGAGCAGGGAGCCCGATGTGGGACTCGATCCCGGGACTCCAGGATCATGACCTGAGCCGAAGGCAGTCGCTTAACCAACTGAGCCACCCAGGCGCCCCTAAACTTTATTTCATGATCTCAAGAAAAAGTAAACATTCTGGATCATCTAAATTGCTATCTTCTAGAGAAGAGTCATAAAATTTCAGGCCCTACATTGGTGTTTACAACTAAGTTGGTACCAGCTAGTACTGCTTGAGTTAGCTCAGGTTCATGAGATAAAAACTGAGTCTGACCTGGATACATAAATGATGCTTTGAAGAGGAAGCCATGGATGTGATGTCATGACATGCTGTTCAAATGAAGGTTTGGAGCACTTGAAATACAGAGAAATGGATGAATTAAGTCATGATACACAACAAACATGATGTACAATATACCAAACTGAAGAGAAACTGATAGCAGCCTGTACCACATTCACACAGCAAATGGCTATTTTATTTCAGCAAAATCTCATATGTTAATATTTTTGTTAGTGGTTTTGTTGGGTTTATTTTATTTGTATAAAATGTAAATGAATTTCTGTCTAGTTTGGCTTGTACATAGTCATAAGAAATTTAATGTTTGGGGGGGCACCTGGGTGGCTCATTCAGTTAAGCATTGGACTCTTGATCTCCGCTCAGGTCATGATCTGGGGTCCTGGTATCTAAGCACCATGTTGGGCTCTGTACTCAGCAGGTAGTCTCCTTAAGGATTCTCTCCCTCGGCTCTTCCCCCTTTTCACTCTCACATGCGCTATCTCTCTCAAATAAATAAATCTTTTTTTAAAAAAGAACTGTTAAAAATTTAATGTTGGAAGTCCTTCAAGTCTTTACCTTTAAAAGTATATGTACCTTAAGTTTATGAAACATTGTGTTGGCCTTTATGCTCAAAAGCTATTAGAGGAGTGTTAAGTGCTTTTTCAATCTAGAATTAAAGATGAGTGACATGGTATTTTTAAATTTGATTCCTTTTAAAATATATTGAATTGCAGGGCGCCTGGGTGGCTCAGTCGTTAAGCGTCTGCCTTCGGCTCAGGTCATGATCCCAGCGTTCTGGGATCGAGTCCCGCATCAGGTTCCCTGCTGGGCAGGAAGCCTGCTTCTCCTCTGCCTCTCTCTCTCTCTGACTCTCAGGAATAAATAAATAAAACATTAAAAAAAAAATAAAATATATTGCATTGCTGTCTTTTAAAAATTTTTTTTAATTTTTATTTTTATTAGAGGGAGAGGGAGAAAGAGGATCTTAAGCAGACTCCACCCTGAGTGAGGAGCCTGACACGAGGCTTGATCTCACAACCCTGAGATCATGACCTGAGCTGAAATCAATAGTCAGATACTTAACCAACTGATTCACCCAGTTGTTTTTAAATAACTTTATGGAGATATAATTCACATACCATAAGATTCACAATTTTAAAATACATAATTCAGTGGTTTTAGAATATTCACAATATTGTGCTACCATCACTACTATCCAATTTCAGAACATTTTCATCACCCCAGAAAGAAACCCTGTTATATTATCTCCCACCTCCTTCTCCCTCCCCACTGGCCCCTTGGAAATCACTAATCTACTTTCTGTCTCTATGGATTTGGCTATTCTGGACATTTTATATAAATGGAATCACATTTATGGCCTTTTGTATCTGGCTTCTTTCACTCAGTGTGATGTTTTGAAGGTTCATTTTATTGTAGTACCTATCAGCACTTCATTCTTTTTTTGCTGAATAAGAATCCATTGCATAAATATATCATGTTTTGTTTATCCACTCATTAGTTGATGGACATTTGGATTGTTTCTACTTTGTGGCTATTTTGAATGATATTGTGAACATTGGTGTTCAAATTTTGTGTGGACATAGGGTTTTGATTGTTTGGGGGTATATACCTAGGAGTGAATTGCTGGGTCAGATGGTAACTTTTAACATTGAGGAACTGCTGAATAGTTGGCTAAAGCAGCTGTACCATTTTACATTCCCATTAGCAGCTCATGAGGGTTCCTATTTCTCCACATCCTCATCAACACTTGTCAGAGTCTTTTTGGTTTTAGCCATTTAATGGGTGTAAGAGTATCCCTTGTGGTTCTGATTTACATTTCCTTGATGGTTAATAGCATAGAATATCTTTTTGTGTGCTTATTGGCCATTTATATGTCTTCTGTGGAGAAGAACTTCTATCTTAAAAAGTAATCTGTGTATTCAGATCATTATTACAAAGACTTATTTTACATAGTGATAACATTAGGATCTGTTTGTATAAGACTTAGATAAACTAGCCCTCAGTATTGTTGAATTTTGCTTTATGTAGTTTCCTGCTACTTATCAGGGTGACCCTTTTTGCCATTGCTAGTTTACCTGACTATAGTAATCTCTACTTATTCCTTTCTGTGTCCCTCCATCCGTTTTGTTTTCTATCTGAGGCTCAAAGACCAGGAGACCAAAACTGTTAGAATAATATAGAAAGATTTGAGTAACTGTACCTGAGGGCAGGATCTATATTTCTTTGGTTCTGGAGTTCCTAACTAGGGTCCAGTAATCATAGTTTTCAGGGAGCTCATGAAACTTCTGAAATAACGTATAAACTTGTATGTGTGTATGCAGTTTTCTAGCTAGAAAAGATCCATAGCTTTTATCAGATTTGCAGAGGTTGACAAAAGTCCAGGCACCTGTTTTTGTAAATAGTTTCCCTGGAGCACAGCCATACCCATCGTTCTACCTATGGCTGTTTTCCTGCTTCAGTGTTAAAGCTGTGTGTGACCAGAGACTGTATGACTCACAAGCCTAAGTGTTTGCTACCCACCCATTTAAGGAAAAGTTTATCAACCCCTGTAAGGGGAAAGGTGCTCCCATTCCCCTACAGGCAAGAAGGAAAGAAAGAGAGAAAAAGAAGGAAGGGCAGAGAGAGAGAGAAAGAAAAAGAAAGAGAGAAAGAAAGAACGAGCATTGCTTTAATCATTATGTCCCTAGCATTTAATAGGGGCCTTGTTTATAGAAGTATAGACCTACATGGTATGGAGGGAGGGGATCCTTTATGAGAAATGTCTATGAGCCTATGAACAAACTAGGCCTTGACCTGTGGATAGATTGCTCAAATGTTTTTATTTTGTTCTTGGTTCTTAACAAAAGAGATAATGAATTAATGATGACTTACGTTGTGAGAATACATGATTTGACTCTTCTGGATAAGATGGTTCCATTTTATTTTAAAGTGTCACATTTGAAATCCCATGTGTATAACCAGCCCACTTGGAAATAGCTTGACACATTGGTTGATTAATAGATGTAGCTATCCAAGTATGGAAAATTGAGTCCCTAAAAATAAGTTAATGAGACATACTGTTTTGTTTGCTCAATGGCTTTTGAAAAAAGATGGGAGGAGAGTACTTGTTTTTTTAAAACCTTGGAAAGTATTCTTTCCAATTTCAGTACTGCCTGCCAGTTTTTAAGTTAAATATCTGATTCACAAATGGACTGTTTCTGCATATGAATGATAATGCATGTCATATAGAGATTGTAGCCAGCAAATGTTTTTAGAAGGAAATTAACATATTGCTAAGGGACATTAGTTCTGTTTATAGTTACAAATATCTCAAGGATGTGGGATCACTATATCCCTGTGGTATAAAACACACTGTCTTGTTTATACTCAATAATTACAGTTCAATTATATCTAAATACTTAGGCTAAGGATATAATTTCTTGTTTTAAGTAAGATACTTTGATTTGATTAATTCTGTTTAAGAGTTAATACATATATCATTGCATTTCACAACAGGGTTCTCAGACTTTGTTTAGCCATAACTGACATAAGCATAGATATTCTAAAGCTTCTTATTTTTCAGTGTTTTTTAGGCTTTTAGGTATCTATGAGTATTTACTCTCTAAGCTGATATACCTTTTTACCCTACTTTGTAGTATTGTGAAATATAGGATTTAAAATTATGTCAATTATTTTGAATAATATATTTTTTCATATAGGCAGTTGGCCAGACAGCAGGCTGATAAGAAAAAAGAAGAGTGCAAAGAAGGTAAGTAATGTTAAAGGCATTTCAGATTGAAAACATGTAGTTCATATTTTGTTTACAGATGTATTGAGGTACATACAATAAACTGTACATATTTAAAGTGTACAATTTGTTTGGTTTGTTGTAAGTGTATGCCGTGAAGCCACCACCGCAATAAGATAGTGAAGATAACTATCACTGCCAGAAACTCCCTCAGACCTCTTTATAATCACTCCCCCTACTCCTCTCCAGGCCTTCCACACACCAAGATTCCTGAGCAATCACCAATCTGCTTTCTATCACTATAATTTAGTTTTCATTTTTTAGAGTTTTATGTAACTGAAATTATGCAGTTGCATTCTTTTTGTCTGGCTTTCTTTCTCTCAGCATAATTACTTTCAGTATCATCCACATTGTTTCATTTTCTTGCCAAGTATTCCATTATATGGATATACCACAGTTTGTCCCCCGCCCAATTCTATTGATATAATTGACATATAACATTGTGCATGTTTAAAGTGTACAATAAATGTTGATTTGGTACATTTATATATTGCAAAATGATTATCATAACTTTAGCTAACACCAGCATCATGTCACATAATTTCCATTTCTTTTTCGTGGTGAGAACATTTAAGATCCACTCTCTTAGCAACTTTGAAGTGTGTAATACAGTATTACTAACTATAATCTCCATGCTGTACATTAAATCCTCAGAATTTATATGTCTTATAGCTGGAAATTTATATTCTGACCAACAGCTCTCCTTTTCCCTCACCAGCCAGTCCTTGGTAACTAACATCCTAGTCTGTTTCTATGAGTTTGGCTTTTTTTAGATTCCACATTTAAATGATATTACAGAATATTTGTCTTTCTCAGACTTCTTTCACTTAGCATAATGCCCTCAAGGTCCATCCATGTTATTGCAAACGGCAGGATATTCTTTCTCATGGCTGAATGGTATTCTGTTGTGTATGTATATTTTACATCTTTATCCATTCATCCATTGAGGGACACTTAGGTTGTTTCCCGTAATTTGTTTATTCCTCTTTTGGTGGACATTTGGGTTGTTTCCAGTTTGGGGCTATCACATTTGAACGTTTGTATACAAATTTTTGTATTACAAATCTTTCCTTTTCTCTGGAAAGCAGAATGGCTAGGTCATATGGTAAGTGTATGTTGTAACTTTATTTTTGTTTTCTATTATTTTTAAGAACGGTAAGTTCAAGATACTATGATTTTGTTCTATGAAAGTATAGCTATTCAGTTGTTCATTTTAGAATTGTTTTATAAATGCCGTTATTTAAAATCGTTCCATTTTTATGTACACATCTTGAAGACAAAGTGATTCCAGTTACTCGGTCACTGAGGACTAGAAACATTGTTCAAACTAAAGAACACTTGCATGAAGAGAATGGTGACGTTGAAGTTCGCCGCAGTTGCAGGATTAGAAGTCGCTATAGTAGTGTGAACCAGTCTGTGCTGTTTGACAAACTTATAACAAAGTAAGTAAAAATTATTTAGATCAAGATGATTTAGCTGGCAAAATTTTTTGTTGGGGAAGGATCATAAATTTCAACTAGCTTGAATATTTAATATGTTAAGCTGTGTAAAGCATAAAAGAGAATGATTATTAGAGGGCTTTGTAATGGTTCTATATATGTATTTAAATTCTTGGAAAGAGGGGCACCTGGGTGGCTCAGTCAGTTAAGCGTCTTCCTTCGGCTCAGGTCATGATCCTGTGGTCCTGGGTTTGAGCCTCTCCTTCTGCCTGCCACTCCCCCTGCTTTGCCCTCTCTTTCTCTCTGTCAAATAAATAAATAAAATCTTAAAAAAATAAATTCTTGGAAAGAAATTTTAGAATATTTTTGCACAAGTGAATCAGTGCCTTGTATAGAGATATTTAAAATCCCAGCACTCAAAAAATACAATGGAAAAAAAATAAAGTTTTTAATAATGTGCTACTCTTTTACAATTTTAGCTTATATTATGTCAATTTTCTTAAAGCACTGCCGAAGCTGTACTTCAGAAAATGGATGACATGAAGAAGATGCGTAGACAGCGAATGAGGGAACTTGAAGACTTGGGAGTGTTTAATGAAACAGAAGAAGTAAATATATCCTTCCTCAGCCCTGAAACTAGTGTAACATTGTGTGTCAACTACACTTCAATAAAAAAGAATATGTACATATATCTCCTTCCATTTAGGGGATAATTTAATGATCTCCAGTATAACCTTTTTTCTATGGTACCTATCCATTTTTTGGTTAAATTATTCATCATTTTCAACATTTTTAAACTGTCCAGCATTTGTTTGATCAGTCACTAGTTACTGCTGTAGTTTAAGAGTTTATAGCTGTAAGTATCTTCATTTTAAGCAGGATAGGAAGATCCTACTGAATTTTTTTAATATACTCAATGTTAATGGCTTTTGTTTAAACATTTTTAGGGGAATCTTAATATGTACACAAGAGGAAAACAAAAAGGTATTCAAAGAACGGATGAGGAAACAACTGACAATCAAGAAGGCAGTGTGGGTTAGTCTTTTGTTCTACTCCTGGGTTTGAATTTCAGCACTTTTTATTTAGTAGGAGATAGCTTTTTTATTCAGAAGTTGTGACATTTATGGTAGTTTGTGAGAGATCAAGGGATTGGTCATAATTGAAAAGTGAGGGCAGGGAAGAGCTTAAAAGAATAATATGTCTTATTTGGGAAAATACTTGAAAGCAACAAAATCTAAAGCAAATAAACCTGGTTTGCTTGTGTAGTATATCTGCAGACAACACGTCTCTACCTGTTAAAAGGTGATAAAAATTAAGTTTAGCTCTTCTGTTTAGAAATTGCTGCTATAATTTATTAGAACTTCTCTTGAGTGAAAACCGGTTTTCTGAAATGCATTTTAAATATTTGGTGAGGGTGTTTCACAATTTCACAAGCAGATTATTTCAGTTAACGCTCCATGTAATTCAGTGACAGCCAGAAGGGCTGGATGGAATTTAAAACTTAAATATGAAAGGCAAAAGCTAAGTGAGGAGATACTCTAATTTGTCAACATGTTAAATTAACTTAGAAACTTAAGTATAGTCACTTATATTAATAAAATTAGCAGCAATACTATAACCTTTAGTTTGGTACTACTGACAATAGCCTTTAAACTTCTTTCCCTGCTTCCTTTTTCCTTCCTCTAGTTATTTTTAATTCTACAATTTACTTCATTTTTAAAAATCTTCATTTATAGGCTGCAAAAGAATTACAGATCATTTCTATGAACAATCTAGAAGTAAATAAATTTTTAGAGGAGGGTCTCTTTCTCCCTGAATTCCACTGTGTTAAAAGTCATTAACATTTTCGTGACTATCTTGAAAGTAAATGTTTCTTAACTGTAGAATCATCTGAAGAGGGTGAAGACCAAGAAGATGAAGATGATGGTGAAGATGATGAAGATGAAGATGATGATGATGATGATGAAGATGAAGAGGATGGGGAAGAAGATAATCAGAAACGATATTATCTTAGACAGAGAAAAGCTACTGTGTACTACCAGGCTCCACTGGAAAGTAAGTGCTATATATATTTTTTCCAGGAGAAGCTGTAATTATATTACCTTTATCTTTACTGCCTTTTCTCTCTTATTTTTCATGTTTTCATTTTACAGAATACTCATGGCTGTTGTCTTTCATAAACTATGCTAAATGTGCAAGAAATCATTTCTTCAAGAAAGTTAGATATTAGCCTTGACCAAAGCAAATGGGCCATTTTGAAATTTCATGTCTGTGTTTAATTACTTTAGATTTATTTATTTATTTAGATTTTACAGCTTTCTACTTAGTTTATCTTGCCACTTTGTGTAAATAGGACCTTTTTTGATTTATGTTAAAGTTATACCTCAGTACTTATGAGCATATATATGCAGGGCTGATAACCAGCTGTTATGCATCAGTATAATCATAATGGTTGTTTATGGCCAGTGTATGTTTTGGTTGGTTGGTGTCGGTGCTATACATATTTTCAAAAGCAACCCTGCAGATATAAAAGATTTAAAATGTGAACAGTAAAACAGCCTATAGTAGGTATGTACTAGTATTTTCACAGAAGGCAACACCTTTTTGAGTATTTAGATGAAGAGCAAAATTATCTTCATACGTATTTATATATTACATACTTATAATTCTTCTTTTTAGAACCTCGTCACCAGAGAAAGCCCAACATATTTTATAGTGGCCCAGCTTCTCCTGCAAGACCAAGATACAGATTATCTTCTGCTGGACCAAGAAGTCCTTATTGTAAACGAATGAACAGGTTTGGTTCTGAAGTAGTGATTGATTTATGACAACATAATTATGGCTATGTTAGGGTAGGATTCTAGAGTCTTAGGATTGGGTGTATCCAAATAGAATTCTAGAATCATATATTTGGGAGAGTTAGCTCTATTCCTATAATGCTCTTACCCTTACTACCACTGACTGGTTTTTGCTTTTGCTTCCATTAATAGGAATTGTTAATAACTACCATGGTAAGGTAGTTTATTCCATTGTTCCACACTTTAATAATAGAGGCTACCTTTGCTTCAGTGTTTACTGTATTCCTGGCTTGGTGTTAAGCATCTTACATAGACTTTCATTTAATCTTCACATTGTTTGAGTATAGGTGTAGTCTTGTCTTCACATAGTATCACAGACATATTTTCTCACTATGACAAACATTCTAGGTTACATAACTTTCTAGACTTTTCATGATACCATCCTTTTCTAGATCTGTTTTTTTTCCAGGTTTTAATTCCACTTTTTAAAAATTCATTTCTTTCATATAGTAGGAAACATTTTTTCTTTGACCATTCTAATTACTTATAGGTTTTTTCCCCTTCTACATCCTAACATTTGTTGGTTGTCTGTCATAATTAAGTCCAAAGAGGTAATTCTTGTTATTTTCTCATTCTCCCAAGTAATAAAAGGTTTTCTGATTCACTAGAACTTTTTGGGTAATAGTAACATTATAGTAATTCATGAATGAGAGAGTTTGTTGGTGAAGACTAAAGAAGGCAAAAAAAAAAAAAAAGCACATTGATATGGAAATGGTACTTTTTCCTAATACTAATTTTCTCAGAGGTGAGACAAATCCTTCAAGACTTCAACTGTTCAAACAGTTCTTGAAAGTCTCCTCATAGAAGCAAACTATCTAATCACAGAAAGCAACACTTTCATAGGTGCTGACAAATTCTTCTCTTCTAGGAAAAATATGAAATACTACTTGTGTCCCTGGCTCTTTTAATTTCATTTTCAGAGTGTCAAAAATCAAAAGTGTACATTCTAGATTTCCTGTTTCATCATCCCTTTTCATACAATCAGAGCCCAGAAGGATGGAGGACCAGGAGGGTAACCTGTCAGGGCTGCCCAAGATAAGTTGCACTGAAAGGAGGCCACACTGTCATTACTTTTCATAGGCCCCTAAAAATATTGTTAAAGACCAGTATTTTGGTGGTGAAATCTAATGATCTTCAGAAAATCAGGATAAGGCATAATGTTCCCTGGAATCCCACCAAGCATAAGGCCCAGGGCAGCTGTCTTGGTTGCCTGACTCAAAGGACCTCTATTAGATCCAACAGAAGTGAAAGGCTGGCACTTACTTTGAGATTTAGTTTCTTTTCTTACTTTTAATGGATATATGTTTCTGAAAGTAACTTACTTAATGACTGACTGCCTCTATAATCACCACCTACTATGTTATCTTGCAACAGGTAGGATGTTTTTTTGGGGTTTTTTTGCCTGTTTGGTGCTCAAGTTCCCATATCTGGTTTACAAAGTTTACCCTTAATGGAAAGTGTCTCATAGCTCTTTGGGTACAGGATTTTTTTTTCCCACTACAATTATTTAACAAATGTTTGAGTACTACCATGTGCTAAGCACTATGGATATAAGACTAAGTCAGGATTCCTGCCCTTGGATCGCATTGACTAGTGGAAGATTCTGACACATATATTTTTTATTTGTGTATTTTATTTATTTATTATTTGACTGTAGTTGACACGTGTTACATGAGTTTCAGTTATACGACATAGTGATTCAGCAACTGTCTGTTATGCAGTGGTCACTACAAGTGGAGCTACCGCCTGTCACTATGACAATGCTGTTAAAATACTATTGACAGTATTCCCTATGCTGTCCCTTTAACCCTGTAATTTCATCATTCCATTATTGGAAACCTATATCTCCCACTCCTGGTCACCCATTTTGCCCACCCCCCCTCACAACCCCCTGTCTCGCAGCCAGCAGTTCTCTGTATTTATAGGTCTGATCTGCTTTATGTTTGTTTATCCATCCTGACACATTTAAATTAAAGTATGAACTAAGAGATTTAAATTGTACCCTGAGTCAACATTATTTGACTTAATGATTTGGGTTTTGGTTTTGATAGCTTTGTAAAGATTTTTGCTTTTTGGTAACAGTTTTATTGAGATATAATTCACATACCATATAGTTCACCCATTTAAAGTGTACAATTCAAGGACTTTTAGTATTTTCACAGTTGTGCAGCTGTCACCACAATTTTAGAACATTTTTCTTGTCTCAGAAAGAAACCCTGTATTCTTTAGTTATCTCCAGTCCCTCCAGCCCCCACCCCCAGCCCTAAGCAACCAGTAATATATTTTCTGTCTCTCAAGATTTGCCTATTCTGGGTATTCCGTTTATGTGCACTCTTTTGTGAGTGGCTTCTTTCACTTGGTACAACATTTTCAAGGTTCATCCACGTTTAGCATGTACCAGTACTTCTTTTTTTTAATACCAAATAAGATTCCATTGTATAAATATTTTTTTTATCCATTTTGTTTTTTTATCCATATTTTGTTTATCCATTTATCAGTTGATAAACATTTGGGTTGTTTCTACTTTTTGGCTACTGTGAATACTATCATGAACATTTGTGAACAACTTTTTGTGTGGACTTATGTTTTCACTTCTCTTAAGTATGTACCTAGGAGTGGAATTGCTAGATCAAATGCTAAATATATTTACTGTTTCAAGGAATTATCAGATTATTTTCCAGAATGGCTGCTTTATTTTACATTCCCACAAGGAATGTATGAGAGTTCCAATTTCTCCACATCTTAACTAACACTTACTATTATCTGACCTTTTGCATGTAGCCCTTTAAGCCCCCCCCTTTTTTGTAACACTCTTGCCAAGGCTGTGTAAACATCTCTTCCCCCTTTAACAACCTTCATGGTAATTTTGCTCAGCCTTTTTCCTTTTTATTGAAGAGACCAGCTTGTTTATAGTTCATGTCCTACTTCACCTACTTAGGCATGGAAACAAAGCACACATCCAAAGAATTGTTTGAACATTGCTCTTAGTATCCATGGCAAGTGGTCCAGAAACCTTGCACCCACAGAGGAGGATCTTCCAAAGGTCTTTGGCATACTTATAGCTGAGCTTCAGAAATGCTGCCTCTAAGCAGGATTTTCTTTCTTATGATTGCTAACCTCTACTCATCTAAGGTTTATTCTTTAGCTTCAGTCTGCAGTTTCTGGAACAAGCCTAGTCCCTTTGAACACGAAGGTAACATAATAGTATTCCAGAGTATTCCTTACCTGTTGTCAAGGTGCCGGGACTGGCAGCTCTAGACACTGGTTAGACTCACAGCGCTGACCCAGTGCTTATCCATGCCAGAAGTTCAGATGTTTTTAAAAAGCAAAGTGGAAAAAAAAAATAAGTGAATGTGGGTATGTGTGTTTAGAATCTTTTTAAAACTGAAATAATGGCCTTTCTACAGTATAGTTATGAAGAACCTGGGCCCATGACTATGACTGCCCAGATTGCAAGCCCAGTTGTTCCATTTATTAGTGACCTTTAGCAAGTTACTTACCGTCTCTTGTGTCAGTTTTTGGACCCATAGAATCAGGAGGACAATATTATCTCTCTCACAGTATTGTGAGATGAGTTAATGCATGTAAAGCATTTAAGATACTATCTGGCTCATTGATTGCTGTATGTTTTTGTTATTTTAACTATACTTTAACTCTTTTGGTTTGTGAAATCAACAACTGGAAATCAGTATATATAGAATGTGGATTTTTGGAATAGAAAGACATCGGTTTGAATTCGGACACCATCATTGTCTCATTCTTTCATTTTGAGCAAGTTGTCTAAACTGTGAGCCAGCCACATTGGCCTCAACTCTAAATGAGCATGCCATATGTACTTGTCCAAAGTTTAAGATTAAATGAGATAATATGTTTACTAACTGGTACAAGAAGCACTTAATAATTGTTAGTCCTTTTTATTAATTGTGAAGTTGGTCTTAATTATGTGAATACATACTGAATTCACACAGTTACATGAATTATGTGCTTACAAGTTAGTCTTTTTGTAATATTAATGGGAATATTAAATTCATCTTTCATATAAAATTGCAGACTTGTGCTAGATAGTTTTAGTTTCAGGCTGATCACAAAAATGGTCTTGGGCATGTTTGAGAGGTGGACAGTGGAGGATCACTTTCTCATTTATGTCTGTGTTTCTATAACCCCTAGCCAAAACTCTTGGGGCCATTTGTGTTTCAGAATTCAGGTTGGAGGGCAGGGGGGAGTTACAAAGGTAATGTGCAACATTAACATCTCTAGGAGTGTCTGGGCCAGTAACGCCTAGTCAGATGTGTTCTATAGCAGAACATAAGAATAATCATTGTAAGTGGGACAAATAGAGACTATGAATTGCCTTTATGACATGTCAGATCCTGCTATGTGAATAGTGGAGAAACTTGTTTTCCATGTACAAGATTCTGGACCTACATTATGCAGATAATAGATTGTGAACCTTTTATATTTTTGGAAATACCTACTTACTATGATTGCACTCTAATTCAGGAAAAGCTCTAAACCCTGAGGCAATAGAACAATTAAAGGCTTTCCCAGCTAGATTCTTAGTCTTTCCTGTGGGTCTTTTGCAACAATGCAAAGGTAGAAGTGATTTAAAATTTTTTTCAATATTTGTAGCACTTGGCATCTTATTTAATACTACCAACTAGCCTAAGAATTTGATTATATTCTTATCCCTTTTTTGTAACTGAGAAAATTAAGGCTTATATGGTTTAGGTAACTCATCCACATTTACACAGCTGTTAAGTGGCAGTTGTAAATTTATAGTTGATGATATACTGTAGATAAAAGGCCATCTTATTTCTCACTGGTTTCCTTGTATTTGAACTTCTTGATCCTTTCTGGTTTACATAAAAACTCTCGTGTTCTCCTTTTAAGGTTGGCATTTCAAAAGGTGATTCCCTTCCAGATGTGAAATTATATATAGTATAATATTGAAAATACTTTCTGAAATTACAGTCCCAAAGAGTCTAAAACCCTCTTTTTCCCACCTTTCTCTTTGAGGAAAATTGATTTATATCAAGACTAAGAAGTCATTCTGCCTGAACCATGTCCTATCATAACGAACATACGGGTGTCAGCTCTACCCCAGCTTCCTGCCTATCTTTTTTTTTTCCCTTCCTCTTGTTATCCAACTCTTTTATTCCTTTCAAAAAGATTCAACCAACAAAGCCTACTTCATTGGTTCAGCAAACGTATTGATTTTATGATAAACCTTTTTGGATCCTTAGGTATTTCTGATGTTTGCATCTTACGCCTCTGTTTTTCCTGCCCTCCTTCATCATGATTTCAGTTTTCCTCTTTACTTTAGGCGAAGGCATGCAATCCACAGTAGTGACTCTACTTCATCTTCCTCTTCTGAAGATGAACAACACTTTGAGAGGCGAAGAAAAAGGAGCCGTAATAGAGCTATCAACAGGTAAGTGTCATACTGATGCCTTTTAAAACTACAAGCTATTTTTTTTTAAGTGCTGAGAAGGCTGAATAATTTGGGAATAGGTACAGCTTGATCAAATTTAAGAATTAAGTAAGAGGTTAATGTATAAACCGGAATGCCATCTTGTTTGAAATACCTGTATGTGAAACTAGTAATAGATTAGAACATATGTTTTCTGACACAACCATTGTATAGTTCAAAATGGTGCTTGGTAAATACTGACGTGAAGAAATAAATTTTTTTTTTCATTTCAAATGTATTTTCTGTTTATAATAATTTAATAGTGCATTCTTATTGTAGAACTCTTTAGGAAAATAAGGAGTTTACTCATTTCATTATTCTGTAGTATAAGTTCATGTACATTCGTAAGTTCATATGTAAGTTCACAGCAAGGATTATTCCCATTTTACAGATGTGGGTGGGTGAGTGAAAAATGCAGTGCTTGTATCCTAATAAAATAATATTTTTATAGAGTAGAAAGTAATGTTTGATGAAACAGAACATAATAATTGAAGGGATTTGCAAACCAACCATTCTTTGTATCCTAAGCTCTGTTCTTTTATAACATTAGATCTGCCCTAATGTGGTAGTCACTCGTTACATGTGGCTATTAGGCACTTGAAATGTAGCTAATCTGAATTGAGAAATATTATAAATTTTTGTAAAAAATGTACTCTTGGATTTCAAAGACTTAGTACAAGAAAGAATGTAAAATATCCCAATTTTGTAAATATTTATTTTGCATATTGAAATGGTATGTTTTAGATAAGTAAAATATATTGTTAAAATTAGTTTTCCTTTTTTGTTTTAGTGTGTCTAAACAAAATTTTAAATTACATTTTGACTTGCATTTCACTTCTGTTGGCAGCAATGTGTTAGATCATCCACAAACCTGTATTATTTAGACTAGTTGGATTTTTCTTTGCCTTCATTCCTAGAAATGTGCATCTAATCCTGTGGATTTTATAGCATGCAGTTATATTTCTGTTAAGGATTATTTAGGAAATACCTTTTATTACAAAGCCACAGTTAAAACGTGTCCATCTCCGATTTCACAGCGTAAATTCCTTGTGGAGTCTGGGGCTAGCAGGACCTGGCACTCAGGGTGGGTCTGGAGTGCTTTTACTTGTGTTCAGCTGCAGCATCTTTCTTTGCTTAGGTGCTCTGACGTAAGTGTCTCAGCCTCTAGCATGAGCAGTTTGCATTCTCCATCTATGAAACAAGCAGGTTCTTCTAGGTGTATTCTGTGTAATCTACCATAACTATTTTTGAAAGTAGTTAGGAAAGCAGTGATTCGTTCTTGCTTGAGAGGATTGATGTGGAGCCAAATGCTTGGTGGACTGTGAATGTTTTGCTGAGAGGTATTGTAGCAGAGTTGTTGCAGGTCTGGAGACACACTGCTTTGGTTTGAGTCCTGGATCTGCCACTTTGTGTGACTTTGGGCATTTTAGTTAACCTTTTTATGCCTCAGTTTTCTTTTAAAATAAGGGAAATAATAATGCCTACTCCATAAGACTGTTATGAGGACTTAATGAATAATTGCATGTAAAGCCCCCAGAACAGCTTGGCAAATAGTAAATATTCTGTATATGTTAAGCACAGTCATTATAAGGTATATTGATACAGACTGGATTCCCAAACATGAATTATTTTATGGTGCTGTGGCATCTTGAACAGTGGTATTTCATTTGACTGTATATCTTTAATGATAAAACTTCAGAGATTTCTAACATTGAAGTTCTCAACCTACAAAGAAAATGAGGAAGTTGAAATACATATTTTCACAATGGCTGTGATTGAAATTTAACCTTTTTAAAAAGGAAAATATCCATATTTTAACATGGAATTTGGGGGAGAAAAGTGAACTGATGGGGTGTTTTTTTTAAATCTTTTCTAAATAGGTGCCTCCCGCTAAATTTTCGGAAAGATGAATTAAAAGGAATTTATAAAGATAGAATGAAGATTGGAGCAAGTCTTGCGGATGTTGATCCAATGCAACTAGATTCTTCAGTGAGTACTATCTTGAAATGTATGCTTGAACATACATACTGTTTGCTTTAGTTAAAGTTAAACCAATTTTCTATAAATCAGAAATTTTACAGACTTTTTTTTTTCTTTTTTTCAAATCTTCAGGCTACAGCTAAAATGCTGTTACTCATTTGACTGTGTATAGGATGAGTATAGTTTAGGGATGGAATGACATTTTAACTTTGACTCCAAATCTGAGAATGTCCGTGTTTCCCTTCCATTATCAGGTACGATTTGATAGCGTTGGTGGCCTGTCTAATCATATTGCAGCTCTAAAAGAGATGGTGGTGTTTCCATTACTTTATCCAGAAGTCTTTGAAAAATTCAAAATTCAACCTCCAAGGTAATTTAAGTGTACATTTTATTTTAGCCAGAATCGAGGCTATGCTACTATTGTCCAGAAAGATAACACTTTTCTGTTGAAATTTTTCAGGCCTATAGTAATTTATTATGCTTTGGGTACTTTGAATATTTTTACCTTCTTAATGTTTAGCTTGAAAAATGGTTTCAAAATGGATTATGAAAAGAAAAATAATTTCCAAGGCTTTTCCTACATTTAGTGAAATTCTTCCCATACATATTCTTTACTTTTTTTCACTTTCATAATTTAGTTTCAGATTTATACCATGTACATAATTTTAAAAGTCACAGTGTACTGTAAGTCTCACAAACGAAAAAATGATAGTAGTCTCTTCTCTACTCTTCCTCCTCCCGACTTTCCAGAGCCAGCTACTTCTAACTCCTGTTTATCTACTTAAATACATATTTAAATAATATGCTCATACTGGGGACGCCTGGGTGGCTCAGTCGTTAAGCATCTGCCTTCTGCTTAGGTCATCATGATCCCAGGGTCCGGGGATCGGCCTGCATCGGCTCCCTACTCAGCAGGAAGCCTGCTTCTCCCTCTCCCACTCCCCCTGCTTGTGTTCCTGCTCTCGCTAACTCTCTCTCTGTCAAATAAATAAAATCTTTAAAAAGAAAAAAAACATGCTCATGCTGTAATTTTTGGTCTGTTTTAGAATCTATTGACTTCTAACATGAACAGGCTCTTTTGCTTTCCCCACCCCTCATATATATACATTTTCTTCCCCGTCCTTATATGCTCCTGGTAGCTTCTTTATGCACATATAAAATTGTTGAATCAATTTTCAGTGTGTGCT
Source organism: Phoca vitulina (assembly GCF_004348235.1). Lineage (NCBI taxonomy): Eukaryota > Metazoa > Chordata > Mammalia > Carnivora > Phocidae > Phoca > Phoca vitulina. Next base: position 18,575,427 of record NW_022589721.1, on the reverse strand, counting down.
TTATGATTATGTGAATATTTTTTACAGCTGAGCCATATATAGTATATTATGACTACATTTTCTCTCTTTTACAACTCTCCTCTTTCCCCTCAGCTTTAATACTGTTTGCCTGTGGGTGGGGTTTTTTGTTGTTGTTGTTCTTTAGGATTTTTTTGTAATTAGTTTTATATGTACTTTTCAGTTCATGCACAGAGTCTTTGCTAGAGATAAGACTCTTCAGTACAGTTAAACATATCGAATAATTTATTGACTCCTCCTTATTTTTCTAGACACATCTTGGAGCTTTGTTCTCTTGCTTCCATCCAGACTGGCTATTCTTAGTCTTGAAGCACAACTAAGCTTTGGGACTTCTCATCACACTCGGTGGGATTTCCTTCATCTTTCAGTGCTGGATTCCCTGCTTCCTGGAATCAACTAAGACCTTTTTTTTTTTTAAGTAATCTCCACACCTAACGTAGGACTTGAACCCACAACCCCAAGATCCGGAGTCTCACGCTCAACCAACTGAGCCAGCCAGGTGCCCCTAGGATCTTTTTTTACAGCTGTGTTTTGATGGAGTACATTCTAGCAATATCCTGAGAATAAAGAATGCACGAGAGGTTATTTTTATTTTCTTTTTGAGAATGGTCATTGAACCACAGTCTGTTGATGTGTCTTTTTCCCCTCCCACTTTTTTTTAATTTAATTTTATTTTATTTTGTTGTGTTAGTCACTATACAATATATCATTAGTTTTTGATGTAGTGTTCCATGATTCATTGTTTGTGTATAACACCCAGTGCTCCATGCAGTACGTGACCTCTGCCTTTACAATGTGGAAATGTGTCCTTTGATTTCTGGGAAAGTTTTTTTGTGTCACTTCTTCAGTAATTTTTCCACTCTCATGTTTTCTTTTCCCTCAATTCATGTCAATTGAATGTTGGACTTTCTAGATTAATCTACTTTTTTTTCTTGTTTTTATCTCTTTTGATCTTTTTTCCTTAAGTGTCTAGTGGGGATTTCCTTAAGTGTCTACTGATCCTTGGCTCTCTATTAATATTTAAGGGTGAAGGTGTTTTTTTTTAAAAGATTATTTATTTGAGAGCGAGAGTGCACACACAGGCATGCACAGGGACAGAGGGAGATGATCTCCAGCAGAATGCTGAGCAGCCCCCATGGGGCTTAATCTCCAACCCTGAGACCATGACCTGAGCTGAAATCAAGAGTCAAGTCGCTCAACTGACTGAGCCACGGCGGAGCAAGATGGCGGAGGAGTAGGAGACCTGGATTTCGTCTCCTCTCAGGAATTCAACTGACTGAGCCACTCAGGTGCCCCAAGAATGGAGCATGTTTTTAAAAGCTCACTTGTAGAGTTGTTAATTTGTAGGCCTCACCTTAGGGTGATTGGTGGGTGGTGATTCTTTTACCAGAAATCTGCGAAGTCAGTATCTAGGTGTGTTTTTCCCCACCGGAGACAAATCCTCCAGTTTTCTGTCTGAAGCTTATGAGCCTGGCTGCCAGCATTTTAGCAGTAGGCCTGAGCAAGGGTTAGTAGTCTACACTGTTGAGCATGGAGTTTTGAAATTAACTTCTGCAGCACATCTCATCTTGTCCTGTATCAGAAAGTAAACTATCCAAGCAGTTTGCCTGCACAGAGCAGTAAAAAGGGGTGGTCTCACTGTTTTTTAATAATGTCTTATTCCATCCTCCTCAATTTTCAACCCAACCCTTCTCTCCTGCCTTGAGATACATTACCTCTAAATTTCAAGAGGTGTTTTGCAAATTAGCCTTTTTTTTTTTTTTTTTTTTAAAGAGAAAGAGGGGGCGGTGGGGGGAGCCGTGCGGAGGGAGAGGAAGAGAGAGAATCTTAAGCAGTCTCCATGCCTGACATGGGGCCCGATACCAGGCTCGATCTCACGACCAAGATCATGACCTGAGCCAAAATCAAGAGCCGAACGCTTAATGGACTGAGCCACCCAGGCACCCCACAAATTAGCTTTCTTATTGGGAGCTCTACTTTATTTTAGCTGTCATATCACCACACTTTTTTATCTTTTTCCTTTTTCTTCTAGTTTTTATACCTTATTAACCCATATTTAAACCCCAGTCCCTGATTCCTTTTTCCTTCTGAAACTTTTCTTCCTGAGTCACCCTGTATGGAAACATTGATTTAAGTAAACTTTTTAAATTAGTAAGCTTTTTCCCTTTTCCATTATAAAAGTTATATACCATACCTCAATCACAGACATTGGCAAATTAATTTTTTTAACTAGAAAGATATTAATATTAAATAATGACCCTTGCTGCTTATAAGAAGTATTAGAAGTACTTAAAGTAATTTAGTAAATTGGGTCGGGGGGTGCCGTCACGACCCGGTCTCTCCCTCAGTTCTCCCTCTCTGCCCTGCTGTGGTTTGCGGCTGAGGTGGCAGAGCTGTCAGGAGGGGCACGGGTGGGCATTTCGAGGACCCAAGATTGCCCAAAGCCACAAGGAAAATGGTGGAAAATTCACCATCCGCATTGCCTCAAAGAGCAATTTATGGCTTTGTTCTTTTTTTTTTTTAAACAAGTTTATTTAAACAACAAAACACTTAACTTGAAGGGAAAACTGTCTAGGATTCATTTCTTTTAGAGTAATTTATCCCTACTTAAAGACAGATTGCCCTACATGTAACAGCTACGTACAAAATAAAATTGTCCTTGGTTTTACAATGATAAATGAAAAACATTAAAATTTTCCAATCAAACAAGGTATGCAAGAATTTTTATGTTCTTTTTTTTGTTAAACAGAGGAAAATAACTTACTGGAATATGAAGATAAGAGCTGACTGAGCATGCCACTAACGGAGAGAGGGGGTATTTTCACAGAAGCAGTATTTTCCCCCATCCCATCTCCATTTGATGTTGATCAAAACATACTATTGGCCATTTAGTTAAAAAAAAAATGCGATATGCTTGTGCACGTACACAGTTACTTTATGTACAATAAAGGAATGGGGCAGGGGAAAATGAAGTAATAGAGAAGACTATACTGTAGTAGTCAGGATGTGGTGGAACCAAATAGCTGCTTTCTAACTGAGAATGTCTTCTTGGTCTGGAGGAACAGAGTTCTGGAGTAAAGTATCAGGTTCCCCTTTTAGTAGACACCTGTCTGCTGCTGGAACACATCAATTGTATCTTCATCCTCCATTTCCAGCTGTGCAGGTGTGTCTGTTTCATTGATTGGCTGCCCATCAAATCGGAATCTGATCTGCCTCCATGACAAACCCTGTCGTTCACAATAGGCTTTCATTAGGTTACTAAGTGGTGTGTGCCTCTTAATCGTAAACTGCACCACAGAACCATCCTGCCCCGCCGCCTTAAAATTAATATGATCGTTGTTCTCAGTCTTGACTCCTTCCTTGGGTTTTTCGGCGGCCGCAGCGAGCGCCAGAGTCTCCTCAGCTGCCGCTTCACAAAAGAGGTACCAGGTCCACGCTGAACGAGCGCACAAGCGGCACCAGGAGCAGCAGAAGAAGCTACAGCTTTGTTCTTTTCTTAAGCTCCCAATTTGGCTCCATACTACATTTTTGTGTGGGCTTTTATTCCTGAATTTTGGCTAACCTCCTTAGGCTAAACCTACCGGCCTAGAAAATATAGGGCAGTTGCATTGCTCTCTATCTCCTCATTACTAACATGATCAGTCATTTACTCTTATTTGGAATAAACATGATGAGTACCTCTGTCCACTCAAGTCCATTCATACAACCACACATAATTATGCTAAAAATCAGTAGCAGAAGAGATACCAAAAAGAGGCCATCCCAGCATTAAACAGATATTCCTGTTTTATTTATTAGTGAAGTAAGCCAAAATGTTCTTTCTTATAGCGAAAGAACTTTATGCCAAAAACTGAATAGTATGTAGACTAACACCAAGCATTAATTATAAGGTTTTTAACCTAATAATTTTGGCCATATTTTGTTTTTGTTTTTGTTTTAAAGATTTATTTATTTGAGGGAGAAAGAGTGAGAGCGGGAGGGAGGGGCAGAGGGAGAGAGAGTTTTAAGCAGACTCTACCCTGAGCATGGAGCCTGACACAGGGCTCAATCTCACAAACCTGAGGACACAACCTGAGCCAAAACCAAGAGTTGGACTCTCAACCAACTGCGTCACCAAGGCACCCCTATATTTTGACTTTTTTATAATACCCAATACTGAAATGTAAAAAAAGTAGAACTTCTCTTAAAGTTCCATTAATATTATAAATGTTCTCAAATATTAGTTATTAATGGACAGAATAAAATACTACATTACTGTAAAAAAAAGTAATTAGTAAATTTAAAAAGAACTCCCGATTTTTTCTCATTTCCTCTTCCTTATAACATACATTTCAACCCTTATAATAAATCAAATATATGATTTTGTTAACCTACTGGTTTCATATGGTGTGTTCTCTTTCTGTTTTAATGGCTGAATAATATACCATTATATGGATGTATCCCTTTTTTTTAAAATCAATTCTGCTATTTCTGGCTATTTAGGTTTTTTTAAATTATTATCACAATGAATATCTCATTGCTTCCTCTTTGTGTGAATCTTTCCTTAATTCCTTCTTTAGGATACAGCCTCACAAATGACATTGTTGGCTCAATAGATACATTTTAAAAAATCTGTTCCTGCCTTGGCCTTTGTAGGTTGAAATTTTCATTTATTTATTCCATTAGTGTATTGTTTTGTAGCAGTTGCTTTGTTTTTTTCTATCTGCATTTGATCATGTCCATTTCTTATTTTTCTTTTATATATTATTCTTTTGATAGATTTCATCTATTACTGTGAATTTTTTCCCACAATTCTTATTTTGTCATTTTTGCTTTTCTGGAATCTTCTTTAATGTTACTTTTATATGATGATCTGAAATTGATTATTTCGTGTTACTTTGGTAGCACTTAATCCCTGACGTGTTCTATTTCTGTACCCTTTTTACATTTCTAATAAAAATGATGAGGACTGTCCTTTTTTTTTTTGGAATTCTAGCCAAAGAGCAATGAATAACTTGGGAAATATGTATAAAACTATAGATTACCCCATTACAGTGATGTCACCAAGAATGATTTCAAATTATTTACATTGTCCTAGTCCCTGCCACCCAAACACCAGTTATTTAAGCTCTCTTATCTTAACTTTCTTTTCTATTCATTCCCGTCATGTTTTCTTACAAAACTTCTGGTGCTGTGTTACTGGCAGTGAAACCAGAGGTTGTAGATGAAATCTGCTATTCTTCCCCCTGATATGTTACAAAAATAAACTATCAAGGGTTTTTAAGAGTGACTTATTTTTATGCAACGTAAAGTAATATGATGAGCATGATGAGTGAATAAAAGAAAATAGGTTTCAAACAAAGGGTTTTATTAGTTTCAGTTTTGTAGTATTGATATTTTCAGGTTTTAAATTGTACTCTGTGGATTGAAACGATATTTCAGTTGTCTTACTTACTTTTTTATTCACTAATTAACTGCATTCATGAAATTGGTTTCTAATTTTGTTTAAATAGTCTACTTTTTAATGTAGTACTAAAATAATACTTATTCTTTTATAGAGGTTGTTTGTTTTATGGCCCACCTGGAACTGGAAAAACTCTGGTTGCCAGAGCACTTGCCAACGAGTGCAGTCAAGGGGATAAGAGAGTAGCATTCTTCATGAGGAAAGGTGCTGATTGTCTGAGTAAATGGGTAGGAGAGTCTGAAAGACAACTACGATTACTATTTGATCAGGTATGATATTAAAATTACCTACACAGACCTATAATCAACGTAGATGTAAGTATGTAAGGATTAGATAAGTCTTGTATTTAATCATGTTTCATAGAAATAAACTCCGAAGAATTAGAACAAATACATACTCTTTATGGATTATTTTCCTTTGTATGTCAAGATAATACTGACCTATGATGAACAGTTTTATAGGAAAAAGACAAAGGAATAATTGGATCTAAGTTCTTTGGAGTTGTAGGTCTCATATCTAGAGAGAGACTGAACTCTCATACTTAGCAGTAGTGAATTGTCTCATTATGTGAGTTGAAAATAAGTTCTGCCCTAGAGTGACTTTCATTTTCATATCCCAGATTGTATTGACAGCACATTGTGAGATAATACATTCTGATCTACTGAGGCATATTGCTGCAGATGCTTTTAAATCTCTTTATAGAACTCACTGAGTTTCTTTGACTTTATTGAAATAGACTTTTTAAAAAAAAAACAAAACTATGGCATCTTGCTAAATGTTTTCCCATCCTGACCGGGAGGAAGCCGATGTCATTGTCTTCTGGTCTTCCTCTTGTTTCAACAGTTGGTCTTGAATAGATAATTTTATGTGTCCCAATAACTATAGTTATATGAAACCTAAGGTATATGACCAGTATTTTGAATATTTCCAATTGAGAATGCAAATAAAATTAAATTGTATATATTAATATTTTAGTTTGGATCCTTAAAATACAGTTCTTGGATTTGCATTTAGATTTATAAATTATTAATAAATTCTTGTAAGCAAGTTGAAATGAAAATGTATTAAAATGGCTCATATTAAGTCTATATATTTGAAGTTACTCATGATAACATGCAAACACTGGACCTGTTTTCTAGGCTTACCAGATGCGCCCATCCATTATTTTTTTTGATGAAATCGATGGTCTGGCACCAGTACGATCAAGCAGGCAAGATCAAATTCACAGGTAAACCTTGCTTGATGGCGCTTCTGCCTTTCTTCTTGTACTCTGAGCTGTATTGATGTGGCATGAGGAATAGAACGTTAAATAGTGAAAGATACTTTACAAACCAATAGTTTCCTTATTTTGGTAGAACCCTAATATATAGTACAAAAAGAAAAAATGGACCTGTTCTGCATGGCAAGGTGTTCACAAGCACAGTATCAAAATATTGGTTACAGGTTTAATTCATGATACAAACTTAAAAGCCCACTGGCCAATGAGGTATAAGGCAAATGAAATGAGTGAGGCAGGCCTATAGTTAAGTGGGGCCAAGGTTGGGAATGTAGGTGAGCGGCTAATCATAAGAGTGCAGCCAGTTGTTTTTAGCCCCAACCTGTTAACTGAAGTGCAGAAGCTGACTCAGACTTGAAAAATGAATTTGCTCTCTTTCTTAAATGTTATGTTCAAATTTTTGTGTTAAGTATCTTTTAAACGTTGCCAACTAATTCAGGTATTTTTAAGACACTGCCTTGACCAAACAAAATATGTCTTAGTGCATGACTACTAGTTTGAGATTCAAAGATTAGGCCAACTTTTCCATGTTTAAGATGGGAAATTTGCACCTCCTCTGTGACAAGCTGACTGCCCAAGGTGGGGCACTTGCCCCTGCCTCAGCTTGAATCTAAATTACTTTTAATCCTCATTCCTCTTCAGTTTTTCAAAACTTCTTTTCATTTGGTCTCATGTATTATCCATAATTGCTTAATTGGGATACCCTAAAGCAGATGTTTGCATGCCTTCATATATGCCAGTATAGGTTTTTTATTGTGAATAATATAAAGAGAAACAAGACATAATAATGTGAGTGATAGATAGGTTTTTATTTTTCTAATACCTAACAATATTTACTGTAGTCTGGTGGCCTTCTTTGACTTGATGCTACGCAATTTCATTTGTTGCTCTCAGTAAATTAAAATGTTAAATGCTATGGTAAAAACAGTTGCGTCTGTAATACCCTACCAGTAATCATACAAACTTTTTATACATGGCACATGTCATCCATGTCATCATCAGCCATACTGTATTCATTGTGTTAAACTAATTGAGTGCTTACTGTGTTTTGGAATAGTTCTAAAAGGAATTGGAGAAAATGATAGCACAATTTGGGAAGCACATGCCATCTTAAATACATACATATATTTTTTATTGAAGGATGGTTGACATATAGTGTTATTAGTTTAAGGTGTAAAACAGTGATTCAGCAATTCTATACATTAAGCTGTGCTCATACCAGGATAAGTGTATTTACCATCTGTCACCATACAACATTATTACAATATTGACTATATTCCCCATGCTGTACTTTTCATCCTCATGACTTATTTTATAACTGTAAGTTTGTGCCTCTTAATCTCCTTCACCCATCTTGCTCATCTCCCAACCCCCTTCCCTCTGGCAACTACCAGTTTATTCTCTGTATTTATGGTTCTGTTTCTGGTTTTTTGTTTGTTTTGTTTTTAGATTCCAGATATAACTGAAATCATGGTAGTTGCCTTTATCTGACTGACTTCTCTAGGTCAATCTATGTTGTGGCAAATGGCAAGATCCCATTCTTTTTTATGGCTGAGTAATACTCCATTGTATACGTATATAGCACCTCTTCTTTACCCATCCGTCATCTATTGATGCACAGTTAGGTTGCTTTCATACTTTGGCTATTGTAAATAATGCTGTAATAAACATAGAGGTACATATATATTTTTGAATTAGTGGGGTTTGGGGGAGGGTAAATAACCAATAGTGGAATTATTGGATTAAATGGGGGGGTATTTTTATTTTTTAACTTTTTTTTTTTTTTTAAAGATTTTATTTATTTGACAGAGACACAGCGAGAGAGGGAACACAAGCAGACGGAGTGAGAGAGGGGGAGAAACAAGCCTCCCGCCAAGCAGGGAGCCCGATGCGGGGCTCGATCCCAGGACCCTGGGATCATGACCTGAGCTGAAGGCAGATGCTTAATGACTGAGCCACCCAGGCGCCCCTATTTTTTAACTTTTTGTGGAACCTCTGTACTATTTTCCATAGTGGCTGAACCAGTTTACATTCTAAGTTACAGTGCATGAGGGTTTTCTTTTCTCCACATCCTTGCCAACACTTACTATTTCTTGTCTTTTGATATTAGCCATTCTGACAGGTATAAGATGATATCTCATTGTGGTTTTGATTTGCATTTCCCTGATGATTAGTGATGTTGACCATATTTTCATGTGTCGGCTATCTGTATGTCTTCTTAGGGAAAATGTCTATTCTTTCAAAGAATGTGCTCTTCCCATTTTTTAACCAGATTATTTGGATTTTTTTGGTGTTGAGTTGTATAGTTCTTTATATGTTTTGGATATTAACACCTTATCAGATATATCATTTGGAAATACCGTTTTCTATTCAGTGGGTTGCCTTTTTGTTTTGTTGATGGCTTCCTTTGCTTTGCAAATCTTTATTTTGGTGTATTCCCAATAGTTCAATTTTGCTTTGGTTTCTTTTGGCTGAGTAGACACATCTAGAAAAATATTGCTAAGGCTGACATCCAAGAAATTACTCCCTATGTTTTCTTTAAGGAGTTTTATGGTTTCTGGTCTCGCATTTAGGTCTTTTTTCCATTTGAGTTTATTTTTGTGAATGGTGTAAGAAAGTGGTCCAGTTTCAAAGTTTGCCAAAGCAGTCCTGAGAAAGAGCAAAGTTGGAGGTATCACAGTCCCAGATTTCAGAATATGCTACAGAGCTATGGTAATCAGAACAGTATGGCACTGGCACAAAAATAGATGAACAGAACAGGATAGAGAGCCCAGAAATAAACCCACGCTATAGGGTCAATTAATCTGTGACAGAGGAGGCAGAAATATGCAGTGGAGACTAACTGTATGTAAGAATATAGGATAGACAGTCTCTTCAATAAATGGTATTGGGAAAACCAGGTTGCTACTTTCATTCATATATATATATATTTCATATATATATATATATATATGTGTGTGTGTGTGTGTGTGTGTGTGTATATATATATATGTATGGAATTTAATGTGTGCAAATTTTGGTTTTGGTTTTTTTTAACCAAAGACTTAAACAATCTGAGCGTAAACATTTCTGTTAAATTAAGCATTTTTAAAAGTTACATGATTAAACTGTGCTTTTTATTTGTTAGTAATAATACGGTAAGATAATGCAAATAAGTAAGTTTGTGAATGCCTTAGAAAATATGATTTTTAGCCTAAGAGAAAGAGGATATAAATATAAAATAAGTTAAATTAAAACCTTAAAATCTTGGGGGGCCTGACAATAGCCAAACTGTGGAAAGAGCCAAGATGTCCATCAACAGATGAATGGATAAAGAAGATGTATATATACACAATGGAATATTATGCAGCCATCAAAAGGAATGAGATCTTGCCATTTGCAACGACATGGATGGAACTGGAGGGTATTATGCTGAGCGAAATAAGTCAAACAGAGAAAGACATGTATCATATGACCTCACTGATATGAGGAATTCTTAATCTCAGGAAACAAACTGAGGGTTGCTGGAGTGGGGGGTGGGGTGGGAGGGATGGGGTGACTGGGTGATGGACACTGGGGAGGGTATGTGCTCTGGTAAGCGCTGTGAATTGTGCAAGACTGTTGAATCTCAGATCTGTACCTCTGAAACAAATAATGCAATATATGTTAAGAAAGAAAAAAAGAAGAAGAATGTAGCAGGAGGGGAAGAATGAAGGGGGGGAATCGGAGGGGGAGAAGAACCATGAGAGACGATGGACTCTGAAAAACAAACTGAGGGTTCTAGAGGGGAGGGGGGTGGGAGGATGGGTTAGCCTGGTGATGGGTATTGAGGAGGGCACGTTCTGCATGGAACACTGGGTGTTATGCACAAATAATGAATCATGGAACACTATATCTAAAACTAATGATGTAATGTATGGGGATTAACATAACAATAAAAAAATTTAAAAAAAAAATCTTGGGGGGCCTGGGTGGCTCAGTCGTTAAGCATCTGTCTTCGGCTCAGGTCATGATCCCAGGGTCCTGGGATTGAGCCCCGCATCAGGCTCCCTGCTCCAAGGGAAGCCTGCTTCTCCCTCTCCCGCTCCACCTGCTTGTGTTCCCTCTCACTGTGTCTCTCTCTGTCAAATAAATAAATAAAATCTTAAAAAATATATCAAAACCTTAAAATCTTTATTTTGAATTGGTAGTATCAGTATGAACTCACAATGAATTTTTTTAAAGAAAAAATAGTTTCTAGCTCTGGATACTTTAAAAGGCCTAGAAGCTATTACAATCCAATTAAATTTGTACCCCTGGCAACCAAAATGTGTTCTCTAAATACTAGGCTCTTAGGAGAGATGGTGGATAGTGGAAATAAGTCTGGAAATAAGCAAGACAAGCCTGGAATATCGTGTAATGCCTGGAAGCAAGGGAGCAATCAGAAACTGCCGGAGTCGCATCAGAATGACATAGTTTTGAAGGAGTTTCTATTGGCCAAGATGGGGTAATTTGAGCATCAAAAATAATGACTACAACAGAGTGAAATGCATCAAATACCTAAAAACTGTCAGTTTTTAATGATTTTTTTAAATAAAAACCTAATTGGTCACTAGAGAGGATGCTAAAATAGTGACTCATTACTCTGAAAATTGATAAAGAAAATGCATCAAGCATTTCTTTTTCCTGTCCTATAACTATGATTCAGGCCATGATTCAGAGTAATTTAATAATTGAAGGAATAACATTGTTCTTTATAGGAAAATCATAGTTTATAAATGCAAGGAAAATTATTGAAATAGAAAAATCACCATTTCGCAAATAGTGGATCTAGACCTGTGGTTTCCAACTGGGAGTGGATTTTGCCCCTCCCCCCACATGGGACAAATGTCTGGAGACATTTTTGATTGTCAAAAATTAGAAGAGGTGGGCCGTCCACTACTGGCATCTAGTGGGTGAGGACCACAGGCGCTGTTAAACATCCTACGGTGCCAAGGACAGCTCTGTACAACAAAGAGTTATCTGACCCAAATGTTAATTGTGCCAAGATTGAGAAACCCTGATCTAAGCAATAATTATCAGCAGCTGCAAAAACAGGTAAAAAGGTTGATAGTGAAGTTAATGATGAATGTAGTAAACTGATAACACCTCACCTAAACCCAGTCCCCTAATCTTAAAGGAAAAACTGGCATTATGTGCCTCTTGCATATACAATATTACAAGTACATGATATATTCCTATGATATATGCTATCCCAAGTAGTTCAGCCTGCATCTGTTAAGCTTCTAGATCTAACTGCCAGTTCATAGGAAATAGGAGAGATAGAGGACAGGTTAAAGGATCCTATCAGGAAGCAAGCAGCCCAATCCAGAATGTAGAAAGGAAATTTTACAAGGCAAATGACCCAGTTTCTTCAACAAATAAATGGCATGAAGGAATAAAAAGAAAGGAAGATTCGATGGGAACCGTTAAGGATTTGAGGGACATTTGACCAAGTGCAGTGTGTGGGTCTTGGCTTAAAAAATGAAATTAAAATGGGACACCCGTGTGGCTCAGTTGTTAAGCGTGTGCCTTCGGCTCAGGTCATGATCCCAGGGTCCTGGGATCGAGCCCCACATCAGGCTCCCTGCTCTGTGGGAAGCCTGCTTCTCCCTCTCCCACTCCACCTGCTTGTGTTCCCTCTCTCGCTGTGTCTCTCTCTGTCAAATAAATAAAAAAATAAAATCTTCTAAAAAAAAAAGAATGGAATGGAAAAAGATATTCTGAAACAATCAGGAAAATTAAATATTAGGTGATATTAAGGGATTATTGTCATTTCCATTGGTGTCCTAGTACTGTGGAGTTTTGCAAAAGCCCTTATCTCAGATATAAATACATTAAGTATTTAATATGAAATGTGTATGGATTAAATGATCTGTATGAAGTTTTTTGGGTTTTCTTTCTCAAAAAACTATTGGATTAAGTTAGAAAAAAGGACACTGAGTCGGAAGAGCACATGACTCTTGATTTCGGGGTCATGAGTTCGAGCCCCATGTTGGGTGTAGAGACAAATAAAAAAAAAAGAAAGAAAGTGGGTGATGAAGATGTGGAGATTGTTTTATTCTCTATCCATAATTAAAATGTAATTAAAGTTCTATTTTTTATGCTTTATGTATATTCTATTTTATTTGGGAGTTCTTTGATAATGTGTATACAGTGGACCATTTTTTAGATACAGTTTGTCTACTTTTTTTTTTTTTTATGTTGTATCCTTTTTTGGGAACTCTCAAGTTCCTTTGTGAAGTTATGCTTTATGAAATGTCTTCCAGGATCCATTTGTGGCATTCTAAAGGCCATTTATGTTTTTCATTGATTTTAATCTTTATGCCATTTAGTGTGTTATTTTACAGTTTTTAAATCTATTGGAAGTAATGGCATGCTCTGAGAAAATTTGTTCACATGTTTATTAAATCTTAGCAAAAGAAGAAATAATATATATTTAGCATCATATGTTTAATCTCTTCTCTCTTATCTTTACATTTAGTTCCATTGTTTCCACCCTGCTAGCTCTTATGGATGGATTGGACAGCAGAGGAGAAATTGTGGTCATTGGTGCAACCAACAGACTGGATTCGATCGATCCTGCTTTGCGAAGGCCTGGTCGCTTTGACAGAGAATTCCTTTTCAGCCTACCTGACAAAGATGTAGGAATTTAACATTATTCAGATTTTGACAGAATATGTTGCCCATATCATAGACAAATCTTGGCACAGTGAAAATTTGAAGATTGAGTTTTGTATGTACTGAAGCAAAAGTCATATGTGATTAACATCCAAATATATATGTGTGTATTTTTAGGGAAGCATTATTTTATTTAAAGAAGTTGATTTTTTTTTTTTATTCTTTTTTTTTTTTATTCTTTTTTTTTTTTAATAAAATAATGCTTTCCCTAAAAATACTCTTAAAATTTTCTCAATTTGAGGGGCGCCTGGGTGGCTCAGTCAGAGTTAGTTAAGCATCCGACTCTTGATTCTGGCTAAGGTCATGATCTCAGGGTCGTGAAATCAAGCCCTGCAACGGACTCCGGGCTCAGTTCAGAGTCAGCTTGATATTCTCTCATCCCTTTTCCCTCTGCGCCTTCCCCCACTCATGTGCTCTTGCTCTCTCTTTCTAAAATCAATCAGTCAATCTTTAAAAAAAAAATTCTCAATTTGACCATAGCCTTTGGTTGTTACCATACAACTTTATTTTGCGTCAGAACATGTGGCCTAATGAATAGTCAGTCCTTAGTCAATTTATTAACATTGGCTTTTTCATGGATACTACCTTATAATCCTACCCAGTTATTTTAAAGCCGCTTAATCTTTTGAGAACCAAGCAGGGAAATATGAGTAGAGCTGTCAGTACTCTTAAAAACAATTCTTGGGGCGCCTGGGTGGCTCTGCTGGTTAAGCATCCAACTCGATTTCAGCTCAGATCATGATCTCAGGGTTATGAGATCAGGCTCTGCGCTCAGCGGGGAGTCAGCTTCTCTCCCTCTGCCCCTCTCCCCACTGGTGCTCTCTCTCTCTCTGGAATAAATAAATAAATCTTTAAAAAAACACAATTTTTAATACGTACCAGAATGAACACTAGTCTCATTATTACTTAATTTTGTACACATTTATGGTGACTAGAACTTGAGCACTATAAATGCAAATCTTCTTTAACATAAACTTAAATGCTTACAAATACATCTTTTTCTTTTTTAGTGTTTCATATTTTTATTATAATAGGTATTGATTTCCTTTTAATTTTAGATAAAATTATTTTAAATTGAAATTATTCAAATCTGAATAACACTTTATTATTAAAAAAGTTAAATTGTTCTTACTTGTAGGCTCGAAAAGAAATTCTTAAGATTCACACAAGGGATTGGAATCCTAAACCACTGGACGTATTTCTAGAAGAACTAGCAGAAAACTGTGTTGGTAAACATTGCTTTAGGCATTAAAAGATAAAATGCATGCGTTTCAGAGATGAAGCAAGTTGTAGTCTTGCAACGTTATGTTTAAAGAAATACAGGTTATGTTTGTTTCTAATCTCTTATTTGTGGCGTGTTTTCTTACAAAATCCTGGATATTAGAGATATTTGATGAATTGGCTGTTGCAGAATTTGAAAGCAAAGTTAGACAATAATAATAGCCATCTTTTGCTGATCACATTTTTCTAGTCTGTTAAGCATTCCACATACATTATTTCAAGAAATTCTCACATCAGTCCTGTAAAGTAGGTAGCATTATATCCCTATTTTACAGATGCAGAAATGGCTGAGAGAGCATAAATGATTCTCCAAAGATCATACATGTAGTAAATGATAAAACAGAATTTGACCCTAGTCTGTCTAATTTTAAAACTCTTGTTCTTGAATGCTATGCTATACTTAGTGTTTGTACATTTCACTTGCAAAAGTTGATAGCTATTACTACCATTATAAGTTCACTGGGTGAATGAGATTTTTAGCCTTATTTTAAATATTTTCCTACTATATTGCTAGGTTAAGTTTTAATTTTCTTTCAACCATGGTCATGCTATTAGGATGATGATTTACATTTTAAAAATTTTTTGGTTGCCTTGGATAGGATACTGTGGTGCAGATATTAAGTCGATATGCTCTGAGGCTGCTTTATGTGCTCTGCGTCGACGCTACCCACAAATCTATACTACTAGTGAGAAACTACAGTTGGATCTCTCTTCAATTAACATCTCGGCTAAGGATTTTGAGGTAGCTATGCAAAAGATGATACCAGCTGCCCAAAGAGCTGTGACATCACCTGGGCAGGCATTGTCCACTGTTGTGAAACCTCTCCTGCAAAGCACCGTTCACAAGATCTTAGAAGCCCTGCAGAGAGTATTTCCACATGCAGAAATCAGAACAAATAAAGCATTAGACTCAGGTATGCAACTGGATTGGCCATTTAAAGTCAGTTTTCATAATCAGTAAAGCTAAATGTTTTATACATCCCAGAAATGTTTCTTTAGAAAAGAGCCTCTTCAGGGCGCCTGGGTGACGCGGTCAGTTGAGCATCTGACTCTTGGTTGCAGCTTAGGTTGTGATCTTGTGGTGGGTCTTGGGATCAAGTCCTGTGTCAGGCTCTGCGCACTCAGCACGGAGTCTGCTTGAGTTTCTCTCTCCCTCTCTCTCTGCCTACCCCCTGCTCCCACATGCGCTCTTTTTTTCCCTCTCTCAAAATAAGCAAATAAAACTTTTAAATAATAATAATACAAAGAGCCTCTTGAAAGGAATCTAGTCATGCTTTGCCTGGATATTTGAAGGAAATTTACTTCGCAGATTCACAGATTGCCTTCAGTTAAATCTGTTTAAGTTTGAAATGGCCTTTTTATATTTACTTGTTACTCATATCTACATAGATATTTTTGATTCTTAAAAATTCTCTTGTACATTTCATTTACATTGATTTGCTAACCAAAGCATTAGGTAAACATTTGCTTTGCAATCCAGAAAAGTTACTAATGTGCAATTTTTTTGTTTTATAGATATTTCATGTCCTCTGCTAGAAAGTGACTTGGCATACAGTGATGATGATATTCCATCTGTATATGAGAATGGGCTTTCTCAAAAATCCTTTAAGACAAAAGAAAATTTTAATTTTCTTCATTTGAATAGGTATATATTTCTCCTGCAAATGAATATATATAATTTTTTGGTGTGTGAATTTCCAAAAACTAAAAGATGGTGGTTGAAAAAGATAAAAGATGCTAACTGATCTTTTTTTAAGTTAAAACATCAAATATTTTTATCATTACAGTTGTCACTGTAGTAGAAATTTCACTATATATGAAGTATTCCTAAAATCTGTGGAGGTTGATACTTTCCAAAAACCACGTGAACCATGCTGTTATGGATTGACCACCCACATAGTCAAAATTTTTACCTTAAGAGCGTTAAAAATGGATAATTTGGGAGGAAAATTTAAATTTTTGCTTTTTCTAAAATAAAGCTAATTTCTTTCAGAAATGCAT
Source organism: Phoca vitulina (assembly GCF_004348235.1). Lineage (NCBI taxonomy): Eukaryota > Metazoa > Chordata > Mammalia > Carnivora > Phocidae > Phoca > Phoca vitulina. The sequence goes on along the minus strand of NW_022589721.1, from coordinate 18,558,730 downwards.
GTTATCAACCTATGTCTTTTCGACCAAGAATATTGATAGTGGGAGAACCAGGCTTTGGGCAAGGTTCTCATTTGGCACCAGCTGTCATCCATGCTTTGGAAAAATTTGCAGTATATACATTAGACATTCCTGTTCTTTTTGGAGTCAGTGCTACATCTCCTGAAGAAACATGTGCCCAGGTAATTCATTGTTGCCCAAATAAGCTGTAAGAGAACACAATCTTCCAGAGGCACAATCTAGAATTGCCTTATCGTTTTTGAACTTTTTTCTTGTCGTTCTGATTTCTACCTCCAGGTTTATGAAATAGAACTATATGTAATTGCCTAGTCATTAAAGAGTATGGATTTAAATCACATTTCCACCATTTAATATCTGTGTGACCCTAGGGAAGTTGTTAGATCTCTGCTTTGTTTTCCCCATGTGCAAAATGGAAGTAATGATAGTACTTACGTTGTGTGGCTGGTGTGAGAATTAAGTGAATAAAGTACTTAAAACACTAAATGCTATGTGGTTTGTGCTCAGATTTTCTGCTGCTTCTGTTTTTGCTATTTCCATGTTAAAATCTTTCAAATGTAAAAGTTTTATATTTTTATATTTAACACAAGTCTTCTAGATTGATTAAGCTGTTTTCTTTCTAATTGCTTGAAGCAACCATGTTTTCCTACAAATGAGAATTTCATAAAACATTTAAAAATAAGATTGTGAGACTGGGCGAAGCATTTTAAAAACTTGAGGGCTTTATATGATAATTGTAGGAAGTTAAATGTTGTTCCAAACTAATAAAGTGAGCATTACTAATGTACTGACTTTTTCTTCCTCTCTACTAGATGATTCGTGAAGCTAAGAGAACAGCACCAAGTATAGTGTATGTTCCTCATATCCACTTGTGGTGGGAAATAGTTGGACCAACACTCAAAGCCACATTTACTACGTTGTTACAGAATATTCCTTCATTTGCTCCAGTTTTATTACTTGCAACTTCTGACAAACCCCATTCTGCTCTCCCAGAAGAGGTAATTTGAGGGGGAGAAATCACTGTACTTAGAAAGAGACTTATTAAGAATTTATTATAAAAATTTCAAGTGCTACAGAGGTGAATAATAGGATATGGAAAAGTTTTCTTATCAGAAATGTCATGTTAACTATCTGGTATATAGACCTGTTGGGCAGGATGGTATGTATATATATGTATGTGTATAGTAGGGCTACATTATAAATTTTTTTCCTCTTACAAAAATAGGAGTTATGTGTTGCATACTATTTTGCTTTGTGTGTGTGTGTGTGTGCATATATATATGTATATATATATATATATATATATACACACACATATACTATTGCATACTGTTTTGCAATTTGCTTTGTGTGTGTGTGTGTATATAATGTATATATATATACACATATTATTGCATACTACTTTGCAATTTGCTTTATGTGTGTGTATATAAAATGTATTTATATATATATATAATGTATTTTTCAGGACACAGTCTCATTACTTTTAAAAAGTAGCATGGCTTTTTCCATTGTCTTGATGTACCAAAACTTTATCCAGATTCTTGTTCATAGATCTTTTGGTAGTGTTTTAGTTTTTATCTGTTGAACTGTTAGAGTAAGCATCCTTGAGTTTTATTTTACATGAGCATTACTTTGTGTATTTTTCTAGCATCTGTTCCTAAAAGTATAATAACCTTAGCTTAATCAAAGAATATGCACATTTAAAATTTTTAATGGCACTAAATCACTGTCTTTCAAGTTTGTGCCTGTTTAGGCAACTACCAGTGACAGAAGTTCATGCTTTTTCTGCCTGGAATACTCTTCTAGATATTTGCCTGGCATGATTCTTTATTTTTCTCAGGTCTCTACCCAGGTATCACCTCTCAGACACCTTCCCTGATCAGTTTCTCAATTACAGTGATCAGCTCCTCTGCCCATCACTTTTCCCTTACTCTACTTTGTTCTTATCACCACCTTCCATTATTTATTCGTTTGCCTTTCTTTCTCCTAGCAGAATATAAGAGTACATGAAGTAAGACTTTTTTTCCTACCTTTCAATTTTCAGAGTACATAATAAGCATATTATCGGCTTCTATGTGTGAATAAGTTTTTCTATACCTTTGACAAAATTGGTTTGCATTTTTTTAAGAATGTGAGTAGGAAGATAAATTCAGATATTTTATTAAATATTTAATGGGTACTTATTCTTTGACAGGCATAGTTCTAGATACTGGGAATATAGCATTGAAAAATATAGACAAAAATTTCTGTCTTCCTAGGGCATACATTTTAATTGGGGGGGGAGAGAAAACTAAATAAAATACATAGTAACCTATTGCTATGGATAAAAATTTAGCTAAGCAATACCAAAAGAGTGTGTTAGGGTCATAATGTTAAGTAGTCTTAGGTAAAGCCTCACTAAGAAGATGACTTTTGGGGCGCCTGTTGTGGCTCAGTCGTTAAGCATCTGCCTTCGGCTCAGGTCATGATCCCAGGGTCCTGGGATCGAGCCCCGCATCGGGCTCCCTGCTCCACGGGAAGCCTGCTTCTCCCTCTCCCACTCCCCCTGCTTGTGTTCCTTCTCTCGCTGTGTCTCTGTCAAATAAATGAATAAAATCTTAAAAAAAAAAAGATGATGATGACTTTTAAGGAAAGACCTGAAAAAGTAAGACAGTGAGTAGCCCAGTTGGGCATTTGAGGGGCAAAGTTTCCTGGCAGAAGAAAAGCAAGTGCAAAGACCGTGAAGCAAAAGTATGTTTGGTGTGTTGGAAGAAACAGCAAGACCAGGGTGGCCAGAGCACAGTGAGTGAAGAGCAGAATGAAGGAAATGAGATCAGGTTGTCCCTGATGGCTCTGTTTTAATAGTTGATTGTGAATTATTCAACTGAACATTGAATAAGCTGGGAAATAAACATTATGTGTATGTTACAGACTCAAAGGCTTCTAGTTTAGTTAATCTAGTTCTGGACTCTTCCTTTATATTGACTTCTTTATGTGGATATTTCAGCTTTGTTGAGACACTTTCTTCACTGTTCATTGTTAGCCCTGATTCCTAAAAAATCAACTTATTTTTAAGGGCTTCCTTATCTTAATCTCTGTTTTCCAGGTACTATATAGAACCTGTCAAATCTATTTTCATCACGACAACTCTTTGTATATTTGAATCCTGTTACATTTATTTGTATGTCCCCACTTGGACCCAGGCTTCTTCACACTAAACATTTCTTCTATGATACGGTATATTCCTTAGTGTTATAATAAAACAGAAGTTTATTTCTCGCTCACTTAACTATACTACACAGGTGACTACATTCAGGTCTATCCTCCCCCACGTAGTCATTTCAGACACTTGGGCTGAGAGAGTTTTCTCGTTTTCATCATGTAGCTTTCAGCTTGCTTTCATTCCACCTCACTGAAAGGAGTGGCCCATTCATGTGCCTGATCTGAAAGATGTGTATCATTTCCTGTCCCATTCTCTTTGGCTCTACCTAATAGCAAGGGAGACTAGGAAGTGTAACAGAGCGGTGTGCCCAAGAAGAGAACGTGGGCTTGATAATAGCAAGCTCTGCCACACAACACATATTTTTAGTTTCTTCAAAATTCTAGTCACTCTCCTGAATGTCTTTATATTCCTTTTGAAAAGTTGTACTCGGGATAAATTACTCTAGCAGTGTTCTGGTTAACAGAGTAAAGAAGAATTACTATTTAGTAGCCACATTATACCATTGGGCTTATTGTACTCCTAGTCAGTTAAAACTTTGTTAATCATTCTGAAGTTTGAAACAAAGATAATAAGTTTATACTCTTGATAACAAGACAAACCAGCTGAGTTTTTTTTTGTTTTCTGCTTTTGTTTTGTTTTGTTTTGTTTTTTTGAGAGCACGTGTGAGTCGGGACTAAGGGCAAAAGGGAAGGGGGAGAGAGAATCTCAAGCAGGCTCCACACCCAACATGAGCCCGACACAGGGCTCCATCTCACAATCCTGAGACCATGAGTTGAGCTGAAATCAAGAGTCAGATGCTTAACTGACTGAGCCACCCAGGCGCCCCTAGCTGAGCATTCTTTATATGGAAGTAGGGAGGTTGAAAAACCAGTCAGTTTAATGTAAGATAACTTTATCAAGAATGTGGGAATTCTGCACTCAAAGATCTTTTTTTAAAGAATAGCTTCTCTGTTTTCTTAGAGTAATATTTCCTAAGCATATAATTGTAAATTGGGTAAAGTATCCCAGTACCATACTGCATGGTAGGGAGGAGTGGGCACAGGACCAGGAATTGTTTATTTTAAGAAATGAATAATCTAATTTATATGGATACAAATAAACAACTCCACTTTGAGCCTTTTAGTGGTTCAGTGACACTGTCTAGGTAGCATTGTTCTATATAATAAATGAGAACACTGTGTACCATTTTTAGCTGCATTAAAGTTTGTCCATATCAGAACTGCAATCAGAGTACCTACATGCATGAGCACTTAACAATTCAGCAGTATGGGAAAAATGAGAAAGAAGGTCATGAATAGATTAGAAACTTTCATGAATCCATGGAAGAAAAGCAATGGGGATTAGATTGATGAGGGTAACCACAGTTCAAAGCATGTGCATGAGAGGACTGCTTTGAAAGATGGGAATAGTTTCTAGCTCTGAGTCAGTGCTAGAAAGGAATTGAAAGAGCCCTTGGACAACTTTGAGTTAACTGGCTTTCTTCACTTCTGGCCGTGCCAAGCAGCAATCAGCAGAGTTGTTCATCCTTAGCTAGAGCAGTGAGGGTGGGCCCAAAGATTAATGTGTCAGAGCAGTAACTAGCTATGGCTGCCAATATCAGGAAGAATGGGGAGACCCTGTTGCCCAGAAAGCAAATTACAGGTACGTTCTATTTCCAGGATAAACTAGCTTCTTCATAATCACTGGAAGTAGAAGCTAGAATAAACAGAAAAAGCATCTATGGAAAGTCAAGAATTCAAAGGCAAAGATGAGCTTATAAATAAGTATTTGAGAAAGACTGCTCAATGAATAATCATATTCATGCATTACCAATAGACTGTTGTAGAAAAGAACCAATTGGAGATATTATGAATGAAATAACTCCCCCCCCCCCCAATAAAAAAAAACTCCATGAGGCTTTTGAAAAGGAGCAGACACAGATGAAGAGCAATTAGTGAGATGGAACATCATGAGAGCAGGAATTCTTATGGTATATGATACAAAAGGACAGAGATTTGAAAAGGGAGGAAAAAAAGCTAAAATAGAGGTGATCAATTCAGGTCTAACACCTATTTAGTGGGCTTATGGGAAGAGAAAATAAATGTAGAAGAGAAAATAGTCACACACTAAAACCTTTTGTAGAGTTAAAGAATACCTTAAGTTCAGATGTAAAAGTTTCTGTGTTCTAACTGATGGATATAAAAAGGCCCAGCAGGGAGGAAAATATGGCGAGGAATAGGGAACCCTATTCCAACTGGTCCCCAGAATTGAACTGGATATCTATCAGACCACTCTGAACACCCACGAAATCAGCCTGAGATGTAAGATGTATCTGGATCCCTACAAACAGAATATCGCAGGTGTTTGGTTTCGAGGTATGAAGCAGGGAGCCGTGATTCTGCGGGCAGATGTCGGAAGATAAACGGAAGGGGGAGGGAGCCGTTGGGATCTTGCAACACTGGTGAGCGAAAGCCTCCCGTGTTGGGAACAGGGCAGAGACTCGCAGACAGGTAGTGGCAGGGAAAGGACTTTAGGGCAACCCCCCCGGAATGAAACCTGGAGCGGCGGGGGCCATGCATGCCAACTGGGGGTGGCTGGCGGTTTTAGAAGCACAAAGGGCAGAGAAGTGCTTCGACCTGGAGGCAAAGACTGGAAGCGCTGCTGAGGGTCTCACAACCCAGAACGCTGCAGAGAAACGGAGATAGTGTGGCCTGGAGAGCTCACTGAAGAACTGACTGCGATCTCTCTCCTCTGAGGCAGAGGGTTGGAAACGATCTCTTCTGCTCTCTCAGAAGAGACGCGGAAAGCTGCCAGAGAACAAAAGCCCCCCCAAACCGGTTTTCACTGAGCCCATTCCCCCCCCACACACAGGGGGAAGGGCAACTCTTGCCCAAACAAGGTTGCCTGAGTAACAGTGCAGCAGGCCCCTCCCCCAGAAGACAGGCTGGGAGAACAAGGGGTCAACAACCCTAAGATCCCTATAAAACAGATGCATCTTGGGTTGTGGTCAATAATTTGGACTCTCTACATTCCTTCAACCACCCCTCAACAGAATGACTAGGAGGAGGAACAAAATAGGAAAGACTCAGAGACTCTGATTTCTGCCACAGATTTACAAATGGTTACAGATATAACCAAGATGTCAGAGATGGAATTCAGGGTAGCAGTTGTGAAGACAATAGCTAGAATGGAGAAATCGATTAATGGCAACATAAGAGTCTCTCAGGGCAGAAATGAAAGCTGAACTGGCAGAACTTAAAAATGCTATCAATGAGATCCAATCTAATCTAGATAATCTAACAGGGTAAGCGAGGCAGAAGAACGAATTAGAAGACCAATTGATAGAAAAGAAGGATAAAGAGGAGGCCAGGGAGAAACAACTCAAGATCCATGAAAAGAGAATCAGAGAAAAAAGTGACACCATGAAACATTCCAATGTAAGAATTATTGGGATCCCTGAAGGGGTGGAGAGAGAGAGAGGACTAGAAGATATATTTGAGCAAATCATAGCTGAGAACTTCCCTAATCTGGGGAATGAAACAAACATTCGTGTCTTAGAGGCAGAGGACCCCTTCCAAGATCAAGGAAAACAGGCCAACGCCCCGGCATGTAATAGTAAAACTCACAAATCTTAGAACCAAGGAAACCATCTTAAGGGCAGTTAGGGGGAAGAGATTCCATACGTACAGAGTGAGGAACATCAGAATAACGTCAGACCTATCCACAGAGACCTGGCAAGCCAGAAAGGCCTGGCAAGGCATATTCAGGGTACTAAACGAGAAGAACATGCAGCCAAGAATACTTTACCCAGCAAGGCTGTCATTTAGAATGGAGAGATGCAGAGCTTCCAAGAGCAGCAGAAACTGAAAGAATATGTGACCACTGAGCCGGCCCTGCAAGAAACATTAAGGGGGGTTCTATAAAAGGAGAAAGACCCCAAGAGTGATATAGAACAGAAATCTACAGAGATAATCTATAGAACTATAACAAGGACTTAACAGGCAACATGATGACAATAAATTCATATCTTTCAATAATCAGTCTCAACGTGAACGGCCTAAATGCTCCCATAAAACAGCACAGTGTTGCAGATTGGATAAAAAGACAGGACCCATCCATATGCTGTCTACAAGAGACTCATTTTGAACCTAAAGATACATCCAGACTGAAACTGAAGGGATGGAGATCCATCTTCTATGCCAACGGACTTCAAAAGAAAGCTGGGGTAGCAATTCTTATATCAGACAAATTAGATTTTAAGCTAAAGACTGTAGTTAGAGACACAGAAGGACACTATATCATTCTTAAAGGGTCTATCCAACAAGAAGATCTAACAATTGTAAATATCTATGCCCCCAACATGGGAGCAGCCATCTACATAAGCCAATTGCTAACCAAAATAGTCATATTGATAATAATACATTAATTGTAGGAGACCTCAATACTCTCAGCGATAGACAGATCATCTAAGCAGAAAATCAACAAAGAAACAAGAGTTTTGAATGACACACTGGACCAGCTGGACCTCATATATATACAGAACATTCCGCCCTAAAACAACAGAATACTCATTCTTCTCGAGCGCACACGGAACTTTCTCCAGAATAGACCACATACTGGGTCACAAATCAGGTCTCAAATGATACCAAAAGATTGAGATTATTCCCTGCGTATTCTCAGACCATAATGCTTTAAAACTGGAACTCAGGGCGCCTGGGTGGCTTAGTTGGTTAAGCGACTACCTTTGGCTCATGGTCCTGGAGTCCTGGGATAGAGTCCCGCATTGGGCTCCCTGCTCAGCAGGGGGTCTACTTCTCCCTCTGACTCTCACCCTTCTTGTGCTCTCTATTATTCTCTTTCTCTCAATAAATAAATAAAAATCTTAAAAAAAAACTGGAACTCAATCACAAGAAAAAATTTGGAAGAAATTCAGACACTTGGAAACTAAAGACCACTCTGCTCAAGAATGTTTGGGTCAACCAGGAAATCAAAGAAGAACTTAAACAATTCATGGAAACCAATGAGAATGAAAACACATTGGTCCAAAACCTATGGGATACTGCAAAGGCGGTCCTAAGGGGGAAATACATAGCCATCCAAGCCTCCTCAAAAAGATAGAAAAATCCAGAATTCACCAACTAACTTTACACCTTAAAGAACTAGAAAAAAAGCAACAGATGATGCCTGAGCCACGCATTAGAAGAGAAATAATTAAGATTAGAGCAGAGATCAATGAATTAGAAACCAGAAACACAGTAAATCAGATCAACGAAATTAGAAGCTGGTTCTTTGAAAGAATAAGATCGATAAACCACTGGCCAGACTTACCCAAAAGAAAAGAGAAAGGACCCAAATTAATAAAATTATGAATGAAAGGGGAGAGATCACGACTAACACCAAGGAAATAGAAACAATTATTAGAAATTATCAACAACTATATGCCAATAAATTAAGCAACCTGGACGAAATGGATGCCTTCCTGGAAACCTATAACCTGTCAAGACTGAAACAGGAAGAAATTGACACCCTGAATAGGCCAATAACCAGTAACGAGATTGAAGCAGTGATCAAAAACCTCCCCCAAAAAAAGAGTCCAGGGCCTGATGGATTCCCTGAGGAATTCTACCAAATATTCAAAGAAGAAATAATACCTATTCTCCTGAGGCTGTTTCAAAAAATAGAAACAGGGGCGCCTGGGTGGCTCAGTCGTTAAGTGTCTGCCTTCGGCTCAGGTCATGATCCCAGGGTCCTGGGATCGAGCCCCACATCGGGCTCCCTGCTCCGCGGGAAGCCTGCTTCTCCCTCCCCCACTCCCCCTGCTTGTGTTCCCTCTCTTGCTGTGTCTCTCTCTGTCAAATAAATAAATAAAATCTTAAAAAAAAAATAGAAACAGACGGAAAGCTTCCAGACTCATTCTATGAGGCCAGCATTACCTTAATCCCCAAACCAGGCAAAGACCCCATCAAAAAGGAGAATTTCAGACTGATATCCCTGATGAATACGGATTCCAAAATTCTCAACAAAATCCTAGCTAATAGGATTCAACAATACATTAAAAGGATCATCCATCAGTGTGATAGAACACATTAATAAGAGGAGAGAGAAGAACCATATGGTCCTTTCAATTGATGCAGAAAAAGCATTTGACAAAACACAGCGTCCTTTCCTGATTAAAACTCTTCAGAGTATAAGGATAGAGGGAACATTCCTCAAGTTCATAAAATCCATCTATGAAAAACCCAGAGCGAATATCATCCTTAATGGAGAAAAGCTGAGAGCCTTTCCCTTAAGATCAGGAGCACATCAAGGATGCCCACTCTCGCCACTGTTGTTCAACATAGTACTAGAAGTCCTAGCAACAGCAATCAGACAACAAAAAGAAATAAAAGGTATTCAGATTGGCAAAGAAGAAGTCAAACACTCTCTCTTCACAGATGACATGATACTTTATGTGGAAAACCCAAAAGATTCCACCCCCAAATTACTAGAACTCATCCAGCAATTCAGTAATGTGGCAAGATACAAAATCAATGCACAGAAATCAGTTGCTTTCTTATACACTAACAATGCCACTGTAGAAAGAGAAATTAGAGAAACGATTCCATTTACAATAGCACCAAAAACCATAAGATACCTCGGAATAAGCCTAACCAAAGAGGCAAAGGATCTATACTCTAGGAACTACAGAACACTCATGAAAGAAATTGAAGAAGACACAAAAAGATGGAAAAACATTCCATTCTCATGGATCGAAAGAATAAACATTGTTAAAATGTCTGTGCTACCCAGAGCAATCTATACCTCCAATGCCATCCCAATCAAAATTCCAATGACATTTTCAAAGTGCTGGAACAAACAATCCTAAAATTTGTATGGAATCAGAAAAGACCCTGAATCGCCAAGGAAATGTTGAAAAAGAAAAACAAAGCTGAGGGTATCACGTTACCTGATTTCAAGCTATATTACAAAGCAGTGATCACCAAGACAGCATGGTACTGGCACAAAAACAGACATACAGACCAATGGAACAGAATAGAGAGCCCAGATATGGACCCTCAACTCTATGGTCAAATAATCTTCAACAAAGCAGGAAAAAATATGCAATGGAACAAAGACAGTCTCTTCAATAAATGGTGCTGGGAAAATTGGGCAGCTATATACAGAAGAATGAAACTCAACCATTCTCTAACACCACACGCAGAGATAAACTCAAAATGGATGAAAGACCTCAATGTGACAGAGGAATCCATCAAAATCCTAGAGGAGAACATAAGCAGTAACCTCTTTGACATCGGCCACAGCAACTTCTTTCAAGATACATCTCCAAAGGCTAGTGAAGCAAAAGCAAAAATGAACTCTTGGGACTTGATCAAGATAAAAAGCTTCTGCACAGCAAAGGAAACAGTCAACAAAACAAAGAGGCAACCCACAGAATGGGAGAAGATATTTGCAAATGACACTACAGACAAAGCGCTGATTTCCAAGATTTATAAAGAACTCAAACTCAACACCCAAAAAACATAAGTCAAAAAATGGGCAGAAGACATGAACAGACACTTCTCCAAAGAAGACATACAAATGGCTAACAGACACATGAAAAAAATGTTCATCATTAGCCATCAGGGATATTCAAATCAAAACTACATTGAGATACCACCTTACACCAGTTAGAATGGCAAAAATTGACAAGGCAAGAAACAACAAATGTTGGAGAGGTTGGAGAAAGGGGAACCCTCTTACACTGTTGGTACAGCCACGCAGCCACTTTGGAAAACAGTGTGGGGTTTCCTCAAAAAATTAAAAATAGAGCTACCCTATGACCCAGCAATTGCACTCCTGGGTATTTACCCCAAAGACACAGATGTAGTGAAAAGAAGGGCCATATGCACCCCAGTGTTCATAGCAATGTCTGCAATAGCCAAACTTGGAAAGAGCCGAGATGCCCTCAACAGATGAATGGATAAAGATGTGGTCCATATATACAATGCAATATTACTCAGCCATCAGAAAGGATGAGTACCCAGCTTTTACATCAACATGGATGGGACTGGAGGAGATTATGCTAAGTGAAATAAGTCAAGCAGAGAAAGTCAATTATATGGTTTCACTTACTTGTGGAACATAAGGAATAGCATGGAGGACATTAAGAGAATGAAGGGGGGGGAATCGGAGGGAGAGATGAACCATGAGAGACTATGGACTCCGAGAAACAAACAGGGTTTTAGAGGGGAGGGGGGCGGAGGGATGGGTTGGCCCGATGAAGGGTATTAAGGAGGGCACGTACTGCATGGAGCACTGGGTGTTATACAAAAACAATGAATTGTGGATCACTACATCAAAAACTAATGATGTATGGTGACTAACATAACGTTAAATTAAATTAAATTAAAAAAAATAAAAAGCCCACATCCAGATAAAATTTCAGGATGTCAGAAGTACAGAGGAAAATTTTAAAATCTACTGAGAGAAAGACTACTACCAGGAAGGACTGAAAATCAAATTGCTTCTACCTTCCCATTGGTAACACTAGCTACTAAGGAGACAAGTGAGCAATATTTATTTCTAGAGTTTTTTTTTTTTTTTAAGATTTATTCATTTATTTTAGAGGAGGGGAGTGGCAGAGGGAGAGGGAGAGAATCTTTTTTTTTTTAAGATTTTATTTATTTGACAGAGACACAGTGAGAGAGGGAACACAAGCAGAGGGAGAGGGAGAAGCAGGCCTCCCGCAGAGCAGGGAGCCCGATGCGGGGCTCGATCCCAGAATCTTGGGACCATAACCTGAGCCGAAGGCAGACACCCAAAGACTGAGCCACCCAGGCACCCCTATTTCCAGAGTTTTGAAGGAAAATAATTTTAAACTTTTGATTTTCTTCTCAACAAAGTAAGCATTTGAGAGAACAAAACAAAGATTTTTAGGGAGAGAGGCTGGGGAAGAGGGAAAGAGAGAATCCTAAGCAGGCTCCGTGCCTAGCGCAGAGTCCGATGCAGGGCTCAGTCTCACAACCCTGAGATCATGACCTGAGCCGAAATCAAGAGTCAGATGCTTAACCAACTGAGCCACCCAGGCACCCCAAAGACAGTTTTGAATATGCCATGCCTAAGAAACTATTACCCATAAACCCTTGACTGAAAGAATTAATTATTAAAGGATTATTTCTCTTGAATTTTTATTTTGTAGAAGTGGCATATAAGAAGCAGTGAACAAAGAAAATAGTAAAACTTATTGTCACAAAATTGTGATAGAAAAAATTTTTTAAGGAATGTGAAACTAAGTTGGTCTTGGTCTGAATTTAGTAATGGCAGGAAGGACATAGCAAAGGAGAATAAGGAAGTAAATGCACATTCAGATTTTTGTCTGATATGTAGATACTGACTAACCTTACAGTTTGCTAGAAAAAGCTTAGATATATCTGTTAAAACTTTTAACAATAAAAAAAAATACAGCATATAACTTCCAGGCCACCAGAAAGGGGGAAAAGGCACAAATTCCAGTAAAAATCCCAGCAAAATAGGTAGGATCCTAAAAATCAGTGTCAAAGGAAAAAGTGCTTGAATTTCCCAAAAAAATGTTGAAAAAGCTATGAGGAGGTTCTTGGCCCACCAAATATTAAAGCATACCACAAAATTAGAAATAAAACTGGAATTTGGGCCAGCATGGAGAAATTAATGTAATAAAATCCATTAGACTCTTATTTACATAGTAATTTAGTAAATGAATTAGCAAAGATAGAGACATTTCATAAATGATGTTGAGGCAATAGGAAAAGCTTCATATAACATACTAGGAACATTTTCGTATATGGGAGCATGGAAGACCCTGTAAATCAGGTTATGCAAAAGCTATGAGTGTAACCTTCTATATATCAAAGATACCCAAATCAAAGTACAGAAGCATCACACAAGGAATAAACATTATTATCCTCTAATAATAATACTGGGTGGGGGGAGGGGCACCTGGGTAGCTCAGTCGGTTAAAAGTCTGCTTTCGGCTCAGGCCATGATCTCAGGGTCCTGGGATCGTCCCACATTGGGCTCACTGCTCAGCAGGGAGTCTGCTTGTCCCTCACCCTCTGCCCCTCCCCCTGCTTGTGCGCTCACACTCTCTCTCTCTCAAATAAATAAAATCTTTAAAAAAAAATAGTGGAAAAGTTAAGAGGTTGTTTAGAAACATCCTTTTGGGATCTCTTTTGCTATTCTTTTGGCAGTAAAATATGCATAACATAAAATTTACCATTTTAACCATTTTTAAGTGTACGATTCAGTGACGTCAAGTACATTGCATTGAGTATATTCACAGTGTTGTGCAGCCATCACCACTATCTGTTTCCAGAACTTTTTCATCATCCCAAACAGAAACTTTATACCCATTAAACAGTTACTCCCCATTCCCTCCTTTATCTAACCTCTAGTAACCTCTGTTACAATAAATTTCTGTCTCTGTGAATTCACCTATTTTATATACCTTGTATAAGTGGATTCATATGGTATTTGTCCTTTTGTGACTGGCTTATTTCTCTTAGCATGTTTTCAGAGTTCATCCATGTTGTCGCATGCATTAGAATTTCACTCCTTTTTAAGGTTAAATAATATTCCATTTTATGTATATATCACATTTTTATCCATTCATCTAGTGATGAATATTTGGATTGTCTCTACCTCTTGCCTACTATGAATAATCCTGCTATGATCATTGGTATACAAGTATGTGTTTGAGTGGCGGTTTGTTTTTTGTTTTTTTTCAGCTCTTCAGATCTGTATACTAGATTACATGGTAATTCTGTGTTTTCCATAGCCGCTGCACCATTTTAACATTCCTATCAGCTCAGGGGTTCTAATTTCTCTACATCCTCACCAGCACCTGTTATTTTCTAGCCTTTATTATTATTTTTTTAATTTCTTTTTAAATATTTCATTTTTAAGTAATTTCTACACCCAGAGTGAGGCTCAAACTCACAACCCCGAGATCAAGAGTTGCATGATCTATCAACTGAGCCAGCCAGGCACCCCCTAGCCTTTATTCTTATCCTATCTCACTTTGGGTTGTGAATGTGAGTTAATTGATCCCAAAAAACCCTTGAAATCAAATTATTGCCATGTCACTTGCCACACGAATTATACTTTGGAGTCTTGAGTTTTAAAGAAGATCCCCTACTTTTTAACTCCTACTCTTTTGCATATATGATTTATATCTAACTCTAGCATACATAAAAGATCTGTGTTTTAATAAAAACATCTAGTACACAGTTCAGGTCATTAAAAATATGTGTGTAATAACCCACTGTTGCATTGAATGATATATATGCATAGTATTATGTATACACATATATAATGCATGTATTTTCTTTTTTAAGGTGCAAGAATTATTTATCCGTGATTATGGAGAAATTTTCAATGTCCAGTTACCTGGTAAAGAAGAACGAACAAAATTTTTTGAAGATTTAATTCTAAAGCAAGCTGCTAAGCCTCCTTTATCAAAAAAGAAAGCAGGTTAGTTTCTCTATCAAAGTTTAATGTATAATAATTTCGAGAAAGTGGGAATAAAATATTAATGGCATTGTCATCTTCTAATAACACAAACTCAAAACCTCAGTTGTTAGGTTTGCTTACAAATCTCTATGCTTCCCATTAAAGTAGACTAAAGATCTTAAAGCATACAAGGACTTTCCTACTGTAGTCCCAGTCCATGGAGAATTTCAGCTGGAATTCATAGTAAAGCTCCAGCCTGTCTTCCCAAGCCCGTTTTTGGCACTTTTGTTCTCCCCTCCTTCCGCCATCTCTTTCCTTGCAAACACTCTGTTTTTACACCACATGCATCATATTCCTGTCTTTTCATAATTTCATTTATGCTTGCTCTCTGTCAGTAATGCTTCTATCCTCATTGCCTATCTCTGCCTAAGGAACTACTTGTCCTTCTATAATTCATTTTTTTCCTCTTTAACATATCTAGGCAAAATTAATTTTCTACCATTTTGACCCAGTGTACTTTTTTCATACTACTAATATAACATTACAATGATGTGATAATTGTCCCTTACTCCTTTAATAGATTGTCAATTTATTGGGGCATCACTCTCATACTCCTTTTTTATCCTGAATACTCAGTGCATATCTGTTTAAACAAAATTAAACTTACTACATTTGAAACATACCACAGTTTTTTATTAGTTCAGAAATTAACTCGTAAAAAGCTTTTTTTAATAGAATATTCTTGTGCTGGAAATAATGCATTTTGAAAGTTTTAATAGCCTCTTAATTGATCTTAAAATGGAACAGAGGTAGTGACTTAGGAATTAACATTACAAATAAATTACCAATTGTTGCTGGAGGGGAGCTAGCGATAGAGATTATGGTAGCACTTGAGTATTTCAAATCCTCTAATTCCCGGCAGATGTAAGGAGGATAACCCCTGAAAGCCTGGCCCCTGAATCATTTGTCAGCCTTGCTATGATGGGAGAGTAGTAACTAAAATCTTCTGTTCGTGTGAAGTTTTGCAGGCCTTGGAGGTCCTCCCTGTCGCACCACCACCTGAGCCAAGACCACTGACAGCAGAGGAAGTGAAACGACTAGAAGAACAAGAAGAAGATACATTTAGAGAACTGAGGATTTTCTTGAGAAATGTTACACATCGGCTTGCTATTGACAAGCGATTCAGAGTATTTACTAAACCTGTTGACCCTGATGAGGTATTGATTTAATCTTAGGTCAAATTTGTTCTAAACTATAATGAATTAGAGAATATTTGAATTGTTTATGTGGTTCCCTGTCTATACTCCGAGCTTATTTTCTTTATGTAGAATATACCGAGTAGTGTCCTAAGCACATGGAGACTTAAAAGCCATGTAATGCATTTTCCTTTCCTCCAAAGAGTAGCCAGTTAACTTTGTCTGCCAACCCAAACATTCTAGACATAATTTAAGATTGACGTAAGGCTACATAATATTGTGACCTACATAGTTTAAAATGATCTGGAGAGTGAAGTGTGAAGTCTTAAGTTGACATTGAAGGATGGGTGACATTTGGATAAGGAAAGAGGTCTAAGATATTACTGGAGATACAGGTGCCCAAGAACAGGAGTAAATACAAAACAGAGTCAAAGGTTTCATATTAATACATTATCGTTATTTCTTATATATTTATTCTCTCTGCCCTATATTGCCTGGCAGAGCAACTGGACTCAATTTTTTTTTATGTTCAGAGTTAATTTAGTGATTTGGTCATTTGCTTGAATTTTAGGTTCCTGATTATGTCACTGTGATAAAGCAACCAATGGACCTTTCATCTGTAATCAGTAAAATTGATCTCCACAAGTATCTGACTGTGAAAGACTATTTGAGTGATATTGATCTAATCTGTAGTAATGCTTTAGAATACAATCCAGATAGAGATCCTGGAGGTGAGCATTAGTGGGTTTGTTTTCCTCCCTGGGGGCGGGGGGGACAGGGACTGCTAACATTTAGTGAGGGTTGACTTTATGCCAGGTGATACAAACATTTTACATTCACAGTGCCATTTAGAACAAAATGAAGTTAGAGAGGTTAAAAAACATATTCGGGGTCATACTGCCAGGAAGTGGCAGAAGCAGAATTGGAATGCAGGTTTCTTTGACTGCAGCATACCTGTATTTACAATTCCTTGGTGTATCCTCTAACGAGACACAGAATTGCATAACAACTTAGCTTCTTTCCTTTGTTTATCAGTGCTCTTTCTCCAAGTGGAAAATAAACATTCTGTAATAAAAAAGGTTTGAAAACATTTTCTCAGAGCCTGGAGCCTGACGTGGGGTTCCATCCCAGGACCCTGAGATCATGACCTGAGCCAAAACCAAGTGGACACTTAACTGACTGAGCCACCCCAGCACCCCGACTTGCTAATAATATTTTAAAAACTAAGCCCTCTAGATTTATTATGGTGATCAATTCATAACATATATAAATGTTGAATCACTGTGTTGTCCAGTTGAAACTAATATAAGTCAACTACGCTTCAATAAAAATGAAAACTAAGTCCCCCATTTCCTCTCTCCAAAGGTGGACATTGTTAAGTTTGGGGATCTTTTTAGACCTTTTCTATACATATACCTATTCTGTCCTCACCTATGCAATCTATTAAAAAAAATAAAATTTATAAAGTAAGGATTTTTTAAATAATATATTTGTTCATATATATAATGATATTCAACTTGATACACTTATTCTGTTATCCAAAAATATTTTTCTTCAGTGCTTCTTTTTCCTAGCTTCCTATTTTTGTTTTGTGGATAGTGTCCTTAACTCTCTCAGTGGATAATTTTTTTTAATAGTCCCGTTTGCTATGTTAACTCTCTCCCCCAGTACATTGGCTTTCTGTTTTCTAGTTGGTAGTGTTTATAAATTAGACCGATTAGCATAGGGACCTACTGAGAGTTTCTTCAACAATTGAAAAGCTCACTGTTCTGCTTCCAGTCCTCTGCCCTCTCCTCCCCTAGGCTTTAACCTGTAGTTCAGGGTTCTGTAGGTTAACCCTGGGGAGCAGGCTACCAACCTGAGAACACCCCTAATTGTAGAAAGAAGGAAGCATTTACCCTGGATGCTGAGGGCTTTTTCTGTATCACTACAGTCAGGCTGCTGCTACGTCTCCTGTCCACGGTGACAATCTAAAACTACTTTAGACCAGTGGTATGCCTGCCGCGGGCAGTCAGCATCTCCTAAAGGGCTTGTTAAGATGCCGCTTGCAGGGCCCCATTTCCATGGTTCCTGATTCTGTAGATGTAGGGGAGGACGTGAGAATTTACATTTCTGACAAGTTTCCAGGTGACACTGATGCTACCACACTTGGGGAACCAGTGCTTAGGCTTTTGCCTTTGCCCTTCTTTGGGCCCAAATGCCATGTTAGAAATCCCCTGAAGAATCCTGATATTCTAGCTATTGCTGCCAACTCCCACCTGGGTGTGAATATTACAGCCTACCTCCCTGTGAGGGAACTGATCCAGTTGTTCAAGCAGTTTTACATTCACTTATTTTTTTTTTTTTTTTTTTTTAAAGATTTTATTTATTTATTTGAGAGAGAGAATGAGAGACAGAGAGCATGAGAGGGGGGAGGGTCAGAGGGAGAAGCAGACTCCCCGCCGAGCAGGGAGCCCGATGCGGGACTCGATCCCGGAACTCCAGGATCATGACCTGAGCCGAAGGCAGTCGCTTAACCAACTGAGCCACCCAGGCGCCCAGTTTTACATTCACTTATTATCTGCCCTCTGCCTCAGAGAATATTCCAGTTTACGGTGCTTGGATTCTGAGTATAGGGACTTTTCCAGTGTTTCCTGTGTAAGGTTGCTATTTAATTGTCTGTTTAGTTTCTGTGTCAATGCAATAACATCCTTTCTATCTTCTAAAATTCTTTTACATCTCTGGCTCACTAACGACACCGATAGCCTTCCTTGCTGTTTTTGTTGTTGTCATGTTGTCGTATAGTCTTG
This sequence comes from Phoca vitulina, assembly GCF_004348235.1. NCBI lineage: Eukaryota > Metazoa > Chordata > Mammalia > Carnivora > Phocidae > Phoca > Phoca vitulina. The sequence goes on along the minus strand of NW_022589721.1, from coordinate 18,540,080 downwards.
CTGTTGATTGATTTTTTTTTTCCCTGATATTTCAAGGGGGGCTAGATAGGGCAGAGCAATAAAATTGTTTAGGTTTAGCCTGCTGTATTGAGTCGGATGTCCAGAACATTAGATTAACAGCAAAAACAGAATAATACAATTCCAGTAACATTTACTATTCATGGTAAAAGTAAAAAAGGAATTTTAATGACTATAATCTTAGCCCAACATGTTGAGCTTATTTTTGGTAAGTTATTGAAAGGAGAGATTTTAAAACTGAATTCTTTCTTCATTTGTCAGATCGTCTTATTAGGCATAGAGCCTGTGCTTTAAGAGATACGGCCTATGCAATAATTAAAGAAGAACTTGATGAAGACTTCGAGCAGCTTTGTGAAGAAATTCGGGAATCTAGAAAGAAGAGAGGTAGGAAAATGATTTAGCATCAGAAAAAAGATGCCTCTGATGTAGTGTATTGAGTCCTTTTCATTAACCCTTCATGTAGTTTTGAAATCTGGACATTTGACTTGATATCCCATGTCTGTCTATAAGGTTGTAGCTCGTCCAAATATGCCCCATCTTACTATCATGTGATGCCAAAGCAAAATTCCACCTCTGCTGGTGATAAAAGATCAGATCCGGAGCAGAATGAAAAACTCAAGACAACCAGTACTCCTGTGGCTTGCAGTACTCCTGGTAAGTGCCCTTGGGTAACTTTTACTTATGAAACCGGCCTTTATTTTCTACTGATGCCAGTTACTTTCTCCTTAGTTTCCTCTATATCGTTGTGGTAAATTACCTTGATTTTGTTAATGTTAAGGCAATTTTGCATTCTTGAAATAAATCCAGGTTTATAATGATATGCCACTTGCAGTCCCAGCTCACCTTCATCTAACTGCGGATTGACTGATTTGAAATTGATTTTCATTTCTATAAATTCTAGTCTATTTCCTCTTCCTCCTTATTCTTAGGGTGTAACTCCAGAGGGTACTAACCCAGAGCCCATGGGTTTTCCCAAGGCCTCCCATCCTTGGCAGGCTCTTAATTCCAGTTTTTGTTCTTTAAGCCCTATGAATGTCCCAACTCTGCTCAGCATCTTAGACTCTCAGTTATTCATTTGTTTTTCCAGATTCTGGTATCATAATTCCTCGGTGTCTTGTTAGATCTCAGATGCTTTTAAACAGAATTTTTAAAATTCTGTGTGCTTGTGTGTGTGTTTGTTGCGGGGGTTGGAACATTACCTTATTGTATTGCGTGCTTGTCCATCCTGGGGTAAGTGATTTGAGATAGAGTAAGCCCTTCTTTTGTAAAAATGGGAGACAGCAGCTGGGAAAGGGAGGATGAGAAGGCAGACAAGCAAGAGATCTGTACACCAGCGGCTCTGGGTCACATCAGCTTTGGGCAAGTATGTGTATGGAAATTGGGGACATGGACAGTGTCTCCTTTAGAACAGTCCATCCCTAGCTGTACACCCAGCAGGATTGCGTACATTATGTTCACTGAAAGACATGTACAAGAATGTTCTTAGAACCAGTATTTATAATAGCCCAAAACTGGGAGCAACCCAAATGCCCACCGACAATAGAATGGGAAAATACGGATTATTATACAACAGTGAGAATGACTAAAATTCAAGCACATGCAACAGTATGGACGAATCTCCCAAACAGAATATCACAGTGTAGTTATTCTGTATCTGATCCAGGCAGAATGTTTCAGCTCTGTATAGCTTAGTTTTCTTCATCTGTAAAACAGTGTTGATAATGGTAGCAACCCTGATCCGGTGAAAGTGAAATTTCAGGGGGTCAGTACACAAAGAGCTTAGAAGAGTCCCCACCACGTGGTGAGCACTCAGTAAGTGTAGGCCATTTTCTCCAGTTCATCGCACAGCGATTGTTGTTATGGGGTCATCATACAGTTCATATCATTGCCCTCCTTAAAATTATTCGAGATAAAATCCAAACTCTTTAGAAGGACACGTTATTGCCCACTTTCTGGCTTCTTCTCACAGTACTCTCTACCCTTGTTTCTGTGTTCCAACCATAAAAAACTACAGCAGTTTCTCAAACTCTCTACCCTCTTATATCTCAGGAGGTATTTTTCACTCACTTACTTAGACTTTAGAAAATTGTTGAATGTTCTTTTAATCCTTTTTCTTTAAATTCTTTGAAGCTCAGTTGAAGAGAAAAATCCGCAAAAAGTCAAAGTGGTACTTAGGCACCATAACAAAACGAAGGAAGATTTCACAGGTGAAAGATGAGAGCCAGAATGTCACAGATGACAAAATTGAGAGTGATACAGAGGAAAATCAAGATACAAGTGTAGACCACAATGAGACTGGAAACACAGGAGAGTCCTCAGTGGAAGAAAATGAGAAGCACCAAAATGCCTCTGAAAGCAAAATAGAATTGGGGAATAATAATTCAAGTATTTGTGGTATTGAAAATGAACTTGAAGAATCTGGGAAGACCCCAGCATGCACAGAAGTGAAGAAAGATAAAATTGTTTGCAATGGAGATGCTTCTGGCTGTCAGATAATAGATATTTCTGATGAAAATGAAGCAAAAGGTAAGTCTTTCTCAATTAAAGCAACTTACTAATTTTAATTTTAAAAGATGTTTTGGGGCACCTGGGTGGCACAGTCGGTTGGGTGTCCGACTTGGTTTCGGCCCAGGTGGCAATCTCAGGGTCGTGGGATGGAACCCCACATCGGGCTCCGTACTCAGCTCAAAGTCTGTTTGGGATTCTCTTTCCCTTTCCCTGTGCCCCTCCCCACTCACTCTCTCTCTCAAATAAATAAATCTTTAATTAATTTATTTATTATTATGTTATGTTAGTCACCATACAGTACATCATTAGTTTTTGATGTAGTGTTCCATGATTCATTGTTTAAAAATCTTTCACTCAAAGTTTTTAAATGACTAATTACCATCTCAGTTTATTCCTTTTCCTTGTCTTTCAGAATGTAGGTGTTAATTAGGAAAAATAGCAATTTCTTTACTTAATAACTGTTGATCTTGTAAATCACTATTGTTAAAAGCACAGTGTGGCATCACATAGACCTGGATTTGAACCCTAGTCCTCTACTTAGTAACTTGTGAGCTTGGGCAAGGTCTTGACCAGTCAGTCTCCCTTTTCTCTTCTGCAATATTGGGGTAGATAGTGGTCGGGTAATGAAATATTTTGAAACTTGAATAAAATAATCCATCTAAAGCACGTAGCAAAGTGCTTGGCTATACAGTTTTCAAAAACTGGCAGGATACCCTCTTCTTTTTAAGCAAAATCAGCAGTTTTCTGTAATTCTGGCTGAGTGATATAGAACAAATGTTACTATCATTGCTCTATTTCTATTAGGGGTTAAGTCCAAGATTATTTATATTTATTCTAATGATCCTTTCACCAAAGTTTTTCATTTAGAATTGTCTTCTATCTGGATCTTCTTGGATCTTTAGCAGTAGATTTGTTTGGGTTTTGGAAAAGTCAAACATTATTTAGTCTTACAAAGCAAAAAGAGGGATAACAGTTAAAAAATTCATTTTGGTCAAAAACAAGTATTGAAGATGTTCATGAGACTTTTTTTTTTTTTTTCAGTGTCATAAACTGTAGGCAAATCTTTTTCAAGGACTTCCTTGAAATGAGTTCTAGTGTGTTTGAGTAATCATAGCAGGATAGACTAGGATATAGCCTTTTCAATGTGGATATTTTAAATGTTAATCTCTGGCTATATAATGTAGTATGTTTTGTTTGGGTTCAGAATTGTTTTATTTTTCTTTTATCATCTTTTTTTAAAGAACACTATTTAATGGGGGATAGGTACCTGTTTACATATCAACAGATTTGGGTTCTTGTTCTGGCTCTTAACAGTTAGGTAGTTGACCTTAGAAAAAAGTCCCTTCACCTCTCTTGGCCTCATTTTTCGTATCTATCAGTGAGTAGATTATTCTAGATCAGAGATAGGCAAACTTTTTCTGTAAAGGGACATACAGTAAATATTTAGTGGTACAATCTCTGTCCCAACTACTCAACTCTGTTAGAAAAGCCACATTGACACACATATGTAAAATGGGCATGGTTGTGTTCTAATAAGACTTTATTTTAATCAGTAGGGCAGATTGGGCCTATGGGTGGTAGTTTGCCACTCCTAGATAACTGAGGTCCCTTCCAGCTTTTACATTCTAGGACTCTCATGCCGAAGTAATCTTGTGCAAAGGATCCTGCTGAGGGTCCTTTGAAATACTCCATTTGAGAAGTATTTCTCTTTCTTTTTTGAGAGTAGAAGTGGCAGCATCTTAATCTTACAGCAGAGCCAATAAACCAGGGTTGGTGTTTGTGTTTTAGTAAATATGTCCTGCTATTTAATCTGCCTAATATTTCTTTTAAACTTAATGTCTGTGAACCACATAATAGTTATTTAACTTTTCATTCTAGAAATGTGTGTTCTGCGAATGACTCGAGCTAGACGTTCCCAAGTAGAACAACAGCAGCTCATCAGTGTTGAAAAGGCTTTGGCAATTCTTTCCCAGCCTACACCCTCACTTGTCGTGGACCATGAACGATTAAAAGTATGTAAATTGAAATCATAATGCTTTCGGTGTGCAGATTAGTAACAGAACCCACCAAAAATGGACTTGTGATAGTACATTGTGTCAATTTGACATGCAATAAATAATGATCTTTTATAAAAGGGTGAACTTGGTATAGAATAACTTTCATAAAAGCAGTGTTTGGAGGTGGCTAATGTGTTGATATTCTGGTTTGTAACATACTTGTCTGCATTATTGATCCTATACATTGTTTTGGGTTTTTTTTTTAAGATTTATTTATTTATTTAGAGACAGAGGGCAAGCATGGGGGGTAGGGAGAGGGAGAGAATCTCAAGCAGACTCCCTGCTGAGCATGGAGCCCGTCACAGGGTTCAGTCTCACAATCCATGAGATCCTGACCTGAGCCAAAACCAGGAGTCAGATGCTCAACCAACTGAGCCACCCAGGTGCCCGTATACATTGTTTTCTGACCGTCATCAGTGACCAATTTATTTGGTTTTTATTCAACCATAATGGCTTTTTTTGTTGTTGTTGTTAACTGAGAGGTAATGGCATGTCCTTGTAGGGCCGGACTTAAAGGATCACAGAACTTAGTGAGTCCACTTCAGTCATTAAGAAAAAGAACTGGGCGCCTGGGTGGCACAGTCTGTTAAGTGTCCCACTCTCTGTTTCGGCTCAGGACATGATCTCAGGGTCGTGAGATCGAGCTCCACGTCGAGCCCCACATTGGGCTCTGCGCTCAGCGTGGAGTCTGCTTAAGACTCTCTCCCTCTGCCTTGTGCCCCTCACTCACTCGCTCTCTCTCTCACTCTCTTCCTCTAAAATAGATAAATAAATCATAAAAAAAAAAAAAGAACTGAAGTAGTGAGGTGGTTCATCATTTATGTACTATCTCTTGTTTCACATTATAATGTACTTGCATTGCCATAAAATACCCTGCAAAAATGTTGCTTTTTTTCTTATTAATCTAGTTTGAGGTTATATTTTAATTTGTCTGTAGAGATTTATGGCTAAAATTGAAATTGGCCACCTCCTCAGCTATAGTTTTTAGGTTGGGAGTTACCCAGGGCAGAGGCCAGGATCCTAGAACGATGGTGAAGTGAACTACCGGTAAGTATCAGAGCCACTTTCAGAGGCCACCATGTCTCATCAAGTAATTGGTCTGCCCTCTTCTGGTTTATATGCTAAAAATTCCCCAAATCTTCAAAATTAAAATATCTCACGGAATTTATCTCTCACATATGTAAACACTCATGTTTTCTTTTAGAATCTTTTGAAGACTGTTGTTAAAAAAAGTCAAGAATACAATATTTTTCAGTTGGAAAATTTATATGCAGTAATCAGCCAGTGTATTTATCAGCATCGCATGGACTATGATAAAACAACACTTATTCAGGTAAGCTAATCTATATAAGAAATTATAAGATTATAAGAATTTTTAAAGACCATTTTTTAATATATGGACTATGGATTATTTCTATATACAACTAAGTTCTATACTTTTTGAAATCTAGCACTTCACTAGTTTGTGTTTCTTCAATAAACATTGGAACTGTAGTATCAGTAGATTGAAAAATCTCTATTTTGTGTGTGTATTAATGAAGATACATAGCTCTTTTTCAAGATAGCCTTAAGATAGACCTATGTGTCTTTACTTAATCTTGCTTTATAGTGGGCATTAGTACTAATTTTTAAAAATAGATACTGGATGGTAACAATATAGTATATATCTATAACAATATAGTATATCTATAATAAATCTATTTACCATGTATCTATAGTATAATGTATCTATTAGGAGGTACATACTGATGTACCTACTAGTATATAATATACATAGTAATTAGTATATCTACTAAGTATACTGTGGTACCTACATAGTACGATAGGTATGTAATATTAGTACCTATAAAATACAGAATATTAGTATCTAGAAATACACTAGTGCCTTGATTATAACTGTTTGAACTTAACATAAGATGACTGCATCTCAGACTTATTTCAGAGGGATTTAAATAATGAAGTCCCATTGGTGATATCAGTTTAGGTGATAGTCTTAATCCTGAACTAAATTTCCATTTTCTCTCTCAGATATATACATGAGTTAATAATATTCTTGAGGTTGTTGATGTAAAACAATAGCAATAGAGTAATGTTTCTTTAACTTTTTTCATACTGAAAGTTACTATTTTTCCTTTTTACCCTTTATCTAGAAAATGGAGCAAGAGGTAGAAAACTTCAGTTGTTCCAGATCATGATGCCATGGTATCAAGTATTCTTTATATTCAGTTGCTATTTAATTCACTTTTGTCATGTCCATATAAGTGATACAAGATGAAATCCTGCATCTTTAAGGAAAAGATTAAAATAGTAAATAAAAATATTTAAACTTTTCTGGTATTTATGTACATGTGTAAGATAAATTACAGAAATGACTGATAAATATTTGAAATTTGAACAAGGCACTGTAGTAATAGTAATTCTGTAGTGTATCAGTAGTTGAAGTATGGCCAACTCTTAATAAAAGTTATTTTAATAACTAATGTTTTATGGCACTTAAGAGTAATTAGTGACATTGACATTTTTTTGTTTTAAGCACTTTTAACGTTTTTCCTTCCTAAAAATATTTTCTTGTATCAGACTAGAAACTTACTTAACCATCGTGTCTTTGTGTCTTTGCCATCCTTTTGTTCTTTGTTTTTTTCAATGCCCATCTCCTATTTGCCTTTAGCTTTCTATCCCCATTTACTTAAAAGCCAGGGTTCAGGTCATTTGTGGGAAGGCCCTGAACAACTTCTGTACTTGAATGCCAAAATTTAGATAAACATTTTTATAATTCTAATTTGGGTTAATAAAGATTTTAAATATTTTTTTGGTTTATTTTTATGATTATACACACAGCAAATGTATTAATATCTACTTTGTTCAATATCTTTTTAATAGCACAAAGGTTTTATATTTGAAAACTCTATTATATCTTTCTAAATTTGTGATTAGGTTGTATTCTATAGATAGTTTTTATATACAATTATATAAATATAAATATTATAAATTTTGTATTAATGATACCAAAAATACATTTCTTTCTTAAAAGCAATAAAATCATTCACTGCCATGCATGTTCTCTTGTTTTGTTTTTTTACAAAGACATTCTAATATTAGTTTGTAAAACAGTTGGAAACTTCCTTCAAGGGAATAGGAGATAACGATCTCATATGAGAGATTCTGGATTCTAAAACAGTTTCCGAGTTGAGTTGCCTTTTGTTGTTGATTTATCTGGATATTGTATTTAAAGCCTTATAAAACCCAGGAATTTAGATCCCTTAACGAATAGATATCCTCTTATATAATGCACAAAGCAATGCCAGTCACTGAAAAAATGTAAAGCAGTATATGTTTTTGCACTTATGTATACACACATACTCATTTTTATTGAAGCTTATTATAACTCCAGATACATGTTTTGTATCTAGAGGATTTCATTTTGTATGTATAGCTTCTGTAATAAATTTTAAAGGTAAAAATTGCTTCTCAAACTTGTTTCTATTTCATTATTTAAAATACCCTAAAGATAATCCAGTGCAAAACAAGTATGAAATCTGTTTTATTACCATGCATAATTTAAAATGCTGTTGACACTGGAATGTTGATATGGTATATGTTCATTAGCTACAAAGACTAGTGTGCTTCCTGTCCTTTTCATGATATACTGTCTACAAACATGGGAAGTAGTATGTATACATTTCCTATGTAGACTTTCAAAATCATGCTGAAATTGCATTATAATTTTTTGCTTAAAAGTGCAATCAGTCTATAGTAATTAAGACAAGAAGAAGAAATAAAAGGCATCCAGATTGGAAAGGATGAAGTAAAGCTATCACGAATGGCATGATTTTATATGTACAAAATCCTAAAGAATTCACAAAATATCTGCTAGAACTAATAAATTCAACAAAGTGGCAGGATGTAAAATCAGCATAAAAATCAATTGTATTTCTATATAATAGCAATGAACAATCCAGAAAGAAAATTAAGAGAGCGGGGCGCCTGGGTGGCTCAGTTGTTAAGCGTCTGCCTTCAGCTCAGGTCATGATCCCAGGGTCCTGGGATTGAGCCCCGCATCGGGCTCCCTGCTCAGCGGGAAGCCTGCTTCTCCCTCTCCCACTCCCCCTGCTTGTGTTCCCTCTCTCGCTGTGTCTCTCTCTGTCAAATAAATAAATAAAAATCTTTAAAAAAAAAAAAATTAAGAGAGCAATTCCATTTACAATAGCATCTAAGATAATAAAACATCTTAGAGTAAATTTAACCAAGGAAGTACAGGACTTGTACACTGATAGTACAAAATGTTGCTGAAAGAAATTAAGAAAGACCTAAATAAATGAAAAGACATCCTGTATTCATGTATTAGAAGACTTAATGTTGTCAAAATGGTAATATCCACCAAAGCAATCTACAGATTCAGTGTAATACCTATCAGAATCCCAATGGCTTTTTTTGCAGAAATGGGAAAGTCAGCCCTAAATTCACAATGGAATTGCAAGGGACCCTGAATAGCCAAAACAATCTTGAAAAAGAAGAGAAAGTTGGAAGACTCATACTTCCCAATTCTAAAAGTTACACAAAGTTACATCAATAAAACCCATGTAGTATTGGCACAGAGGATAGATATAAGATCAGTAGAATAGAGAGTCCAGAAATAAATCCATTAATCTGTGGTCAATTGATTTTCTAAAATAATGTCCAAGACCATTCAATGGGAATAGTCTCTTCAACAAATTGTGTGCTAGGAAAGCTGGATATCTACATGCGAAAGAATGAGGTTGGACCTCTGCCTCACACCACATACAAAAATTAACACAAATGGATCAAAGACCTAAATTTAAGAGCTAAAGCTATGAAATTCTTAGAAGAGAACAAGAACAAATCTTTCTGACCTTGAATTTGGCAATGATTTCTTAAATGTGGCAGAAACACTAACAACAAAAGGAAAATCAGATAAATAAGACTTCATCAAAATGAAAACCCCTCATGTCTCTTCTATAAATACTATCATCTCAAAGGGCTAGTAAAGCTCAACAACCAGGCGTGCCTGGGTGGCTCAGTCCTTAAGTGTCTGCCTTCGGCTCAGGTCATGATCCCGGGGTTCCGGGATCCTGCTCAGCCGGGAGCCTGCTTCTCCCCCTCCCACTCCCCCTGCTTGTGTTCCCTCTCTCACTGTCTCCCTCTCAAATAAATAAATAAAATCTTTTAAAAAATAAAAATAAAAAGCTCAACAACCAAAAGATAATTCAGTAATAGATAGGGATGTTTTTGATGACTGAACAACTTTGAGATATTTGGAAGATAGCCCTCTGTTGGAATTAGTCTGTTTTTCTCATGATTCGACTGAGATTATGGATTTGGGGGAGGAAGATCACAGAAGTAAAGTGATTATATCAGATTACATACTGTCAGTGTGATTTATGGCTGTTGATTGACCTTGATCACATGGCGGAAATAGCGTTTCTCAGGTTTCTCCACTGTAAAATCATTTTTCCTTCCCTTTCAATACTGTACTTTGGAAGATCAGCATGCACAGCCTACTTACAAGCATGGGGAAGCTCTTCTGCTCCCCCTTCTGCCTTTTTTTAAATCTGATTTTATCAGGGATCCTGATAGGTATGCACTGTGGGATTAATTGAGGGTATTTCAGATTTACTTGTCTTCTCCCCACTACCCTCCCACTCACACATATACAGTACTTTTTTGCAGTTGAGAGAGTGCCCCATAATATAAGGGACTTTATTAGGACTTGAGTAACTACTTCTTGCTGAGGGATATTATGGGGATAAAAACTCACTCTATATTAAGACATAGAGGAAAAGATAGCCAGTTTAACTCCTAATATCCATTCTCTCATTCCTTAAAACAATACCCTGAGCAATCTGTCCTGCTGGAAAATTATGTTTCCTTCCATTGCAGCAAAATGTGACTGTGTGACCACAGGAGATAGAAAGGGAAGTGTGCACAATTTCTAGGAAACCCGCTGGGAAGGAAGGGGATGAGAACACTTTCTGGCTTTCTGTGCTTCCTTTTACCTGCTGCCTAGAATATATGTATATATATAATGGCTGGAACTCCAGAGCTGTCTTGGACTATGAGGTGACCTTAAAGATGGAACCCATGCCCTACTTCATACAAGTATAAGAAGAAAGAACCTGGCTCATAATAACTTCAGAGAATTGAGAGTCCAATGCTTAACTACATCTGGACTTCTTAACTGAAAGGGAAACTTCCTTGTTTAAACTGCTGTTAGGTGGATCTCTATTACTGATAATGGAATGCAATTCTTAGCCAACAAAGGCATATAGGATACATAGAGAATCAGGGACATTAATATTTTCAATGCTTAGGGTCTTGAAAGGTCTTACTCGGGACTTGCTGTTCATAGGAAGTAAAAGCTAAAAAAATAGAGCCACGGAGTCGTTGAGTATACACAGGTGGCATGATCAAATGGACTTGAAAGATTTTCTTGGATGATCTAGAAAAGTGACAGCCTAGAGGCAAGAGAGTCTAAAAGAAGCCCTCAGAGGCATTTTTGCAAAGGAAGGCTTAGACCTTATTTGTTAATAGAGCGCACATTAAAGATAATTCCATAGTTGTAAAGATGAACTCCCAGGGGATTTTTGAGGATACTGACAATAATAAAGGAGAGTTGTCGATTTTAGGGATGAGTTGAATACAGTTGGAAATATCTTGATTTTCCGGTAATATAGGGATGCCAGGAGGCAAAAAGGAATACAGCCTTTATAGTCCACGCTTGTTATATAACTTTTATGAAAAGTAGCCACCCAAAAGATATCTTCATCCTAATCAGTGGAATCTGTGAATATTTCCTTCTCTGAAACAAAAAAGGAGAGGGTCTTTAGATGTAATTAAGGATCTTGAGATGTGGAGATTGTCCTGGATCATTTGGGTTGAGCCCTAAATGCAATCATGTATCTTTATGGAAGGGAGAACAGAGGGAGATTTTAGAAGATCTTAGAAGGCAACATGACCATCAAGTCAAAGATGGGCGTCATGCGGCCACAAGCCACGGAGATGCTCGCAGCCCACCTCCAGGGGCTGGAAGAAGCAAGGAACAGGTTCTCCACTAGTTCCTTCAGGGGAATACAGACCTGCCAACACTTTGATTCGGGCCTGATGATACTGACTTTGGGTTTCTGGCCTTCAGAATTGGAGGGGTGACATATTGTCTATAAGTAATGATGGTGAGAAGAACCTTTCCTTGAGAGGAGTTTTCCTCCGGAAATGAGGCTGTCATATGAAAGTAAGATGGGGAAGGAAATAATAGGAGTTCTGAATCAATTTTATAGGAAGAGGAATTTCTCGCCTTGGAGGAGTGCTGTAAGTTTCAAAGCAAAAAGTAGTTTCTGTTTTCTTTTGGTTTTTGGTCAGGGGTTAGGGCACATTTGGAATAGGGCGTAGCAGGTTGCAAAAATACTTAACTGCTCTTACTGAGGGGACCCATGATTGCCATTTCACTGACTCAAATATGGACTTCTTAGTCGTCTTCATACTCTACCCTTTGGCATCATTTCCTAGCATAGAGCACATCTTTCTCGTAAGTTTTTTTTTTCCCCTGCCTGCTATAACACTGCACTCCAGATTCCAGGACTGCTCTGCTTTTTTATTTATTTTGTCTTTTGCCTTTTTGATGGTCTTTCTCTATCCTTAACCTTCATATTCTTCTCCACAGCTTGGTCCTGAGCTCTTTTCTCACTCTACACTCTTTCTCTACATGGTGTTCCCTGCTCTCAAGGCTTTAAATACTACCTGTATTTCAGCAACTCCCAAGTTTATGTCTCCAGTCCATAATCCCTTTCCTGAACTAGAGACTAACAACATATCTTGATCTTTCCCTGAAACCTTCTGTTCCTTCAGAATTCCTCTTATCAATAAAATGCCACTACCATCCATCCAAATGCTGAAGCCAGAAACCTAAAGCTTCCTTCTCCTTCAACTTCCAGTCTATCACCAAGTCCTGATTTTCTGCCTCCCACATACCTCTCAGTTCTCTCTTTCTTCCACTAGCTCTCTCACCTCAGCACAGTCACATGCCTATACTACTGCAAGAGCTTCCTGATTGGCCTTGCTTCTCCTCTTTCCCTTACCATCCATTCTCCATTTAGTAGTCAGAATATTCCTTTAAGGATCTTAGATCTATGATACCATTTACTGACTAGTGCTTCCTTTGCAGATGCTCATGGCTCCAACCAACCTCTCAGCTTCATCTCCCCACTCTTTTGGCTGCAACACTCCAGCCACTCTTAGCCTTGTTTCAGTTATTTTTTCCTACCTCTGTGCTTTTTCACATGCTATTTCCTTTGTCTAGAATGCCCTTCCCTCCACCAATGCATGTCTAACTCCTACTTATATCCTCCATTTCTCAGCATAAAAGTCATCATTTTAGAGAAGTTTTCCTGATGCCCCCTCAATCTAAATGAGATTTCCTATTTTAATCTTCCACTTGATCCCCAATATTCGTACATGACAATTTTTCATAATTTGTAACTATATATTTTATAGTGATTACTTAACATCTGTCTCACCATGAGATTATAGGCTTTTTAGGTCAGGAACTATTTTGTTTTGTTTTATGTTTACAGATCCAACACTTACATAATGTCCATAGTTGACAATAAGTATCAGTTGACCGAATGACTGGTAATAGATAAGGAAATCAGAAGATAAGAAGCAGAATAGGAAGATATAAAGTTGACAGAAAATGGAGGTCCATGGGGGTTATAGTGAAGGGAAACCCATACCTCAGAAAAAGAGTAGGATCTAGCTAACAGCATCTAATTTTTAAAAAGATACAAAATTATCTTGATTATATTTTTAGAAGCTGCTTCTGTTAGATTTATACAGCTCCAAGGCTGTAAAAGAACAGATTTTCGGGGTGCCTGGGTGGCTCAGTTGGTTGAACATCCCGACTCTTGGCTCGGGTCATAATCTCAGGGTCATGGGATCAAGCCCAAGTAGGGCTCTCCACTGGGTGGGGAGTCTCCTTAAGGATTCTCTCATTCTCCCTCTGCCCCGCCCCCCGCCACCCCTCCATCACTTGCACAGGTTCTCTTTCTCTCTCTTTCAAAGATTTTATTTATTTATTTACTTGAGAGAGAGAGAGCAAGAGAGAGCAGGAGGAGAGGGAGAAGCAGACTCCTCATGGAGCAGGAAGCCCGATGCAGGGCTCGATCCCAGGGCCCCGAGGATCATGACCTGAGCAGAAGGCAGATGATTTACTGAATGAGCCACCCAGGCACCCCAAGAATAAATAAATTTTTAAAAAAACAGATTTTCACTTCAGTTTGCTAACAGTTAATTGTCCATATATTGGGCATTGTCATGAAATTGAAACCCATCTAATGAGTGTGTCTTAGCTTTGCAGCAGTGGTCATCCGTACAATGACTGTGGAAAGACTGGAAGGTTGTGGGGTTTTTCATTTTTGTTTTTCACTAGCTCTGGAATATTTACATATATAAAATAATATTTACATATTTAATAAAAGTTATGTTTATGCATAAAATATAAATATATAATTTATATGTAATTAAATTGTTTCATATGTATTTTTAAATTATGTTTATATATAAATATTGATGAGAGAGCAGTCATCAGTTAAAGTGTTGAATTAAGAACAGATGGATTTTACTGGTTGAGATTCTTTTGGTTGCAAGCAACAGAAATTCTCTCTGGCTAACTTTAGCAAAAAGGCATATTTTTGAAAGGATGTAAGTTACCTCATGGATGGTCAGAAAAACTAAAAGTCAGTGGAGAGAACCAGGGCTGCACCAAGATCTTGCAGGAGTTTTTAAAATAGTTGCTATTAATGTAACACAACAATGACACCCATGCTCATTGATTCCATTTTTTTTTTTTTTAAGATTTACTTATTTTTTAGAAAGAGAGAGAACACGAGCAGGGGGAGAGGGAGAGGGAGAAGCATACTCCCTGCTGAGTGTAGAGGCCAGCCCACAACCCTGAGATCATGACCTGAGCCAAAATCAGGAGTCGGATGCTCAACTGACTGAGCCACCCAGGCGCCCCAATTCCATTTCAGATTTCAAATGCTTGCTTCAGCAGCACATATACAAAGTGTCCCCCCCTCATCAAAGAATTGGATTGGTTTTGATGTTCCCCCTAGCTATGGCCAGAGGCCAGGGTCACATAATTCAGACATTGTTAAAGAAAATCACCATTACAAGGAAGGGCGAAACCAGAAGCCACCCCAAGAGCTGTCTGTCATAGAGGTTAAAAAAGTCACAGTTGACGGACATATTGAGTCAGTTCTTTGATACGTATGGTGAACTCTCACCTTGGATGTAGTATATACCCAGTATCTGATTTAATCCTTACAAAGACCCTAGGAGGTAAAAATCTGTATTATTTTCACTTTACAAATTAAACGGATCGATGAAGTAATTTACTCAATTTCACACGTAAGTGGCAAAAGCAGGACTCTACTAGGTGTGTGTGATTGAAACCTATGTTCTTAACCACCTCCCCTAACCAGACGCTGTGGTGCCCTACTCATACGGCCTTGGCACTCCACATTCTGGTATGTGCCGTTGGCAGCCTCCTGCCGGTATCCGTGACCCCACCGAGGGTGTCTTCATGGGCCATGCTGGATGCAGGCTGGGAGTGACAAAGGACAACATCCCATAGCTGCCAGTGACATTGATGGATAATAACACCCCAGCTCCCTGGCCCCTGAGGTGTGTTCTACACTTTGTCTCTAGTCTCCGCTGGGGTTGGGCCCTAGATCCTGAAACTTCCCTCTCTACTAGTAGCTTCCTTCCCTGTCTCGCTTCTCTCCCCTGCCTGTACTGCTTGGCATCATGTCCCAAATGACCACTTGCTCTTACATCCTGTATTCAGGGTCTGCTTTAGGGAGAACCGAATCTATGACACTCCCTTTATAAGGTAAAAGTAGGAAAATAGGAAATTCCCTAAACAACTATACTTTTTTTTGTTTGGTTTCTCAGCTGTTATTGAACCTCACAAACCAGCATTAAGTTCCTCAGTATTGTGACAGCTTAACAATTTTCAAATGCATTACCATTTCAAAGATTGTCTTAATTATTTTGTAGCAATGTTAAATGATGTCTTTATTCTGTTTTCAAGAGGAAAAATCTGGAAGCTTCATGTTTGGGCTACGTAATTTTAGTATGCAAAGGTTGGAAATGAAATCACTACATTTGAGCAATCAACCCTGCCAACATCCGAGCTCTGGCTGAGAGTCAGAGAACAGCACTTAACATGCAGTGAGAGGGCTCTTGGAATACCACTACCTTCAGACCACATGCCAAATCAAAGTGATTTAAACATCCAAAATATATGGGACTAAAACATTTACTGGATCAAAGCGTGCCAAACATTGGGCACCCTGGACATGCAGACGTTGTGAGCTACAAATATTGGTTTAAAGGACCATTGTGAAACTTCAGCTTGCTTAAAGATTGACTTGGGGGAGAAAAGGAGGGGCCTGTTGCAGGAGATAATGTATTCGTGAAATAATTTGGAAACTGATTACGTGTGATGAATCTTAATTATAGCTATTTACTGTGGTGAATATTTAGGAAAATCAGGGTCTTAAAAAAAGACACAAGCTTTTGCTTTAATTATTTAGGAAGAAAAATAAGTTACCCTAATCTTATGTTCTGTAATTATTTTTTTCATTCAATTTACATGTTTTATATTTAGGACCACAGCATATGTCTCTTTTCTGTTTCTTCCTCAAATTTTTCCTAAGTCTCCGTCCCCACCCCACTAGGGAGAAAATGTAATTTACCATCATCACTCAAATGAATTCCCTGGTTTCTTCCGAACCTTCACCTCACAGCTGTTGCATGAAATAATAATCACTAAAATACTAGCTAAATGGAAATGTCTATCCAAAATGACAGTTTTCTAATATTCTTACATGAAATAACCTTGCAGGAGAAAAAACAAAGATAACATATTTTCTTTCATCTAAAAATAGCTAATCTGGAAATACACCAAAATGCTAATAGTAGTTAGGGAGACCTGTAGATACGTTCTTACCGCAGATTTTGTTTTTTTTTTTAAGTTTCTGCAAAGTGATTATATTCCTTTGGTGATGAAAATATGTTATAAAAATTTTAAAGTTGCTTTTAAGATATAATTCTTAATTATGAACTGTGAAGTATCTAAAGGAAGGCACAAATCAGAAAAAAAATATCCTTGTGTATCTAAACTGAAAAATTTTTATATTGTCCCTCAACTGTCTTTGGGCAAGTATATCTCAAAAAAGTTGTTAAGAGTCTGCATATCTCTGCATGATCAGAAAAGAGATGTGTAACCTCTGAGTACATGCATAATAACATAAGCATAGCATTGTATCACCTTGCCGGCTATAAATGACATACCTCTCATCCAGCTATGAAACGGGGGGAAAAGAAATGTGTAAGGAGGTAGATAATAAAATATCTGACCTACAAAACAGCTGAGAAATTAATGAGAAGCCCAAGCTAATTGGTCTATATTTTTAATTTATGACATTCATAATTAAAACAAGATAATGGTATAAAGTACATTACAAATGACAAGACACAAAACCAATATGTTGTTATTAGGGTATTTTAATGGTAGTCATGAAAGCAGAAACTATGTCTATCTTGTCCAATTAATATTTGCTGAATTTATGTATATGTGTACATACATAGTATTATTGAGGACCTACTGTGTACAATGCATTAGGAGAGAGAAAAATGAGATATGATCTCTGTCTCCTAAGAATGTATAATATGGCAAAATTACATGTTAACACACATAAAGTGCCTCCTACCTCAGTTAAGAATTTAGGTTTGCCTTTACAGAAGAATGGACTGTAGGCTTCACTGTGCAGTGGGAAAGGAGGGCCCGTGGAGTCAAACATGGGTTTCAATCTCTTTGAACATGTTCTCCAAAAAAGATGCCTTTTGTTGAGGTAACGTGGCAGAGACATTTGCTGCTCACCAAAATGTCCTCGTGCTCCCCCACATTTCCTGTGATTAGGGCTGATCAAAGAGCTCTACGCAGAAGTGCCATGTGTCACTCGTAAACCAAAACATTTGATAGCTGGTAGAAATCTCCCCCCCCCCAACCCCACCTGAGCAACCTGGAAGACATGTATTCCGAAAGGTATAGCCAAAATGAGGGAGCAGCCTGGAACCTCGAGTAACCGTTTGGTAGGAGTTGACCCAGAGAGTCACTGAGAGCTATGAGAAAACTTGCTGAATGAGAAATAAATCATGATATGTTAAACCGAGATTTATGTGGGTTTGTTACAGCAGCAAAGCCTCGTCTGTTCTGACAAATATATTCCCTTGATGGTTGTTGAGGCTTGTGATGGAAGAATCAGTGTGAAAGTAAGATCTGTTTTTTTAATTTTTATTTTATTTTTTTAAGATTTTTATTTATTTGAGAGAGAGAGAGAGCACAATTGGGGGGGGCGGAGGGAGAGGGAGAAGCAGACTCCCTGCTGAGCAGGGAGCCCGAAGCGGGACTTGATCTCAGGACCCTGAGATCATGACCTGAGCCGAAGGCAGATGCTTAACTGACTGAGCCACCCAGGCGCCCCCAGATCTGTTTTTTTAAAAGTGGCCAAAAATTGTGTTTTTCTGTGCTGATTGTCTCCGCAATAGAAAAGTCCTGACCAACCTCCAGCTCTATCTAGGCTCCTCCTTCCCAATATTTAAACCTGAATAAACCTTCTGCCTCTACAGCTTGTGGGACTTGAGTAAGGCAATCTTCTTGAGGCTCAGTTTTCTTGTCTAGAAAAATGGAGGACATAGTACTAATATTCATAGGATTGTTTTGAAAATTAAATTACATAGCAAAGCTCCTAGCTCAGGGCCTGGCAGGTTGAGGTGCTTTATAAGAGTTGTCTGCCTCCCCTATGTTTTATCTGAAGCCAGTGGTTCTCAAAACTCGCTTTACTTTAGAATAATTTGGGAAGCTTTAAAAAAAAAAAAATCAGTGCCTGTATCCCAACCTAAACCAAATAATCAGAATCTTTAGAGGTAGGACTGGTGAAGGGGCGGGGGTCTGTTTTTTAAAAGCACCAGATGAGGGGCGCCTGGGTGGCTCAGTCGTTAAGCGTCTGCCTTCGGCTCAGGTCATGATCCTAGGGTCCTGAGATTGAGCCCCGCATCGGGCTCCCTGCTCAGCAGGAAGCCTGCTTCTCCCTCTCCCACTCCCCCTGCTTGTGTTCCCTCTCTTGCTGTGTCTCTCTCTGTCAAATAAATAAAATCTTTAAAAAATAAATAAATAAATAAAAAATAAAAGCACCAGATGATTCTATTGTCTACCCAGGGTTGAGAACCATTTTCTTAGGCAACATATAAACAAAATGCTATTTGATAACAGAATTTTTTCAAAAGCACCTTCAAAAAGTACACAGTATGACCACTTTTTCACAGAGTTGGAGTTTTAAAGAAGGCTCATTTATAATGACAGACGAAGAGTCAATAAGTAGTTACTGGATGCTCTCAGGGACTGAAGAGCATTCTGATAAGCGGAACTGTAGATAAGCCCAGTGATGTTGCAATGGAAAGAACAGGCTCAGATACCATTTACACTGTTTATAGAAATGACTGTTTTCACACTGGGCTGAATTACTGTGTCTCCCTCAGAATTCATGTGTTGGAAGTTCTAACCTACTCAGAATGTGACTGTATTTGGAGATGGAGTCTGTGCAGAGGGAATTAGGTAAAATGAGGGCATTAGGGTGGACCCTCATCCTATATGATTGTTGTCCTTATAAGAGAGGAATTTGAACACAGACAAGTACAGAGGGAAGATGATGTGAAGACCCTGGGAGAAGACAGCCATCCACAAGTCGAAAAGGGAAACCTGGAACAGATAGCTCTCTTCCAACCCTCAGAAGGAACTAATCCTGCCTTGACCTCTGGATCTGTAGCCCCTGCAACTGTGAGAAAAATATACTTCTGTTGTGTAAGCCACATCAGTGTCCTTTGTGGTCTGTGGTACTTTGTGATTAAGCGCTAGCAAACTAATACACATCTGCTTACAGCGAAAACTTGTGGTAGGTTTTTGGTGAGTGGGTGGGAGAAATAGCCACCTACCTCCACTTCATTAAGAGCTGTTCAGAGATGAGGTGGATTTTTATAAAGTCCTTGAAGTTGTGTACTTCGACTGTTTGATGGGAAGGTAATTTAAAATATTAGAGAAGGCTGCCTGTGTCCAGGAAATGTGAATCATTGTGTCTGCTGGCTCACGGCCATCTCCTGAAGGAACTGCTTTTGCTCACAGCTGTTGCCCACATAGAGCTGCCCCTTCCCCCCAAGACTGTCCACCCTCCTGCCATAGCAGATTAGACTAAACTGATCTTTTAAGAAGAGATGTGTTGGACCAAGCAGATTCTCTCTTTAGATTTTGGAATTGGGACACTAAGAACCAGGCCATTTAGCTCTAATGAACAAAGCTGAACAGTCATATTGGACTCCAGGGCTAAGGCCACTTGGCTGGGACATGTTCTAGAGGAGTCTTAAATGGAGAGTCAAAGGAGGAGAGGATGGCGTGAACATGCAGGAACAAACAGTAGCTTTGGCTTCTTTTATTGAGCTAGCTTGAATGGGTTTCTGTACCACAACCAGAAGAGTGCTAAGTGGAACAGCATGAAATCAACAGAGAAAATCAGGGCCAAAGTCCTGCCCTACGAGGTCACCAAAAAAATCCGCCTCCTCTCTCTGTCATGCAGATTCATAAGCCTTTCAGGCTAGGAAGACCCTAGAGGGCAGCATCAGCATTATCTTGGCCAATATTTTCCGAAAAATTAAGGAAAGCCAGGCCCTTTGCATGAACTATCCACCCTTGGAGACAGGGCACAACATTTGTAATCTTATCTTCATTTTGAAGATGAGTAGAAATAGAAGTTAAGAAACCTGCCTTGAGTCATATAGTTACTGTGGAAAATCGATTACAAAAAATGGCCACAATTGTTTACCCTTCCTGTAGCCTCATCCTTTGCAGTGTGGCTTTGCAGCTGCTCCCATCAAGAGGCAGCATCTGGGCGAGCCCTGTGACTCGCTTTGACTAGTAGAATGTGGCAGGAATGACAGTGTGTCGGTTCTGAGGCTAGCCGTAAGAAGTCTTAAACACCGCTTCTCAATTTCTTAGAACTCTGTGCATGTAAAGGAGTCCAGGCTACATTCTACTGGAAGATGAGACACAAGTGGCCCAGTCACCCCTATGATCAATAGCCAGCCACCCACTGGAGGTAGGACCGAGGCCATCCTAGATAAGCCAGCACCTAGACAATCCACTGAGCATCAGCCAACTGCCAGCTACACGAAGGAATCTATCCTGGGACTAGGCAGCCTCCGGACGACCCACCTGCTGACCACGATGCATGAGTGAGTCCAGCCAAGATCAACCAAACCTTGGAGTCCTCATCATGTTAACTTCAAGCGATACCAACTACTTCACAGAATGCTCACTTCAGCAGCACATATACCAACTACTTCACAGAGACGCCAGGACGGTAAAACGAGACAGTGTATCTAAAGGGCCCAGTGTTTAGTGTACCACGTGAGTTTCCCTGGAAGATGGACGTCTGCAATGGGTCCAAAAGTTCTTGGAAGACTGAAGTAGAATTTCCCTTTCAGTGTTGATGTCCAACCAACCGACAGTTTTAGGAACAGATATCTCAGAGATAATGACCTTTGATGGCTTGTAACCCTTAGTTCTACAAGAATGCAATCACTTTTTTCTCGATTATAAGCATTTTTCTAGATCACGGTTTCTCAAAGTGAAGCCTACAGGTCACTTACCTGAGCGTCACCAGCTGCCTGGGAGAGTCATGGCCTCATCCCAGACCTACAGAATTCGACTGTCCCACGAGCAGAGTCTGAGAATCTACATTTTAAACAAAGTTCCCAGTAATTTTCACGCACATTAAAGTTTAAGAGCTGCCGCTGTAGACTCCTCTGCTAAGACTTTGAAATACAGTGAAGTGTTTCATCTTCTCACTCTAATATTGCTTTTTAGTTGGGTATTCCTCTAGGGTTACTTATGTCCTAAGATTTTAGGTCAAAAAAGATAACACTGGCACCATTTTTTTTTTTTTTCAGAGATAGTGTTGACATAGCCACTAACTTTTTGGTGAAAATAGAGTACATAGCAATGATTGAACCAACCCAGATGACACCATGATTAAAAAAAAAAAAAGCATATCAACATGTTACTCCTTGAATAAATACTGGGAAATCAGTTTTTCCTGTTTTTCTCGTTTTGCATCGGTAGTCCCATAGTCCTATATGTATAGTCTTAGGCTAGATGCAGAAACAGGGGAGGAGCGGAATGCGGAGAGCATTACTAAGAATATTACCTTGTTTTTACTGTTGTTATTATCAACATTCCTATTTTCACAAAGCCAGCATTCAGAGAAATAGGAAATGACTTGACCCTAACCTGACTTTGAAAGTTTGTTCAGTCTGAACCAGCTTTAGCCAGAACGTTTTTGTTTACCTTCGGAACTAGCCATTGGAGAGCACTGTGGGAGTATTTCACTCAGGCTAAATTCTTGAGTTCACCTACCTGTAATTAAAAGTTTAAAGTGTCTTCGTTTGACGTCTTCTCGGCCAATCTGTTTTCACCCTATCATGTTTTTCAGACGTTGTCACCAAAAGTAGAAAAAGGAAAAATAATAACAGAAGGAACTACTACAAAAAAGTGCTGTTGGAAGCCTATTCCTCTTCAGATGACACCAGAGCTTAGAACTTTGGATTCAAAGCTCTTCATTTCCTACAAATATTTTTTTTTCACCGTTCCAAATATGGAAGAGGCTCTGAATAGCAAAAGTGCTGTGCTTTTTAAAAACCTGCTGGACAACTTTTCATCTCTAGCGGTACTGAACTTTTGCCATACCAGACTGTGTATGACAAACTGCAAAACATATGCAGACAGAATCTAGACTCTTCTAATTGTGCCAATCCATGGCTCAAAACTTACTTCTGGAGCCGCACAGCTGTTGAAATCAGTCATATTTACAATTTTTACAAATGAGTTTATTTTAATAAAAACAAGTTACTCTGTGAGCATGATCTCTAAACAGATTTATGTGGGCTGGCACAATCTGCTATGCTAAACATATATTCATATTGCTTGGGTCTGTAAGCAGGTTTTTGTTGTTTTTTTTTTTTTTGAGGGTGGTAACACTCTTGCTTTGTACAAGGATACCAAATAATTGGCAGCAATTCAGCCAAGGACACTGTTCTAAGCGCTGTGGTATTGAAGTTGTTTTCCTGGACGGAACTGCCCTGTGGGCATGGCCCTAAATTGGGAGGACTCTGGGCTGCTAGCATCGGGCAGTGAACCAGGCAGACAGCTTATAGTGAGAAGGAGGTGACTCTATAAACTAGTGCTAAAGAAGATGAAGAGGAGGAGAAAAAGAAGGAAAAAGGGAAGAAGGGAGAGAAGAAGGAAGAGGGAGAAAGGCAGAGAGAGAGGGTGAGATTTATATTCATCAGTCCATACCCTTAAAAGGGATCTCTTTTTGTATTCCATCTTGATCTCTTCTCCCTCTCACCTTGATGTTTTTATGCTCATGTTTTTCACTTGGTTACTCGACTGTAGCCTCCTTGAGGACAGAAATATTGCGTCTCAGCTTTGCATCTCCCAAAGCGCCTGGCGAACGCTGGTGCTCAAAAACCTAGCTGTTAAGTGTATGAACAAAAGAATGAATTTCTGTATCTGAAGCATTTCCTCGGAAAGAAGTCCTTAGCAGTTTCTCAGTGGGCACAGTACTGCCCCCTACGGGGCGTCCTGAGATTTTGTAGGGGCAGTTTTTGTTCCGCAATTCTCATGTTGGGGCCAGAGTATTTACATAGTGAAAAACATATTTTATTATTTTTATTGATATTAGTATTTTAGAATAAATTACTTTCTCTTTTTCCACCTTTATAACATTACACTGGTTTATTGAACTTATTGGTGTGTTTACATTATCTGTAAATTTAATTCCAGGAGAGTAAAGCAGTGTTACATTTTTGTTGTAATACAGGATGTTGAGTATGGTAGGGTTGAGTACCTCTGTTTATAAGATCATTAAGCTTTGCTTGCTTCTGCTTCCTCAAGTTCTAGGATTCTAAGATGAAACATACAAATAAAGAAGATGGTGTACATTGATTTCAAAAATCAGGCTTTCACTTTAAGCAACTGCACATTTTAGGATTAACGTGGCTCAGGGGAGCATTGCTGTCAAAGAACGGAGGGTCCAGCGTCCAGGCCCATGAATCTGTGTAGAGTAGCTTGGAGGGTAAGACGTTTCTGTTCGCTTTGGTTTGCACGTTTCATAATTTTGAAAGTGATGGGAGGGTGAGGAGGCGTGGTGACGCCGTTCGGTTTTCCCCAAAGCCTGGGGTCCTTGGCTGGCCCCCTCTGCGGGACTAGCTCACATGGAAGCTGTCCGAATTTGAAGACCACGGCTTGAAAAGAAAGCCCTTCAGCAGAGTGGCTCGCGAAGGGGGAAAGGAGGGCTTTCGGGGAGCAAAGGGTGGCTCCGTCTTCAACAGCAGCTCGAAGTGAAGCAGAACTGAACTTTCGGTGTCAGGGGGTGGAGCTGCGGTTGGTGGTGCAGTAGAGACCCGGAGGCGAGAAGAGGCGGGGCGGCGGTTGACAGAAGGTGGGGCTTCGGGCTGGAATCCAGACCGGTCTCGGAGAGGCGGGGCTTCTTTTGACAGTGGGCGGGGATTCCGACGAAGGGGCGGGGCTTGGGTGGACTGCCACCAGGAGATGGGGCTTACGATGACAAGGGGCGTTTCTTGCGAGCCGGTGGTGACAGTAGCAAGGCGGAGCGCCCAGAGGGCAGGGCCACAAGTGACAGAAGGCGGGGATTGACCTGAGTAAAGACAAGGCTTCTGTTGATAGCGGGCGGAGCTACCGGCGGCAAGGGGCGGGGCCGCTTCGAGACCTAGAGAAGGCGGGGCTTCTGCTGACAGGGGGCGGGGCTATCGCGGGCTGGGGCGGGGCTTATGTTGACAGAGGGGCGGGGCGGCTCCCTACCTCCCCGTGCGCCAATCCAAAGGGTAGAGGCTCGGGTCGAACCCCGAGGGAGCAGCGGGGTCCGGGAGTGGAGAGCCTGGCGCGGAGCGGGGTGGGGGCGCGCGGACGGCGCGCGCGCGGGAGGGCCCCGCCTCGGCCGGCTCCTTCCCTCCCTCCCCGCCCCCGGTCGGCCGCAGGGGCGCGCGCCTCGCGTCGCACCCCCACCCCCGACCCTCCGCGCTCCGCGAGGCCCGCCGAGCTGCCGAGGCCGTGTGCCGGCCCGCCGAGCGGTTCCGGGTGTAGGGTTCACAGGTCAGAGTTGACTCCCTGAAAAGTGCAGCCGGTTTGAAATGCAAGATGGCGGCGGCGGGGCGCTGAGAGGCGCGGCGGCCCCTGCAGGTAGCGGCGCGAGCCGGCTCCGGGACGAGTGGGCCGGGACGCCGGGGGACTGCGGGGGGGAACCGGCAGCGCAGAGCCCGCGAGCGGCGCGGCGGCCGGGGAAGGCGAGCGGCTCGCGGGCCGACCGGAGGAGGGCGGCTCCAGGGCAGAGACCCCGGGGGCTCAGCGCACTGGCGGCGGCGGGTGGCGAAGCGGACGCGGCGCGGGGCGTCCGAGGGGGAGGGACCCGGCCTGCCTGCACCAGGGAATGGCCACCGAGGGACGGCCCCTGAGGCTCCTTCCCGCTTTCGGGGTGTCTGCGGCCGTGGACGGAGCTCGGGGTGCACTCTGTGAGGGAAAATCTCAGCCCCCGTCCTTACGAGAGCACTGAGCAACTTGGGACTGTTGAGGGGAGTGAAGACGGGGCCTCCGGGGGTTGTGGGGGGGCGGGAAGCGCCGCAGGGACGGAGGAGCCCAGCGAGGTTGAGGGTCCTAGAGGAGGTCGGAAGGCCTGCCCTGAGGGGGCGCGTGGCCTCGTTGGGGACTGCCTCTCGGAGAGTAGGGAGCGATCCGCTTGCTGGAGCTGAACGCATTGGCGTTGGGGTTGGAGCCCCGGGAAATCTTTCGGGGGAGGCTGTACCCCACTTCAGAGAAGGCTAGGCACCCATTTCGGGGTCAGGCCCTTCCCCACTTTGGGGCCAGACTCAGAATTGAGTCCTTAAGAACTGTATTCCGTTTTGAGGAAGACTGGGACTTAGAAGTTAATTGAAGAGAATGGAAACGTTATCCGTCCCTTTCAGAAGGGAGACAAGGGAGGCCGACCAGGGACTCCTCCGAGCCTCGGGGCCTAACGGGAACAATCTCCTAATCTTGGCCGGGGATGAAGGGCTGGGAAGGAGGTGTGAGGGCGCCGGGAGCGGGGTCTAACGGCAGGGAAGAAGAGCCCGGGCGGATGCCCTTTCCCTGTGGATTTGCACCAAAGTTCTAGGTAAAGGGACTTGACATTCTTTGTTTCGTGCATCTCCCTCCACCTCTCCCCTCTGTAGATAGCAGTAAGGAAAGAGCAAAACCCCAGAGAAGGAGAAGGTTCCGCTTGATATCCTTAGTTTAGGTTAGCGAAGCAGCGAGCTCTGGCCAGGCTTCAATGAGAGAGACTCAGGGTAGGGGAAGTAGGAAGCGGGGAAAGGGGTGGATAGAGGAGGAATCCAGGGTAGAAATGGGGCAGAGTGGGAATTCCACAGAGCTTTTCTGTCATCACACCCCAGAGCTGAAGAAAAGCATGAGAAGGAGCTAATCTTTGTGGGGAAAATGTTAAAAAAAAAAAGAAAAAAGAAAAAAAAAAGGCTGATAGTTTGTAATGTGACTAGGTTGGAATTCCATGTAACTTGAAAAAGCAATTCTCTTAGAGGTTAAGAGGATAACAGAAACGGGGGAAATCACAGGATTGGGAGATACAGGGTTCACAGGGAGGAAGAAGCCGTTTTCCCTCCAGGAAGAGTGCCTATTTGTGGGTTTGGAGGGTACGTGTGTACCCACCTACATAAGTGCTCCTTTAGATTCGTTGGTATTGGTCATTGTATCTCAGTCTTTGTCTGAAAGCTTTAACTTGTGTTGTATGTGTTACATGAATTATCTTTGTGTCTGAAAGATTATCCAAAAAAAATAAAAGTCGTTTGTTTTTATGCCATCAGTGAGGATGAATGGGAGTTGGTTTTAACAGGGATAGTGGCCTTAGTATATCCACAGATTTTAAAAAATTTCTTAAGTAGCAATTCTGACTCTTGATTTCAAGCAAAAGAAATGTGGGTGCTGCCAAAGACAATAATGCATAACAGGATGTAGAAGGGCCCTCATGAATATTTTTTCCTCTTAATTTGTCTCTCCTTACTCTTAAGCATTTCAGGGCAAAGCTGACTAATCTTATGCAAAATCAAATGTAAAGTCTTGGGTTCTTTCAGTATAGAAATGATAGCATTTCTCTTATCAGTGAATCGTTTTGTAGAAGTATCTCTTCAAATGCTTTATTTAATGATCAGGATTAAAATGAGAAAAAAAGAAAGACTTGGGTACCTGCTGACAGCTATGATTCATACAGATTTCTTGAACCATTCTAGTATTTTTAAAAGAGCTTTAATGTCTTTCATGGCAATGTCTTCTCAAACACATTTCAAGTATCAACTAGTTGAGAGCTGCACATTTGGAGTATTATTATACATGTGAGCTATTCTTTGGTTTCCCCAAAGTGCATGTAGCTCTAGTTTTGTATTCAATTCTGAACAGATTAGGCTGGATGAACCAGAGTGGCACTGATGCCAGATGGTTTGAAAATATGCTAAGGCTGAAAACATAAATGTGCTTGTGCTGTGCTTGTACTCATTAATAGTAGATGTCTTTCCCTTATAGCGAGCTTATTATTTCACTTGATGTGGAGGACAGTTCGTGAATGATGTAGCAATTATTTCACCTTTGGTGATACTTGTAAGGTTGTTTTTTTTTTTTTCAATAAATGTGAATAAAGTTTTACAGTTATTTTATTAGTGAACTTAATAGCATAGGTGAGGTGGTTCATGTTGGAGATTTTCTCCCTTTTATATTATATTTTACATTAAGACTGAAAGGTGATGTTATAATGTATTTATATTTTCTTTCTTATAAGGTTAATTGGGCACAAAAAATGGGTTATTAGGGATTCAGTTTGCTGTTAATCATGGCTTTATATTTAAATGGAAATACTCTTAAAATTAATAAAATGATTAAAATGTAGCTGAGGAGATAACCATTTTATGTATATTGCATCATTGTGGATTTGGGCTCAAGAGACTCTACTGAGTATTGAATATTAGCAGTGTTAAACTTCAGTGCCTAAGCTAGGTTTTATTTTTTTTATTTTTTAAAAGATTTTATTTATTTATTTGACAGAGAGAGAGATAGTGAGAGCAGGAACACAAGCAGGGGGAGTGGGAGACGGAGAAGGAGGCTTCCCGCCGAGCAGGGAGCCTGATGCGGGGCTCGATCCCAGGACCCTGGGATCATGACCTGAGCCGAAGGCAGACACTTAAGGACTGAGCCACCCAGGCACCCCCTAAGCTACGTTAATTTAGGGAGGTGTTCGGAAATATCTATTGCACTGTAGCCAGTGTAACACATTCACTTGTACTTCTAAATTTCTTCTAACTTAAAATCCTTCTAAATCATCCTATGTAATCTCAAAAGTAATTTAAATTACATTTACTTGAAGGGGGGAAAAAACTGTAATGCTAGCCTTTGAATAATAGCCAATGTTTCCATAATATTACTGATCTATTTTATTGTATCCTTGTTGCTGATATTTTTGTGGTTGTGAGTAACCAAATTTGAATGGCTGAAGCTGCTGAGTTAGATTACTAATCAGGATATACATTTGAGTTTACATTTTGGAGATCTGTATTTTATACAGTTAATTTTTAAAGTAAATTATGTAAATGTTTATGTAGTTGCCAGGTTTTGACCTTAAAAGATACTTAATCTTTGCAGTTTATATTATCAGTATTCTGTGCTGTATTCAAGAGGTAGTAAGATGGTCTTATATACCTTTGATCCAAACCTTATATACTTTGGGAAAGAAGTTTTTATGAGCAGGTTAAGAATGACATTTATTCAAGGCAGTCAACATTTTTTAAAAAATATTTTATTTATTTATTTGACAGAGAGAGAGATAGCGAGAACAGGAACACAAGCAGGGGGAGCGGGAGAGGGAGAAGCAGGCCTCTCATGGAGCAAGGAGCCTGACACGGGTCTTGTTCCCAGGACCCTGGGATCACGACCCAGGCTGAAGGCAGACACCCAACGACTGAGCCACCCAGGCCCCCTGCAGTCAACATTTTTTACTTGTTTTTTTAAGTAGGCTCCACACCTAGCGTGAAGCCCAACATGGGGCTTAAAGTCACGACTCTGAGATCAAGACCTGAGCTGAGACCAAGAGTCTGTTGCTCAACCAACTGAGCCACTCAGGCACCCAAGGCAGTCAAAATTTTTATGCAGGATTTTTGTTTTTAGTTTTTATATATAGATTTTTAAAAAATAGTATTCTCAAAGCCTATCTAAAAAACCAAAACATTAAAGTAGTAGCCATATACATATTATTTTAAATAAAAGAACTTTGTCATTAAATTTTAGTGATTTCATATTTCTCATAGGATTTCTGACTCCCTTTTCCACCTTCCTGAAGGTCTTTCTTTCTCTTTTTTTGGTTATTGTGAGGAATGAAAGGAGATAGAAAGATTTTGATATTTCTTTTTTTTTTTTTTTTAAGATTTTATTTCTTTATTTGACAGAGAGACACAGCGAGAGAGAGAGAGCACACAAGCAGGGGGAGTGGGAGAGGGAGAAGCAGGCTCCCTGCTGAGCAGGGAGCCCGATGTGGGGCTCGATCCCGGGACCCAGAGATCATGACCTGAGCCGAAGGCAGACGCTTAACGACTGAGCCACCCAGGCGCCCCAAGATTTTGATATTTCTAAGCACTTCACTCATAATTATGTTCTTCTTCTATACTAAGTCTATTCCTTTTTACCTTCTAATATTGTCAAAAAGAAATTTGTTTAAAACTTTGCTGGGTGTGGACTGTATTTGAAAGTGAGGAGGAGAGAACAATTTCTCTTCATGACTACAATAAGATGATTTATGTCAGAGCTTTGTTAGTTCTGTGAAACACTTTTTATTTTTTATTTTTTTTAATTTTTTATTTTTTTATTCATGAGAGTCAGAGAGAGAGATAGAGAGAGGAAGCGGCAGAGGGAGAAGCAGGCTTCCCGCCTAGCAGGGAGCCCGATGCGGGACTCGATCCCAGGACCCTGGGATCGTGACCTGAGCCGAAGGCAGACGCTTAACCATCTGAGCCACCCAGGCGTCCCTGTGAAACACTTTTTAAAATGTGTCATACATTAATGATTCTCCTTGAAGCTAAGGTCAGAGGAAGTATGTGTATATTGGGGTGGAGGATATAAATTATGATTGATTAATGTCTACCTGTTAAAGCCAACTTGTTCTAGCATTGCTTAATATGCTCTAAGGTATGAAATGGAAAATAAAATTGATTGATTGTTGCCCAGACTTTAAAAATATTTTATAATGTCTTAACATTTAGCAAAGTTTATGTGAAGACTTCTTTATTGTATAACTTAAAGTTAATACCTTAAATAAAAGTCAGAAAAATCTAAGTGTGGACTCACTAAGTGCCAGAAAATATTCCAAACACTTTACATGTGTTATTTTAAATACATGTTAGTAGAGCCCCATTTTAGATGAGGGGGCGATGGCATAGACAGGCTAAGCCAGTTGTCTAAGACCACACAGCTAGTAAGTGACAGAGCTGAGATTTGAACCCATGCAGTCTGGTTCCAAAGCCCAAGCTCTTCATCTTTATTTACAGTTCATCTTCTGCCAAAACAACTCATCTGTTTTATTATATAATGTATATGACTGAGATGACTTCTTTAATTTTTTTGAAGTTCATTCTAACCTTAAAATTTAAAAAGATACTTTGAGTTAGAAGTATTTTAAAATAATGTCAGTATCAGGAGCTGAAATAACATCAGGCAAGTATGCTTTTCATCCAGAAGTATCAAGGAGCTCATTTGTTGCTCCTGTAGTTGCCTTGTGCCTTTACATGTCTCAGCAGCTCTTCTCAAGAGACTCTCGTTCGGTAAAACATCTTGCAATTACTGTGTGATTCAAGAATGGATTCAAATACGTTACCAATTTCCTATAATATTAATAATTCATTTTGGAAAATAACTTCCCGTCTTTGGCAGCTGTTTCCGATCTTCTCTTTTAGTCCACATCCTGTAGATGGATAGCTAAGGAGTTTCCAAACAAGGAGATACCAGGAAATGAAACTGTAGAATCCCAGGCTGCAGATAGCAGGATGCTCCACTGGGCCTACCAGGAAAATGCTCTTTTCCTTTTCATGAAAATAGTGTAGCTATTCAGCCTAAGCTTTAACTTAACCTAGAAGTATTTTACTAAAGGGCTGGGGTATTTACATTGTTTCTTAAGAGCCTCTTCATGAACGTGTATATAAGAACAGAATCAAAGGATAAGGTATTGGAAGATCATCTTCCTTAATATTTATTCACGTGGTTTACAGAGTTTCAGTGCTTAAAGAACAACAGCTAAAATGCTTCAACCCTCCCAAAATACTATTTACTGTTATTAAGAGAAGCAATTACAGTTTTTATTACAATTTCCTGATTGGTCTAAGTACTCTGAATAATATGCCACAACATTTTTGGACACATATCTCAATTTTTGGAGAATGATTTTGTTTGTTTGTACAGTCTGATGCCTCACAACACACTGATTGAAAAGCCATTTGGTAGTAGCTTTCTTGCAAAAATGAAATAACACAGGTCATTCTATTAGATACCACATGCTTTGGGGTAGAATACCACTAGTTTATTTAAGTTGTATTGGCTTGTTGCCAGCATTAATAATCCACTCCATTCCAATTAATGTATTATAAATTAGGATACAGATATCAGTGGGTTTATGTGTAAATATATAAACATACACCTCCTCCCACCTCTTAGTTTAACTAACTGTCTTTCATAAGTTTTGTGTACTTAATATTTTACAATTCCCAATTTCTTCATCTCAGCTTTTATACTCAGACTGCATATATTTACATTTTGAATTTTTTTTTAAGATTTTATTTATTTATTTGACAGAGAGAGACACAGCGAGAGAGGGAACACAAGCAGGGGGAGTGGGAGAGGGAGAAGCAGGCTTCCCGCTGAGCAGGGAGCCCGATGCGGGGCTCGAACCCAGGACCCTGGGATCATGACCTGAGCCGAAGGCAGACGCTTAGTGACTGAGCCACCCGGGCACCCCACATTTTGAAAATTTTTATTGAAAATAACATAATAGTGAAAACAGTATTTGGTGGTTTCATATAATATAAATAGAATTTTTGAGAATGTTTTAAATTTTGTGTTTCTTATTAATATTGGGTTTGGCATTTAAATGAGTCTTTTACAATTTCTATGAGGCAGTTAAATTTTTTTTTCAAAATTACATTTATTTTTAAAAAGTGAAGGCATAAACTTTAAAGTCCTAAGACTGGATTATATCTAGAATAATAAAGTGATGATATTTTTTTTTTGTAGGAAATGGCAGATAGGTACGTCAGACCTGTTGGTAATGATGGCCTGAGCTAAACACCTAATTTGAAGGGACACCCTCCGTGTCAAAGAACAGAATGCTGAAGAAGCTATGGCAAGTATGTGTTTTATTTTTTGGTTATGGTAAAACTCAGATTCTGAATATGCTTCCTTTAGATCCCATGATCCTATATTTGGCTAACGTCTTAAAAGCTTTTCTTAAAAAAGCAGCACTTACTCTTGACACTTTGTTAAGAAATGTAATTTCAAACTAAAAATATAGGAGTATTGGCTGCTTTAATTTCAAAGGAAACAGCATCACACTTCATGATAAATCTATGTGGTATATTAATGATTGATTTTTCAATTAATATTTACCAAAATACACTGTGTATCAGGCACTGTACTGGTGCTGTGGTAACAGTGGGAAATAAGACAAATGAAGGTCATAAGGGCAGAGAACTTTAGTGTGGGGAAATTGATCTAGAAATTTTAATGTTTTTTTACCTATATCCAGAAAAATGCTTCAGGACTTAAAATAATAATTCCTGAAAATGTATTTCCAATATATAGTCTACTAATAATAGTTAATTATAATTCTAAAAATTAGGATATTGATGATTAAATACTTTGTTTTAGGTTAAGCATGCCAGTATTTAAATACTTGAATATATTTGTACATAATTACTTTTATATTTTATTTAACTGGCATAAATTGGCTTTTATAAGAAGCATTAAATCACATACTATAGTGTTGAAATAGTTACACTTTAGTCCAATTGTTATTTTATTTTATTTATTTTTATTTATTTATTTGTCAGAGAGAGAGAGAGCACAAGCAGGGGGAGCGGCAGGCAGAACAGGCAGAGGGAGAAGCAGGCTCACCGCCAAGCAAGGAGCCCGATGTGGGAGTCGATCCCAGGACCCTGGGATCATGACGGGAGCCGAAGGCAGACGCTCAACTGACTGAGCCACCCAGGCATCCCTAGTCCAATTGTTATTTTAGATAATTCCAGCAAGTACTAGGAAAGATTTTTTTTAAAGATTTACTTATGTATTTTTGAGAGAGAGAGAATGGGAGTGTGTGTGCATGTGCACACACAAGTTGGGGGGGGTGGGGCAGAGGGAAAGAATCTTCAAGCAGACTGCCAGCTGAGTGTGGAGCCCAAACCGGGGCTTGATCCCACTACCCTGAGATCATGACCTGAGCCAAAACCAAGAGTTGGACACAATCGACTGAGCTACCCAGGTGCCCCAGATTCCACAGCTATTAATGTGGTGGTTCAACTTTCATTTTTTAAAAATTGTTAGAGTCCTTACAAGCTGACATTACCAATACCAATTACTATTATCTTTCAAAGTATTTTTTTTAAAGATTTTATTTATTTATTTGACAGAGAGAGACTCAGTGAGAGAGGGAACACAAGCCGGGGGGAGTGGCAGAGGGAGAAGCAGACTTCCCGCGGAGCAGGGAGCCTGATGTGGGGCTCGATGTGGGGCTCGATGTTGGGCTCGATCCCAGGACCCTGGGATCATGACCTGAGCTGAAGGCAGACACTTAAGGACTGAGCCACCCAGGGGCCCCTTGAATGATTACATCTTGACTGAAACATGTAACAGTTATTTTATAAATTGGGAAGGTAACAGACAGATGAATGGTTTTTCGGCCTCTCAATGATAATCTCACTTATAATCAAGAATAGCGTTCTTGTGTTAGACTGTGAAAGATTTAACATACCTCCTTGAGAAAAGTAGGGGAAAACTATTTCCAGCAAAACAATTATTTTGGGGTAATACTACAAACTTTAATAACAAAGATAGGAGATTTCTTTATAGTACTTATTTATGTATCACACTCAATATTTACATACCTACCTACATGCCAGCAGAAGGTAGAAAACCAGGATGTTAGTGTTGTAGAGACCTTTCAAAAAGACACTTCACTCCTCAAATCTGGAGTCAGCGCTTGCCAGGAGAAATCTGTCCAGCTTGGATTCTTCTTTTAATCTTTAGCAGTATTAAGGTTGGCTTTCTCAGGTGGAAAAAAAACAGGTAGAGAGGATAGAATTTCTAAACCCTTAAGCCCTTAGTTTAGCATTAGCAAAAGGATCTTCTGAAATTAGATGATTTTTGGCCACAGTTTCTCCAGTGCTTTCCTTTTTATCACATTTACTCCTGTCTGTATATACCCTGATACTCGAATTTTGATTGTCTTGAGACCATTTTGGTAGTTTTCTTGAGATTTATTTCTTAGGTAATGATTCTAGGTTACCATAATTCTTAAAAACATTTGCTGTGGATACAAATTTGGGTTGTCAGAGTTCTCATTTAATTTTTTTAAGAACTTGACCATTGTTTCTAAGTATTTTTACATTTTGGTTTTGAGAAATGCCTCAAGTGTAAAAAGGCCAAAATTGTTTAGCTTTTTTTAATTAAAGAAAGCGTCTTCTTAGACACTTTTTTCTTTAACATGGTGGATATTCTTTGTTTTAATTTGACCCCTTTATTCTTTATTTCTGTTATTATTTCATGCATTCTGTGATTTTGGTGGATTTGTAACTTTTAGTTTGAATACAAACATGTAAAAATAAGTATTTTCAGTTGGCTAAATAGAACTCAGAGAATAAGAAGTGAAACTAAATAGAATACAGAGTTCTAAGAATTCTCAGTATAGGTATGAATACATATCCCAAAGGATTATCAGTTTATATTTTAGCTACTCTGGGAACAGTTTTTAGCTAGTACCAGCTCAAAACTAACATAATCCTTAAAAATTATAGTTATTTTATGTGTTCATATTTGACTAAGAATTGGTATGAAAGTTGTTTTTATTCACATAAAATCTTACCAATATAATATGCTTTTGTGGCTAATGAAGCAAATAAATTGTTGTCTGTTAATAATTTAATTTGAAGTACAAGACAGCCAAAAAAAAAATAGAGGCATGGAAATTCAGTATAGTTATGGCTCTGCTTAACTATAAAAAATTTTAGACTTTTTGTAACACTAAGCATAGAATTTGAAACAATTTACTATTTATAGTGTATTACATTGAGAACTTATTTTTTAATCTCTTTAAAAATGTAGAACACCATTAGCGTACAGTTTTCTCCAGGAATAGAAAAATAATGATTCTAAGTTCAGATTTGCATTTGCTGTTTTTACAGGGACACTTTTCTCCTGAATTTCACTGCAGGACTAATTCTGTGAATGAATTTATCTCCCTTCTTTCATTCTTTTTTTTTTTTATATTTTATTTATTTATTTGACAGAGAGAGCACAAGCAGGGGGAGAAGCAGAGGGAGAGGGAGAGGCAGGCTCCCCGCTGGGCAGGGAGCCCAATGTGGGGCTTGATCCCAAAACCCTGGGATCATGACCTGAGCTGAAGACAGTCGCTTAACCAACTGAGCCACCCAGGTGCCCCTCCCTTGTTTCGTTCTTAAACAGTCCACAAATTTAGACATATACTACTGATACATAAAGCTGATTTGTTACAACAGAGTTATAGGTGTTGGTAAATATTTGTTGAATATTCATTGCTATATTTTATTTTATTTTATTTTTTTAAAGATTTTATTTATTTGAAAAAAAACAAAAAAAAAGATTTTATTTATTTGACAGAGAGAGATAGTGAGAGCAGGAACACAAGCAGGCGGAGTGGGAGAGGGAGAAGCAGGCTTCCCGCTGAGCAGGGAGCCCGATGCAGGGCTCAATCCCAGGACCCTGGGATCATGACCTGAGCCGAAGGCAGGCGCTTAATGACTGAGCCATCCAGGCACCCCTCATTGCTATGTTTTAATAAATAGAATGGTCTATATATGAAGATGTTTTAATATTCTAATGACTAAGGTAATTTTATTAGTAAGGATTTTACCATTGGAAATAATCTACTATAAAGTAAACGCAGTTGTTCTTTATAACTCCTCTATAACTGAGTGTTTAATGAAGTAAAATGTTATAATACACAATTTTAAAGGTGTTTTTTTTTTTCCAGCAAATATTAATGAGGCCTTGATAGGCAGTGTGTTGGGCCCTGGGGATGTATAGTAGAGAGCTAAGTAGACATTCTTTTTGACCATGTAAGAACTGCTGTTAGGATTGTCCCCAGTTTTTATACTGTGATAAAATGAATTTTACTTTCATTAAATGCTTTTCTGTAGAGAAACTTTGTTGTCATTATTCTGATGAATTAAGAATCATGAATTGTTTAAGGAGTATCCTACCCTCAGAAGAAGAGTCAGGATGCAGATAGAACCATGGAAATTGGCTTGACCTAGATCCATACGCTGCAGATTCTGAGTGCACTTGAGGGTTCGTAGAACTAGTTTGACTTCTCAGACCATGGAGCGGCTCCCAAAAATGTATGGAAAACACTTGAATGTTATACATACTCAGGGATTTCTGCTTCCCCTGAAAAAAAACCTTTATGTAGCACATGTTTTTTCCTTAAAAATAGAAAGTAAACTTTGTTTCCAACTCTAGACAAATGACCATCGGAATATTCTAGTCTATTTGCAATTTTAAGGCCTTGAAATTGTTTGTTGTATTTTATAATAAAGCAATGTTATAATAATATTAAAGAAAATTTGTAAATAGCACACAAATAAAAATTTTACCCATAATCTCATGTGAAAATTTCATTTCTATATATTCTCATCTAGTTTTTTCCATATGCCTACATATTTTCCCATAGTTACTTTATAGTTAATATGCAGATTTTGTTCTGATTTTTAAAAAATTTAACAGTAAATGGATATTTTTTCATATTCCTACACTTGATCTTAAGCCAAAAGACTGAGAAGCCATTTTTTTCATATTCCTTAATTACTCTTGATTACCATTTTTTAATGATCATATAACAATTGATCAGATTAGGGTTTTTTTGTTTTATTTTGTTTTTACCATTTTTCTACTGAAAATCGCTTTCAAATATAATTATATTTATAGTGCTGGATGCATTTAGAGCATAATTTTTTATCTTATTGGCAGTCTTTACTTTGTGTTTTAATTGCAAAGCCACCTAGCTAGCTACTCAGTTGTGCAACTGAACTCTACCCCTTTTTACAGGTAAATAGTGCAAGGTTCCCCAAATTGATTTTGAGCTCTGTTTTTATTTGACCTTCAAGTAGGGGATGAGATGCCTGTCAGCTAATAGCGATTTCTGCATGGCAATTTTCCTGTCTCAGCTGCATTGCACTTTAATGATAAAAGGAGATAAATTGGACCCACACCAAAGAAATTCTTATACTTTTTACCCTTTCCGCTTTTTCATTCAATTTGTGTGCCTTGTCAGCTGATTAAATTGCTCGAGAGAGAGAGAGAGAGAGAGAAAGAGGATAATACTAAATAAGTGGCATTCATCTCCCAAAAGAATTTTTCAGAGACTGGAAAATAACATTAATTAGGCATCTACTTTGTATCACAGTGTGTGAAGCATTTTTATTTCGTCGGCCTCTGAGGTGGATAGCACCCTTCTTATTTTCTCCAAGGCAACCTTTTCTGCTTCCTTTCTAGAAGCCTCCTGCAGTGTGCTCATAGAGTTCCTGATACTTCCTCTCTCATTGCATTGATCACAGTTATTTTAAGTCATAATTTACTGCCTGTTTTTCTTACTCAACTGCTAGTACCTGACAGACCTGAGGCCGTCGGTCACAGTCATCGCCGTAGGGTACTACCTAACACAGTGCCTGGCCCATGGTTGGCATCCAACAAATAGTTGTGTGAATTTGTTGAAATGAAGAATCTTGGTTTTATAGGTGAGAAAACTTAGGTTGATACTGAGTAACTTCTATAGTCACTGAACCACTGAGTGACAGAGGAGACTCCAGAACCTGTGGTTTGATCCTATATCACAGCGCCTCTGTGAATGTATTCCTCTGGGCCTGGGTTTCTTCTGTCATAAAAATGGGGTATTTGTACTGAGTTCCCTGCTTCCCCCCAAATCATGTCTTTATATAATCGGGACCATGAGGATGCCTTTGCGCTTTGGCCTATTTTTGAGCTGTATACATTAGGGTAGAACTGAGCCATTGGACCAAATCTTGAGCTTCTTTTGGGAATTCTGTCTCCCTTTAGAAATACGTTAAATAATATAGTGACTCTGGTTTTGTTAGGTAAATGTAAACAGTTTCAGGAGTAAAGTGGGAAGAGTGTTTGTTGGGTCTGTGTATTTGGGTATAGAAGTAACCTGAGCTGAGGCCATCTTTAATACCCAAGATAATCAGATTTGAGTCTTGCATTACTGAAGACTTTTTTTTTTTTAAAGTTTCTCTTTTAAGTAGCTTATTTAAGTTTATATTGCCAAAACCAGTGCTTTCAAAGGAAAACACACAATGGTGCATATACATCATTAGATTGTAAAATAACCTATGAATATTTTGTAATTTTTATGACTTTAGCAAAAAATATTTAAGCTTTTAAATAGGACGATAAAGGGATCTTAGCTCCTCAAGTTTCTCTTCTGTATCTCTTATTAGTACTGGCTACTCTCTTCTACCCCTGGGTGCCCACGCCCTGCCTTCTATAGTGAAACAACCTGAAGGACACATTAAATTCACTTTAGATTAGTTTTCAAATTTCATGGCTCAGCAGTGGTAAGCTGAGAAGGATTTTTGGTGACACTGATACACTGTCTTGAGAGTAGTTAAGTTTTTAAGGCACAGGCTTTCAAACACATCTCAGAACCCTTCAGAGGTAGAAGTAGGATTTGTAGGATCCGTGGGATGCGGTCAGGAAGTAGGTTAGCCTTTCTACTTCTCCAACCAGACAGCTGTTCTTTTCTCTGTTTTGCCCCAAGGCTTCTCATAGAATTTTGTTTGAAGAAAGGGCTCTGCTGCTTACAACAAAAAGTTTGAAAACCATCACTAAGGAAAGGTAGCTTCAGAAAAAAACCTATCTTTGATTTTTAACTATTAGTATACTCCCAATTAAATATAATCTGAGATTCTAGGAGAATAACAGTTACAAAATAGCTTACTCCCCTGCCTTTCAACAGTTCTTCACGGCCAAAAATGTGGGTGCTGCTCCTTTGTTGCTCTTCCTTACTTCAAACTATTTGAGGAATTCCCTATTTCTAATGACAAAAAAAAGATCAAACAGCTATACTAGCACTTGAACAAAATAGTTAAAATCCTACTGAATTGAATAGGAGAGATGGCATTAGCTTAGTGTATAATATTTAGTTAAGAAATAGTTCTAAATATCAGTGATTTCCTCATATTCCCTTAGAGATCAGAGGCTTTTTCTGGAGGGGAGGAATGACACCTTTTGAGAATAGGGATTCTTTGAGAATAGGATACTATTATTACTAAGCTAATGCTTTTTATTTTATAATATGGGAAATTTGGTGATGTTTCTCCTTTTCCTGAGTCAGTATATCTCCTCATACGGACCAGGTTTTGCTTTATAATCTTTAAAGTAAACTTTTCCTCCTCAGTTCAG
This sequence comes from Phoca vitulina, assembly GCF_004348235.1. Taxonomy (NCBI): domain Eukaryota; kingdom Metazoa; phylum Chordata; class Mammalia; order Carnivora; family Phocidae; genus Phoca; species Phoca vitulina. The sequence continues at coordinate 18,500,555 of NW_022589721.1, read as the reverse complement.
CTAGGACAAGGATTATACTAATAAATGAAAATAGTTCTAATTTTTGATAGAAAATAAATGAGACCACTTAACTCATTTTAGTCATTTTCCTTTGGGTTAGACTTCAGAAGCACACTGCCTTTCATTGATGTAGCATTAAAATTTTATTTCAAATATTTGGGTACAAAATTATTAAAATGTATGTGTATGAGCATGATTCACTTTTTCTTGATAAGTCATGGTCATTCTTGTGAATTTCAGCTACTGTTCTCTGTGGTGATGCTCTCAGGCATGTTGAGTTTCTTTTTTTTATTTCAATTTTTTATTTAAATAGTTAACATATATGATTATATTAGTTTCAGGTCTAGAATTCAGTGATTCATCACTTAAATACAACACCCAGTGCTCGTCACAACAAGTGCCCTCCTTAATCCCCATCACCCATTCAGCCCATCCCACACATCCCTCCATCAACCCTCAGTTTGTTCTCTATTGTTAAGAATCTCTTATGGTTTGCTTCCCTCTCCTTTTTTTTTCCCTTCCCCTATTTTCATCTGTTTTGTTTCTTATTTTTTTTTAAATTTTATTAATTTATTTGAGAGAGAGACACACACACACAGAGAACATGAGTTAGGGGGGAAGAGGAAGAGGCAGAGGGAGAAGCCAACTCCCCGCTGATGCGGAACTCGATCCCAGAACCCTGGGATCATGACCCGAGCCGAAGGCAGACACCCAACCAACTGACCCACCCAGGTGCCCCCCTGTTTTGTTTCTTAAATTCCACATATAAGTGAAATCATATGGTATTCGTCTTTCTCTGACTGATTTACTTCGCTTAGCATAATACCCTCTAGCTCCGTCCATGTTGCTGCAAATGGCAAGATTTCATTCTCTTTGATGGCTGAGTAATATTCTATTGTATATATACACCACATCTTCTTTATCCATTCATCAGTCGATGGACATTTGGGCTTTTTCCATAATTTGGCAGGGCATGTTGAGTTTCATAGGACTGTTTTCCTATTCATTCTAGTTCAAGTTAATAAACATTTAGTGAGTCCCTCCTTCTAGGCTTTTTGTACGCAGTGGGGATACAGAAATGAATGAGAAGTCAGCCAAGATAGTTCATTCAAAGAACATTAGATTGAAGATACAAAGGTCCTTGGAAAACTGAGACTCACCTATAGTAAGGAGATCAGGAGTATGGATAGGTTGTAGGTCAGAAATGTAACACTCCTTTGCCACAATTCGGTAAGTACTAGACTAGAAGATGAACCGAGGGGAAGGTCGGATCCAAGTTAAAGGGAGAGATCTATAGGGCAGATAAAGATCATCACAGAGCGTGCACAAACAAGGCTCCTACCATAGGGAACAGCCTCCATTGTGTGCCCCTGGAACAGCAATTGTGTCTACTGTGCCCAAAGCATAAGAAATAGGAGTCAGGAGAGAGATGTCAGGAAGTTGAGGTTGAGGGCAGGTGTGAAGAGAACTACACGTGGCTTAAGGAGTTGGGCTTCATTCTTCCAGCACTGGGGAAACTTTACGTCAGGAAACTGATGTGATCAGGTATGTTTTATAAATCCTGGTAGCATTGTGGAGAATGATGAAGAATAATATTTCTAGGGGCTCCTGGGTGGCTCAGTTGTTAAGCGTCTGCCTTCGGCTCAGGTCATGATCCCAGGGTCCTGGGATCAAGCCCCGCATCGGGCTCTCTGCTCAGCGGAGAGCCTGCTTCTCCCTCTCCCACTCCCCCTGCTTGTGTTTCCTCTCTCACTGTGTCTCTCTCTGTCAAATAAACAAAATCTTAAAAAAAAAAACGAATAATGTTTCTAAAACTTTGATCATTCATATCCATCTTTGCTGCTTCTGTCATACTTGGCTATGTTACTGGAATGATAAAACAGACTAGTAGGAGGAAGAGGACGTAAGTGATGGGTTGAATTTCTTATACACTTAATGGCCATAGTCTCTGGGTACCTGTGACTGCTTTTTATAGTTTTAAATTTCCTCCCTTGTTAACAGATTATCATTTCACATTGATAATAGCGTGCTTGCCAAAGCAGACTTTTCTCCCACTTCCCTGTCAATATACAGGTGGCTGAAAAATCCAAGTAAAGAGGCCTGGGGGCTGACCATGAGTACATTATGTGACCTTCAGTGATTTGGCTTGGAGACATGTATTTTGATCCTTAGAGGACTTTTTTCCTGGTTCTGGTCTTATTCTAGATCTTTATAACTGAGCTATCCAACAACTTCATGTAAGTGAAATATAACTGCAGTTTGTTTAAAAGATCATAATCACGCATTTAAACACATTTTTAAATTTATTTTAATGTAGGTAATTGGAGTTGTGCTTCAAAAATTTCAGCAGTTCAACAGTATTTTATCTGCCAACAATAAGCTCTTTACTTGATTGCACCATGAAAAAGCTGCTAATGAAACTTGTTGAACACAAAAATGGACTTGAAGAACCAAAAGCCGTCGTTTTCAAATGAAGAATACTGAACGGTTTTAAGCCTCAATGCTTTTTGATCACCACTGAGATTTTCCTCATAACATCAGAATGGCAAGCAGGCGAAAATCCACAACACCCTGCATGGTCCTTGCCAGTGAACAGGATCCAGACCTCGAGTTGATATCAGATTTGGATGAAGGTCCTCCTGTACTTACACCTGTAGAAAACACCAGAGCAGAGAGTATCTCAAGTGATGAAGAAGTTCATGAATCTGTGGATTCTGACAATCAGCAAAATAAAAAAGTTGAAGGTGGCTATGAATGTAAATATTGTACTTTTCAAACCCCAGATCTAAATATGTTTACTTTTCATGTGGATTCAGAACATCCCAACGTAGTGCTAAATTCATCCTATGTTTGTGTCGAATGCAATTTTCTTACCAAAAGGTATGATGCACTTTCTGAGCATAATCTGAAATATCACCCAGGAGAAGAGAATTTTAAGTTGACTATGGTGAAACGAAATAACCAGACAATCTTTGAACAGACAATAAATGATCTGACTTTTGACGGTAGTTTTGTTAAAGAGGAGAATTCAGAGCAAGCTGAACCTACAGAAGTTTCTTCTTCAGGAATATCTATCAGTAAAACTCCAATTATGAAGATGATGAAAAATAAAGTGGAGAACAAACGGATTACAGTTCACCACAACTCAGTTGAGGACGTTCCTGAAGACAAAGAGAATGAAATCAAACCAGACCGTGAAGAAACTGTGGAAAATCCAAGTTCTTCAGCTTCTGAATCGAATACAAGTACTTCCATTGTGAACAGAATACATCCGAACACTGCCAGCACAGTGGTGACCCCGGCAGCAGTGCTTCCTGGGTTAGCACAGGTGATCACCGCTGTATCAGCTCAGCAGAATTCCAATTTGATTCCCAAAGTCTTAATCCCCGTTAATAGCATTCCCACCTACAATGCTGCATTGGATAACAACCCCCTTTTGCTTAACACCTACAACAAATTCCCTTATCCAACAATGTCAGAAATTACTGTTCTTTCTGCTCAAGCAAAATACACAGAGGAACAGATCAAGATATGGTTTTCAGCCCAACGCCTAAAACATGGTGTTAGTTGGACTCCTGAGGAAGTAGAGGAGGCCAGAAGGAAACAATTCAATGGAACAGTACACACTGTACCTCAGACCATAACTGTTATCCCTACACACATTTCCACAGGGAGTAATGGTTTACCATCCATTTTACAGACATGCCAAATAGTTGGTCAGCCAGGTCTGGTCCTCACGCAAGTAGCTGGAGCAAACACCTTGCCGGTCACAGCACCTATAGCCTTGACCGTGGCGGGGGTTCCAAATCAAACAAATGTACAAAAAAGTCAGCCACCTGCCGCGCAGCCAGTTGCAGAAACAAAGCCAGCCACAGCGGCAATCCCACCTTCCCAGCTCGTCAAACACGAAACCGCAGCGGCAAACCCTGACTCATTTGGCATTCGGGCAAAAAAGACTAAAGAGCAACTGGCCGAACTGAAAGTCAGCTACCTTAAAAATCAGTTTCCCCACGATTCAGAAATTATCAGACTTATGAAAATCACAGGCCTGACTAAAGGAGAGATTAAGAAATGGTTTAGTGACACAAGGTACAATCAGAGAAATTCAAAGAGTAATCAGTGCTTACATCTCAACAATGATTCCTCCACCACTATCATTATAGACTCCAGTGATGAAACCACGGAATCCCCGACTGTTGTTACTTCACAGCCTAAACAATCCTGGAATCCTTTTCCTGACTTCACTCCCCAGAAGTTTAAAGAGAAGACCACAGAGCAGCTTCGTGCCCTTCAGGCGAGTTTTCTCAACAGCTCTGTCCTCACAGATGAAGAATTAAATAGGTTAAGAGCGCAAACCAAACTTACCAGGAGGGAAATTGATGCTTGGTTTACAGAGAAGAAGAAATCAAAAGCTTTAAAGGAAGAGAAAATGGAAATAGAGGAAAATAATGCAGGTAGTTCCAAAGAAGAAGCCGGAGAAACTTCTCCCAGAGATGAATCTGGTGCACCTAAGCCAGGGAGTACAGGCAAGATCTGTAAAAAAACACCCGAGCAGTTGCACATGCTTAAGAGTGCTTTTGTGCGAACACAGTGGCCATCGCCAGAAGAGTATGACAAGTTGGCCGAAGAGAGCGGGCTTGCTAGAACAGACATTGTCAGTTGGTTTGGGGACACCCGTTATGCTTGGAAAAATGGAAACCTAAAATGGTACTACTACTATCAAAGTGCCAATTCAAGTAGTATGAATGGTCTGTCCTCCCTTCGGAAAAGGGGGAGAGGGAGACCCAAAGGAAGGGGAAGAGGAAGACCACGTGGGCGGCCGAGAGGAAGCAAGAGAATGAACAACTGGGACAGGGGGCCATCACTCATAAAATTTAAAACTGGAACTGCAATACTTAAGGATTATTACCTGAAGCACAAATTTCTTAATGAGCAAGACCTTGACGAACTCGTGAACAAATCACATATGGGCTATGAGCAGGTCAGAGAGTGGTTTGCAGAAAGACAGAGAAGATCAGAGTTGGGTATAGAATTATTTGAGGAAAATGAGGAGGAAGATGAAGTTATTGATGATCAGGAAGAGGACGAAGAAGAAACAGATGATAGTGACACTTGGGAACCCCCACGACATGTGAAGCGGAAGCTTTCTAAATCAGATGACTGAAATGTAAGTTTTTAATCTGAGTGTATATTCATCAACCACATACATTTAGAATAGTCCCCTTGTATCTGACACCTTCACTTTTGACAGTTTTTTCTAAAATGGTTTTCCTTTTAGCTAATAAGAGGACTAGGGACAGTGACTGTGGCCAAGAGATATGTGATCATTATGAGTGGTCTGATTATTATGATTGTTACGTTTATTATGTAGAATTTAATGCTGCTTTACTTATTTACTTTTTTTATATAAAATGTTTTTTCACTTTGTTTTAAGGGAAAGTTGCCCATTCTCAGAGAAGGGAGACTGGTGGTGGGGGGGATTCACAAATACTAAAGATAACTAAAATGTATTGCTTGCAACCCTCCTTCACTAAAGCTTCATTTTTTGCCTATTTAAGGAAAGAATTCAAAAACGAAAACTAAAAAGAAGGGGAAAAGTGTACCGAAGGACAGACTTACCACAGGGGTGAGGATTGCTCAGTTTTAGGAAACTAGGTGAAAAATGGGTATCTTTTTTTATTCATTGTATTGCCCCCAAACTATTAGGTTTTTAACTAGAGTTTAAAATGCTTTATATGTTAAAATTATTCAGTAATTTTTTTGTTGAAAGCCAAAGGTCTGTTTTAGGCTCTGTGTAAATTCATATTTGCTTAGATGGCATCTGTTTTTGAAAACTGTGATATAAATTATTTCTGTCTTAGAGATCAAAAGGTAAATAACAGATTTGATATTAAATTAACTCATTTGCCTAAAGTGTCTTTTCATTCTTTGATAGAAAATAAACCTGCTACCAGCAGAAACATTGTATTTGGTTAAAAATACATCTCTTGCTATAAAAGAACGAGTAAATATGCTTTAAATCTGAAAGGTTTGGCATGTTCCTTAAATTTTAATTCTTTTATAGATTGAATTAATTGAAATTTCACTGTCGCTGCAAATCAGATACCTGATTTGGAGTTAGGACTTCAATTCTTAATACTTTTAGAATTTAATAGCATAGTTCTGTTCTTTTCTACTCTCTGTTTTGGAGTGTTCTAGGATAAAACTATACTCTATTGAGAATAACACACTTGTTATGAAATGTTTGTATATGTCTATCAGTAGTCCAAAAGCATTTTATTATCAGAAATTACTGTGGTGTTCTCAAACAGTAAAGAAGGAAACGAGACATAGATCCTTATTATCATATGAGCCTATTTACTTACTTTCTTAGCTGTTTGCATCCCTACCCATCCTCTACTTTTATGCTTTGTTATTCTGCGCAGTATTTCCTTAACTCCCCCATGTCTTCCTTGCTGGTTTTATTTATTTTTGCTAAACAATTATTTATAGAGAGCTTAATATGTACCAGGCAATTTTCTTATTGCTTAGCAGTCCTTTTCCAGGCTTTCTTTTCATTAACATTTTTTTTCAAGCAGAAAAACAGATGAAACTAAAAATGCACCTATTTTAGAGTAAATCTCACTGCAGGTTATAGAGCATAATGTAAGTCACAGGAAGTTAAACAGTTTTGTGCAGCTTTATCCTAAAGTACAGTCCTCCGCTTCCTAATGTCAGAAATTTTCAGGACAGGCTTTCTTCTGACCCAGATGCATAAAATATTTTTAACAGGCATTTTTTTTATTGCTAAACACAAGAATCCTCACTCAGCCAAGATTAAATCAACCAATGTGTTGCTGCAGTGAATTGTCCCTGTGGTTGTAGTAACCTCAGCAGTGATTCTGCAGGAGCTGCAATCTTTTAAAAATAATGGGAACTTTTTTGTAGTTTTTGACTTTAAGTTTGTGTGGATAATTCTCATGTTCTATAGTGATACTCTAATGATACTATGATCAAAAAAATACATACAAAGCCACAGTTTTCAAAAAATCGTATCATATATGTTAGACATGCACTTTCATGGTACATATTCAGGCATGCCTTTTTAAAAATATTCAAAAGTCTAAAATTATAAAATACATTAATTAGTAAGTTACTGTTGGCTTAAGAAAATGTTTCATCTTATAAAAGGATTCACCGTAAGTTTCCTCTTAATAGCTATTTCTTCACTTAAATACGGTTCAGTTTACCAAAAATAAGTAACCAAAATTTTTCCAAAATAGTTATTGCAAAAAGTGAAATACATATATATCTTTTGCACAAGCCAGACTTGTATATAAATAGAAAAAATTACAAAAGCCTTTAGATTTCAGTCTGTTTATTACAAAAACTGACAGTGAAATATATACTTCCTACTAATAATTGTTTTTATAAATTATTACATATAGGTGAAAATGTCTATATGCAGAACATATACATAGGAGTTGCACACAAACTCTAGTGCTTTAAACAAGATGTATATAACAAGTGATCTCAGTGGTAATAAGCAAATACAGAGGATGTATTTTCATGGCTAATTTGTATAATTTTTGTTTCATAACTGATAAACATTAAAATATGGTTTTCTTTAAAATTTTAGTTTTTTATTATGTTTTTCTTTTATAGCTGCCTAAAACGTTGGAGGAGAATCAACTCTTCAATGCAAGATGTCTGATTTACTGTGAATGGGCCCAATCTTTGATGACACTGAAAACGTTTTGGGGCATACACATTCTCAAAAAATAGGATCCAATATCCAAAAGAAATGGAACTTAATGTTGTGCCAAAGTTAAACTACTGCATTTGGCGGAAGTTCTGCAATGTAAATAGAACACTAATTAAACAACTTGTAAAAATTCGAATTTTAATATAGTACATTTTTATTCTGATATGATGGAGATGTTCTGATTCCTAGACTTTCTGAGGGGGTTTAATGACCACTAGAGCTTGTCCTCATATTTTGTCCAGCTTAATACTGTATGTCTAGTAAGATGGGCCTTATTGCCTGTATTCTTTGATATGTGATTAAGCTTATAGCTTTGAGTGACCAAACATTTTACAGAGTAAAAATTGTTAGAAACAGGAAAAAGAAAAACCTGATTTATTTCTATGTCTTATTTATCAGGCCCTGCACTAAGATTAAAATTTGTGTGTGGGCTTGTACAATTTCAATGTAAGTGAAAAAAACAGCCTATTGACACATGTTGAAACAGTAAGATTTTGTGATATCATTGGCCCTTAATGATTGGATCTTTAATTGAACACATTCATGGATACCACTATTACTCTGTAATAATCTGTTCATTTTTTTTTATTAGAAGCTGAATTTGCTTTGTATTAAACTAAAGATAATCAATAGTGAAGAAGGAGAAGAAAATGGCATAAGAATTTGGATAGGGTGAAACTCTGAAATATTTTACCAAAAATGTGAAGAAGAACCATATAGTAAATATATACTTAGTGTTTTCTTACAATCATAGAAATCAGAAATGTTTGTACAGTTATCAGATCAGAATTTTCAAGAATTATCTTTCAGGGAAATTCTACTTTATGTAGCAATTTCAGTGAAGAGAGAAAAAATTCTGAACTGATCATAATGAGTTAAAGGTTAGCTTTTCACTTATGAATCATGGGAGTGTTAACTGTTAACTCTTGCCATATCAGGAGACTGAAAGTTCATACTAACTTATAAACGTTGTAAAGACCGGTGCTGTTCATTCATGTTGAGAAGGACCCTTTTTTTGTGACTATAGGATTGTTTTTCAAAATGTGCTTTCTTCATAGAAAAAATGTTCAGTTTAATTAGCTCTGGATTTTAAAATGTTTTTCTGAATGACCGGATGTAGTGGGCTTGGCCAGTTTCTTTTGTCTAATTTAATGAATAATATTAAGCTCTTGTTTTTACCTAAATGTTTGTCAGCTAATGAAATGTTATGAAAAAGCCTTGAATATGCATGCTGCTTTCATTTTTATAAACTTTTTATTTTTTAACTATAGCTTTATTAGTAATTCCAAAATGCTGCAATTTAGCTGATTTCTTCACTCAGACAGCTGGCTTTGTGGGTGGCTTTTTCATACTACTGTTAACTTTTTTAAGAAGAAGCAATGTAAAGACTGTAACAATTTAATGCACTAAACTGTTCTTTCTTTTACACATTCAAAAACTTCTTAAAGCACTCTGTATTATAATAATTAAATTGCTCCCTTTTTTAAACCATTGCTAATGTGGTCTGAGTTTTGTTTGACAATTTTCATATTTTCAAATTTGAAATGTCAAGTATTGGAAATGAAGCCTTTGAATAATACATTTATATTATGTTTCCCTTGCAATATGTCAACTTTGTATAGCCATAAATAACTAGTAGTAATTTTCCCCTCTGTCTCTTTTATAAATTGGCACTTCATTCTGCTCTGATGTTTGCTAGCTTTTAAATATATTTATTTGACAGAGCAAAATTCCTCTTCTCCCGGTTGATTATGTCCTTCAATACAGAATAAAAGTTAGTAGTGGTTAGTAGTTTTCAGTGATTTTTTCCCATTTTATTAACTGAGTTTTTTAAAAAACTGTGGTAGAATACACATAACAAAATTTGCTACTATTTAGGTGTATGATTCAATGGCATTAATTATGTTCACAATGTTGGGCAACTATCACCACTATTTCCAAAACTTTTTCGTCATCCCAAACAGAAACTCTATAACCATTAAGCAATAACTCTGCATTCCCCCTTCCCCCCTGCCCCTGGTAACCTTTAATCTACCTTGTTTCTATGAAGTTGCCTATTCTTGATATTTCAAGGAAGTGGAATCATACAATACTTTTCCTTTTGTACCTGACTTATTTATCATGTTTTCAAGGTGCATTCATGTTGTAGTATATCAGAACTTTGTTCCTTTTTTTTTTTTTTTTTTTAAGTAGGCTCCACGCCCAGCGTGGGGCCCAGTGTGGGGCTTGTACGCACAACCCTGAGATCAAGACCTGAGCCAAGATCGAGAGTTGGACGCTTAACCGACTGAGCCACCCAGGTGCCTCTGTTCCGTTTTAGGGCTGAATAATATTCCAGAGTGTATCTGTGTTTTGTTTTGTTTTTTGTTTTGTTTGAGTATAGTTGCCACACAGTGTTACATTAGTTTCAGGTACACAACATAGTGATTCAACAACCCCATGTGTACATTTTGTTTATCTATTCTTCTGTTGATTCTTCTGTTATCTATTCTTCTGTGACAGACACTTGGGTTGTTTCTACCTTTTGGCTAGAAAAATGCTACAGTAAACATGGGCATATAAGTATCTGTTTGAATCTCTGTTTTCAGTTCTTTCAGATATATATCTTGGAGCAGAATTGCTGAATCAAATAGTTATTCTATGTTTAATTTTTTGAGGGACCATCAAACTTTTCCACAGTGACAAAATGTTTTCCACAGTGTCTGTAACCACTTTACTCCACCAGCAACATACAAGGGCTCCAGTTTCTCTGTAATCTCACCAACACCTTTTATTTTCAGTTTTAAAAAAGTATTATTATAACTATTCTAATAGGTATGAAGTGGTATCTTGTGGTTTTGATTTGCCTTTCTCTAATGACTAATGCTGTTCCACATCTTTTATCTGCTTATTGACCATTTGTATATTTTCTTTGGAGAAGTAAGTGTGTGTTCAAGTCTTTTGCCAAGTTGTAATTGGGTTGCCTTTTGTTGTTGAGTTTTAGGGGTTTTTTGTATATTCTATATGACACCTTTATCAGATATATGATTTGCAAATACAGTCAATTTTCATTATCCACAGATTCTGTTCATAGAAATTTGACTACTCACTAAAATGTATTTGTAATCCCCAAATAAATATTCATGGCACTTCTGTGCTCATCCATGCACATGTGAATGGTGGCAAAACATTTGAGTTGCCAATCTGCATGTTCCCAGATGAAGTTAAAAAAAAAAGGTGGTGCTTTGCCTCTTATTTCAGCTCTCAGATTATAGAAAGCATCCTTTCTGTAGTCTGTTAGTGCCACTTTTTAAGTATTTTTGTGTCTTTTGTTGGTGATTTCGCTGTTTAATATGACCCCCAAGTGTAGTGCTGGAGTGCTGTCTAGTGCTTGTAAATGCAAGAAGGCTGTGAGGTGCCTTATGGAGAAAATACATACTAGACAAGCTTCATTCAGGCATGAATTATACTGCTTTTGGCCGAGAGTTCAATGTTAATGAATCAACAGTGTATAATAAATAAGGTATTTTTAAACAGAAAAACACATAGAACAGGTTATGTATTGATCAGTTTACGAAAGTGTTATGATCAAAAGCTCCCAGGATCTTAACCCTAGGAGCATTTGTTCAGTATTCACTAATTCAGTGTTCATGGTGACATAATAGAACATAACTATTGAGAGGAATGAGAATTGACTGTATTTTCTCCCTTGTGTGGATTGTATTTTCATTTTCTTGCTATTGTCATTTAATGCACAAAAAATTTTCAATTGTGATGAAGTTCAATTTATCTGTCTTTGTTATTGTTGTTGGTACTCATGCTTTTGATGTCATATCTAAGAATCCATTGCCGGGGGTACCTGGCTGTCTCAGTTGGTAGAGCATGGACCCTTGATCTCTGGGTTGTGAGTTCAAGCCCCGTATTGGGCCTAGAGATTACTTAGTAAGAAAAAATCTATTGCCAAATCCGAGGTCATGAAGATTTACCCCTACATATTCTTCTAAGAGTTTTATAGTTACAGTTCTTATATTTAGGTCATTAATCCATTTTGAGTAAATTTTTGTATATGGTGTGAGGTAGAAGTCCAACTTCATTCTTTTGCTTGTGGTAATCCAGTTTTCCCAGCACCATGTGTTGAAGCAACTATCTTTCTCTCACTAAATGGACCTAGCACCCTTCTCAAAAATCAGGTGGCTATATATGTGAAGGTTTATTTCTGGACTCTCACTTCTATTTCTTTGGTCTATATATCCATCCTTTTTCCATGACCACATTGTTTTGATTATTGTAGGTTTATAGTAAGTTTTCAAATCAGGAGTATGAGTACTTAACTTTCTTCTTTTTCAAGATTATTTTGTTTTCTTGGGGTCCCTTGCAATTCATATAAATTTGAGGATTGGCTTTTCCATTTCTGGAAAAAAAGTTATTGAAAATTTGAATTATGAACTATGGAAGCAATTATGTTGACTCTTTAGATTGCTTTGGGTAGTGCTGACATCTTAGCAATATTTGGTATTCCTATCTATGAACATGAGATGCCTTTCCATTTATTTAGGTCTTATTTCTTTCAGCAAGTTTTGTAGTTTTCAGTGTGCAAGTCTTTCACCTCCTTGGTTACATTTTATTCATAGATATTCTTTTAGGCGCTATTGTTATTGGAATCGCTGTCTTAATTTGTTCTTCAGATTGTTTATTGCTGGTGTATAGAAACAACTAATTTTTGTTTGTTGATTTTGTAACCTGCAGTTTTGCTGAATTCATTTGTTAGCTCTAGTAGTTTTCTTGTGGATTCTTTAGGATTTTCTATATGTGGGATCATGTCCTCCTTAAATGGATGTAGTTTTACTCTTTTCCAATCTGGACAGCTATTATTCTTTTTCTCACCTAATTGTTCTGGCTAGAACTTCAAATACTATGTTGAATAGCACTGGTGAAAGAGGGCATCCTTGTCTTCTTCCTGATCATAAAAGAAAGCTTTCAGTTTTGCTATCAAGTATCATTATCTGTGGGTTTTTCATGAATGTCCCTTATCATGTTGAGGAAGTTCTAGTCTTAGTGTTCTGACAGGTGTCATCGTGAAAGGGTGCTGGATTTTTGCCAAGTGACTTTTCTGGCGTCAGTTGAGATAATTGTATGGATCCCCCCCTTCATCTATTAATATGATGTATTATATTGATTAATTTTCTTATGTTGAACCACTCTTGTATTCCTAAGATAAATCCCACTTGGTTATGGTGGCAGGGCACTGGGCGGGACTGACGAAGGAAATGGTGCGCTGGGACCTGGTAAGGTCGGGAAGGTTGCAAGATGAAGGAAGGACTTGGGGGTGGGGGCAATGTGGGAGGCCCATTCTGGAGAGGACCAGCCTGGCTGCAGAGCAGGATTCAGTTAAAGAAATAAGGTAGGGAAGGGATAAAACCTTTAGAGGTGATGGATATGTTCATCATCTTGAGTGGGGTAGGGGGGGTTTTCACAGATACATACCTATGTCAAAATTCATTTTAAATATGTGCCGTTGATTGTTTGTCAATTATACCTCAATGAAGTTGTAGAAACAAGAACACTAAAAAAACAAATAATAAAACAGTATGAGTTTGGTAACAGACTGGAGATGGCTTTGAATGCCTGACTAAGGAATGTATAGTTAGTGAAGTGTCACCCTTTTCTCAAAGTACCTCTAACATCTCCCTTGGGCCAGGAAGGAAAGTAGTAACCTCAGACACTGAGGTTTTGAGGGCTGAATAAAACTTCCTCTTGCTTCATAGAACATCTGGATGTCTGGGTAACTCCAACACCAATTTGAAAACAACCAGTCTTCCCACCCTTGGTTAAAGCCTATGGTCAAAGATAATATTTTGTTGTTCTGGAAGGGAGTATCTTTGAGAGGCAGAAATAGAAATTGAGCGGGGCTCAAGACTGGGATGGGTGTAGAGGTCTGTAATTTCTAAGTATAGTGAGAACAGTCTTACACTCTGGAAGCACCCCTGGGGCTGTGAAATGATGTACCCAAGAGACTAGAGTCTAGCCCAGGGGCTCCCAGCCAAGGCCAGAGCGAAGACCCCCAGCACTCTGCCTGGCACAGTGACTGCCAATTCCATAGATCATACATGTTTGTCTACTTGGCTTCCTGTCACCTCCCAGTCCCACAGCTGCCCCTGAGCCACCAGGAGACCACCAGAACCTTCAGCCTTCAGCTCTTTGAAATGGCAAGGGCATCTCACTCTTTGGCCAGTAGAATCTCTAGGCCAATGACCTGGAATGGAGACACAGAGTGATGCTTGTGATTTTCTTCTGGGGGCTTGAATTGCTCAGGTTTCAGAGGCCATCTTGGAATGTGTGCAAGCAAGGCAGAGAAAGCCATTCTTTTTTTTTTTTTTTTTTAAGATTTTATTTATTTATTAGAGAGCGAGCAAGAGAGAAACAGCATGAGAGAGGAGAGGATCAGAGGGAGAAGCAGGCTCCCCACTGAGCTGGGAGCCCGATGTGGGACTCGATCCCAGGACCCTGGGATCATGACCTGAGCCGAAGGCAGTCGCTTAACCAACTGAGCCACCCAGGCGCCCAGAGAAAGCCATTCTGCAGAGACACAGAAAGAAGAAATGAGAGCCCCTAATCCTTCAGAACATGAGGCAGGGAGAGCCAGCCTCGGATTCAGTTCTCCATGTCTTCATGAAACCCTGCCATTTTGGTTTTGGGGGATAGTTAAGAACATAGACTTTGAAGTCAGATAAAGTTGATGTTGAGTCTGGTCTCTTTTACTCACTACCTGGGACCCTGGACAAGTGACCTCTCAGATCGTATTTCCTTTGCAAAAATGGAAATTATAATGTCTAATTCAGAGGGAGATATTGTGAGAATTATTTAAAATGAAGTTAATAGGGTGTCCACAGCACAACCTAGTACATAATAGATGCTCAATAAATGTTGGTTTCTCCCCTCCTTCTCAGAAAGGACCTCAATATGTGACTTAGGACTGAGAAGTTCTCCTGTCTGCTCCTTCTGCCACTTCCTGTCTATTCAACAAGCATCGACTGAGCAGCTCTGGGCCAAGGTCTGCCTGAGGTCTGAGTTTCCAAGGGTGAGAAAGACACCATCTCTAGTTTCCAACAGTCCATAGTGTGGTAAATGCCACAATGGATAAAAGCATGGAGGAATTAGAGGAAAGAGGAAGGAGAGCTGCCTGGAGGAGGTGATATCTTGCAGTAGGGAACTCAATCACACCCCTTAATCAAAAATCAGATTTTTACAAATAAAAATCTATAAAAACAGATTTTTATCACAACCGACAGAATCTTAAACACTTGCAGAATTCCCTTTTACTTCCTAACAGTGCCCAACACCTAGCTTTTCCCAAGTATGTAAGTTGTATTTAATAGTTACAAAATGCCCTTCTCTCTTATTGGTTTAGTCTCCTCTTTTTATTTTTTTAAGTAGGTTCCACACCCAGTGTGGGGCTCGAACTCACAACCCCAAGATTAAGAATCTTGTGCTCCACCTACTGAGCCAGCCAGGCACCCCTTCTTTTTTTTTTCTTTAATATTTTTTAAATTTATAATTTTTTTGAGAGAGTGAGTGAGCGAGTCTGAGCTGGGGATGGGCAGAGGGAGAGGGAGAAGTAGACTCCCCGCTGAGCAGGGAGGGGCTCAATCCGGGACCCCGGGATCATGACCTGAGCCGAAGGCTGACGCTTAACCAGTTGAGCCACCCAGGCACACCTGCACGCCTCTCTTTTAAAAAAATGACATTATTGGGACACCTGGGTGGCTCAGTCAGTTAAGCGTCTGCCTTCGGCTCAGGTCATGATCCTGGGATCCTGGATCGAGCCCCATATCAGGCTCCCTGCTCATTGGGAAGTCTGTTTCTCCCTCTGCCTGCTACTCCCCCTATTTGTGCTCTCCCTCTCTCTCTCTGACAAATAAATAAAATCTTTAAAAAAATAAAATAAATAAATAAAAATGACATTATCCTAGGGTCTCTGTATCAAATGAGGCAGTGATTTAAAACTTGGGGTCCAGATGCCAGGTCCTCAATACTGATAGGGGCCTTTGAGCTGTTTTCATTATTGCCAAAGGCCCAATGTTAATCACATTTAACCTTTCCCCAGGCTTCCTGGGGTCCCTAACAGCTACCTCTTTGTTTTCAGCTAAAACCCTAACACAGACTGAGGCAATGCTGGTAGGCTCGGGCTGGGCAGAAGCTTGTATTGGCTGTTATATAGGACTTGGATTCAATTTTTTAAAGGAAAATGAAGCAATTATTAGTTAATTAATGCAGTTTTATTGTGTGCACAAATCCTCCACAAATCCTTCCCTCTGGGGGAAAATAAAGGGTTCTGAGTGGTAAAAAGGCAAGAAACCCCTGAGGTCAGTTATCCTGATTTCAAAGGGCAAAGAATCCTCTCTTACTCATAAACTGCCATGCTGTGCCTTCTCGACCACTGCAGCAGAATATCTGGCTCAGGTAGTTGGGCCAGGAGGAGGCTGGGGTGGGGTGGGGGGCACAGGACCCAAGAGGGTGGACATTTCAAAACTAAACAGCCTTAAAAAAGAAGAAAAAAACTGAAAAAAGGTTCTCTCTGCCTGCCTTTGGTTTCTTCTTACTTTGCACCTGAAACAGGAATTTTGAATGAACACATATTACTCACTTGCTATCTGATAGGCACTTTACGTGCATTATTTTAATCAATGCCCATTTCACAAATTGGGTCACACTGCTAGTGAATAACTGAACCAGGATCATGAACCCAGACAAATCTGGTGCTTGAGGCCCTTTCAACATTATGCTGTATTGTCTTTTCTGCTAGAACAGGGCATATTAGGATTAGGGCAAATATCTCTACCCTCTTTAGACTCCATTACTTCTGGATGATAATATTATGGATACCTCTTTTTCTTCTATTTTTCTATAATTTCTGAATTTTTCCTAATTAGGATTATTACATCTCTGATGGGAAAACAAACTTTCTTCTTCTCCTTCTCCTTCTCCTTCTTCTCCTCCTCCTCCTCCCCCTCCCCCCCTCCTCCTTCTTCTCCCTTCTATGGATGAATGCATCAGTAGCTAATGTCTGGAGGCTGTCCTGGCGAAGCCTTCCACTCAAGGCTATTGGATACACAGGCTGGTTCTAGATTTGAGGAGTGATCAGTAGAGAGATGGATTTTGAAACCTTGGGGAGTGGATTATGCTCTCCCAGGATGAGTTTGTGGAATAGAAGATTGGGTTGGAGGAAGAAACTTGTAAGACAAATGGTGGAAGAGGAACAGGTGAGTGAGGAGAAATAGGAGGAAAACCAGGGAAAACCTGCTGTGTAATATGTCACAGTAATATTGTGCTGTGCAATATTGACCAGCATTTTGTCAATAATTTCAATTTTCTAGTCTCCAGGAATGTATAAGAACTCTAGTAAATATTAGTTTTAGACTTCTGGAATTTGGTGTTTTTCTCCAGGTAGAATTAATAGTCTTTGATGGAGCATCCAGAGTAAATTCTGTCCTCCGTTCTATAAATGCGTGAATTCTCTGGTCTTTGTTATTGGTGGTGGTGGCGGTGTCTCTTTTTAGAGACAAGGAGACTAGTGATTGATTTCTGCATTTCCCAGCTCTTAGCCACGGAAAAATGGATCCTAAGCACGTTGCTTAACCTCTCTCGAAACCCCATTAGCTTCATTTGCAAAGTGGGAACCCCTGCGCCTTTCATAAATTGTTGGAAGAGGATACAAAGTGCAAAAAATGTGCTTAACACAGTGCCACGGAGGAATTTTTAAAAAGCTACCCTGGAGCCAGGGCTTTTTGATGCGTGCAGGTAAAGACCTCTGGGTCCATCTCCTAAAACCGAGCAGTCAAACACTCTGTCCCCGGCTTCGGTCAGTCTGTGAGTCAGATAAAAGTCTAAGTTCCACCGTGACTCCACGCCAGCAGCCGGCCAAATCCCCGTTTGCCACCCCCCCAAACTACAAGTCCCAGCATGCCGCGCCCTGGCCTTGGCGGCCCCACCCCTTCTGCGTTGGCCCGCACGAGGGCGCCTCTCTAGGCACCGCCCCCTCCCGATCCCCGGCGGCGAGCGCGCCATGGAGACCGGGTGCTGGTTGCTGGGCGGCGAGTTCGAGGACTCGGTGTTCGAAGAGAGGCGGGAGCGGCGGCCTGGACCGCCGGCGTCCTACCGCGCCAAGCGCTGCGAGCCGCAGGTGAGAGGGCGGGGCTTGCTGGCCTCTCTCCGGACCCCGGGCCTGGCCTCCGCGGGTCCCGGGCGGGGAGCGCTTCAAACGCCCGGCTCCCGCGCCGCCGCCCACGGAACCCAGGTCCTCGCGGTGCCGGTGCCCGCCGCCTCGCCCGGCCGACCCTGCGCCCCCGCAGGCCTCCCCTCCCGTTGTCTTCCCCCTACCCCACGAGGCCGGGACGTTTCCGGAGCCCCACCCGGTGGGCTCGGCCCACTGGGCCCCGAGCTGTCGGCGATTAACTCGCACGGGACGTTTGGCGGGTGTCGCCAAGGCTCGCTATCCTGAAATCTTCAGTAACTCTGTGCGCCCTCACTGAATCTGCAGCCGGGCAGTCAGGGGCCCCAGAAATCCGGCCACCGCCCACTTTCCAAAACTTCTCTGCTCCCCAGACAGCGACGTCCCACCCACGGGCCTGCCCTTGTTCAATGATTCTCCCAACCCACGTCAGCCCCGCTCGCATCGTCACAGCGTTCAATTGTATCCATTTCTTAGAGCACACCTTGAATGCCGCCTCCTCCAGGAAGTATTTTCTGATTCCTCCTTCCGAGCAAATATGTTTGACTTGGAGTGCCCCCCCCGCCCCCCCGCCATTCAGTTTGTATTACAGCACTTGTCAGTAACCTAAAGCTCTTCGACCCGGAGTGCTAAATGATCACAGGAGAGTGGGGGCTTAACTTTATGTCCTCCAGTGCCTGGCAGTTTTCGTTAATAACAGGAACTCCGTGAATATTTTGAATTGGTAGAATATTACTTGGTGTTATTGCATGTATGTAAATCTCATCTCATGTATAAGAACTACAATACTATGTATCAGAAACTTAACCTGTTTCAGGCACTGTGCTAAGTTCCTTTATCTGTATTGTCTTCATTTTTCCTTAAAACCGTTGTATTTAGGGGGCGCCTGGGTGGCTCAGTCGGTTGAGCGTCTGCCTTCCGACCCAGGGTCCTGGGCTCTCTGCTCAGCGGGGAGCCTGCTTCTCCGTCTGCCTGCCACTCCCCCTGCTTGTGCTCTCTCTCCCTCTGTCAAATAAATAAGTAAAACAAAAAACAAAAAACAAAAAAACCCATTGTACTTAAAGATGTCAGGTGCTCAGTAATTACTGAATTATGTTTGTTTTTTTTTTTGTTTTTTTTTTAAATGAGATTTTTTTTTTTTTTTTTAAAGATTTTATTTATTTGACAGAGAGAGACACAGCGAGAGAGGGAACACAAGCAGGGGGAGTGGGAGAGGGAGAAGCAGGCTTCCCGCAGAGCAGGGAGCCCGATGCGGGGCTCGATCCCAGGACCCTGGGATCATGACCTGAGCGGAAGGCAGACGCCAAACGACTGCGCCACCCAGGTGCCCCTGAATTATGTTTGTTTCATTTAACTTATCTTTTCTCCTTATCACATACATTCTTTCAAAGTTACATATACTAGTTGATCGTGTAGACTAAAACCAGGAATGGACTTGGGAAGTTATGTGTGCAGCATTAAAAGCCGTGGTTATGAGATAGGACCCTGCATTGCAGCGTTGGCTTTACCACTTGCTTTCCAAGGTGTTAATTCCTTATTTGTAATTTGGGAAAAATAATATTTGCTGGCTCACAGGGTTACTGTGGAGTGAAATGGGTGAGATACTTGGTCAGGTGTGATGTGCTTACACTTACAAAGTAAAATCCAAAGATCACTTGTCTTTAGGATTTGTTTGGTGTATGATGCTGCTCGTAAACTCAAAGAAGCCTTATTCAAGTCATGTTGATTTCCCTGGGTATAAAACCGGGAGCTTGGGTTAGAAGACTTCTGTTGTCTCTGTGGGACAGAGGTCAGCCTTATCCAGCACTTCACCTCTTTGTTCCACCCTTGCTCACAGTTCTTCCCTCCTTTCTCGTACCAGAAAGGGGGATTTGAAGCCATCCCTGTTCGAATGGTTGCAGGCCTCAGGTTATGTGGGAGAATAGAAACAATCATTTGAAAGCCAGTTTTTCTTGATCATTTCCCAGTGGGATCATGAGAATTGCATGAAGGTTTGCAGTTCGGCAGTTCTTGTTCAGCTGGGATCGGCATTGTGACTGGAGAGCCGTAGAGCACGAAGGGAAATTACGGGTTCAGGACATGGACTTGACTTACATGGTACTTCAGGGACGACAGAAAAACAGCAGTTACCAGCTTTCTTCGCTGTGATGGATCAGGCGAAGGAGAGAAACTTTTACTAAGATAATAGGAGGGTAGTGATACCCAGGCAACACTTTTAGAAATAGAACCAAGCGATTTTGACATGATGGTAGAACCACCACAAATGCAGTTGCGTTTTGATAGCACTTAACCTGGGGATAGACTACGTTCAGCCTCAGTTGTTTTACTGTGAGTAAAAGGGAGCTTGACCTACTACTTTGAAGCTGGAAAAACTGGCACACGGACTGCTTTTTGTTTTTTGTTTTGTTGTTTTGTTTTGTTTTGGGTCTCAGTTCTCAGCACTCACTCCATCACCTGGTTCCTAGAACTCAGATTGCGCAGTGGTCACGCCATCATCGACCAGGGCTCACAGTTCAGGGCTCACAGGTACAGCGGCAGAGACGTCCCTAAGTCTCCCTCATCTCCAGCCTAGCGCGCGGCCCCTCATCTCCCCGCGCCGGTCCCCAGCCACACCTCGCCTGAAACGTTTTCATAATCCTCTCAGGCTCCGGGCCAGCGGCGCCGCCAGCAACGGGCCCGATCATATAAGGAAAATCCTGCGAGCTCATCTGCGGGCTACACTGGGGACTCGGGGACTCCCTGCCCTCCCCACACTCGCTACCCTCTGTCGGACGCCAATCGCCCCCACCCCCACCCGGCGCCCAGTCTCCGGGTCTCCCCGTCTCCCCGCACCTCTCAGGCCCAGGGGCCTGAACTTCGGCCCCTCCGCGCAGCCGCACCCCCGGACTGCTTTTTGTTACACCTGTTTTCTCATCTTAATGTTCTTTACTCATTAGCCGAGAAATGCCAGTCTCGCTTTCCTTTCTATCAGTAGAAGAGCGAATAAAATATTCCAGATGGGCATTTCCTCAGACTTCTCTTCTACAGGTCCTTGGCATTTGATTGGAATGGAAACCTCCTTGTAGCCTTAATTTCAATCTCTTTGGTTAGATTCTACTTTTTGCTTTTATGATATTTTCATAAAAGCGCTATAAGCAAAGGTAATTCCTCTTTCCTTTGTCCTTTCCATAAAGAGTTGTCAATCCCTGTTCCATCCACTCTAAAAATGTCTCTACAGGGAAACCTGTCTCAGTCTAAAGAAGCAATGGGAACTGTGCTGGTTAAAATGTAGCTTCCCAGGCACCACGACTCCATCTTGAAATGCTCTAGATAGAACCATATATGTCTGTGCTGCTTTTTCAGTTGAGAGGTTTCTTATTATTGGTATGTTTATTACTCATGATAATTTCAATTTGAAAACTGAGCCATTGCTAAAATTGTCATTCTTCTTGTTGGATGTTTTCCTGTGAGTCTCATCCTAAAGAAATATATATATTTTTTAAGATTTTATTGATTTATTTATTAGAGAAAGCACATGCACAGAGTGTGGGAGAACATGAGTTGGGGGGAGGGGCAGAGGCAGAGGGAGAAGCAGGCTCTGGGCTGAGCAGGGAGCCTGATGCAGGGCTCGGATCCCAGGATGCTGGGATCATGACCTGAGCCGAAGGCAGACGCTTAACCGACTGAGCCACCCAGGCGTCCCAGAAGTATGTCAATTTTTGAGGCTTAATCAATTATGAATGGGAAATTGCTTTGACTTGAGTATGAGGGGGAAAAGCATAACTTAATTCTCTGTAATATGCTATTTTCACAATTTCTAGTGGTTTTATGAAGAAACAGAGAGCAGTGATGATGTTGAAGCTCTAACTTTGAAGAAATTCAAAGGGGACCTCGCCTACAGACGGCAAGAGTATCAGGTAGAATTCAACATATATAAGGTTGCACTACTTGAAATAGGCTCTTGTTCTATCAGTTATAGCATATTAGTTATGAACGTGTTGTTTGTGAGGGTGAATTTAATCTTCTGTGATAAGTGTTTGTAATCTCAGAATCCCAAGTTTCTGTCCTTTTCTACATGGCTCTGTATCACTTGTTTTGTTTCCTTGCCTACAATATAGTGATCTTTTTGGGATCCTTGCAGGTCTGTTTCCCCAGGTTCTGTGTCTCCTCATTCTGTGGGAGCCTCTAGCACAGATGCCCCATGGAGTCACAGGGGCAGAGCACCCCAAAATGTGTGAGAAAAGGGAAGAACAAGTAGATACTAGGTTGCTTTACATATAAAATTTCATTTCTTCTTCACAAGAGTCGTTGTTGTTTTGCTGATGAGAGAAGGAAGGTTGTATAGCAAGTTAGTGGCAAAACCAGGATTCAAACCCTGGTCTGTTTGGCTCCAAAATGCTCTTCCTACTGCACGGTGTTTCCCATGGTAGTAGTGGTTATATTCTCCAGCCATTTCTTTTCTACCTTTTAGAAAAATAGTACTGACAAATACTCAAGTCTTCCTCAGTTCATTGTAGAGTCGGTTATAATAATATTCTGCCAAGAAAAAATCATCCCTATAACTGAATCCTTTCTTCTATATTTTTGCCTCTCTTTTTATCCCTTCTCTTCATTTCCTTTATTTAACAAATAATTGGCAGAAAGCACTGCAAGAGTATTCCAGTATCTCTGAAAAATTGCCATCTACGAATTTTACCATGAAAAGGGATGTCCAGGAAGGCCAGGTTCGGTGTCTGGTCCACCTGGGAAGGCACACAGAAGCACTGGAGATTGCTACAAACTTGGTAAGTGGTTTCACTGCTTACATTCCTTTCGCTTTCCTGGGATTGTTGAATAGTTTGTTTTCTAAAACAAAAGAACAAACAAACAAAAAAACTTGCTAGCAGCAAAATCTGTGGGTTTGCTTAAGTAGAAGAAAATCTTTAGTGGTATAAGAACTTTATAATGATGAACAGTTCGGAGCTCTAGACAGTCATTTTCTTGTAATATTTTTTTCTTTCCTGTGTTATGCTCAAAATTCTTCATTGCCTGAAAATCTCATTTGTAAAAAAAAGGTTTTACTCTTGTTAGGAGTAAGTGTTCAGAGTAGGAGGATCATCAGTAATGTTTTTCTCTTAAAATTTTTTTTTTTAAGATTTTATTTTCCAAAATTTCTATAATGAACATGGATTACTTTTGTAAACAGGAAAAAAATTACCCAAAAAACCCTAAATATCATACTAAGCCAACCTTAACAGCCTTTTTTATTCTTAAATGGAATTCGCAGAATCCTTTTTTAAAGGGGTAAAGAAAAGCAGTTATTTGCAATTCTAGATTCTGCTTGTTTTTGTTTTCAGATGAAGGCATTTTTATTTACTTCTGGTTTTTCTGTGTTTAAATTTTATATGAGGATTGGTCTAAGTTGACCAATCTTAGTTTATAGATGACCAGTTTTCTTCCTCAGAGGGAATTAATGAGGGACCCAGACACTGATCTTGAACCCTGCAGATCAGGCCGACCAGAGGTCAGCCTAAAGTATGCATGCAATTGAGCCGTCCTCCTCCATGTCATTAACTAAGAAAAATCCCTAAATTTACTTGCCAATGGGGTTCATTGCCTGCGACCTCAGCCTCTTGCAGTGAGAGCAAACCTTAGAAATTGTCTTTGGGATGTGGAAAACAAGCTGCGTCTTGTTCTTTTTCTCCCCTCTAATAAATGTGCGTTAATTCTCAAGCCGGAGGGTAAGATTACCTTGTTCAGGAAGCACATGGCCCAAACAGTGAACTTGGTGTTTAACAGCGTTAACAGCGTTCATTCTCAGTCGCCCGGGTCTGCAAATTAGCCGCAGCGTTGGCCCTTTTGGTACCTTTTTCTAGACATCAGGCCCCGGTCCTTCGTTCCTGTTCTGTGCTCTCTTGTCACCTCTCTCTTCCTGGCATCTCTTGCACGTCACTGCTCTGCTCCTCCCTGCCTAACCTACAGAAGGTGGTGGCAGCAGGGTTAGCGTCTGGATCATTCCTGTGGTTCCTTCCAGCTTCGGAAGTCTGTTTCTGCGGCTCAGAGAAACATCTGTTGCCTGTCAGCAGATGCCAGGTGTCCAGAGCTTGGGATGTTACGAAGCAGGAGGAAGGACCAGTCAGAAGATCTTCAGCTCCCCTGGCAGGACTGAGAACTGCCCATCAGGCTTCTAGGCACCCTGTTGGGGAAGGAACCAGCAGTGTAGGCCCGTGGGTCTCCCCCTTTTTTGGGTCTCTTCACATGATTTCAGTGGAGCCTACCAATTTTGCAGTTTCTCACTGCTTGGTACCCTGGGTTTTGTTTTATTTTTAAAATTTCTTCCCTACTTACAGACCTTTCTGTTTTGTTATTAGCTCTGTCCTGTTTCTGTTTTTGTCTCGGTAGTTATCATCCTTTCGTGTTCTGTGGGGGACAGGTCGGTATACAGCATTGAACAAAATAGACAGCTCGTCCTGGAGTGCCTGTTGGCATATGAACACTTTATGCTCACAACTTCTAATTCATCTCTCTTCTTCATGATTTTTGGACAAAATTTGTAATAGAACTTATATTTTATTTCTTATTTAAATAATTAAACATCTTACAGTAACTGATACGCTTATGTGATAAGCTGTGGTTAAGGACATTGCTTTCCTACGGTAAATGACTCTTTTAAATGTGTGCACTCTACAAACATTGATTTCAGTCTCACCACGTGCCCGGTTCTGGGTTCAGTGCTAAGGTGACAGATGAAGCATATCCATACCGTGCACATACACTGTTCACCTAGAGGGAGAATCCTAAGCCAGCTAACATGCGTCAGCTCTTCTAAAGTACCCTTCGTTCTTTGCCTTCTGGTATGGCTGACTGTAGCTCTGCTACTTACTAGCTGTGTGACTTCAGGCAAGTTCCCTAACTTCTCTGTTGTGACTCAGTTCCCTCTTCGATGAAATGGGGATAATGGTAGAATCCATTTTAAAGGATTGTCATGAGGATTAAGTGAGTAAATCGCTTAGAATAGTGCCTGGCATATGTTCGCACTCAATAAATATTAACTCTTGTCATCATTATTGCATTTCAGAAGGAGTTGCATTATTCTGGAAAAATAACACGAAGTCATTTAAATGGAATTTAATTTCCAGAGAGTTATTTACTATTTATGCTGTAAAAACCCTCCCATCAAAATTATGGTTTGGGGGCACCTGGGTGGCTCAGTTGTTAAGCGTCTGCCTTTGGCTCAGGTCATGATCCCAGGGTTCTGGGATCAAGCCCCACATCGGGCTCCCTGCTCAGCAGGGAGTCTGCTTCTCCCTCTCCCTCTGCCTGCCGCTCTGCCTACTTGTGCTCTCTCTCTCTGTCAAATAAATTAATAAAATCTTAAAAAAAAAAAATCATGGTTTGTATGTAACAGCCTCTACCCCAACATACATTCTCGATATGAAATGTTACTAAACAGCATAAAAAGCATTATAGACTAGTTGCAGAAGAAAGGTAGCATTTCCTAAAATCTGTATGTGTTGTTCTCCTTATAAATAAAAGACATGAAGATTAATTAGTTACTGAACATGTGTTATGTCCAAGGGGCTATGCTCTGTACTAGGAATTCAGCAATGAACAACAACAACAGCAAAAAAATGAGAGAAGTCAAAAGGCAAGAAACAGATTCTTAACTATAGAGAACAAACTGATGGTTACCAGAGGGGAGGGGAGTGGAGGTGGGGGGATGGGTGAACCTGGTGTTGGGGATTAAGGTTTTTGCACTTTTGATGAGCAGAGGGGCATGTATGGAGGTGTTAAATCACTATATTGTATACCTGAAACTAACATAACACTGTATGTTAACTAACTGGAATTAAAACAAAGTAAAAAGAAAAAATTGTAGAAGTTTTCTGAAGGGAAAACTCAGAGAAGAATTTTATGTGTGGTCAGAGCTGATTGAGGTTGAAATGAATGAATTTTAAAAAGTAAAACAAAAACCCCTTTTGGAATCTAATGGTCTGTTAGGAAGGACAGAATACAAAACAGTAGTATGAATAAAACCAGTTGTATTCTGTCATTGGGAAGGTGCAGTATCACCAGATAGGTCGCATGGAGCTTTATTTTCTGTATTATCACTTAATATATAAATATTTAGATTCTCCCCAAGCTTTCACTCACTGACCTGTTTCTTCAGGCTGCATACTGGGTAGTTTTACTTGCATTTCTCGCCCATTGTAATGTTGTGCGCAGGAGCTTGATCTGGATACTAGTAGGCCAGGTTTTCTTTAGGCTTAAAATTAACTGAAAGGTAATTTTAGTCTGCCATCTGCTCTCCACAGACTAACGTAGAAAAAGAAGCCTTGTTTTCCCTAACCCACAGGGCTTTTGCCATATGTCAAGTTAGGCAAGAGGTGGTGGCTCTGGTTAAAGAGACTTGAAAAGCATTTTCTGATCAGAAGGAAACCAAGCAACCCCTTCTGGCCAAAAATAATTGGCCTTGGTAATGGTTAACAGGGACGGCATTTGGATTCAATTATGATGCCTCATGAAACACTGAGAGCTTCAGGGCTATCCTGTTTAAGATGTCTAAGCCAAGTCAAATTTGGAAATGGAGTCCATTTGAATCCTCAAGGAAACTGCCATTTGGATTATTAGGAAGCCTGGAATATTAAAATGGAACCATTACCCCAGGGTAAAAAAAAGTTGGCTTGGGTCTTTCAGCTGTCTGGCTAAGACAGTAAAGATTACAATAAAAATTGAACATAAACTGACATTTATGATTTGGGTGCTGAATTTTGTCAGGCCACTGTCACATGAATTATGCTATGGTTATGACAGGATGTTTGGGAGTGTCTGGTGGTTATTTTGGTCGGTAGTATGTGTTTCTCTAGGTTTATAGCTTCAAACAGTTGTCTCTACTTGTAGCTATTGAAAGATACGTCTCATTTACAATATACACAACTTGGGTTTTTAGGCATCTCCGTTTTTACATGGAAAACGTTCCGCAGTTTAAAGTTTTTAACTCTTGGGCACCTGGCTAGCTGAGTCGGTGGAGCATACAAGTGTTGATCTCAGGGTTGTGGGTTCGGGCCCCACACTGCGTATAGAGATTGCTTAAAAATAGAATCTTAAAAAAATAATAAAGTTTTTAATTGTTTTTTCTCCTTAGGAAAATAAAGCAACTAACACAGACCATTTAACCACTGTGCTGTACCTCCAGTTGGCTATTTGCTCAAGTCTGCCGAACTTGGAGAAAACAGTTCTCTGCCTACAGAAACTAATTTCTTTGCATCCGTTTGATCCTTGGAACTGGGGCAAATTGGCAGAGGCTTACCTGAATCTGGGGCCAGCTCTGTCAACATTATGTGCGTCATCTCAGAAACAGAACAATTTCACCTCCAGTGACAAAACTATCAAATCCTCCTTTCCACACTCAGGAAAAGACTGTCTTTTGTGTTTTCCTGAAACGTTGCCTGAGAGCTCTGTGTTTTCTATGGAAGCAAGCAGTAGTAATAACCAGAAGAATGAGAAAGCTTTGAAAAATACTCAAAACCACGTGGCAGAGAAGAGAGAAGCAGAGTTGCTAGAGACTCAGATGAAAGCATGTGCCTCTTTTATACGAACCAGGTAAGTGAAGAATGGATTAAACAGCACACGGTACTAGGCCCAGGGTAAAGGTGTGATTTTTCTAATTTTAAGCTTCAAAAAGTCCTAGGATAGACATTTGGCTTGTTTTTTAGCTTTTTTTTTCCCCTATGGTCTAGATGGAATCCTTTGAACATGTCCTTTTAGTATGTAAGATTTAGAAACAAAACTATATTTGCTCAAGAATATGATTTGTATCATCACTCAAGATAAAATGTTAAAATTGGAAAACATTAAAATTAGGAAAAGAAAATTAAATGTATAAAACATTGACAAAGGGGAAGAAGTATTTTAAACAAGGAATTTTTCACTTGTAGGTTCCACAGAGATCTACTAAAGACAAAAATTGGCTCTTGTGTTTGGATCACTTTTGACAATATGAATAAACAATGTTTAACTCATTCTACAGAGAATTCCCATGATTTAGGGACTTCAAACACTTTAAATCCGTAGTTATAAGAGTTTAAGGGAAAACAAAGTTTAAGGGAAAGGGGAACATACACTTGACCAAATTCTATACTTTATGAGAGAAACAGATTCTCTTAGGTCTCAGGTGATGCCAAAAGAGTGGTGGTGTTGTTATTGTTTTTAACTCTGGAGAATTCTAGAAATATTAACAGTGAGGCTTACTGAGAAATGCTATCTATGAAGCAAATTGTAAACTTTATTCAGCAAATGTTTAGTGTTGACTACATTACTTTGATTCAGAAGTACATTGAACCAGTGGTATGCTGGGCACATGCTGGGTGCTGGGATCATAAAGATTCTTAAAAAGAGGCCCTTTTAGCGGCGCCTGGGTGGCTCAGTTGGTTGAGCATTGGCTCTTGGTTTTGGCTTGGGTCATGATCTCTGGGTCATGGGATCAAGCCCTGAGTCGGGCTCCCCGCTCAGCAGGGAGTCGGCTTGAGGATTCTCTCTCTCCCTCTGCCCCTCCCCCCGCTCGTGCTCTCTCTCTAAAAATAAGTAAGTCTTTTTTTTTTTTAAAGGCCCTTTCCTTACACCACTCAGTGTGCTGAGGACAGTACACGTGTGGTCAGTGACAGGTGGCCCGGGCACTAACGGGGTATTGGTAGTGGGAGCAGACCCCTACGGGAGCTGTCCAGTGTAGCAGGAAGAAGGAAGCTTTACTGGGGGAGCGACGCTTCTGCCAGATGTTTCTGGGAACCTTCATCAGCTATAGAGAGAAAGGTGTACTGGAGCTTTGTATGCGTTGTTTCATTTTAATCCTACCCCTCCGTGGGGCGGACGTTGGCACCCCCTTGTAGAGACCAGGGAACTAACTCAGCATTACGCCCAAAGTGGCACAGCCATGAAATGCTGCCATGATTGGGACCCCGGCCTCTGAGTCCACAGCTTGTGTGCTTTCCGGGGCATCTTGCTGACTCTGGACCATTCCCCAGATGAGAAGAGGCAGGCTAGGTAAAGTGGAGGAAAGCACAGCCTGCGGGGTGGAAGGGCCGCTGGGGCACAGGGTCGTCCCAGAGGAGGTGCGGTGACAGCAGCCTTGGTGGTGGAGCCGAGAGGGGGCCGCAGACCGCGATCCAGGATGACACGGTGAGGGGGTGGGGGGTCAGGGCTCACCGTAAGCAACCTAATAGATTGTTACTGAGTGAACGGGTGTGGCCCCTCCCCTTGCTAGTGGTCTGGCCTTGCACAAATTACTTAAACTCTCTGCTCTCTGGTTCCTTCATCTTCATCTTCATGGAGAAAGGGGGAAATGCCTTGTCCATGGAGTGGTTTGAATTCACGTGTCTGAGCTCTTGGTGTAGTGCCCAGTACACGGGCAGCATTCAGTAAAGGCTGTACTTCTGTTAGCCTAAGATGTTAAATGTCATCTTAAAGGATTTGGTCCTTATGCTGAAGGCCTGAATAGTATTTGAAGGTTTTAAATGTCCAAGCGGTGTGACAAGAGCTGTGATTTCGAGAGAGAGATCTGGTGGCTGGGAGGGGATTTTGGAGGAAGGAGTTGGGATCCCGAGACACCAGTGAAGGAGCTGTAGAGTCATCGGTGGGTGTCGATGAGGATCTGACCTAGGATAGTGCACTGGTAATAAAACGAGGACATGGACATCACTGCAGGATGGGATAGACGGAACCTGGTGACCAGCTGAGGGTGTGGGAAAGACAGGGAGGGGAGAGTCCAGGACGAGTCAAGAGTCTACCTTGGGTGTATGGGTGGATGGTGGCACCTTTTGAGGAGACAGGACACACAGGAGGAGGAGCAGAGCAGACTTAGGGTGAAAGTAAAGATTTTGGTTTAATGTGCTGAGATTCAAGTACCTATAGGACATCCCGTTGGAGCTTTTCCCTAGGACGAGTTGAGCTCAGAAGAAGGGAGCTAGAGATGAAGGAGTTTCAGGAAGGAGATGAGCAACCAGATGATGGTGAGAAGTCAGGTAGGATCGACTCTGAGGAGAGGATTTGAAAGTGAGGAGGTCATTTGCAGCCCTTGAGAAGGCAGTTTGAGTAGCAGTGGGTGACAAGGCATAGGGCAGAGGGCTGAATGAACATGAGACGGAAGAGGCAAGTGTAAGCTATATTTTCAAGTACTTTCAGGAGCAAGAGGGGAAAGCAAGGACATCAGAGATAAAAGGGGTCACAAATGTACATGCTTCCAGAGGTCAGGTAGGTAACATAAGCAGGTTTGAGTGAGTTGGGGGAATGTGGGTCAGAGCATGCTCTCCTACCAGACTCTCCGGTGACTTCCCATTGCCCGAACATAAATGCCCTGCTTCTTTCCATGGCCTGCGAGATGTTGACCTTTCTCATTTACTACAGTTTTTTGTCTCTCTGTTTCAGCCACAGTGATCTTCATGATTTTCAAACACATTAAGCTAATTCATGTGTCAGGGCCTTCTTCCCCCAGATATTGTGGTGGCTGGCTCATCATTTGGTCTTAGCTTGAGTGGTAACTCAGAAAAGCCTTCCTTCACTGCTCCACCTGAAGCAGATACTTTATCCACCCTGCTTGGATTTTTTTTTTTTGCACAGCACTCCTCACTACCTGAAATCATCTTATTTGTGATCTCTCTCCTTCCATTCCATGAAGCAGGAAGCTGTTTTGCCTACCAGTATCTCCCAATACCTAGAATAGTGAGTGGTCCATTCAAGACATGGAATGAGTGAACAGGAGAGCTGAGTGCTAGTGGGAGTAGCAATAGGGACCAGTGAGGCCTGAGGGAAACTGGAAAATCTACACATTCAATATTTTTTTGAAGATTTATTTTTTTATTAGAGAGAGAGAGCGCGCGCCCGCGAACGTGTGAGTGCGCAGGAGCCTGGAGAGGGGCAGAGGGAGTGGAAAGAATCTCAAGCAGACTCCCTGCTGAGCACAGAGCCCAATGTGGGGCTCGATCTCACCACCCCGAGATCATGACCTGAGCCGAAATCAAGAGTTGGCTGCTCAACAGACTGAGCCACCCAGGCGTCCCCACATTCAATACTTTAAAAAAACAAGAGAAGGAGCATGTGGCAAGGACAGGAGGGAGGAGGAAAGAGAAGACCAGGTTATGCTTATGATGGGAAGTTAGTGGTGAGGCAGTCCAAGGAGGTCATCAGAGGCTTGTCAAAGATTTGACCCTGCTTCTGGTAATTAAAGTATGCTGCAGGATCTAATTAGTCCTTGAGGTCGAGTGGCTGTGGGTTCGGGGGGATTTCAAGGGTCACAGAACACTGACTTCAAAGGAGCACATCCTGACATTTTGTGAGGAGGAGCCTTTGATTGGGAAGCTTGTCCTTTTCACTCCAAATTGTTTGTGCTTTCAATCACTTGACTTCTACAGGAAGCCCTTTTGAGGTTTTTCTCCCTAAAGATTTCTTTGAGAAGCATTGGTCTATGAATTTTAGAAAAGATGACTCTCCAGTGCAGTTTGCTCAATTTGCTCAAGTGGGAAGCTTTAGGGATTCAAATGAAGGTGAGTACCTTCCTTGAGCCTAGTTGGATTCCCATCCAGCCCAATACCTGTGCTCTCTGCGAACATTTCCTCACTGCTTTGCCTTCCCTGTTGCACACATGTTGGGACTTACTGTTTTTCAGGCTCTTGCTTCAGCTCACTCAGCCTCAGCAAACATCATTTGCTTTGGAGAGGAACTTAAGGACTCAGCAGGAAATTGAAGATAAAATGAAAGCGTTCAGCTTCAAAGAAGACACTTTGCTGTTGATAGCTGAGGTGGGTTTATGTGAACCAAGGCAGCAGAGGTATATTTCCTGGCTCCAGTACCGTTTTTTAAAAAATAGCCGAATCTCCTCTACTAAGGGACTTTTTCCCTGCTTTACGTGCCTTTTGATCACTTAATCCGCGAAAGCGGCCTCTTCGTCATCTTTCTCCTGCAGGGTGCTAGGGGCGGGGGCTGTTTCATTTTCCTGTCCGTGCTTGTTAGTACCTGCCTGCTTGCACATCATAAATGCCCAGTTATTGTTTTTTGAGTGCTGATTAAACGAATGAATGAATGTTGACATTTCTTGCAGCATTTCTGTACGTTTTTCCTTCATTTGTCCTCATAACACTCAGAACAGCCTGTGGGGACAGGTGGAGCTGGGAGCGAGGCTCAGACAGGTTGGCACCTGCCCCACATTTTAAGCTGCAGAGCTAGACTGGAGCCTGGCCCACTACAAGTCCATTTTCTTTCTGTTCCACCTTTCTGCTACCTTGATGGTTGCAGAGAAATTCAAATGTCAGGGTTTTTGGGTTTTTTTTTTTTTAAACTTTATTAGCTTTTTTTTAAAAGTGATGTTGAAATTACTTAAGATAGCATTTGGAGATTATCTGTGTTTTTATTTAAGTTATTCACACTAGTTCCTGTTAGTATGTGACTGAAACTTGATAGTTCAGGTACTTTTCCCATGAAATAAGTCTATATCCATATCCATCCTAACATCATTCTTTCAAGAAATACTTATTGCTCATCTAAAGTGCCAGCCTTCTTTCTTCCTTCTCTAAACTAAGCGCCCACTTGGACCCCTTTTCCCTCTTATGGGACCACAGTCTCCTATCACTTTTCTCTGAGCCTCTTTCAGCCTTTCCTTTGAGCCCACAGACATGCGCAGCAGATAGCCTGTCCCTCTTAAGTTTACTGTAGCCTTTCCTTAGTCTTTGTTTTCCTTCATCTTTCTGGTGTCCATAGCTGTTGGCCACCTGCTTTTTGTTTACTCTTCCCTTTACTTCCGAGGGACCACAGCAGTCTGATTTTCTCCTGTATTCTTAATATTCCTCTGCCTCTTGGAACTTCCTAGTTTCCTGTGTCTTAAGTCATGACATTCTCTGAGGTTCCACTTAAGTTCTCTGTTCTCTCTGCCATCTCCCACAGAAATCGTAACCACACTCATGGCTTCAGTTGTCACCTCTGGGTTGGTATTACCCTCTAATCTATATCTCTAGTCCTATCTCTGAAACACTAGTCTCACATCTCAGACTAGTTACCTCCTAAGTGACTCATCTGAAATGATTGATGATCCTGCTGTCACTTCAGGTACAAAGTTCTAAAATGGAGCTGCTCATCAAAACACTTTCTGGTCAGTCTTCTGTCAGTATCTAGCAGAGAGGAGCTGGAGAGAACCATCTCTTCATTCTAGACTTTGTTTTTTTCATCAGTCCTGTCTGTCATTCTTTTATCCAGAGCTGGGACCTCGCTAGCTGGGGGCCATCTCCTCTCCAGTCTCACCTCTAGCAGGCGCCCAGCCGCCCTTCCTTCAGGCCCACCTTCCATTTCTCTTGCACCACCGGCACGCTCGTCCTTACGACCTCGTGCTCGGCTCACAGTGACCTCCTGGCTCGGCTCTCCTCGCATCCGTGCTCTCTCCCCTCAGATCCGTCTGAAACAGTGCTGCTGCGGGGTTTACCTCACAGCCTCGCTTTGAGCGTATTACCTGCCTGCTCGAAAACTCAGCACGTGTGTCCCCATCACCTTGGAGGTCAGGTCTAGTGTAGGGGCCTCCACATGATATCCAGGCCCTTCCAGAGAGTAACTCCAAACTTAGGACCTCGTAATTCCTTACACAAATCTTTTGCATCCTCTAGATTCATCTGCCACGTCTAACAGCCTTGCCATGGGTAGTCTCATCTCCACCCACTGACTGTATTCCCATCCTCAGAGACCCGGCCGAAGTCCCACATCCTCTAGGAGGCTTTCCCCAAACATTCCTGTCTGTGGCAAGGACTCCCTCCTCTGAGCTCAGGGAGAGTCAGTGCTTGAATAGATAGCACTTTGCCAACCCCCCCCCCAACAAAATACAAGAATATGTCTTACCTTTTCAACTAGATTTTAGGTTTCCTTATAATAAGGTTATCCTTACAAAGAAGACATTCTCCTTACCATGTTCAGTGTATCTGTGGACTGCATGGAATAGTAGTTCTCCACTTGGACAATGCATGTGAAGTACCTGTGGAGCTTTTTAAAAAAGACAAATGTCTAGGCCCTCATTGGGATTATAATGTACATTTCATTTTGTGCTCTGTTAATCTTACTTCGTGACATGAGCATGACCCTGTGTCCTTAAATATCCATTGATTGCATACTTTTTTTTTTTCTTTTTATCGTTGTTTTATTTGAATTAGGATCTAGGGGCACCTGGCTGGCTCAGTCGGTAGACCGTCCAACTCTTGATCTCAGGGTCGTGAGTTCAAGCCCCACGTTGGGTGTGGAGCCTACTTACAAAAAAAATTAAAGGATCCATATAAGATCCACAGACTGTATTTGGTTCTTCTGTCTCTTATATCTCTTTTATTCTGTAGCAGCTCCCCTTCTCTGCTTTTTTTAGGATAAAAAATATATATAACATAAAATTTGCCATCTTAATCATGGTTTAGTATACAGATCATTAATTACATGCACAGTGTTGTGCAACCATCAGCACTATTTCCAAAATTTTTTCACCATCCCAAACAAACTGTGTAACCATTAAGCAATAATTCTCATTTCCCCCCCCTCCCAACCGCTAGTAACCTCTAATCTACCTTCTGTGTCTATGAATTTGCCTATACTAGATATTTCAAATAGTGGAATCCTATCTATAATATTTGCCCTTTTATGTCTGGCTTATTTCACTTAACATAATGTTTTCAAGGTTCATCCATATTGTAGCATGTGTCCGAACTTCGTTCCTTTTTATGGCTGAATAATATTCCACTGTATGTACATACACACCACGTTTTGTTTATCCATTCATCTGGTAAATGCCACTTGGATCATTTCCGCCTTTTGGCTATTGTGAAGAATGCTGCTGTGAACTTTGGCGTACAAGTATCTGTTTGAGTTCCCGATTTAAATTCTTCTGGATATATACCTAAGAGTGGAATTTGGTGGGTCACATGGTGATTCTGTTTAACTTTTGGAGGAATTGCCAAACTGTACATTTCACTTTATACTCTGTAATTTTTACCTAACATTGTGACGTGATCGTGACCCTGTATCTTTATTTTTTTTTAAGATTTATTTATTTATTTTAGAGAGAGTGCACACATATTAGGGAGGGGCAAAGGGACAGCGAGAGAGAAACTCAAGCTAACTCCTCACTGAGCGCAGGGCGCACAGCCCGATGTGGGGCTCGATCCCATGACTGAGATCACAACCTGCGTCAAAACCAGGAGTCGGACTCTCAACAGACTGTGTCACCCAGGGGCCCTAGCCCCGTAACTTTAAATATTGTTTGAGTATGTGCTTTTTAATGGCCGGATAGTAGTCCAGTTAAAACTTTTGATGAGCTATCATTTATTTACTTAAGTCCTCTATATTGAACATTTAAAAGATATAAAGTACCTATTTAATAAGTTATTTCTTTGCAAAAAAATCAGTGTATTTGTTCCTTTTAGCATAGACTACTAGGAATAGAATCACTAGGTTAAAGTATACAGACATTTTAAAGACTTGAAGCTCATTTCCAAATTGTGATTCAAAAAGGCTGGTTCAATTTACATATCATATATAAGAATACTGATTTTCCTTCTCCAATCCTAGATATTAGGTTGAACCATGTGAAATTGTCAATAGTTGATCATTTTGACCTATAGAAACAATTTTATACCTATTAACTTATTTTTCAAAATCTGCAATTTGATTGGTGAAAATGGCTCTTTTTAGTGTTAATTTACTTATTTGGTTACTCTTAAGATGAACAGTTTTTTCATATGTTTATTGGCCATTTATATTTTGTGAAATACCTAGTCATGCTTTTTCTTCATTATTCTATTCGTATGTTTCTGTTTTTCTTAATAATTTTTTAAGAGCTCTATACTAGGCTTACTAACCTTTTATATGTTGCAGTATTTTCTGAAGCTTACGATTTTTTTGATATATAGAAGTTTAAGTTTTTTTATATGGTCAAATATTTTTGCAGATATTTTGACAGCTGTGAATGATGCACCTGCTAATCCCTCTTTTTGGGATATTGCATTATTTGGATATTACTATTATTCAGTTCTCTTTTTTATAAAAAAAAAAAGACTTTTGGTGTTATATCCCAGATTTTAAAATACTACATTTCATTGAGTCCCAGAAATTATCAGTTGTAAGACACATCATTATTTGATGGGCCAGTAAAAGAAAAGTAAGATGCCGTTTATGCCATACCACACCTGTGTTGTAAAGTACCTCTTGATGTCAGAGATGTTAAAACACAAAACAGAAATTGTCTTAGAATTGATGAAAAAAAAGAATTGATGAAAGTACCAAGCTTTAATAAATGCTGACAGTTGCCTGGTTAAGCTGTTCACCTCATTAGCTCTTGCCTCAAATAATAAGTAGTCTTTGAAGATTTAAAGTCAGTGGAAACCATTCTTTGAATGGGTTTCTAATGCATTATAATTTGAGTGTTCATGAACACATTGGATCTCAGGGTTTTCAGGAAACTTAGACATCATCTAATCCAAATCCAAGTGACTTAAATTCCCTTTACAGCATCCCTGCCAGAGGGCTCCCTAACCTTTTGTGCCAACGATATGAAATGTGTTGGGACTTGATTTTAGTTCACTGTCCTTACCAAAGATGGGCTGATCACTTAGTGGGTTCAGGTGCAAGCTTTCCACAACTTAACTTTTGCATGTCTTAGCAGAGAAACGAACACAAGATCTGGGCCTGATTCTGACCAGTAGGGAGCAGTGTTTTGCCTTCAGAGGGCAGGCCAGCTCCTCCGGTCCTGGAGGTTGCTGTGACATCTCCCGAGGGATGGAGTCTCTCTGGGTCAGGAAGGGGTAGGCCCAGCTACCTGCTACTCGCCTGTTGGCTGCCTGTGACTTCTCTGGGAACTTCTAAGAGGAAGAATCTGTGCCACCCCCCCCCCCCCCCCCAGCAGCAGTATTCTGCCCAGGCTCCGCTTTCTGGTTATTTTAGGAGGAGGAGAAGCACTCGCAGATACGTTCTTGCCAGCAGAAGATGATCTTTGATTTAAGAATGTTGACCGGGCGCTCTCTGTAGGCTGAATAGCTGCCACATTAGTATTTCAGTGATTTGTTCACTCGGGGGGAAGATAAGAGGAGAAATATGGGGTATTTTACCTATGTACTCCTTGGATCGCTACTTCTGAACAAACCTCTTTTCAATATGTTAGAATCCCTCTGGCTGCTGAAGTATTTCTGCTGGGTTTTTTTGTTTTGTTTTGTTTTTTGGTATGAAATCCTTTACCCTTGATGAATAGCATAGTCTTCCACTCCACGTCTGCTGCCCCTTTTTATTGGGATAGTTTTTTGGTTTTTTTTTTTTCTCGCAGGTTATGGGAGAAGATATCGTCCCAGAAAAAATAAAAGATGAGGTTCACACAGAGGTGAAATGTGTTGGCTCTACAGCCCTGACCGCCTTGGTGATTGCATCTTCGAAAGAATTTGAAGACAAGTGGTTCAGAAAGATCAAAGACCACTTCTGTCCCTTTGAAAATCAGTTCCATACAGAGATACAAATCTTGGCTTAGTGGTCCCTTTAAAAACAAAAGAAAACATCCTGTACTGTTTTAATTGTCCTTGTTTATTTCATAAGGAATCCACTGCTAATCATGGGATATAGTGAATTTAAAAGTGATTATTTATGTTTTATAAAAACAGCTTCTCTTCCAGATTATTTCTACTGTGTTCAGTTTCTTGATTTTTTGTTTTGTTTTCTTTATAGACTTTTGCCATTCACTTATCTTAGACCTGCTGTCCCTTTAGGAAATATCTATTGGGAAAGTGAATAAAAGAGGCTCTTAGATATTATATTTTTTTAAAAACAGGCACTGTGTTATAATTAGCAGTAAAAGTATCCACATTGTTCAGGTAAAGTCATCAGGAAAGAACAAGAATATTGAAATGTAAAAAAAGTAAACCATTTCTGAGAAGGGTGTGTCAAAGTCTACGAAGGCTCTGAGAGTTTGTGTATAGGCCCAAATGAAAGCGTGCACATGGAGTGGGCTGCATTCTAGAAACTCGGGCCTTCTCTACTGGGCAGCAGTCAGCACGCTTGCCTGGTGCTGCAGAGGGGGACGCCATCTCTCCTGTGAGGCTCTTTGCTCTGCAGACATCGTGATGAAAAGATAGTCTGGAATGAAGGGCGGTTAGTGCCTTGCTCACCAGATGCACAGAAACATGAGGCCTGCGGGCCACTGTCCTACAGGGTGATGGTCCTGTCCTTGCAGACACACGGATTATAGTCACAGTCTCTGACATCTTCGATACAGAAGGCCGTTACCTTACTCACATCGTCTGGAATGGAAGAGCTCCCTCATGAGGAGTGGAATTTAGTAGTCAACCAAAAACTGCCTCAAGTGTTGTCCCACACAGCTTTTTATTCTCAGCAGAGGGAAAAGAATTCCAGCCCTGGGCAAAGAAGCAGGTCCTCAGGATTTCCCTTCTACTTCACCTGCTGCTTCACCCCTTCGCAGGCCCCTTCCCAAAACAGACAAACGTCTGATTCTGTTTCTGTTTTGACTGCTCTTTTAGTACCTACTATAGCCTGACTAGTAATTGCAAGTTGTCATTTATCTCTAATGTGAAACAAAAGATTGGTATGATTAATAGACACCGTAATTTTTAGGAACCATTAAAAAGTATGGAAACCTCGTAACAGCTCCCCATCGCCCTCCATCCACTCACGGAGTCATGAACAATCATTATGGAGCTCCTGTGACGTGACAAGCATTGTGCGGTTGCCATGGAGACACTGGCTCTGTCTCGGAGTTTATGGTCTAGTTGCAAATGGCCCCTCAGGATAGAGCCTGAACTGCCAATCCCTTCACGATAGAGCCTCTGGTTCCCAGGCGCCCTCCTTCCCTGCTCCCCAGCTTTAGAGGCACCGTAGCTTTTGCATTTAGGCCTTCACACTGGCAGTTTGGTTTGGCACCTCTCCCCACCCCCCATCATAGGGCTGATGCTCTTCGCCTTCCAGGTCTCCACTTCCTTACAGCTTCCCAGAAGTCTTGACCTCCAGGTGGCGGTAGGTTGCCCTCTTTCTTGCTCCTTCACTATTTCACTTGCATCTTGGTTCTTACCTACTCTATTGTAATCGCTTGCTTGTTTTTCACGATAGAATTTAAACTTTGTAAAATCAGTGACTAGGACTGTCTTTCATATCGGTATCCTCAGGGCAGAATACTTGGCATTTCATGAAGTATTTGTTGAATTTCTGAACTGGCCAGCATCTCATTTTGTTGGCACAAAAGTTTAATCCCCCGGAGATCCAACACAGTGCTAAGGCAGAAGCACCCTGCCTGTTTCTCCTTCTGGAGCTAAACCCCTTTCTCCCGTTAGTCTAGGCTTCCTAGAAATGCCCTTTTCCCTCTAGTCTGGCTTGGCTTCCCATCTCGATCCTAGTGCCCTTCTAACTTTGTCCATGCTTTTAGCTTTCAGCCATCTGGCTGTCCTCCCAGATCCATCATCTGTGCTGTCCCGAACTGCCTGAGTGGTCTTCGGGAATCTTCCCACACACCTGCCCCACCTCACTTTCCTGGCAGCAATGTGGTGACGTGTGTGAGAAGCCTGCAGTGTGATGTTTAGCTGTAATGCAGGGCAGGAAAGAGCACTCAGGAATACCGGGCACCTCAGAGTTTCATTACACACGTCATCTTGATCATTTCCAGCACAGATGGTGAAGGGTAGCGTTAACTGAACAATGATTATGCTAAAGAAAAATCTCAGGCCTGTCTACTTAGACACTCCACCCTCTTGTCAATGAATGAATCACTGGGAAGGTGAGCAAAGGTGAACCACAGAGGTGACTACACTCCAGGTGGGTGGGGTGGGACCCAAGGGCAATTCTTGCCTCTTGTGACTCCCGAAAGGCCTGTCTTCAAAATTTTCTCCCAAGGAGGAGTTTGTACCTGGTATTTGAACTGGTGAGAGTCCTTTTTCCTTTACACTCTTAAACCTCTACAATCTTCATACTGTGGCCAAAGGATCTTGCAAAGACTCTTTGCAGTCTGGCAGTGACTTCCCAACTCATTGATGAAGCCTGTGTTCGAGGCCCTGCGTGGTCTGGCCCTGGCCCACCTCCCCCGCCCCAACTCACTGGTTTTTCTCATGTTCTTGGACTCCAGGACTCCAAGCACCTTCCCACCCAAGCCCTTTGCCCATCCAGTTACCTCTACTTGGAACATTCTTCTCTGCCATCTCCCATCCTGCCATCAGCTTCCCCTTCCTACAGATCTCAGCTCAGGAATTCTCCTCAGACAAGATGTTCCTGATTCCAGACTTGCTCAGGTCCCCCTTTAAATTTCATAATGCCTCTGCTTTTTTTCCCAAATGGGATTTTAAATATATATATATATATAGGATTATAACTGAGAAGATAGAGGACTGGCATCTGTTTGGGACTCACCCTTGTCCTTTTCTCCCTCCTCGGCAGTGACTTCATCACCTAAAGCTTCAGTGTTGTGTCTGCTTAGCCCTTGAGCTAACAACCACCCCACCCCCTATCTCTGGGAACTACCCTCTCACCCACACAGGTGGGTACCTGGCTGCCATATTTGTACTCAATGACTCTAACTAATTGGAAAGAGGACGGAAGGTTTACCTTCTCATAGCTCGACCACTTCTCAAGGCTAAGAAGTCTAATGGCCTGAAAGTCAGGGGACTAATGGTGTATGTCTTGATCTGAGTCCCAAAGCCAGAGAACCGGGAGAGCCAATGTCCAAAGACAGAAGAAGGATGTCCCAGCTCAAGCAGAGAGAGCAAAATTGCCCTTCCTCTGCCTTTTTGTTCCATTGCAGCTTTCAGTGGGATGAATGATGTCCACCTGCATTGGGGAGGGTGATCTTCTTTACTCAGTTCGCCAATTCAAATGCTCATCTCAACCAGAAACTCTCAAGATACACCCAAAATAATGTTCTATCAGCTATCTGGGCATCCCTTAGCCCAGTCAAGTTGACACATAAAGTTAGCCATCACATGGAGGCAAAAGGAGAGGGTCTGGGTCAGAGAGATTCTATGCTACTGGCTTTGAAGACGGAGGAAGGGGCCATGAGCCAAGGAATGCAGGTGGCCTATGGAAGTTAGAAAAGAAAAGGAAATGGATGTTCTCCTAGGGTGTCCAGGAAGGACCGCAGGCCTGCTGACGCCATGATTTTAGCCCAGTGAAACCCACGTTGGAGTTCTGAACTAGAGACCTGTAAGGTAATTTGTGTTGTTTTAAGCTATAACATTTGTGGTCCTAAGTTGATTGCTTGAATCTGCTACTAGAATCTTGAAGAATCTTGCTAGAATCTACTAGAATCTATTGAAGTAATTTCAGTTTCTGTTACTTGCAACCAAAGAATCCTAAGACAGGCCACTTGGGTCCTTTCAATCTTGGTTTTAGAATAAGGCTTTGTTTCTTAGAAGGCTATTTCTTTTATATGTGACTTTCCTTTTTAAAACCTTGATAGAACATTATTGTAGAAGGTATCAAATCAAAAATGCAGCAGCTGCTTTCAAGAGCTTCCGTTCTCTAGCAGAAGTAAGGGGACATCCACGTGAGTAGTAGATAGCGGGCAGGAGGGAGGTCTGGGTGTTGCAGAAGTACAGAGGAAGGCTGGGCTTTCAAAGAAGTTTCAGGAAGGCGGAAACATCTGAGTTGGACCTTGGAAAGGGGAAAGATTGTAGCAGGCTCTGTGGGGAACGAAAGGCAGGCACCTCGGGGCTCTGTGGGGAACGAAAGGCAGGCACCTCGGGGCTCTGTGGGGAACGAAAGGCAGGCACCTTGGGTTTCTCAGTAGGGAGATGAAAAGAGCCACGGCCTGGAGGACACTAAGGCTGGTCGTCCAGGTGAGCGGGTGTGAAGGGACATGGGTGGTGAGGCCCGGTAGGTGAGCCAGCATCCAGTTATGGGGGGGGGGGGGTCATCGATGCCACGGCAAAAATTTGACTTCGCTCAGGGGACAAATACCAGCTACAGAAAGTTCTTGAGCAGGGGAATGGCTGGTTTAGGGTTATGCTTTGGACTGATAAATCTGATTTTACTTCCAAATGTTTAAAGTCTTTGGGCTTCATGCAATATGTGTTTTTGGGGTCTAGGAAAGCCCCGGATATTAGCATTAACATGGAGGGTGGAGGTGGCCTCAGGATACCCAAGATGTCCCAAGTGCCTTAGGCAATTCCCACTGTTGTAGAGTTTGCTACTCTTCGGGGCTTCCCATTTCACGTGGAACGAGGCCGACTGCAGCTAGCGGTTGCCGGCCGTCGGGCACACTCTTCCCACCTTTCGCATGGCTGACGGCTTCTCACGTTCCAGTCTCCGCTCCCGTCTCCCCTCATACAGGCCTGCACCCCCCGCCCCCAGGTCACTCTCAGACCCAGCAAACCACAGGTTAGCAACATGCAAGCGCTGGAGGCCGCGAGGCTCTTGACGATAAGCTCTCAGAGCCGGGGCACATCTGCTTCCATCCATACGGGCCGCCCAGCTCCCGGCACCCCCGAAGGGCCAAACTGGCGGTGAAATACGGGACTCCAGGCCCTTCTGGCGTGGGAACCAAGGCTGGCCGCCCAGGACTTGGGCTAGAATAATTGGGCAAGGAAATGCGAACCGGACGTCTGTTCACGCGGAGGCCGCAGGGACGGTTCCGGAACGGCCGTGCGGGGCTCGGCCCTCGACGGCGGGCAGCGCTGCAGGGCCTGCGAGCAGCTCACCCGCGCCGAGGTTCGCAAGTCGGGAGTCGGGAAGTGCCGTTCTCGAAGCGCAGCCACCCGAAGCAGGCCCCTGACCCCGCCGGCGGAGAGACGCAGCTGGAATGGAGGACGGCCGTCTCCAGAGGCCCGGCTGAGCTGACTCGGCCGTCCGTTGTCCCGCAGCAGGGCAGGAGAGGAGTGCCGAGGGCACAGCCGGGGGGCAGGCAGCAGGGGGGGCGGATGGACCGGCCAGGCCTGTAACAGCTGGACTCCGTCCACCGCACCATCCCCCCCCCCAAGGTGGTATGCGGAAGCCCTCACCCAGTGCCTCACACGGGCTGCATTCGCAGACTAGGCATTAAACGCCCGGCGCCAAATCTGTTACAAGTCCGAACCCTCTAGAGCAACAGGACCAACAACGTGCATATTTATACCCATATCTCTGCCACCTGTCTGTACAGAGAGATGGAGTACATGAGCTGGCTTTGTGATTATGGAAGCTGACAAGTCCCGAGGGCCGCGGGGGCACTTGACAAGCTGAAGACCCCGGGCGAGCCCAGGGTGTAGCTCCAGGCTCAAGCCCCAGGAAAAGCCAGTGTGGCAGTTCGGGTCTGATGGCAGGCGAGACCCGTGTCGCAGTTCAAAGGCAGAGTCGGGCAGGAGGAATGCTCCCTCGCTCGGGAGGGTCAGCCTCCTCGTTCTCTGCAGGCTGTCGGGTCAGCGAGGCCCCGCGGCGCGCGGACCCCCTCGGTCACCAGGTCTGCGAGGCCCCGCGGCGCGCGGACCCCCTCGGTCACCAGGCCCTGCGGGGGAGAGAAGGACGGAGCAGCTCGGGGCGCACCACGTCTGCCTCAGTCCAAACCCAGCGGGCACCAGAGAAAGGAGGTTGTGCTTGTGCTCGTGCGCGTGTGTGGTGTTTATACTCCCTGCTGCCAGCTTTTCTGACACACATACGCTCCTCAGGAGGAAGCTGAGAAAGTGAACGACAGATGCTCTGTGTCCAACAACTTCTTGGACCAGGTCCAGAGAATGAAGCGCCTGGAGATGAGGCTCTGGCGCTCCGGGCACGGGCGCGGGGGGCTCACGCCAAGGTGCGAGCAGGGCCGGGGAGAGAAGTCGTCCCCTGCTGAGTGTTTGTGTCCCCTGCAGGAGCAGAGCTCCTTGACCAGTCAGTCGGCATTCACTGTGCGCTGGGACCAGCCCGGCCCCGAGGTTAGGGTCCCTCGGGCCAGCAAAGTGTCCTTGGCCTCCGGGCTCTTACAGTGCAGACTGGGAGATGAAAGATCAGTATCTGGTGAGGACCAAACGAACACAACAGATAATTGCTAGGAGAGGCCTGGGGGACCGACACTTGCAGCCGGTGGCTGATAATCCCACGTGTGGATAATGGGATCCCTAATCCCTGGTGTGGGGTTTAGGGATCCATCCGTCCCCGCTCCACCACGCCCCCCCGGGCAACTCTATCATACTATTTCTCTCATTCTCTCATGTTCTTCGTGGTGGTGGTTCAGGTGGGTGTTGGCGCCTGGGCCGACTTCGGAGTTCTCCAGACGGAGGTGAGTCTGGGTCTCTGCCTGGCGCT
Organism: Phoca vitulina; assembly: GCF_004348235.1. Classification (NCBI taxonomy): domain Eukaryota; kingdom Metazoa; phylum Chordata; class Mammalia; order Carnivora; family Phocidae; genus Phoca; species Phoca vitulina. Next base: position 18,456,405 of record NW_022589721.1, on the reverse strand, counting down.
GAGATGGTGTCAGCACGTACGGGTGGGCACCCCATTGTCGCTGTGGAATCTCACACTGCGGTAGAGACGCCGTATGTTCAGGACGGCCCCCAGCGAGCAGGGCTGCCAAGGCAGCTACAGGGGTGATTCTAGCCCAGAGCAGAATTCAAGACGGGGCAAATCGGCTTTGGGAGGATTGGAAACTTGGATAAGGATTTGTTTGGATCTTCAGTCAGCCCCTTGCCGTGTGCGTAAAACTCTCCTAGTGTCTGGTGGAAATAGTGTCTGGGGTTAGAGCCCAGGGCTGGGGGCCCTTGGGAATCCAGTCCCACAAAGGAACGGCCCAGCCTCACGTGAGCGGGTCCTAACGTTGTATCAGGCTAGGCTGGCTCATGATGCGGTCATCAATGACCCCAAATCTCAGTGGCTTACACAACAAAGGTTTATTTCTGGCTCCTACTACTTATCCACGGCGGGGTCGGTGGGAAGAAGTGGGAGGTCCTGCTCACCAGTCTCTCAGGAATCTGGGCTGGTGGAGGGGGCTCCGTCTGAGGCATGCTCCTGCATGGCCAACTGCACCCAGGCTCTTAGAGCCTCTGCCTGGAAGTGAGCCTCACTTCTGCTCCTCGTCCTCCAGCCACAGCAAACCGCAGCTAACGTCCCGGCAGGCAGGGGTCACACGCGCGACAAAGTGTCCAGAGGAGGAGAAACAATATCCGTGAGCCCGTCAGAAGGCCGCAGCGGGGCGCCTGGCTGGTGGAGAGTGCCTGGGGGCAGGAGGGCTGCTCTGCTCCGCTCAGACGAAGCCAGACGCAGGCAGAGGCAGAGCGGGCCTTGGGGGCTCTGGGTCCCGGGCAAGCTTTACCTTCCTGAAGCTTTCCCAGCAGACTGCAGAATCCAGTGTAGAACCTTCAGCAGCCCCCGACTGTTCTAACCTCGTTACGGCGGTCAGCAGGAAAACAGCACATCAGGGCCGGGGTTTAAAGAACCTTCAGGAACCAAAGGGTTTGTTGCTGTTGTTGGACTTTCAGGAACTAAGGAGGAAAAAAGTGAAATGAGGACAGGAATGCTATGTAAAAGAAAACAGAAGCAAAGACGCCTTTGCCTTTGCCAAACACTGGACAACACGGGGATGGGCTGAAGGGAGGAACCCTCTGGAGAGCGTGACTTGGGATGCCATGAGCTGTTGGGGTTCCGAAGCCAACAGGAGGAAGGGCTCTGTCCTCCCAGCCCTCCATGGCAAAGGCAAAGCTGCTGAGCCAGAGACGAGCGACGAGAAGACATTTGCTGAGGTGAGTTGGTGGCAGGGGGAGGTCACAGAAACAGGAAGATGCTTGCGGGGCTTCTGTGCCTACTTCTGTCAGGCTGGGACAGCCTGGGCCCCAACCCTCCCTCTACCTTTAATGCCCTTGTTCATCAGGCCTCCTTAACTGTCCCTTCTCTGGGAAGTGTCCCCTGACCTCCCCAAACTGGGCTGCCTGGCCCTCCCTGTGCTTGCTGTATTCCTTGTACCCCAAGATCTGGGACCACCTCCAGAACAGAGGGCGCACTGTGAATGTGACAGTGAATGAATGATGGGGCTTGTGAGGGCCCAGCATCCTTGCTTCAGGTGTCAACAAGCCAGATGGTCCCCGGCTCTGACTGCAAGGGGGCTGCAAGGTCAATGCCGAACCCTTCCTGGTTGCTTCGGGCTGCCCTGCGCTGCTGCAGGGCGCTGCTGCAGGGCGGTTCCCAGATCCTGGACAACACAAGCCCCTGGGACTGGCCCAGACTCAGGGACCTCGAGACCAGCCCAAGGCTCCCCAAAGCCAGAACCTGAGCTGATGAACCGCCTGGCTCAATTCCATCCCATAGACACCCTGGCTTGCCCCATCCTTGGGGGCTACAATTTCAACCGACCCCACACTACTTAGAGTGGCACATTCTGGGGCCTTATCCCTAATTCACCGGCCCCAGGGATACCTCACTACTATGCCTTTACCACCCTTCCCAGAAACATCCCGAAATGTTCCCATACCTTCTGTAGAGTGGGCCATTCCCGGGCACTGGGAAACAGGAGTACCTTGGTCACACCCACAGTCTGCCTCTTAGTGCCTCGGTTTACCCATATGTGAAACCTGGGCTGCATCTGCCCCTTCTTATATTACAGAGATTCAGGAAACATTATTATTAAAGCGCTGGCTGCTCTTTGGAAGAAAAGGACTCTATTTTCATGCTTTTGTCCTCTAGCTCCCCACCCCCCCACCTCCCTAGAACTTTCTGGAATGTGCTCCATAGGCCAAACTAGAGAGGGAACCCCTGGGACTGGGGGGTGTTGGCAAGTGAATGGTCACAGGCCTGGGAACAAACACAGGCAACGATGTTGTCCAAGCACTTTTAGTCCAAAGGGAAGCAAGTTCAAAAGCTGCTAGTCATTGAGGTGGGGTCCTTGGGCCAGACAGTCCAGGCATGCCCAGCCCCGGCCCTGGGAGGGCTGCTGGGGGGAAGCGACCCATCAGAAATGAGGGGAGGCTTGTAGAAATGGCCTCCAGATGTGGCCCGTCCGGGGCAGCAAGCCAAGCTGCTCTAGCTGCTGCCGCGTGGGCCTGTAGGCACTGAGGTTGCTGCAGGGAGCTGGGGCGGGGGCGAGGGGCCTCGGGGAGAAGTGCGCCTGTGGGCTCAGGGCCCCCCACGGGCCATGGTGGGGCCGAAGCCTGGGGGGCGGAGGGGGGCTGGGGGCCAGGGGACTGCTGGGCGCCGACGCCGCCGGCCGACTCTGGTTCTGGGGGTTGCTGCCTGTCGAGGGGCTGCTGAAGGGGTCGGAGGACGTGTGGTCGCTGGCCGAGCAGCTACTACCACTGAGGCGGCCAGGCGGGGGGCTGCGGCCTGCTCTGGGCTGCAGGGGCGCCACCGGCCTGGGGGACTTGGGGCCCATCACCGGCTTGGAGGAGGCGTAGAGGTGGCGGAGCTCCTCGTCAAACAGCTCCACCGCGGCGCCCGTGAACTTGGAGAGAATGTTCCGGTGGACGTGTCCGCAGAGCCAGGTGAAGCTGCAGGGGAGGAGGAGAGTGACGGGTGGGACCAGGGAGGCTCCTGCTGCAGCGGGGGGGTGGGGTGGGGGGTGGGATGTGGGCTCATGCAGGACTCGGGGGAACGACTTAACGTTAGCCCTCCGCTCCTCTGGCCTGCTCACTTCATCCCAGCAGAACCCCCGGAGGGCCACCTTGGTACCCGCTTCACGGATGGCAAGACCGTGGTGCAGAAACCAGCAAATGTTTGCAGGTGAACAGTGAAGACAAGAGATTGGATCTCTGGCCTCAGGGTTCCCTCCTGGTGCTCAGATCCTCACCTCTCCCTGCTGAAGCCCCAAACGGCTAAGCGACAGCTGAGTCCCAGTGTCCCCAACTCTGTGCTGATGAGTCCCCTAGCTGCTGAAGCCCCCTGTGAAGTGTGGGAACCCCTGCCTCTTCTAACCAAAGGGGGATCTGGGGAAGGCAGCTGCAAAACGTGGGCTGCTCCTCAGTGGGAGGGGAGGGAGAATCCCATGCTCTTCAGGAGGTGCAAGAGGGAACACAAGGCGGGCCCACAGGAACAGGAATGACAAGCCCCCCACCTCCAGCCCGGCCCAGCCTGCAGAGTCCCTGCTCTGTGAGGCAGGGTGGGGCCCAAGCAAGGCTGGGCCAATCCTGGGAAGAACAATGAGGCTTTGTTTATACCTCACCTCCCACCAGGAGCCACCCACACACCCCAGAGAGGTGAGCAGCTGATGCTGAGCCTAGGGCCAGCCAGGTGGCAGGGAAGGCGGCAAACGTGGGGACAGCGGGACTCTTGGCTACACTAAGATGTCAGTCACCCTGTGTTGTTTGAAATCAGACTAGATTAGGCCAAGCAACTGTGTGCTTTACGCAACGAAACAGGTCCAAGGGTGCCCTGGAGACTTTTCAGGCTCCCACGCCCTCTCTGCCTTCCACCCCAGGGGCCTCTGCACCCCCCTCAGGTCCCTTGGTGTCCCTGTCTCCCCTCCTTCACACCCTGCGTGGCCTTCATTCCATGCCCTAGCTTTTACACTTTATCACCACCCGTGGTAGGAAATACACGTCATTTCTATTGCTTTCTGGCCCTTAGTACATGGAATTGACTTCGTCACAATCTCTCATGACTGGTCTATTCCTGGCCCCTTTTAATTTTTGTAGCTATTTACTTAGTTATTTTAAATAATGTAATAAGCACCAACAAATCCACCACCTAAAATAAAAAGCTAGCATCTAACCATATGGTCCCTCCCAGCAACCTATTTTCCAGGTCCCCCTCAAAAGAGGGAATCATCACCCCGAATCCTGTGTCATAGTTCCCATACTTTCCTTTCTCTGTTAAAAAAATGTCTTATGTATTCTGGAAAGAAAATATTTTGGTTGTTTTTTAACATATATGTAATATTTGGGGTTTTTTCCCACTTAATATTATATTGCTAAGATTTATCCAAGTTATCTCTGGTTGCTGTCCCTCATTCATTTTTGACTGCTGTATAATATTCCACCAGTGGCTAGATCATGGTTTATTCATCCATTCTTCCATTGACAAGCATTCCCATTGCTTCAACAGTATTTCTGCTGTGACCAGCACTATAAGGAGCATTCTTACACATCTTTTACTGTCCCGTGGACTCATTCTCTTGGAAATAACCCTAGGTGTGGAATTGCTGGACTATAAACCAGATGAATAGTCAGCTTTAGGAGAAAATTCCAAACTCTTTTGAAAGTCACTATATGACTTGCAATCCCATCATCAATGTAGAAAAGATCCTGTATGGGGTGCCTGGGTGGCTCAGTCGTTAAGCATCTGCCTTCAGCTCAGGTCATGATCCCAGAGTCCTGGGATCGAGCCCCACATCGGGCACCCTGCTCTGCGGGAAGCCTGCTTCTCCCTCTCCCACTCCCCCTGCCTGTGTTCCCTCTCTCGCTGTGTCTCTCTCTGTCAAATAAATAAATAAAATCTTTAAAAAAGAAAAGAAAAGATCCTGTACATCCAGCATTTGGTATTGTCAGTCTTATTTTTTTTGCTACTTGAAAAGGTATAAAATGGTAACCGGTTCTAGCCTTGATTTGCATTTTTCTGGTCACTTATAATGCAGAACACCCCTTCATGTTTTCACATGCATTTGCTCCTGGCTGAAATGCCCACTCCCGCCTCCCACCTGCTCTTCCTTGTGCTGCTTTGCTCTTATGATTCACAGGAGTTCTTTGTGGTTCTTGACACTAATCTTGTCAGGGCATCATGAAAACCTGCTCCCACTCTGTAATCTGACTTTTCACTTTCTTTCAGCTATCTTTCAATGAACCAAAGTTCTTCATCGTAATATAGTTGGGTTTAGCAATCTTTTATAGTCAAGGCTTTTTTGTGTTGTGTTTAACACAAAAGAGGGGTGTCTGGGGGCGCCTGGGGGGCTCAGTCAGTTGGGCGTCTGCCTTCAGCTCAGGTCATGATCCTGGGGTCCTGGGATCAAGCCCCGCATCAGGCTCCCTGCTCAGCGGGGAGCCTGCTTCTCCCTCTGCCCACTACCCCTGCTTGGCTCCCTGTCTCTCTAATCAATAAAATCTTAAAAAAAAAAGAGGGGTGTCTGTGTTAAGACACCTAATCCTTATGCTAAGGTCTAAAAGATATTCATTTATTCTTTTCTACTAAGAGTTTTAAAGTTTGTTTTTGACATTTCAGGCCTTTTAATCTATCAGAAGGTGATTTTTTGTGTGTGTGTATGTATGAAGTGGAATCCAATTTTCCGTGTAGAGAATTATTTTTTTTTTCCAGTTTCTCCTTTCCCCACCACTCTGACACGCCCCATCATGGGTGGGCCTGTCTCTGGGCTTTCTGCTCTGTTCCATCTGTCAGTCTGTCTGCTCCTCGTCCAATGCCACGTTGTCATGATGACTCCAGCTTCACGAGGCGTCCTGATCTCTGGCAAGTCCTCCCTGCCTGTTCTTCTTCAGACTTATCATGGCTAATCTTGGAGAAATATATTTAATACATGACCTACTCACATATACAAACACATACATCACCACACAACAGTTTCCAGAACATTCCTTACCTCAGTGTGCCCTCAGTATGTTTATTCTATCCTATTTCATTATATAAAAAAAAAAAATTCCAGGCATCATCCAGTAAATTGATTTCATATCCTGCTAACGGATAATGATGCACAGGGTTTGAAAACACTTTGTTCCTCTAGCTACACTGGATGGCCAGGACCTTACGTGGACATTCATTCATTCATTCAGCAAATATTATGGTCATATATAATGTTCAGGCACTGGATGAACTGTACTTCATGCCAGGAACACAACAGAGAAGAAAACAGACCCAATCCAGGGCCTGACATCATGTTTACAATCCTGGCTAACCAAGTCCACAGAGAGGCTCTCTAGGAGATGATCTGGAAACTATAAGATAAGGAGTTAGCAGGATAAGACAGCAGGAATGACCTCTCCAGCAGAGGGAATACACAGCAAGTGCAAAGGCCCTGAGGCCTCAAAGAGCATGAGAGACCTGGAGGAGCACAGTGTGGCCACAGCATACTGGGGAGGAAGGAGAATCCTGCCCAGACAGAGGCCATGCTAAGCATGATTTTTTTTTTTTTCTTTACTAGGAGCAGTGACAAGCATGGAAGGATTTTAAGGATGCAAGTGATCTGATCTGGTTTGTGTTTTAAAATCTTTCTGTTCCAGGTAGAGAAAGCTCAGAGGTGGAAGTGTGGGTCAGGGCAGGAAAGGAATCAGGGCCAGTTAGGTTCTCATGCTGTGCCCACCAAGGCCCAACCCCAAAGGCACCAACCTCCTGGACCTGCCAGCAGAAGCCGGAGCTCCCTCCTGGTTGGCCCCAGGGCAACTTCTTAGCTCATGCTGATCTTAGAGCACACACCACACCGCTCTGTGGCCGTTTACCCATGTTTCTTGATAACAGAGACAAGCTTTGTGTCCCCCGCACCTGGCACGGTGCCTATGCTGGGGTAAGACTTACTACAAGAGCTTAAATGTTGAAATGCACACCCCTCCCTCCTCAGCCCCAACCCTCAGCTGAAGATGTGCACAGGGCTCTTCAGTTTGGGAGAACTGTCTACAACCAGGGCCAAAATATCTGAAGCCCAGGGACAGCTGCATTGAAAGATGGGATGGAGACTTGTGTTTTGTATTAACTAGAGACAACCCTGAGAGACCCGGGGAGAAGCATCGTCCTCAAGGCTGGCAAGCAGATCACCTTTGACTGCTGAGTGCAAACCAAGTTGTCCTGCCCTCTCTCCGGGAGCTGGATTCTTCAGTTCTTGGGAATGGCCCTGCATGTCTTCAGGCCCGCCGCCCCCCTCCTCCTGGCCCCTCCCCTATTAGGGTGACAAGCCCGGAAGACGCTGGAGAGCTGGGGATCCTCGTCAAGGAAGCTGGTGGCCCTGGGTCAATCACCTACCCTCTCCGTGCCTCAGTTCCCCCATCTGTTCATTGGAAGAATAATGCTTCCCTCAAAGGGTTGTCATGATTAAATCCTTCCTAAAGGTCTGATCACACCTGGCCTAGGGCCTGACACAAAGCTCAACAAGGTTAGTTCTGCTTCCTTCTGCCCCTACCAAGGGCAAGCTAGCCCCACCCCCACCTCGGCATGATGAGCTCCACAAGGGCAAATACAGACTGTCTCTTTTCTGTACTGGTCTTTTTTTTTTTTTTAAGCAATCTCTACACCCAGCATGGGGCTTGAACTCACAACCCCAAGATCAAGAGTCACATGCTCTACCGACTAAGCCCGCCACGACTGGCTATTGTTTATCTCCTTGGTTTGAATGGGAGCTCCAGAGCCGCACCCCAGCCTTGAAGCATGCCTGGTATGTACCCAGTGGGTCTCTACATAGCTGTCGAATAAATGAAGGAACAGAGAGGTGCAGTGACTTGCCCAAGGTCACCCAGCCAGGAAGCTACAGAGCCGGGAATTGAACCTCTGTTGTCTGACTCCTAGTTTAGGCTGCTGCCACGGCCAGTCCCTAGCACCAGCCTTAGGTCCATGGAATTTGGACACACTTCTGCAAAAAAGTAGGACACACACACACACACACAGCCCAAAACAAATTGCATAGCTTTACCATCACGCCTGAGAGAGCTGAGGAGGGAAAAAGAAGATTCTGTGTCCTATTGTAATCTGCAAGGAAACTTGGAAGTGCCTCTCTACCCTGAAGCCCCCCGCCCCCTCCACGAAGGGTCCAGATGTCCCCCTTCTGCCCAGGCTGGTCCTGCCTCCAGCCTCATGTATGTGAAGCAGCCCCAGCGTGGCCCAGGGCTGGGAGGGGTAAGTGCCTGAGCGGCTGGGGGTGCTCTGCACCAGGCTCAGCCTTGGCCTCCTCGAAGCCGTCGGCAGGTGAAACCCCGTGCTCACCTGTACGATCCCGACAGGACATATCTCCAGTCCGAAATGATGAACTTCTCCCGGATTTGGCCGGCGAACTTCCGGCCTGATTTGGCACAGTACACCTCTCCCTCCACACTCCGGACGGAAATGTTCTGTTGGAAGGACAGTCAAGGCGTCATTCACTAATTACATGCATATAGATAGATACACGTTTGCCTAGGAAAACATCTGGAAGGATGCTCAGCAAGACACAGGCAGGGGTTATCTCTAATTCATAGGCTCATTGGCTATTTTTATTTTTCCCTTGGCTGAATTTTCTAAATTCTTTTCATTGTCCTGACATTATTTGAGTCATGGCGGGGGAAGGGGGGAGGAAAAAGGAGATGGTAGAATTTAAACAAAGTGGCAAACAGAAGAAAGATGAGGGCCTAATGTCCATGGAGCCCTCCATCTAGGCTCCCAGGGACCACAGAGGCCTGGCAAGCCCAGCCTTGCCCTATAAGTGGCTTTAGTGACATGAGTCCCTGACCCCAAGCTGGTCAGAGGGAAGTGCAGCTGGAGGGGGTACCTTTGCAGAGACCTCAGTGGACCCTAGATTTTCCTAAGGAAAGGTGTGTCCACAACCCAAATCATGGCCCCGTTTGTCCCTTCCCCTGCCCCCAGGAACCTGCTGCCCCAGCCCTCAGCCAGAACCCTTGGGAGGCTGGAGAAATGAAAAGGTGGGTAAAGCACGGGTATCTCAGAAAGGTAGGATACTGCTGGGATCCCCTGAATGTCCCTGGTGGCTGGGCAGGCTCTGGGAAGGGGATGCGCAATGCTTCCAACAGCGATTCCCAGCCCCTCCATAAGCTCTGTGACACGTTAAGAGGAGGGCCGAATCCCACCGTCCCTTGGGGGACAGAGGACTGGCAGGCGTGGCCGGCATGGGCCACGGAGGCAAGGCCCACGCTGACTCTCTGCACCTCTGTCGATGGCCTCCTGTTGAGGAGGTGTGATCCTGGCCAAGCAGACCCAGTAAGCCCAGGACCGAGGCCTGCCGCTCCGGGAGGTGCCTGAACTCAGCTGCGTCCCAGGCAGTGAGGAGGGGACGCGCAGGAGAAAGGGAGGATGGCAGGGTCTCCCGGAGGCTGACCTGACCGAGCTAGAGCGGGGTCACCAAGGGACCCACCCATCCACTGTTCCTCGGAGCCTGCTCATAAACACTGGGTGGTTTTACATCGGACCTTGAATTAGCTGCCCTAAATCTGACATGACTAAATGAACCCTTATCTCTGGGTTTCTCTTCTCCTTGCCAGAAGAAGGAAGTCAGTGGGGAATTGGGTTCAGTCCAAGAGGATCAGCTTCCCGTCGGGGCTGACTCGTGGATGCTGCCCTGGCCTGTGAAGTGAGGCCACGGGGTTTCTTCAGCCAAGAGGACAAAAGGCATGTGCAGCAGAGATTGCTGCTCACGAGACACCCATGGGCCCCCTTCGGTTCCCAGCCCCCGTGTATCTTCGTGAGGCTGTAAGCAGGAGTGAAGGCAATCTCTTCCAGGTCAGGTCCTGCAGCATCCCTCTGCTCTCTCCCTGCCACGGCCATCTGGGAGGCCACGTATTCCTTACGGTGTAACTACGGGATGAGGGAGGGCTGTCTGTCCTACGCTGGACTTTGAGCAAGAAATAAACCTTTACTACGTTAAGCCATTGAGATGGGGGGCGGGGAGGGTTCTGTTAGCATGGCGTAAGCTATCCTATCCTAATACAAAATCCCTTTTGGATGCTCACTGGGGGCCCCTACCTTGAGGTGGCTGTCAGAGATCTGGACTTTGTCACACATCTCTTGGAAGAGCTTCACACCTCCCTGGTCCAGGAGCACACAGACAAACACCCCACGCTTGTTGGCCGCCTCTAGAATGTCACAGAAGATCTCCACATCCGTGAACATATCCATCACGATGGCCAGGACCTGGGCCAGGGCAGAGGGGTGGAACCAAAAAGAGTCAGGGGCCAGGTGCTAACTGGTTTCAGCAGAGCTTCCCAAGTCCCGGTGGCCCTAAGAGAGCAGTTCCCATTGCTGCTGCCCTGGAGGAGAAAGCATGAGATGGGGGGCTCTGCCAGGGCAGCATTCGAGGGAACAGAGCTGGAGTGGAGGCCTCCGCCCTGACTCCATCCGTCCAGCCCAACCACTGACCGTCCGGCCTCCCGGCCCACTGCTGGAGTGCGGCATGCACGGGAGGAAGGAGACGAAGGCAGAGACGGAGCACAAGGAGGGGAAAAGGAGAACAGGAGGTGACCAGGCAGGCTCAGAGCTGAGGGATGGATTCAACGTCACGGCTGCTCAGCCATGTGGAGCTCGAAGGCACTCTATGGCCCCTGGTTTTCAAATGTTTTTAAGCCACGGAATACTGCCTCGAACAAAATCCCCGTGGAGACCCTACAGATCGACTGGACAAGGCTGAGCTGCCCCAGTGGGATGCAGAAGGGAGTCCTCCTCTATCATAACAGAATCCTGGGGAGGGGGGCAGAGAGCCCTAGAAATCCAGCAAAAGGGGGAGACGTGCGTACGCCCGCCTGCAAAGGACCCACCCCTCCTGTTGCCAGCCAATCTCACTTTAAGCAATCACTTCTCCACAAGCAACGTGGCTTGGGCGGGGCCACTGCCAGGCGTCGGATTGGGCGCGGGGAGGGCACATCACCAAGGCCAGACCAATGAGAGCACGGCATCCCCTGCTGGCCACAGAGATTGGCCCAGGGCTGCTCACATGACCTAAGTTATTCTAATGAGGGCCGGCCCAGGACTTCTGCGGGGACTGGGGGAAAGGAGCGGGGGTTGCTCAGCTCGTGGAGGAGGAGCTACAGCTGCTAGCAGCCATCTTGCCGCCACGTGGGGACAGCCTGCCTGAAAATGAAGTCACCCCCGCGGAAGCAGGACCAAGCACATTGCCAGCAGCATCCTTCGAACATCTGGTTTCAGTCATGCTTGGAAGCCAGTCCTACCCTTGACTTTCCCACTGTAGATGTCAATGCATGCTCCTCTTCTTAGACTTGTTTGGGGTTGTTTTCCACGGTATTGTGATTTATAAAAAGAAATGTATATTTGGTCTTTGTCCTTGTTTCTGGCACCAAGCTCTAAAACACTTGGAATTTCCTAAGTGGTGAGAGCGGAGAGATAAAGGTCCTTTGTTATGTTAATGAGGTGACTTTTGAATGAGGGCTGGTTGCCTGGGGAACCAACTAAGTGATTAGAGGGTTGGAATTTTCTGTCCCTCCTACCCCCTACCCCAAGGAAAGAGAGAGGGGCTGGAGGTTGAATCAACTGCCAATGTCAATGATGTAATCATTCGTGGTGTAACTGAAGCCTACCTAAAAACCCAAGAGGATGGGTTCAGAGAGCTTCTGGGTTGGTGATTTGGGGAGAGCAGAGTGCTCAGAGAAGGTGTGGAACTTCCCTGCCCTTCCCCATACCTTGCTCGGTGCATCTCTTCCATCTGGCTGTTCCTGAGTTCTACCCCTTATAATAAACTGGTAATCTAGAAAGTGAAATGTTTCTTTGTTGTGAGCCACTCTAGCAGATTGATCAAACCCAAGGAGGGGGTCATTGGAGTCTCCAGTCTGAGCTTGGGACTGGCATGGGTTGGGTTGGGACACCCAGCTGGTGGCTGAGAATTGCTCGGTGGTGGGGACCCCCACACAGTGGGATTAGAGCAGAATTAGACGGCTGTCAGCCAATCAAAAGTCTGTCCTAATACCCAAATTGTGGCATGTCGACATGTGGATATGGCAGCCATTAGCAATGATAATTATAATGGTCACATAAAAACTGTGAGACGTGGCGAAATGTTGAAGCAAAACTGCTGTATGATCCATGCTCGACACAGATGTATTAGCAATGAATGAATTCGGTGAAAAAGGTTAACAGAGCACAAAATGATGGTCCGTCCGGTATGATTGCCAGTGAGGGAAAGTGGTGTGTAGACACATAAGTGAGCACAAAGCCAAAATGAGCAGTCACGTTTGGACTGGGCACTACGGCAGTTTTCAACATTACCTGTAATAACGTTCCACCATTTTTCTAATAATTACTATATAGTATATATAGTAATTATGTATATGGAATATAGAGATATATATGTATATACAGATATGTAGATATATTGTCCATCAACATCTGGGAAGTAGCCAGGACAAGAAGAGGGTCATTGAAACAGACCAAGGAGATGTCTGGTACCCACGTGGAGTTGACTTGCTGCTCAGATGATGTGACTGTCCGGACAGGGGAAGGAACTGCCCAGGTTAGAAGTCAGAAAAGATGCTGAAATAGCGAGGCCACGCTCCTTTAGAGCCGTGGCCCTGTCAGCACATGATTGTCTCTGCACATTTAAACTTACGGTGCCAACAGCAACCAAGGCCCTCTCTGCCGGAAGAGAAATGCGTCCTCCTTGAGGGCGGTATAGGTGAAAGGGACACTTCTCTCTCCCCAGGAGGTCAGTAAATCCTCCCCAGGTGTGTTCCAGCAAGTCCTTGCTTCCCAGAGACAGGGCTGGTGACAGATTGAACAGAGAAGGGGCCATGTTTGCAAATAATCCCAGGTCATGATTGAAGGGATGCTTAGAAAAACAGGCTCACGATGTCTAGGTTTATCCTGTTGGCCTCCTGTTAGGATTGGCTCCCAGGCGGATTGACTCAAGGCCCATAACCTCTTCAGTCCCCTGCGTGGTCATGCTACCTTACAGGGTGTCGTGGGATGAATGACGACCTCCCGAAAGATATGTCCACCAGAACCCGTGGACGTGATCTCCCCCTTGGAAAAAGTCTCCACAGGTGCAATTAAGACTTTCAAGATGAGATCATCCTGGATTATCCGGTGGGCCCTAAATCCAATGGCAAGTGTCCTTGTAGAAGACACCCAGAGGAGAGACAGGGAGAAGAGGGGGAGCTACGTGAAGACAGAAGCAGAGCCTAGAGTAAGACGGCCACAAGTCAAGGAACACCCACAGCCACCAGAAGCTGGAAGCAGAAGACAGGACCCTCCCCCAGAGACTTCAGAGCAAGGAGGGCCCAACTGACATCTTCATGTTCGGTCTGGCTTTCGGAATTAGGAGAGAATAAATATCTCTTGTTTTAAACCACCAGCGGGGTGGTAACTGTCACAGCAGTCCTGGGACACTAATACGGAGGGGTCACACACAGTCCAGGCCACAGTGCTCTACGGGGTGTTAGGGAACCGTGGCTCCAGCCGCCGTGCTACTGGCGATGAGCTGAGAGCCTTTGGACAAGTCACTTACCCTCTCTGGACCTCAGTTTCTTTACCGATAAAACACTGCTCAAAAATAGAACATTAGCTATCATTCAAGCTGCATCTAACCCTGAGCCCAGATAATATAAATGAAACCAGGTGCAAAAAGCAAAGGTTTTTATTCTTGTTTGTAGTGAAAATATGACTATGATTTTATATGCATTATGAGCAAGTATGAATCATGTTAGAATAACACTATGTAAACATGCTTTAGTCCAGGGTATGGAAAAGGATTAAAATTAGTGCTGACACCTCTAGGGGCACAAAAAAGAAATAAAGTAGGCCAATCCACTGGGCCAGCACGTTGGGGTGGGGTTGGCTGAGACGAAGGAAGTGCTTCTTCGACCCCTCGCTGAAGGAGGAAGCCTGGCAGGCCGGCTCTGGGAATCTGAGCTGCACAGAGACCCAGGAGCCCCACCAGGGGGATGCTGGTCCTCTGGGGCTCTACCCACAGGCAAGGGTCATCCTGTGGGGACCTCAAATCCTGGCTGAGAGTCCCTCACCCCCTGCCAGACAGATGGGAGCTCCTCCGGACCAGGAAACCCTGCCGCCTCGAGAATGTCAGGGTGGAGGAGGTCCTGGACAACGAGGGACCACCGACAGCCCAGAGCCTGCTGACACTGTTCCAACTAGCCAGTCCTAAGCTGTTCGCTCTGCCTGCCCTCCCTTTCCTGCAAAAGCACAGTAAGGGCCTGTGCCCATGCGTTCTTCTGGCCCCTTCTGCCTCCCCACGCACCGTGGTGCTTCCTGTGTGGTCCAGCATGGCCTGCTCCGCCCCCTGCTTCTAGAGAGCTCTGAGCAAAACCTCCTTGTTTCTTGCCAGTCATTTCCATGGCACGTCTTCCCACCGGCGGGACACCCAGCCCTCTTACACCTCCTGCCCTTTGCCTGGACTCCCTCTCCCTTTCCCTTCCTTCTCTGCCTGACCACCTCTTACTCAGCCTCTGAGACTCAGCTCAGGGGCCCCCTCCTCCGTGAAGCCTGCCTTAGTCACCCTGTCCTCCCCTCGCGGGCACAGAGGGTTGCTCACACCCAGGGCTGCCTCCCACCCCATGTCCCCTTCTCCTCCCCTAATGGGCAGGCAGAGGCAGGGAGCTCCCCAGAGGGAGGGAGGCCTCTGGTTCTGCTCTGCCATCCTGGGTGCAGGGCCCGGCTATGAATTAGGCTTTGGGGAATAAAGGAATGCGAGCACGGAGGGAAAGAGGGAGAATTCCTGCTAGTTTAGGGAGTGGAAACTGGTCTGGAAAACACGGAGCTCTGTTTGCTTTCCTCTCAGGAGGCTGAAGCCATAGGGGGAACATGCAAACCTACCCACCCTCTGGCTCTGAGTGGAGAGGCAGGGTCACAGCCTGCTTCCGTGGACAGCCTATGATGCGGTTCCAGCCCCCCTGGCATCTCTGTGGGGTCAGGTCACCCCTGAGCCCGTGTGTGTGTGTGTGTGTGTGTGTGTGTGTGTGTGTGTGTGTGTGAAGACTATCAACACACTCTGCCTGCAGGGGCCTGAGAGAAAACAAAGTCTGGGGGGGGGGGGGTGCCTGGGTGGCTCAGTCGTTAAGTGTCTGCCTTCGGCTCAGGGCACGGTCCCAGGGTCCTGGGATCGAGTCCCACATCGGGCTTCCTGCTCAGCAGGGAGCCTGCTTCTCCCTCTCCCTCTGCTGCTCCCCCTGCTTGTGCTTGCTCTCCCTCCCTCTCTCTCTCTCTCTCTCTCTCTCTCTCGCTCGCTGTGTCTCTCTGTCAAATAAAGAAATAAAATATTTTTTTTAAAAAAGAAAGAAAACAAAGTGGGGGAAGCTCATCAAGGCCTGGGACAAGAGGGCGTGGTGGGGACTGTGGCAAAGGGGACTCACCCACCAAAGAGGGGGTCGCCACCTTCTTACTTTCAGATGAAATCTTCAGGATTTTAAGTGTTGTCTTAAATTCATAACATGCTGTATTGGTGAAACAAAGCATATCAGGGGCCTCGGGGCCACAGAGGGAGGGAAGCCTCGCTGGGTGGGGAGGAGGGGACAGGGGAGGACTCAGCCGGGGGATTGCTTCAGCAATTGCTGGAGTCCCTCTGCCCCTTCCCCAGCTGCAGCGGGAAGCCACCGGATGGGAGAACTGATGACCAAATGCCCGTCACCGTGCCTGAAATTCTACCGGCCAAGCTCTGGCCATGAATTTTTTTTTTTTTTTAAAGATCTTATTTATTCATTTGAGAGAAAGAGCATGAGTGGTGTGGAAGGGCAGAGGGAGAAGGAGAAGCAGACTCCCCTCTGAGCAAGGAGCTGGATGCAGGGCTCAGTCCCAGAACTCTGGGATCATGACCTGATCCGAAGGCAGACACTTAACCGACTGAGCCACCCAGGTGCCCCTATTTTTCTTCTTCTAAAGTCATCTATTAAAATGTAAATACTCTGCGGAAAAACCTTCTCTCTGCCTATTCTGTCTTCTGTCTGACCACCAGCTGGATTCAGGGGCTGCCCAGTCATTTGTGGGCAGACAGGTCTATGCTGAGTCTGAGAGGACAAGGGACAAGCGTGTGCCTCAGTGGACTGGCCCCTTCATTTGGAAGCACAGAGGTGAGGCGCCTGGCCTAGCCAGGGGGGAGTTCAGGAGACCCTTCCTGAGAAAGGGACATGGGTGCTGCGTCCTGAGGAAGGAGTAGGCCTTCGTCAGGTGAAAAGCAGGGAAGGTGAGGGGGTCCCAGGCAGAGGGAACGGCACATGCAAAGCCCCGAAGACAGAGCAAGGGGGGCTGGAGAGTCTGCAGGTTCCCTCGGGACTGAGTGGCAGGAGCTGGGAGAGGAGCTGGAGAGGTTGTGAGCCATAAGGACTTTGCTCTTCCCACTGTGGGCAATTGGGAGCCATGGAGGGCTCTAAGCAGGGAAGGGACCAAGTTAGATTTGAAGCATAGAATAAGTGCTCTACTACAACAGGGAGACTGGGTGGGTGGGGGTCAAGATGGAAGACGAGGGGCAGGCAAGAAGCTACTGCAGGAATTCCAGTGATGGGTAGGGGTGGTCTGGACGTGGACTGTGACAGGTGGGATCAGAAAGTCAGCGATCCAGGGCAAGACAGAATAACATCCCTGACTCCATCCTCAGACCCGGTCTTCTGAACTCCGTGCCTTGGAGCAGGACCCACCCCCCTCTTCCTCCTCCGCCAGCACCATTCCTCCCCCCACCGCATGGCCAAGGAGACACAGGCCCCACCACGGATACCTGGCTGGTCCGGCTGATGCAGCGGCGAATGAGGTCTCTGATGTTGTTGTGCTTGTCCATCTGGAAGTACACAGTGGCGCTGGACTTTTCCCTCAGGTAGGGCTTCTCGGCTGAGGCCCAGGTGTGCAACAGGGTCGGCTCGCTGCCCTCGGAGGCCATGGGGAAGTAGGTGCCTGAGTGCAGGGAGTGGGAGTCCATTCCCCGGGGGCCTGCCTCTGCCCCTCCTGGGGGCTCCAGGGCACAAGCGGGCTCCTTGGCCTGGGCCTGGATGTACTGGGCCTCCACCGAGGACAAGAAGTCTACCTCACCTTCCTGGCTGAGCGCCTGCCGGTACGCCTCAGGACCCCCATCCAAGAGGGCATCTGTGGCCAGCCGGGCACTCTCATTGTCGCTGAAATCGGCCCTAGTGGGCCGGACCCACTGGCTCTTGACCTCTTCCAGGCGTTTCCGGATCTTACCCACATGCCTGGACCGGCTCATGTTGCCCCGGCCCTGAGTCGTGGCGGGCAGGAGGCCGCGGCTTGAGCTCCTCCTGATGTCAGGGCAAGTGGGCCACACCACCGGGGAGGGGAGCCCTCAGCGCTCCCGGGAAGCACGCAGCATCCACCTACCACGCCTCGCGCCCTCTCCAACGAGGTGACTTACCACTGGCCTGAGCGACACTTGCCTGGGATCATCCTCTCGGCCAGGCCCTGGCTTATCTTGGGTGCCACCGCCCTGCCCGCGGGCCCGAGGGCCGGCTCCACCACGCCCCGGCACACTCAGCCCTGGGAGCCGTCCTCCGCGCCCAGCAGCCGGCCCGCATGCCTTGCACAACTCTCCGGGGGCCCCGGCCTGCGATGCAGAGCAGGGAGGCTCTCCCAGCACCCCCGGGGGCCTCGGCCCCTCCCGTGCTCTCAGTTCAAACGCCATTGGTGCAAGACGAGAACTCCCCTGCGGGGGAAAGAGGTTGCCCCTGAGATTGCGCCAGCGTGGGGAGGGAAGCTGGCCGCGGGCCAGGCAGAGCCGTGCACCAGGCATACTCCCTTCTCCCAGAGACAGCGAGTTCCCGGCCTCCGGTCCTCTGAAAAAGCTTTGCTCTGCTCCCTCTCTCCCCTACTGTGCTGGCCACAGTCGTGTTTGAACAGAGCCCCCCAGAGAAGCTCCAGTCTGTGGGCTGCACGACCTGCTTGGAGGAGGGCCTGGAGAGGAAGCTACCCTTGTGTCTGGGCCCCGGGGGCGTTGGGACCTGTCTCCCAGCGGGAGGGGCAGGGGGTAGCAGGTGTGTTTGAAATATAGGAACAGCTAAGGGGGAAGGCACATTTTCTTTCCAGGTCAGGTCATGGTCAAGTCCATGTCGGCGGAATGCAATGTCTGTCTTTGGGTTCAGCCAGAAACAGACTGAGACAGGATTCGAGTATAAGTAGCCCATTGGAAGGTGATTCTAAGAAGCGCCAGTCGGGGAGGGAGGAGTGAGACAGGATGGGACAGGCAGGGAGCCACCACGGGGCACGCTACGAGCAGGCTACTGTGGTGCCCATCTGGGATTTATTAACATCGAGGGACCATCTGGGGTCATTCCTGCCGGGCCCCCTGGGAGATGGTCTAGGGGACCTCTTTGAATTTTCCTACCCAAAGGGTGAGAATTTATCTACCAGCCTCCATTTGTCATCGGCGGAGGGCTGCTCCTGGGCCCACATTAACCCCCACGGGGCGGGCCTGCCCTGTGCTCACCCAGCACAACCCTGAAGCCAGAGGAGGCATGCGGTCAGACTCCCCGGGGCGCGGTCAGAGGCTCACGGGAGAGGGGAGGGCTAAGGGGATCAAGTAGGGCCCTGACAATGTCTGCTAAAAGAACTCTGCAGAACACTGGGACTGTGGGGTCCTCGCACGGCTGGCATTGAGGAAGAGCCAGAAGTCTGTCTGGGGCTTGTCTATTTGGAGGAAAATCGCTGTCAGCATCTGTAACCCACCGAAGCTGCAGCCCAAGCGGCTCCATCCAGGGGGAGAGCAGGATTTTTAAAAGCACAGCCCAAAGAAGAGAAAAAGAAATTAAAAGAAATTTCTTCTCCTCTTCTGAAGGTCATTGAAGAAATCCAGTTCACACCCTCAGCGACCCTGCCTTTATTGGAGGTTATCTAATCCCTGGAGCCCTCGGGACGACAAACCTAACAAACTCTCTCCCCAGTGCCCTTCTGGCTCCATGCCCTTCCGCCAACTCTTGCTGATGCTGATTGACTTAACCTCTTTCCCACGTTCTCCTCTGAACCTGCTTCCTCTCTGGCCCTCCTCAGTCCCTTCTCCCGTTCTGCGTCACCTATGTCCAGTGCCCAGTCTGCTGAAACCAGCCTGGGGAGGGGAGGAATGATCCCTGGGATTTGTTCTGATTCACACCCAGGCTCGAAAACTGTCCGCGGCTCTCCATTGCCTGCCATGTTAAGTTCCATTTCCAAGGCTCACGTTGGAGACACTGTGTGCTTGAGACCTGTGTGAACATTCCAGCCTGTCCTCTCCTACACTGGGCTATCCTTGAGTGCTCGCAGCAGGCTGGCCATCTGTGCTGAGGAAGACACAGATTAGTGGGCCTCATTTCACAGATGAGGAACCCAAGGCTCAGAGAGGTTGAGTAGCGTGTCCAAGATCACACAGCTAGTGAGTGGCATAGCCTGGGCACTGTCACTCCAAAGTCCGTGTATTTTCCCCTGGCCAAGCTTCACCCTTCCCCTCCCCTCCCCTTTCCCTTTCTACTCTCAGAACAATCCACATCCTCTTACCAGTTCCAGAATGTATACAGGGGAGGATAAAAGAAGGGGGTGGATGTGATGGGGTTCTCCTCTCACCCAGGCCCAATTCTCTTTGTTCAATGAATAAATGATTGAGGGACCCCTGAAGCAGTGGCCTGTCTCCCGGGCCAGCAGGGACTATTTTTAGCTGTGCACTTGCCGAGCAGCTCTCATTTAAACAAAAACAAAAACAAAAACCAAAAATCTGAGTGGACCTTTCACCTCTAGAGCTGCTGGAGGAAGAAGAGCCCCGTTTCTCCTTTCCTCAGCTCCATGCCCTCCCAGAGACCCAGAGACTCTACTTAAATCCTCCAGAACAGACACAGATACATTCTATGTGCGCGGACACATCTTATCCCTCTATTACTGAGCCCCTGGCAGACATGACTAGTGGATCACAGAACTCTTTCCCCAGGAGCTGGGAACCACCCCTCCCTGCCCTCTACAGGGCTCAGAGAGAAGCCCTCCCCTGGAGGAATCTTGGATGTACCGCAGACGCTCCATTTGCTGATGAGAAGCCGGAAGCGCAGAGAGGGGACGGCCCGGCCACTGGCCGGTGCGGGTCATCGGGGTCGTCCTCCGCTCCTCTCCTCCGCAGCCCCAGCCCTGTGGAACATCACCGTTCTTGCTGGGTCTGCCGGCGGCACTAACAAATCCCCCGACCTGGGACTGCGCGTCCCGCCAGCTGTTGGGCCACACCTTCATATGCTGAGAAATCCTTCCTAAAGAGCCCCGAGCTACAGGCCCGGCGGCTTGCAGAGGACTCACCTCCTTCCTGCCTTCCGCCTGACGTGTAGTCTCCCCGGCTCCTGATGACACCCACGAGGAGAGCAAGAACAAGAAGCAGGCTCCTATTAGCAAATGAGTGAAATGAATGGTGGTGGGGCTTGGCAGTTTGGGTCTTCACCCGGCGGGCATCTGGCAGTGTCCGGAGACATTTTCGGCTGTCACAGCGATGGGGGTGATGCTGCTGGTATCGGGGGGTGTAAGCCAGGGATGCTGCTGCATCCTACGATGCACCGGCCGGCCCCCACAACGAAGAGCTAACTGGCCCCAAACGTCAACAGTGCTGAGACGGAGGAACCAGGTGGAGGGTCCAGGCAGGTGCGCTCGCAGACCCCGCTGAGCAGATGCTTGACCCTCCCCGTGTGGGAGGTCCAGTGCTCCGCCCTTGTTCAGCCTGCCCCCTGCGCTGGAAGTCCTGGCCTCCACCATCACAACGTAGGCAAAGCTTTCTCAGCGTCCTAGATCTTTCTCGATTCTCACTTTCCCTGCCAATTCCCAAGCTGCGGATTTCCTTCCTCTTCTGAGCCTACAAGGTGCTTATAGAACTTGCCTCAGTCAGTCTTGTACTAGATGCGTGCCTCATCTTCCCCAGTGCCAGCGAAAAAGCGTCCATGTCTTCCCCAGTGCCAGCGAAAAAGCGTCCATGCCACCAGGCACAACTGGGTTCCAATGATACTATGTGACCTTGGGCAGGTAACTTAGAGGACATCACTGAACTTCACTTTTCTGTCCATATACGAACAGCTGACATTTAGGGAACATGTCTTGTGCACCATTCTAAGTGCTTCATGTGTATGAACTCACTCAATCCTCATAGCGACCCCAAGAGTAAGTGCTATTACCATTTCTGTTTCATGGATAAAGGAACCCGAAACACAGAGGTTACCTAACTTGCCCAAGGTCACCTGGCTGGGAAGTGGCCATGCGAGGAGCTACACGTGGGTGGTCTGGTCCCAGAGTCCACCTGGTAGCCATGGGCGCATTCTGGCTCGCTCATGGGGTGAACCTCAAAGTGCATGGAATTTAACGGGGAAGCCCTGTGTCGTAAGTGATCAAACCTTGTTCCGTTTTTGCTCCACTCTTCAGTCTGAGACAGCTCCGATATTTTTTTCTGAGCTTTTTACGTAGCTTATATGATGCTCTACATGCCATTTTATATCTTGCCTTCTTTGATAGCATACAATACTCAGAAGTCTATTTCTCATATCATTACAAATGTCCATGCTTCCCTCTCCCTTCTCCCCAACACTGTTTCTTGCTGAACAGGTTATTTATTTATTTATTAAAATTTATTTATTTATTTGACAGAGAGAGAGCAGGGGGAGGGGCAGAGAGAGAGGGGGAGAGAATGGATCTTAAGCAGACTCCACGCTAAGCGTGGAGCCTGACATGGGGCTCGATCCCATGACCCTGAGATCATGACCTGAGCCAAAATCTAGAGTCGGATGCTTAACCAACTGAGCCACCCAGGCACCGCCTTGCTGAACAGTTTAGTCCTAAAGCCACTGGGTGGGTTAGAGCAAGGGAGGTGACGGTGATGGGGAGGGCACGGTGGCCTGGAACTGGTGTCAGAGCCCACGCTGTGTGAGGAGGTGCAGAGTGAGGAGGGTCCCCACAGGGAGGGGGCAGCCTGGAATGGGGTATCAGCACTTGGGTTGGAAGAGGTGGCTGGGAGGATGCTAGATCGGTTACATAGGGACACTGGTCAAAGAAATAAATATTTTAAGGATGTTGGAAACCAAGTCTCTTGCCATAGAGCATACAGAAAACGGGGAGACCAGAATGAACTCTTGAGTGTTGAATATGAACTGGAGATGCTGATTTGAAATCACAGTTTCCAATATAGATAGATAAATTTAGAAATGTTTAAGTCACATGAATTCTAATATATAATATATAAATGATAAATACATGATATAAAATGTGAACATAACACATAAATATATGCATATATTCCCTGGTTCCCTGATTTGTCCACTGACAGTGACAAATTGAGAAAATGATTTCTGCTTTTGCAGAAATGGCTGCTTTCATGTCTGGGGCAGGGAAAACACAAAAACGATCCTGAAACATCTGGTGCCAGAAAGTGCCAAAAGAATAACACACACATGTCAAAAAGACACAGAAGCCAGCTAGAAGGAGCTCCCACTGGATAACCTGGCACAATCTGAGGATCAGAATAATGGTAAGAAACGATTATAATACACAAAATAAAGTAGGAAACCCTGAGTCCATACTGACAAAAATATAGATACTGAAAATTTGAGGGAGAACAGGCATTTAAACAGTGTCAAATAAATTCTCCTTAAAATATTTAGTAATTACAAAGAGGGAATAAGAAACTTTGCAACAGAGGATCCCATCAGCTACCACCCCAATCAAGGGATCAAAGTGACCCTCCTCAATAATGGCAGAAATCAAAACCTTGAGCCACCTGATAGGATGCAGTGAGAACAGCCAGCATCGCTTCCATGATATTCTTGCCAAAGATGCATAACCTGAATTTTGACTGTTTTTTTTATTAAAGATTTTATTTATTTATTTGACAAAAAGAGACACAGCAAGAGAGGGAACACAAGCAGGGGGAGTGGGAGAGGGAGAAGCAGGCTTTCTGCTGAGCAGGGAGCCCGATGCGGAGCTCAATCCCAGGATCCCAGGACCCTGGGATCATGACCTGAGCCAAAGGCAGATGCTCAACGACTGAGTCACCCAGGCGCCCCTTGACTGGTTTTTTAAAAATGTTTTTCAGGGGGCGCCTGGGTGGCTCAGTTGGTTGAGCGGCTGCCATCGGGCTCCCTGCTCAGCGGGAGGCCTTCTTCTCCCTCTCCCACTCCCTCTGCTTGTGTTCCCTCTCTCTCTGTGTCTCTCTCTGTCAAATAAATAAAAATAAAATCTTTAAAAAAGGTAATAAATAGGGGCGCCTGGGTGGCTCAGTCGTTAAGCGTCTGCCTTCAGCTCGGGTCATGATCCCAGGGTCCTGGGATCGAGCCCTACATCGGGCTCCTTGCTCCGCGGGAAGCCTGCTTCTCCCTCTCCCGCTCCCCCTGCTTGTGTTCCTTCTCTGGCTGTCTCTCTCTCTCTGTCAAATAAATTAAAAAAAAAAAAAAAAGAAATTTAAAAAATAAATAAATAAAAATAAATTAAAAAGTAATAAATAAAAGCATCCTATTCTTTAAAAAAAAAAAATGTTTTTTAGGTGATCCGGTAAGGAGGAAACAATCAGACACATCCAGACTACGAAGCATTCTAGGAGACAAGCAGGGGGAGATAGGGATGAGGACGGGGACCTGGGGGGAGTGGATAGTCCCATTACATGGGTAGTAAACTCCTCAGTGGCCCAACAGCAGAGCCTGGATCGGGTTTGTCTGCAAAGCCCTTGCTCCTATCTACAGCCAGATTCTGTGTTTGCTGGTTTAGGTGAGATTCTCCTCCTTTAGGCTGTGAACAATTTAGCGGGCGATGGGGGATGAGCAAGGCCTGACTTAGCTTCTTGACACCCCAGCGCCTATGCCATTTGGAGCTGGCACACAGTAGGCATTTAATAAATGTGTGTTAGGTGAATGGATGGCGATGTGCTCCTGGGGCAGAGGTCAGCTCACACAGAATGTACCCGAATAAGATTCCAGAGCTTGTCTGTGGAGCAACCGAGGGCGGAGAGCCAGGGCCTTGGGCCCAGAAACCTGAGGAAGAGGGGGCCTGTTTGACCGTAAGCAGCACCTGCTACCTCCTCCCTACCACCTCTCCATCCGGGCCGGCAGCAGCATGAAAACTGTAGTCTCATTACCCAGTGACCCAAGAAGTGCAATTAAATTGAAAATTAGTTGGCATAATTAATTAGACGGGTAAATAGCTCCCTGTCAACACCAATCAATCCATTCTGCATATAATCAGCTCAGCCAAGGCCCTTCTGTTGGCGGCCAAGGGCAGAGGGAGGGAGTGAAAACGGGACGGGACGGCCAGCCAGGCACGCTCACCCCCACCCACAGGTCCTTCTACAGTTGCTTTTCACCGGAGCAGCCTCTCCCGGGCTGGCCTCAGTGATTCCATACCGGACACCCAGCAAGACCACAGCTTACCTCCCAGGGGCCCTCAGCTGTGCGGTCCCTTTGCCTCCTCCAGCTTCCTACCTTTGAGTTCCCAGTTTGTTGCTCAAGATTTCTGGTGTGCATAAAAACCATAAACATGCCTAAAAACCATGGGAGCTCCCAGGTTTTGGCTAGTAAATTTGCAGATGCTTTTTTCAAATTAAGGTAGAACTAAATGAGTAAAATTTACCCTTGTTAGTGTTCAGCTCTATGAGTTTGGAGAAATGCATATAGTCATGTAACCATACCACAGCTAAGACCTGGTGTGCATAAAAACCATAAACATGCCTAAAAACCATGGGTTGTTCCCACTTTTGAATGTTTATGAACAAAGCCACTATAAATATTCACATATAAGCTTTTGTATGAACATAAGTTTTCATTTCACTTGAATAAACACCTAGGAGGGAATTTGCTGGGTCTTAAGGCAGGTATGTCGATAACTTTATAAGAAACTGCCAAACCGTCTCCTAAAGTCCTGTGCCATTTCGCATTCCACCAGCGATGCATGAGACTCCCAGGAGCTCTGCATCTTTGCCAGGGCACAGACTTCAAAACCCAGTGATATCCTTTGCTGCTCGCAGGAGGGCCGGCTGCAAAATTCTCCGGGCCCTGTGCAAAATGAAAACACGGGCCCCGTGATCAAAACAAAAGGAAAAAATTGCCATTAATGGTATTATTAAAATAAAAAACTTTTTCCTTTCTACTGTAGTCTTTCTCTCAACTTCTCATGGTGGTTGTTCTTTTTTTCCACTTGCTATTCCATGTTTTGAGGAAAGAAACATTAAAATTCAAGACTATTAGCGTGAATCTTGCCATTCATCTTTATATTGTGTAATGTTATTTCAAATGCAAATGGGAGCGCTTTGAACCTGTCTGTAGGATCACTGAAATTACGCAATTCCTATTTCGTTCATACATGCATATGTGTTTTGTTTTTCCCAGAAAGTAGAAATGCTGCACAAAATGAGCTCACCTGTTTTTATTTCACTTCTTACTATGTGCGTGTTCTACCAACACTCTCTACCTCTGGCTTACCGGTGACAAAGGAAGGACAGAAAACAGAAGGAAGTATCTTCTTTCTGTTCCCTTCAGTGAGCGGAGGTAGAATTCCTTGGCTGTTTCTTAGAACTCTGGTGCCCTTTCCTGCATTCGAAGCAAATTCCGTTTCCAACAGAAAGCGTGACCCCTCGGGTCTGCTCTCGCCCCCACTTGGCCACAGATGTCAGGGACTGACCTCGTCTTCACGGGGAGTGTCGCCGACCTCCCACGCACGATGGGCCCACCAGAGCTCAGAGCTCACGGACACCGGGCAAACCTGTGTCACAGGTCAGCCAGGAGCTGCCGACGGGCTCCGTGCACGCGTCTCTGGCGCTCACACCGCCACTGGACTTCACTTACAAAGCCCCAGTTCAAGGATCGCATCATCCCGAATTTCAAGACGGTGACAAGCAGAGCCTTCAACCAAGCGTAGGGCCCTTGTGAGCCCGGGGCCTCTGTGACACTGGCAGCCTGGAGAAAGTTCTTTCATGTGCGTGTCATTTGTGACACCAAATTAAAATACTTTTATAATATTAACAAAAAATTCCATCCCTGAGATCCTAGCTAATGACATTCTTTGGGGTATTGTTCTTTAGGCGATTGACTTATGCTTTGTCTCTCTGATGGCATTGTTCCTTTTTCTAGAATGACGAACGCAACTTCTGTTCTTTCATTACAGCACAGCCCCTGGCCTGGCCAGGGCACCCATGGGTGCTCAGGAAATTCTGGCTGGTTTTCAGAGAAACCCGCTGCACTGGAATAAGCTCCCCCCATCCCGCAGCTCTGTGTGGGAGCGGGAGGGGAGCAAGAACACTGAGGTCCCCCCCCCTGAAGACCCCCACCCCACACACAGCTGGGAGGGGCTGGGGCAGGAAGGTTGAAGCTATCGGCTGGTAAAGGAAGGATTGTGTAAGTAGGTCAACCCCGCAACATCGCAACAACTTAGAAATGATTCTCAGGAATTTCATAGAGCTCCAGGTACAGGTCAGCAAATGGTCAGAACCTGCCCCAGGTGCCATGGGAGGGACCCTCTCTCGGAGCTGGGCCGGGAAACTCTTCCTCTGCAGGACTCCACCCTGTCTCCTTGCTTTGGAAAATAATTCTGTTGGCTCTGCCCTTTGTTTCGGGAATGTTACATGTTCCTTATAAAAATTTGTAAAAAACACAGATAAACCAAAATAAATAAAATGCATTAAAATGAAAACAACAACAACAACAACACCCTATCTGCCACGGCCACACCCCCCGGCATCATAACTTTTAACATTCGTCGTGCGATGTAGCAACAGTGTCAACGAGATCCCTCGGGACCCACTGCAACCTCCCTCGAGAATATGCTTCTCCCCTCCCCACCCCCCAGGCCTCCCCAGAGCCAAAGCTCTGCGTGGGACCCAAGCTCTGCCAGGCAGGAGTGTCCTCACAGGCCTCGGAAGGCGCGACTGAGCAATCGCAACAGGGACCAGCTCATCTGCAGCCGCGGCTCAGGCTGGAATGAGTGAGGCTCCGGGTCCGAGTGTGAGGGGTGGAGAGCGGTGGGAGCAGGGTTTCCACTGGAACCGTCCCTGGTGGGGCTGGGCCTCTTCCTGGGCTTGTCCTTGCCTCTCTGGCATCCGAGCATGCTTCCCTGGCCCTGCTGGAAATTCTGTAATGAACTCATACTCTGCAACAAATCCCCTTCTGCTCAACCAGCTAGATTGAATTCTGTTGTCTGCAATGAAGAACTCGCTCCTGGGGCCTCAGTTTCTCTCTTCCCAACTTCCTTCACAGCCCTTACCGGAAAATGCAATTGCCTTGTTTGGGTATTCGTTTACCTACTTAATAGCTCGCTCTCTCTTTTTTAAGACTGTATGTATGTATGTATGTATTTATTTGGCGGGGGAGGGGCAGAGGGAGAGGGACCAGCAGACTCCCTGCGGAACGTGGAGCCTGTGGACACGGGGCTGGATGCAGGCTCAATTCCGGACTCCAGCTCATGACCCTGAGATGAGGATCCTGAGCTGAAATCAAGAGTTGGACACTTAACCGACTGAGCCACCCCAGGGGCCCCTACTTAATATCTCTTAATGAGGGAGGAAGCAATTCTGTCTCATTCCCCACTTTGATCCCAGGGGCTGTCCCATGGCAGCCCTTGGTATTTGCCGAGTGAAATATTTGGTCCTTTCCAGCAGCACTTACCTTGCCCCAAGGGAGAGTGAACGTACTAGCACCAGCCACTTCCGTGGATCAAGTCGGGGGGGTGTTCTTCCTACATCTATGCCCTCCCTGCCAACACTTGCTGACTGCCTCTTTCACAGAGGAAAGCAATGTTCTAGAAGATACCAGCTTGCACCCCCCTGGCTCTCGTGACTTAAGGTGAATGTGACAAATGAATGAGCTCACTGTGGCCAATTCCCTGCTTCCCTTCAATGAGCAAAGCTCTGCTCTGTGATGAGTGTGTGCATGTGTGTGTGTTTTAAGTGGGGACAGGTTTTCTGAGTAGAAAGGCCAACAGACTCAGAAGAGCAGACGTAGATCATTCATTCCTTCCTCAAACAGCGACTGCGTGTCTGCTATGTCTGTCTGTCTGTCTGTCTGTCTGTATGAAGAGCAGGAGGAGGCCTGGACCTCCCAGTAGATCCCACTTTGTAATCAGACTTTCTCCCTTTGGTATCAGACTGTCACCTAAATTAGTTGAAGCCTCTAAGCCTTAAATTATGAGCCAGATGATGCAACTTTGCCATAATGTAGTTGTGCAAATTCAGACACAAAAGCTGTGTTTGAAATACAGGTGTGGGAGTAGATTTTAGTGATATGATTTGAAAGCACTAATATTTAAGCAGCCCAGGCCCTGGGTGCCCTGCTACTGCAGGTAGGAACCATGACGCCCATTAGCCCTGTGGAGGAGGGGGCCTCATGCCTCTGTGTCTCAACACAGACTGGAGTTCTAGGATGTTCACTGTGACCCCTGTCACTGCCATTGCGACTGTCGGATCCATAGGCAAAACCACTGTCGTGTTCTAGGTCTGACCCCGGAAGGGGCAGGCCCACCTGCTGGGACCACACCCTTCTCCCCCTGTCTCACCTGCCAGAGGGGGATGGAGTGGGAGGGCCCTGAGAAATGGGTGCTGTCACCCTTTCCTCTCCTCTGGCTAGAGGACCTCACCGGCCCCCCCCCCCCCCCCCCCCCCCCCCGCCCCGTATGGATCTTGGAGTCCATTCCTGGCCAGGTCACGGAAAGGCCCACTTGGTTATTAAATCTGATCCTGCCCATGTTTGGAACTAACAAATAGGTCTCTGATCAGACTAAAAGCTGGGGATATAGAAAGGAACCAACCATAGTCCCTGCCCTCCAGGAAAGACAAGCAATTATAGTAGAATGTGAGAAGCTTCCCCTCCTTAGCAAACACTGGAGGGCCCCCGCGGGTTCTGCTTGGCCTACAGCAGACCCCTGTCGTGGTGGTGCCCACAGCCCACCGGAAAGACGGCAAACGAGAAGTCACGACATCAAACCAGGATGAACATTATGGTCAAGGGAGCCAAGAGAAGGTGGAACAGAGAGGCCTGACCCAGCCCAGGGGTCAGGAGGCCTCTCTCAGGTCACAGCCATAGTAGGTGGTGACTAGCAGGGCGGGAAGAATCAGCTGGGGGAGGGGGGAGGGAATGGGCACCCAGGTCACACAGAGGTCGTGAGGAGGGTGGTGAGGGGAGGGGATAGAGGAACTCCAAAGCTCAGGCCTCTAGGGGCATAGGAGGAAAATCCTCCTCCTCCAGCCCCACATTCCGGCCTCTCTCAGTCTCCCCTCGAGCTGCCCCGCTGGCTGTGCCCTCGCTCCTGGCCTGTCACAGTCAGAATAATGAGATGAGACGCGAGGGCCTGCAGCCAGTCACTGAGTCCTGGCTGGGAAGGGGCCGGGCCTGGAAGCCTCAGCGGCTTCCCCGAGAGCCACAGGCGTGCTTACCATAAACGGCGCCATTCTCCCCAGCGTCCTTCCTTCCCTGATAGCCTTTCCCCTCACTCAGCCCTCTATATGGTTAATATATATATATATATATATATATATATATATATATATATATATATA